>NC_044565.1:93869358-94511979 GCF_007565055.1 Rhinopithecus roxellana
CTCCCAAGATCCTACTTCTTTGGCCAAGCACCTGGGTGGTCATTAGTGTGTAGCTAAAAGGTCGGATTGCTTTTATGCCTGTAAGTAACACATTTTGCTGGGTTGGCAGGCCTATGGACTCCTTCAGAACAAAAGTCATTTTAAATGTTTCTCCTTCTCACGTCACTCTTTGTGGCAAACTCTCAGAAAATAACTGGAAATATCAACATGATATAGCAGAATGTTCACAAAAGGCCCTTGATCAAAAAGGAGGAGTCCTGTCCTTATCTACCATGTGACCAGTTGACAAAACTTTCTACCCCTCAGTTTTCTCTTCTGCAAAATGGGATTAATGAAAACTACGTATCGTCTTTAAACTTTGTAAACTAAAACTAAAAAACTATATGGATATTGCAAGACCAGTATTTTATATGGAATTCCCTAAGTATTCTTCCCCCAGAATAACTCATCTTACAGAATGACAAGAAGACCCAGTATTCGATCACAGCTCTCAAGAGAAACTGCAGAGCAGATGCTGAATACAACAAGGTTACACTTGCAGATGAAGGGAAACAGGGAGAAAATTAAACAGCTGCTTCTGGAGGCCACTCACTATACATACTTATTCTTTACTTTTTAAAAAACAAATGTGTGAATAAATGTCTGTCTAGGAGCTACTGTGGAGTTTTAATTTTTTTTTTTCCTAGCTAGGTTTTTTTTTTGTTCTCATTTTTAGTATGAAAGGTATTGTTTCCTTTTATTTCTTTAAAAGCAAGAGGGGGCCGGGCACGGTGGCTCAAGCCTGTAATCCCAGCACTTTGGGAGGCCGAGACGGGCGGATCACGAGGTCAGGAGATCGAGACCATCCTGGCTAACACGGTGAAACCCCATCTCTACTAAAAAAAATACAAAAACTAGCCGGGCGAGGTGGCGGGCGCCTGTAGTCCCAGCTCCTCGGGAGGCTGAGGCAGGAGAATGGCGTAAACCCGGAAGGCGGAGCTTGCAGTGAGCTGAGATCTGGCCACTGCACTCCAGGCGACAGAGCGAGACTCAGCCTCAAAAAAAAAAAAATAAAAAAAAATAAAAAAAAAATAAAAAAAAATAAAAGCAAGAGGGGTATCTGCTAGGATAGCAAGAAGATCCTCAGACTATAATGTTTCCATTTTGTGGCTTGTCGCATGAAAGTATCATGGCCCTGTCCAAAACACATAAAACAAATCCAAATGCTTTGTTAGAGATGTAGCTTTCTCAGGAGCTCAAGTCCAGTTTGAAGTCTTAGTCCTTCCCTTTGCCTGCTCATGGGGATATGCCAAAGACTGAAATGATCAAGGGACAAAAGAAAGGCTGGGCTCAGGGGGCGGAGCAAGATGGCCGAATAGGAACAGCTCCAGTCTCCAACTCCCAGCGCGAGCGACACAGAAGACCGGTGATTTCTGCATTTTCAACTGAGGTACTGGGGTCATCTCACTGGGGAGTGCCGGACAATCGGTGCTGGTCAGCTGCTGCAGCCTGACCAGCGAGAGCTGAAGCAGGGCGAGGCATCGCCTCACCTGGAAGCGCAAGGGGGAAGGGGATCCGTTTTCCTAGCCAGGGGAACTGAGACACACAACACCTGGAAAATCGGGTAACTCCCACCCCAATACTGCGCTGTAAGCATACAGGCACACCAGGAGATTATACCCATACCTGGCCGGGAGGGTCCCACGCCCACGAAGCCTCCCTCACTGCTAACACAGCAGTCTGCCGCGATCTATCCGCAAGGCAGCAGCGAGGCTGGGGGAGGGGCGCCCGCCATTGCTGAGGCTTAAGTAGGTAAACAAAGCCGCTGGGAAGCTCGAACTGGGTGGAGCTCACAGCAGCTCAAGGAAGCCTGCCTGTCTCTGTAGTCTCCACCTCTGGGGACAGCGCACAGCTGAAGACCAACAGGGGAAGTAGCAGGAGCCGGTGCAGACGCGAACGACTCTGTCTGACAGCTATGGGGAGAGCCGTAGATCTCCCAACGCGGAGGTTGAGATCTGAGAACGGACAGACTGCCTGCTCAGGTGTGTCCCTGACCCCTGAGTAGCCTAGCTGGGAGAAATCCCCCACTAGGGGCAGTCTGACACCCCACACCTCACAGGGTGGAGTACACCCCTGAGAGGAAACTTCCAAAGGAAGAATCAGACAGGTACACTCGCTGTTCAGCAATATTCTATCTTCGGCAACCTCTGCTGCTGATACCCAGGCAAACAGGGTCTGGAGTGGACCTCAAGCAATCTCCAACAGACCAACAGACAGTCCTTCTGACTGTCAGAAGGAAAACTATCAAACAGGAAGGACACCTATACCAAAACTCCATCAGTACGTCACCACCATCAAAGACCAGAGACAGATAAAACCACAAAGATGGGGAAGAAGCAGGGCAGAAAAGCTGGAAATTCAAAAAATAAGAGCGCATCTCCCCCTGCAAAGGAGCGCAGCCCATCGCCAGCAACGGATCAAAGCTGGTCAGAGAATGACTTGGACGAGAGGAGAGAAGAAGGCTTCAGTCCATCAAACTTATCAGAGCTAAAGGAGGAATTACGTACCCAGCGCAAAGAAACTAAAAATCTTGAAAAAAGAGTGGAAGAATTGACAGCTAGACTAATTAATGCAGAGAAGATCATAAACGAAATGACAGAGATGAAAACCATGACACGAGAAATACGTGACAAATGCACAAGCTTCAGTAACCGACTCGATCAACTGGAAGAAAGAGTATCAGCAATTGAAGATCAAATGAATGAAATGAAGCGAGAAGAGAAACCAAAAGAAAAAAGAAGAAAAAGAAATGAGCAAAGCCTGCAAGAAGTATGGGATTACGTAAAAAGACCAAATCTACGTCTGATTGGGGTGCCTGAAAGTGAGGGGGAAAATGGAACCAAGTTGGAAAACACTCTTCAGGATATCATCCAGGAGAACTTCCCCAACCTAGTAGGGCAGGCCAACATTCAAATTCAGGAAATACAGAGAACGCCACAAAGATACTCCTCGAGAAGAGCAACTCCAAGACACATAATTGCCAGATTCACCAAAGTTGAAATGAAGGAAAAAATCTTAAGGGCAGCCAGAGAGAAAGGTTGGGTTACCCACAAAGGGAAGCCCATCAGACTAACAGCAGATCTCTCGGCAGAAACTCTACAAGCCAGAAGAGAGTGGGGGCCAATATTCAACGTTCTTAAAGAAAAGAATTTTCAACCCAGAATTTCATATCCAGCCAAACTAAGTTTCATCAGTGAAGGAGAAATAAAATCCTTTACAGATAAGCAAATGCTTAGAGATTTTGTCACCACCAGGCCTGCCTTACAAGAGACCCTGAAGGAAGCCCTAAACATGGAAAGGAACAACCGGTACCAGCCATCGCAAAAACATGCCAAAATGTAAAGACCATCGAGGCTAGGAAGAAACTGCATCAACTAATGAGCAAAATAACCAGTTAATATCATAATGGCAGGATCAAGTTCACACATAACAATATTAACCTTAAATGTTAATGGACTAAATGCTCCAATTAAAAGACACAGACTGGCAAACTGGATAAAGAGTCAAGACCCATCAGTCTGCTGTATTCAGGAGACCCATCTCACATGCAGAGACATACATAGGCTCAAAATAAAGGGATGGAGGAAGATCTACCAAGCAAATGGAGAACAAAAAAAAGCAGGGGTTGCAATCCTTGTCTCTGATAAAACAGACTTTAAACCATCAAAGATCAAAAGAGACAAAGAAGGCCATTACATAATGGTAAAGGGATCAATTCAACAGGAAGAGCTAACTCTCCTAAATATATATGCACCCAATACAGGAGCACCCAGATTCATAAAGCAAGTCCTTAGAGACCTACAAAGAGACTTAGACTCCCATACAATAATAATGGGAGACTTCAACACTCCGCTGTCAACATTAGACAGATCAACGAGACAGAAAGTTAACAAGGATATCCAGGAATTGAACTCATCTCTGCACCAAGCGGACCTAATAGACATCTATAGAACTCTCCACCCCAAATCAACAGAATATACATTCTTCTCAGCACCACATCGCACTTATTCCAAAATTGACCACATAATTGGAAGTAAAGCACTCCTCAGCAAATGTAAAAGAACAGAAATTATAACAAACTGTCTCTCAGACCACAGTGCAATCAAACTAGAACTCAGGACTAAGAAACTCAATCAAAACCGCTCAACTACATGGAAACTGAACAACCTGCTCCTGAATGACTACTGGGTACATAACGAAATGAAAGCGGAAATAAAGATGTTCTTTGAAACCAATGAGAACAAAGATACAACATACCAGAATCTCTGGGACACATTTAAAGCAGTGTGTAGAGGGAAATTTATAGCACTAAATGCCTACAAGAGAAAGCAGGAAAGATCTAAAATTGACACTCTAACATCACAATTAAAAGAACTAGAGAGGCAAGAGCAAACACATTCAAAAGCTAGCAGAAGGCAAGAAATAACTAAGATCAGAGCTGAACTGAAGGAGATAGAGACACAAAAAACCCTCCAAAAAATCAATGAATCCAGGAGTTGGTTTTTTGAAAAGATCAACAAAATTGACAGACCCCTAGCAAGGCTAATAAAGAAGAAAAGAGAGAGGAATCAAATAGATGCAATAAAAAATGATAAAGGGGATATCACCACTGACCCCACAGAAATACAAACTACCATCAGAGAATACTATAAACGCCTCTACGCAAATCAACTAGAAAATCTAGAAGAAATGGATAATTTCCTGGACACTTACACTCTCCCAAGGCTAAACCAGGAAGAAGTTGAATCCCTGAATAGACCAATAGCAGGCTCTGAAATTGAGGCAACAATTAATAGCCTACCCACCAAAAGAAGTCCAGGACCAGATGGATTCACAGCTGAATTCTACCAGAGGTACAAGGAGGAGCTGGTACCATTCCTTCTGAAACTATTCCAATCAATAGAAAAAGAGGGAATCCTCCCTAACTCATTTTATGAGGCCAACATCATCCTGATACCAAAGCCTGGCAGAGACACAAGAAAAAAAGAGAATTTTAGACCAATATCCCTGATGAACATTGATGCAAAAATTCTCAATAAAATACTGGCAAACCGGATTCAGCAGCACATCAAAAAGCTTATCCACCATGATCAAGTGGGCTTCATCCCTGGGATGCAAGGCTGGTTCAACATTCGCAAATCAATAAACGTAATCCAGCATATAAACAGAACCAAAGACAAGAACCACATGATTGTCTCAATAGATGCAGAAAAGGCTTTTGACAACATCCAACAGCCCTTCATGCTAAAAACGCTCAATAAATTCGGTATTGATGGAACGTACCTCAAAATAATAAGAGCTATTTATGACAAACCCACAGCTAATATCATACTGAATGGGCAAAAACTGGAAAAATTCCCTTTGAAAACTGGCACAAGACAGGGATGCCCTCTCTCACCACTCCTATTCAACATAGTGTTGGAAGTTCTGGCTAGGGCAATCAGGCAAGAGAAAGAAATCAAGGGTATCCAGTTAGGAAAAGAAGAAGTCAAATTGTCCCTGTTTGCAGATGACATGATTGTATATTTAGAAAACCCCATCGTCTCAGCCCAAAATCTCCTTAAGCTGATAAGCAACTTCAGCAAAGTCTCAGGATACAAAATTAATGTGCAAAAATCACAAGCATTCTTATACACCAGTAACAGACAAGCAGAGAGCCAAATCAGGAATGAACTTCCATTCACAATTGCTTCAAAGAGAATAAAATACCTAGGAATCCAGCTTACAAGGGATGTAAAGGACCTCTTCAAGGAGAACTACAAACCACTGCTCAGTGAAATAAAAGAGGACACAAACAAATGGAAGAACATACCATGCTCATGGATAGGAAGAATCAATATCATGAAAATGGCCATACTCCCCAAGGTTATTTATAGATTCAATGCCATCCCCATCAAGCTACCAATGAGTTTCTTCACAGAATTGGAAAAAACTGCTTTAAAGTTCATATGGAACCAAAAAAGAGCCCGCATTGCCAAGACAATCCTAAGTCAAAAGGACAAAGCTGGAGGCGTCACGCTACCTGACTTCAAACTATACTACAAGGCTACCGTAACCAAAACAGCATGGTACTGGTACCAAAACAGAGATATAGACCAATGGAACAGAACAGAGTCCTCAGAAATAATACCGCACATCTACAGCCATCTGATCTTTGACAAACCTGAGAGAAACAAGAAATGGGGAAAGGATTCCCTATTTAATAAATGGTGCTGGGAAAATTGGCTAGCCATAAGTAGAAAGCTGAAACTGGATCCTTTCCTTACCCCTTATACGAAGATTAATTCAAGATGGATTAGAGACTTAAATGTCAGACCTAATACCATAAAAACCCTAGAAGAAAATCTAGGTAGTACCATTCATGACATAGGCATGGGCAAGGACTTCATGTCTAAAACACCAAAAGCAACGGCAGCAAAAGCAAAAATTGACAAATGGGATCTAATTAAACTAAAGAGCTTTTGCACAGCAAAAGAAACTACCATCAGAGTGAACAGGCAACCTACAGAATGGGAGAAAATTTTTGCAACCTACTCATCTGACAAAGGGCTAATATCCAGAATCTACAAAGAACTCAAACAAATATACGAGAAAAAAACAAACAACCCCATCAAAAAGTGGGGAAAGGATATGAACAGACATTTCTCAAAAGAAGATATTCATACAGCCAACAGACACATGAAAAAATGCTCATCATCACTCGCCATCAGAGAAATGCAAATCAAAACCACAATGAGATACCATCTCACACCAGTTAGAATGGCAATCATTAAGAAGTCAGGAAACAACAGGTGTTGGAGAGGATGTGGAGAAATAGGAACACTTTTACACTGTTGGTGGGATTGTAAACTAGTTCAACCATTATGGAAAACAGTATGGCAATTCCTCAAGGATCTAGAACTAGATGTACCATATGACCCAGCCATCCCACTACTGGGTATATACCCAAAGGATTATAAATTATTCCACTACAAAGACACATGTACACGTATGTTTATTGCGGCACTATTCACAATAGCAAAGACTTGGAATCAACCCAAATGTCCATCTGTGACAGACTGGATTAAGAAAATGTGGCACATATACACCATGGAACACTATGCAGCCATAAAAAAGGATGAGTTTGCGTCCTTTGTAGGGACATGGATGCAGCTGGAAACCATCATTCTTAGCAAACTATCACAAGAAGAGAAAACCAAACACCGCATGTTCTCACTCATAGGTGGGAACTGAACAATGAGATCACTTGGACTCGGGAAGGGGAACATCACGCACTGGGGCCTATCATGGGGAGAGGGGAGGGGGGAGGAGGGAGGGGTTGCATTGGGGAGTTATACATGATATAAATGATGAATTGATGGGTGCTGACGAGTTGATGGGTGCAGCACACCAACATGGCATAAGTATACATATGTAACAAACCTGCACGTTATGCACATGTACCCTAGAACTTAAAGTATAATAAAAAAAAAAGAAAAAAAAAAAAAAAGAAAAAAAAAAAAAAAAAAAAAAAAAAAAAAAAAAAAAAAGAAAGGCTGGGCTCAGAATGTAGGCTGCCTCCTGTCCCCCTTAAATTCTTGTGTTCCCTAATACAGCATCTGAGGACTGCCGGTGAGTGGAAGCCAGAGAGAAAAGGAGGGATGGAAGTACTGGGCCCGGATGCAAAGGGCAAGTGTCATCATCAGAGCTGGATCCTCTGCAGACACAAGGCCACCCTCAGATATCTGCTCTCAAGAAGGTTCGAGACTTTCTCTTTTAATTAACATTTAGGGCCTAAAAATGTTATTTAAAGAACCAAAAGCATGCATGTTCCATCTGAATGGTGTATTTCAGAAAGTTAGTTCAGGACAATTTATATGCTATTCTTATTGAACAACAAGTAATTTCATTATCTTGTCCCAATCGAGAAACAATCAGATATATTCCCAACAGTTTGAATAGAGTATTTGGGTGTGGCAGGGGGAGGTCTAATCTTGAATCTACAAAGTTATGTCTCAGTCTTCCTAAAAAAAAAAAAAAGAAAAAAAAACCAAACACTTTGTATACTTCTTATCCCATGGATTTACTTTTTAAAAGCTTTATGTAAACCTTTGTAAAGTGATTAATATTTAAACAGAATGAGGCCTTACACATATTCTTTGACAAAAATATAAAGAATGAATTTTTTAAATGAGTTAACTCCACCTATTCCAAAAGTGAAGATATGTAAATTCAGATTCTCATACAACTAAACACAAGAGGAAACTTTTCTATGCTTACTGGCCAGGAGGAGACCATGTCACTGAGAAGTGTTAGACTGAGAGCACTGATTCCTACTATACCATGGAGACTGAGTTTATGATGAAGGTTAAGATTGATATTGCCAGAGTTGGTGAAGTTCCAGGATCAATCATGCACATCAGCTTGGGAAACTGCACTTCATTGTGGGTGGGAGTTCTGATGAAACATTTGCCTTTCCATGTGGGAAGGAGCCCCTGCCTCTTGATACTTTCATAGTACCTTGCATGGCATTTAAACACTTGGCTGATTACAGATGAAACACTTGCACTGGGCAATAAGGCAAAGCAAAATGTATAGGAATAAGGAATGAAGGATGTTTGTAAAGGAATGAGGACAATATATATGGTTTATGGTATGGCAACCAGGAGTTGAGTGTAAGGATCACTGACGCTTGATCCCCGTCTTTCCCTTACCTCTACCATATTTACCTAATGCCCACTATGGGCAATGTCTGGGAAATCTTACAACCACAAGATACAGTCCATGCAAAGACTACCGGTAGCACCCTAATATTCATTGTCTCCTTGCTTATCTTTAGTTGGAAACAAGGTCACCCAGAATAAAGACTCTTTTCTAGCCTTCCTTGCAGCTAAATATTAGGTTGGTGCAAAAGTAATTGTGTTATCACCATGTGACTAAGTTCTGGCCAATAAGATGTAGGCAGAAGGGATGCACACAATGTCTACAGGGTTTCTTTAGAAGGAGAAGGCATGCCTTTCTCATGCTTTTTCTCTTTCCTGCCAGCAAGAGAAGGCTAGAGACAAAGAAGTCATCTCAACTCATAGAGGAGAAGCCCCATCTTGAAGATGTACGATCCTCATCAGAAATGTGGATTTCTGACGGCTGTGGACTCATAGCAGCTGTGACCCATGCATCCAGACTTCTATGACAGTTGAACATGCATTGCCCAGTTGTTTAAATGACTATTATTTTAGATTTTCAGCCATCCACAGCTAAACACAATCTCTGTACTAAACCCTTCCAGATAACTTAAATCTGCACCTGTACTCTCTGGCTTAGATAGTTGAAGTCAGAAGTCAGAAACATGGTTTTGCATGTATACTGGGTTTGGCCAGTCTGGGATGCACTTAGCTCTCTGGAGCTTGGTCAGCTGCACTGACAGCATGCCAGAACACTCACATGGTCTCAGACTTTTGCAAAGGCTATTCTGCATCAGGGGTCACAAACTCAAATGCAGGTGAGAGCAGAGGACCAAGCTTAACCAAGTGGTTAAGACTGGTAAACTGGAGAGCGTACTGTCAGCCTAAAGAGGAGTGCAGCTCTGCAGTCCCAGACATGGGCAGCTACACAGCAAGGCAGGCCCTAGAAAGAGGAGTCTCTCAGTTTTTAAGAGTCATTGGAAATCTGAATTTTTATATGAAAGTGCTCAATTTTTAAATTTTAGCAACTAAAATAATAATAATCAACTTTGTGAGTCCAATAAAATGTGGTTTCAGTCAAGATATGGCCCACTGGCTACCTATTCTCAACTTCTAGTCATGATTACTGGGGAGGGGAAGGGATTACAAACTGAAGAGTTGAAATGTACATGCTCCCAACACAAGCAAAGTCATTACCATGTAGACAGAATGTAAGCTGTTAGAAATGGAATAGACATGTCAAAAGTGCCTGTAATCCCAGCACTTAGGGAGGCAAAGTTGGGATGATCCTTTGGGGCTAGGAGATCGAGGCCAGCCTGGACAACATAGTGAGACCCCGTCTCTTAAAAAAATGAAAAGAAGTAAGCTGAGCGTAGTGGTGTGCACCTCTACTTGCAGCTATTTGAGAGGTGGGGCAGAAGGATTCCTTGAGTCCAGGAGTTCAAGGTTGCAGTTCGAACTGGGATCCCACCAATGCACTCCAGCCTGGACCACAGAGTGAGACCTTGTCTCCTTGTCTCGAAAAACAACAACAAAAGAAATGTCAAAAGTACTTAAAGTCAGGGTCATAAATTATAAAATTTAACTTTAGATATTATAAAAATAGTTGAATTTAACTTTAGATATTATAAAAATAGCAGCATTCTTCCCACTCACCCCCTCCACTATCCTCACCCTATTAAAATGGGAAACTAAAAACTAAGATATTTCAGATGCGCCATGTTGAGGAGAGATTTACAGTACCCCACCTACCTCACCTCAGGTGCTTCAGTAAAAAGCCTGTTACTTCCAGATAACAGGTAATCTCTTCTGCTACCAGTACACTTCATTCCTGGCAACAGAAGACTAGGGGTCAGAGCCTCAGGTCCTCCACTTTTGCAAAGTCCTTTTTCTCCCTTCCTAGGGCAGCAAGTTCTCTGGTTCCCTCAGCTCCTTGTAATATTAATTACACCTGCTCACTAGTCCTTACGCCTAAGGGATGGAGAGGTGGGACTGTAGACTTGGCTGTCCTCCAGAAACCACATATTCATCCTATCCCTGCCTGGCACCCAACACTCCACCTTTACAATTAGCCTTGCCATCCTGTTCCTCGAGGCCAAGAAATAATGCCAAAGGCATTAGTGTACAACAGGCAAATTGCAGCACAGTTGCAGGGTTAAGGAATCACAGTGAGGAATTTTCACTTTATGTACAATTCACTCTAACAACCTGGAGCTCCTTGAACTTAAGCTGCTCTCAGAATCACTCCTACATAGTTTTGACCTCCTGGTTTAGGGTCTCTCAGAATTGTGACCAAAGCAAATGCTAACACAAACCCGCTGGAGTTGTTTTTATTTCAATTAAGTGAATGGCTCCCTAGAGGCTTAAAGCTTAATGACCAACCACTTACGACACAGCCAGCAAGGTCCGGCCCTCAGAATCAATCAAACCCCCATCTGATTGCATAAACTGAGCAGTGGCATACAATGTAAAGAGTGAATAGGCATTTTTTATTTTCTTTATGCCTCTGGTTTGCAGCCACAAGGGGGGCAAAACTTTTCAGAGCACTGTTTGCCCACTGTATGGTCCACTTAACTAAACTTATCCCTGTTGTCTTACTTTGTAAAATGAATACTTGTAAACAAAATGATTTCTGTTTATTGATACCGATTATAATTCAAAATATTTCTTAAGACTTAAAACATATGTATGAAGACATATGCTTTCATATCTACATACAAATTTGCTAAGAAAAGACAGTTAACCACATTGAAAAAATAAAGATTGGAAAATGTAATGAAATTCGGGAGAATGTGCTGTGCTACCTCACTGTGTGAACAGAAGACTGTTAAAAGCTTTATTATTCAGTGTGTGTTTAGTGGACCAGCATTCAGGGAGCTTGTAAGTGTGGAATTTCAGGCATCAAGGGCCAGGAGTTTGCTTAGAAGTGCAAAATCCCAGACCTGAGACAGAATCAGAAACTGCATTCTAACAAGATTTGCAGGTGACAGACACCTTTGCACTGGTTACAGTTTGAAAGAGGCAGAACAATGATAATCAAAGGTGTCATTAGTCCATAGTCCATGTTACTTAGTTTGGAGAAAGGACAAATGGCCTTAAGGCCTAATTACACCATGTAACAAAATTACTCGACTTCTCAGTTTTCCTCATTCGTAAAACGGGAACAACAATTTCATACGATAGAGATATTTAGTAAACTATTGAGGATTGCTCAACCATAAAGTTGTGTTGACATTATTTACCTGCATTTTCACGCATGTACACAACCACCTTGGGGCCACTTTCTGAATATATCTAACTGGAGGAAGTCACCTTGAAAAATCCCCTGGAAATGTTGACTGGAACTAAGGACAAATGGACACTCGCCTAAACAGGAAAAGCTAGAATAAGTATAAGTGATGAATAATTTGCTTGCGAGTATAAAGATAGGCCATAAAGACAAGTCCTAACTTCTGCTGAAGTCTATGGTAACAACGTGAATGTATGTCAAAGTAAGGAAAATACTGAAAATAAAACATTAAAAAATCTTTGATAGGCATAATCCTAAAATACTACTCATGTATCATCAAAGACATAAGGAACAAATGAAGCAGGAAAAAATGGAAATGATGACAGAAAAGAAAAAAATATAAAGTCAAAATCTACCTGACATTATTCAGCTCTATTAGGTGTGCGCACCCAAAAGCTATGTAGATCCTCTCTCCCATCTGTACTTATAAGGACACCTCTGAAGCTGCCTCCTTGAGTGTGGATTCTTATGAAAGGAAGCTTGTCTCAAATGGTCAGAGCAAACTGTTCATTTCTTTTACGCAAACTGCTTCTATCTATTTCAAATCCTCTCTACCTGATAAGTCAGGTCAACAAAGACTTCTATGGATGATAATTCATAGTTACACGACTTCAGTTACTAAATGTACCTGGTTTTAAAGAAATTGTTTAAAAATATACACTTAAGTTTTACTCTATTTGAAGTAAGAAGAGCTTCACCAGCACACTCTTTATACCAATTTAATTTTATAGAAAGTTTTCAAATGCATGCGTTGCAATCTGCAATTTCAACTGGCAAATGAACTCATATCTACTAAATCGATAAATCAGCAGCAACACATCACAGAGTGAAAGGCGGGTTGCCTTATTTGACATAGGAATGCAATATGGCTTGAATTAATAGCTATATGACATCTAAGATATACCTGTATGACATCTAAGATCATACCTGTATCATACACACTTTTGTATATGTGCATGTGGCTGGGCAAATTATGTGTTCTAATGAAGAAAGCTATCATCTTTATTAATTAATTGAGATATACAGAAGGAAACATGGCTAAATGTATGTAGCTGTATCTATTATCTAGTTTATTACTGTTGTTTCATAGACAAGGTAACAAGTTTGGGATAAATGTCCACAACTCTCTCAACGTGGTTTCTTTTTTGGAAAATGTTAGTATTTCAGATAATATTTAAAGTCCTAAACAAGTCAAACACTTTGTGAGTCTATGTTGTTAAAGGTCACATTCTAATTGAATAGCTTTCTCTATCCTTGATGTATCCATGCTGTCCTTAAAATCAAGAAGCTACATCAACTACTTAAAACACCCACTTCTCTTAGAAATAGAATTAGTTGAATACAGCTTTGTTTAGGGGAAACGTGCACTGCAACAAAATGAATTTTCAATAAACCAAGAAGAAAATGACAAGAGTACTTTTCCGCCTTTGTGCTGGGGGAAATCGAAGACATGGCAATGCTCCCACGGAAAGGGCACTTTTCTGCACATCCTATTCATGAGGAGCAGCACACCCAGGCCTGGGCTTCAGCTGAAATGCAGCCATTGTCTTTCCATTTTCCTCAGAAATTCTTCAGGGAGAGACAATGGCATGAGCAATGGTCTCTGTGGGGGAAGAAGAGTTCCTTCCCCCTGATAGGAAGACACTGATAGGAAGAAGAAGTTTCTTCCTATCAACTCTCTTCATTGCTTCATGATCTAAACTAGCCCTTACTTTTATTATTGCTATTTTTCAAATTGATTTTGGGATCTATCCTGTTATTCCCTTGCAATTTTGCTAATATCCAAAAATGTAAATTTATAGACAAATGTGCTGGTATAGCATTTTGGAGCAAAAATTATTATTCACTTTTGTAAAGGATAAACAATAAGCTTTCACACTTAAAGTATGATCTATCTGGCAGAATAAGATTTACCTAAGTCCCCATTGCTATTATTTGCTTGAATCTACATGTGTTTAGAAACCACAGGAAACATGTTCCAAACATTATTTTTCCTTTGAAATGATACACAATACAACAGAATTCAGAAAAAAAGAATTAGATGCACCATTATGTGAATGACGTAAGAGTTCCATCCAACAACTGTGAAATAACACATTTAACCTCAAAATAGAGATGTTCTCATGACTAGAGGAATAATTATCAGTGACAATCCTATGAGATCCTAAATATTCTCATAAGATTCCCAAACATTGCTAGTTGGCACTCTTTACAAAATCCCTTTGTTACTAGAACAATTGTGAATAGTATTGCACGGTAACATTATATATTGCCTCCATGAAAAACTACTAATGGGTCACATTCTCTATACAGAAGTCTTGGCTACGTGTCATTGCTCACGCCTCTAATCCTAGCACTTGGGGAAGCTGAGGAGGCAGGAGAATCTCTTGAGCCCAGGAGTTCTAGACCAGCCTGGACAAGATAATGAGATTCCATCTCTACGGAAAATAAAAAATAAAAAAAATTAGCTGGGTGTGGTGGTGCATGCCTGTAATCCCAGTTAAAGGCCTGAGGTGAGAGGATGAAGCTAAGGCAGGAGGATTGCTTGATTCCTCAACTGTAGTTGAGGCTACAGTGAACCATGATCGTACTACTGCACTGAAGCCTGGGTGACAGGGTGAGACAGCCTCATAAATAAAATAAATAAATAAATAAATAAATAAATAAATAAATAATAAATGTTCTCTTCAGTCAGGGTTTGGGTCTATGGCTTGTACTCATCAGGGCCACTATGATTTGGAAACCTGTTGGCCTCTCCCTGCAGGGGTCTCTTTACTCTTGCTCAGGTTGCTAGCCAATCTGTACTGACTTCTCATACCCCCAGCACTGTGAAGCAAGGGTCCGCTATCTCAACAGATGGCACAGATAGGCCTAGTAGCTGGGAGCACAATGCAAGGGACATGTGGCACACCGACTTTGTAAATACACTGCAAGGGGAAAATGATTAGCCGCATATGTCTGTGATTTACCGGTCAGCTGGAAGCCACAGACCCTGAGTCTGTAGAGTCTGTAAGAAAAGGAAGGAACACATTGACTGGATAAGTGAAACAAACACAGGGCAGCCCTGCTCATACTTGGACTTAGTGCAGCCTCACCCTGTAATGAATACTTTGTGGCTTCATGGTTTAGGAGGGTGGTAGAGAGGTGTGTACTAGGTTTTAAATATATGACTAGGACTCTCCACATCACCATACACCCTGTGTGTGGTAATACTCTGATGTAGCTATTTAGGGACAAATGGCTTGTCAATAGGTAACTTGAATGGGCAGCGTCAGCTCATAAAGGGAAGTCTTACTGGATCCATGATCCCTACGCTAACTTAATGTGTTGGGGTAGGGGTAATGGGAAGAGGGAGGAAAGGGCATGGCAGGGGAGACATTGCTCCTGGTAGCAGGTGACTGAGAATCCTATAGGCCACAAGCCAAAATCCCTCAGCAGTTTGGTCTTTAGAGGGGAGGGGCAATTCTGGAGACAGCTTGGTTCTTTTTCTGCCAAGCTCCTAACAGACACATGTCTGGGTTTTACAAAGAGCAGAATCGGGAAAAAAAATTCATAAAGAGCAATTTCATTAAACTCTGGAATACACTAAAGACAAAACTACTGGCAAAGACAATAGTACAGCTTCAGGAGCCCTGGGGACCATGAACACAGAAGTGCCCTCAGTGGAAGCCAGGGAGCCTCCCATGCCCAGTGGAGCAGCAGACATTCTGATGCCAGAAGAAATGGTGCCACAAAACCTGGTGCCTGGCAAAGGCAGCACCAGCCACAAGTGAACTGGATGCGAACATGTGTGAAGAGGTCCCCAGGCTCCTAGGAACAGCTGAGTTCACAACATTCAAGGGGGTTGGAGGTCCTAAATTAGCTAGCTAGGTACATGAGCTCTAGGTAAAAATGTGAAATAAATGAATTCATTATTTCTATCAAAATGTATGATAATTTTTACCTGTTGAGCACTGTGTCAGGCATTTTATGTGTCTATTATTTAAAACTCACACATCCCTATGGGGTATGGGGATTGTTGTTCTGCCATCTTTCAGATGATGGTTGATATCAAATGTTAAACTGATGACTTCAGGGTCGCAAAGCCAAAATTCAGTTCCAGCATCATCTGACCCAATGTCCATGGTCTTAACCATTTTTCTCTATTGCTCTCCTCATGAATGACACATAAACTGGCCAAAAAATGAGATGATTTTAAAGAGATATTAAGAAGATATTTAACTACAAAGTTTCATCCTATAATTTCAAAACATTTAAAATATACTGCCATTTAATGTTCTATTGTTACCACTTTAAATTACAGATTAGATCTTGCTACTTCCCTGCTCAAATGCCTCCTCTTTGCCCCTAGACTATAGCCCCTAATGACTTGGTTCCAGCCCCAGCCCGTCTTTTAACCATATTTCAATCTTCCTACCCACCTGTACGCACCCCAGACTCCTACCATCGCTGACCAGTGGCCAGGTTCCTGATCACGCCTGTTCCTGATCACGCCTGTTCCTTCACAAGTCTTGCTGTGTACTCTTGCCTGCATTCCTGAAAGTCTAGCTTAAGCTTCACTTCATTACACAGTCTTCCCTGACCCCCAGTTGAACTAATGGCTCCCTCCTGCATACTTAGTGTGCATAGCTTTAGATTCACTTATACGCCAGTTTATCCCAAATGTCAATTTGCTTGTGTGATTCCTTCACAAGATATCAAGTTACTCTGGGGCAGTGATTTTGCCTTTTTAATTTCAGTTATCCAGTGTATGGCATCATATATTTGCTATACAAGAGTCACTCAATACATTCATTGAACTGAAATTCCTGGCTTTGGTTATAACCAAGTGTACCTGAGAATTATGCTGACTCTCATTTTCTCAGCTCTGTTAGGAAATAAGCAAAAATCAAGTTTCTCTTGTGTCTTTAGATTTCCCTTATCCTAATTAAAGACTTTTATATTCATTAAATTAAATGCACTTTCTTTTCTATCATCACTGCCCCTCCCTTCTCACTGCCTGAAGATGTGCATTTCCTCTGCAAGTCTTCCACTTTCTCTTAAGGCTGCCAAATAAAATACACGTCTCTCAATTAAATGTAATTTTCAGATAAACAGCAAATATTTTAGTATAAGTAGATTGCATACAATGTTCGCAATTTGTTTATATGACATTCAAAATTTAAATCATTTATTATAAAATAAAAATATTATAAATATAATTTTAAATAATTTTTATAATTATAAATATAAAAATAATTTATAGATTTATAAATTATAAAAAATAAATTATAAATTTTATAATTGTAAAATTTTTAAAAATTATAAAAATTATAAAATAAAAATCATTTATTATAAAATAAAAATAAAATTCATTTATTGTTTATATGATATTCAAAATTTAACTGGATGCTCTGTTGTTGTTGTTGTTTAATTTGTTAAATCTGCTGATCCTATTTTCTTTACAACTGTCTTTAAACCATTATTTTCCTCAAGTGACCTACAGCAGCCTCCTCTTTGGTTATAACATAGGGTCTTACTATTAATGAAATGTCTTTGTGTCATAGGGGCAATAAAACACACAAACATGAATCTTCAGTGACCCCCTATTATTGGTAGGATGAGATGAAAGGCACATATCCGTAACAAATTGTTAGGACTACATGGTTGCTCACACTCCTGCATCTGGTTGTCACTCACCTTTCAAATCTGACCTGGGAGATTGTCTTCTATGTGTGTTCTTATATTCTTTTCAACTACTTTTCAGGCTCTCTCCCTTGCTAATTTTCCCCAATTCTAGATAGACCCAGGATTCCGTACCCTGAATCCTTCCCCTGTGGGTAGCAAATCTGCTTATCTTTGACCTTTATGAAGAAATGAACAGGTCTGTAGTTTCCCTTCAGGAGGGTCTTGTCTGGATTTTTTCTGCATTCACGAAGGTCATGGGCAGACACTGGGCCCATGTAGGCTGCCCTTTTCCTGCATACACTGGAGAATATCCAAGGAGGGGAGGCTTGCTGATTGTCAGCAGAGTCAGCACAGCAAGTTCTTTAGGGACTGTCTTCTTCCCTAACCCCCTAAGGAATCATAAGGGATGAATCTCCCATTTCCAAATACCAGATATTCACTTGTCTGTTAGTAGGGTTTTGTCTACAGCAGTGCTCTCCTATAGTACTTACTGTCATAATGGAAATATTCTATTCTACTCTGTCCCATTTGGTAGTCTCTGGATACATGTGGCTATGGACAACAGATTGATATGTGGTAAGTGTGACTGAGGGACTCATATTTTAATTTTGTGTAGTTTTAATTGATTTAAATTTAAATAATTACATGCGGCTAGAGGCTACTGGATTGGACAGTGTAAGCCTACAGAATTAAATTGCCTAAAGGAACTGAAGTTACTTCATTTAGGAGAGGTAATGAATCCCTACAGCTGTGGACAAGGTCTAGGCCAGAGATTTTCAACCAGGGCTGATTTTACCCCAGGGGACATCTGGCAATGTCTGCAGACATTTGGTGGTGCCAGTGGCATCAAGAGGGTAGAGGTCAGGGAAGCTGCTAAACATCCTACATGCATAGGATAACATGCCACAAAAATAACTATCCAGCTGATCTAGATTTGAATCCGTGCTATACCTCTCAACCTGGGCAAATTATTAATCGTTCTTGAGCTACCGCTTCCTTATAAAATGGTGTTAATAATACCTAGAGTACATGTTGGTTATGAGAACTAAAAATTAGGCAAGTGTCTGGCAGAAAATGTACATCCTGTAAAGCACAGCTATTACTGAATTGCTCAACTGACAAAACAATGACAGCATCTTCTTCACGTCCTTTGGCGGACAAATCCTAGTCCTTGGTTGCTGAGGCACTCTCGATTGCCTGGAGGTGAGTGGGTCTGAATGGTTCCTCCATCTTCTGCTAGAACAAGTAGCTGCTTTTTATAATGGGTTTCCAATTAAGATATTGTTTGAACATAGAGTTCTGTAAAAAAGTTTGAGCACCACAGCTCTGAGCCATCAGTAATTCTAATGTGAAAAATTGGATCCAAGCTGGAGGAAGAGAGCTATTTGGGGGGATACTTACTTTCGTCCTCTTTTCAGTTATACTAGGTACTATGTCTCATCTACTGAGAACCTATAAATAGAGTCTTTGTCACTTATTTTTCCTGTGGATGGAGACATATATACCTCCAGAGACTGAGTGACTTAATAAAGGCATTTTTGAGCTTTTACCCTCTCTTGGACTGGTGACCAGAGAATTTCCAGAAACAATTGATGGCATTGAGGCCAACCCAGCTCAGGAGAGGCATGGCATACTTCTCAGCAACTTCCTCAATTGCTCTCAAATCTTCCTTGTGTTATCACTGTCTTTATATTTGTGGACCAGGGACTGATGGAACTTGTTTTATTCTGCAAAAGTCTTGGAAATAAGGATGCAGAGGAAAGGGCAGATTCTACCTGCTGCCTTGGGGAAGCAGTGGGACACTGGCCCTTGTGGAACTGGTTTAAAGCAAACATCATCTGTCTGATGCTCTGCTGAGTGATCTACTCTCACTTTTCGGGATGTAGGCTCATTTAACAACTGGCAATCAAACCCGCTTCGGCAGCCACAATAGGGACTGTCGAGGTTCATTAAACTGAAAAAATATGCCATCTTTATTTCTATTCTATTGTTTCCCAAAGATTAACAATGCACATTTTTTTTCAACGGCCTGTTTTCATGAAATTTCACTAGGATATATTTCTAAGCCCTCGATCCAGATGGTATAACTCAGAGTCAAATATGAATGGCACTTCTTGTGCCATTCATATTTAAAGCATGACCAGATAGATTTTCTGGACAAATTCAGAATAAAATGGCATCAGGAATTCAACAGAAAAAAACAATATGAGACTCAAGAGTTTATGATGTGGGAGTAGGGAAATGTACTCTTGATTTAGATAGCAATTACTGATAATGATTTGATGATAACTTGTGGTTCACTGCAATTATTTATTTAGTGTGACAAAATTCTTGCAAAATCCTGGTGATGGGTAGTGGACATTTAACACGCATCTGTTGCAGAAAGTATTAAAAGAGTTACCCCTTGTGGTACTTTGGGGAAGCTTAAAACATGGGGAAACCAACAAAATAGTGAAAAGCTATTGCAACTACAAGTTAAAAAGAAAGTAGAAATAACTGATTTTGAGAAGATGAGACGTTGGTAGTTTTAAAACATGGCTCACTTTTAAAAAGAGTCCTCCTACTAATAGGTGAGGTGTCTGTCTCCTCCCTTTGGGTACAACTATGACTGCTTTAATGGACAGATCACAGATAGATACAGAAGGGACATGGCGTGACTTCCAAGGTTAAGTCATAAAAAGCCACAAAACTTTGGCCCCCTTGGGACGTTCTGGGGAAAGCCATCCACTGTTTCTGAAGTCCAGCTGCCCTGTGACCATTATTTTTGAGAGGCCACGAGGCCCATTGGTCAACATCTTGGTTAAGTGCTCAGCCGCCAAATAAACCCTCATGCATCCAAGTGAGTCATCTTGGGTGCCCAGCTCAACCTTTCCAATAGCTTGAGTACACTGTAGTTAGCATTCACACCCCATATCTCCTAGTCAGAAATCCTCCATTGGAGGTTAGATCAGTTTATGACCATAGCCTTCTGGGGCCCTGAAATAGAGTAAAGATCATTGATCTCATTTATACATGTGACAAATACTGATGACATATGTAGAATAAATGTTTTATATGTTTGTTTTTCTGAAGTCAAAGAAAAAAAAATACGACCAAGGCATAGTGTATGCAAAGAGCTGAGTCTTGTGGGGCAGTCAGGGAATGTTCTTATCCAGTGCTGTAAGTTCCATAATGAAGGATGTGCCAAGCTGAAGGAGAGTCCAGAGTGGGGATACATCAATCTATAGGAAAGTTGGGGAATGCACCCCAGGAGAGGGAGAGAAAGACCCTGGGCTTACTAATTGTGGTTCTCAAGTCCATACCAGATGCATTTGGTACTCAAGAGACAATATAGAGGTTTTTAACATCTATATTTTTTTCATAATGGCATGTATTTTAGATGACTATTTGCTTTTTAAACCATGGTAATAAATTAACTAATCAGTATCCTGTATGCATTTAGCATCTGAATTTTTTACAAATGTGGCATTTGCATCCTCATATGCAAATATTTTTGCAAAATGATACCCTTTGCATCATACAGTAAAAGCCTATAGTTCAAATAACAAAAACAAAACACTTTTTTGAGGACCTAGTGTTTGAAAGGTGTGTGGTTATGTTATCTTTCTATCATATAGAAAATACCATTGTTTTCCCTAAAATGTTGTAAATTATATACTAATATATCAGCCTGTCTTCTACTATCTATTTTATAAATTACCAATAATAAATATCCTCTGGACAGATTTTAAATTGAGTGAGAAATCCTGTTACTTTTTGAAAAAGTCTATGAGGATATATCTAATGCATGAACATTTGAAGTATTTTTACCACCAAGGCAATAGTTCTACCTATTTGCTACATTTTTCCTCTTACCTGTTTTCATTCAAACATGGGTGTGTACACATGCACCTACATGAGCATGCATGCATGCACACACACGCACACACACACACATACACACACACCCCATTCTAATTAGTATATAAAATTCTTCCCAGCACTTAATAAAAGTGCTTTGACTTTGACAGCCACATAATAAAGTCAAGTCTCACCTCTCTGGATACATTGGGAAGGCTTGTTTGACCTTCTTTTCCACCAGTGTTAGCATATGAGGTGCGAAAAAGTCATGGGCTTATATCTGAGTTGTATGATTGACAGACTGTGTGACATCATATTCAATTCTCTAGGCTTCCATTTCTCTATCAATAAGATGGGGAGTTCATTTGAACCTTCTAAGGGTATTGTGAAGAAATATGAGAAATCAACTCCATTGCCCCTGAGAGCTCTGCATTCAACCTACAAGGACTCCAGGTTTGATCTATATTCAAAGCCCATATGAGGGATACCTTATAGAAACATGAATGCAGGCAGGGTGCTGTGGCTCACACCTGTAATCCCAGCACTTTGGGAGGCTGAGGCAGGTGGATAACTTGAGGTCAGGAGTTCGAGACAAGCCTGGTCAACATGGTGAAACTCTGGTTCTACTAAAAATACAAAAATCAGCTGGGCATAGTGGCATGTGCCTGTAGTCCCAGCTACTCAGGAGGCTGAGGCATGAGAAACGCTTGAACCCAAGAGGTGGAGGTTGCAGTGAGCCAAGATCGTGCCACTGCACTCCAGCCTAGGTGACACAGCAAGACTCTGAGAAAGAAAGAAAGAAAGAAAGAAAGAAAGAAAGAAAGAAAGAAAGAAAGAAAGAAAGAAAGAAAGAAAGAAAGGAAAGGAAGGAAGGAAGGAAGGAAGGAAGGAAGGAAGGAAGGAAGGAAGGAAGGAAGGAAGGAAGGAAGGAAGGAAGGAAGGAAGGAAGGAAGGAAGGAAGGAAGGAAGGAAGGAAGGGAGGGAAAGAGAGAGAAAGAAAGAGAAAGAGAGAGAAAGAGAGAGAGAAAGAGACAGAGAAAGAGAGAGAGAAAGAGAGAGAGAGAGAAAGAGAAAGAAAGAGAGAAAGAGAAAGAGAGAAAGAGAGAAAGAGAGGAGAAAGAGAGAGAGAAAGAAAGAAAGAAAAAAAGAAAGAAAGAAAGAAAGAGAGAGAAAGAAAGAGAGAGAGAGAGGGATGGAGGGAGGGAGGGATGGAGGGAAGGAAGGAAGGAAGGAAGGAAGGAAGGAAGGAAGGAAGGAAGGAAGGAAGGAAGGAAGGAAGGAAGGAAGAACAAACATGCATGCAGAGTGAGTCTCTTGGGCTTCCACAGAAGAAACTACAGGCTCCAAAGTCTGAACCCCAGTCTCAAACTGACCCTGATTTACCCAAGGCTGTAAGGCATTTCACATTCCCTATGATTTTATAAACAAGGCTTTTAGTCAGAGAAATTAGGTCAACAAAGCCAACAGCTTAAGTCTGTAACAATCGAAAAGTCATAACATATCACAAATCTCTCTGACCCCTCCAAATGGGTTTCCTTTGCTCTGAGTTGGTGAATGTACCCCATGGGTATTGTTGCTCTTCTCACACCTAACTATGACAGGTATCATGAATCAGCCATGGTCCATTTTCCCACAGATACGGGACAGTGCCTGAAGATCCTTCTCGACACATTGTTTGATTGATCTTAGAGTTAACCCTTTATATGAAGATTTGCCATCCATGCTCTAAGTAAAAGAGGTGCCAGATAAAAGATGCTAGGAAGGCTTGGCTCAGTGCAATTCTCTCTCACCTTAGATGTTTCTTTAGGATAAGTTAATTCCCTTTGTCAATAAAAACAAGTGTAGAAATAGTATTAAACCCGATTCTCAACAGCATCCATTTAACTCTAGTTTAAGCCTTGACGCCATTCTCCATTCTGCCACCAGATTATTAAGAATGGCCAAAAACAAAAACAACAACAACAACAACAACAACAACAACAACAACAACAAACCAACCAACCAAACAAAAAGGAACAGAACAAAACAAAAACAAACAAACAAAAAAACCAATTAGGTCAAATGCAGTGGTTCACGCCTGTAATCCCAGCACTTTGGGAGGCCAAGGCAGGTGAATCCCTTGAGGTCAGGAGTTCAAGACCAGCCTGGCCAACATGGTGAAATCCTGTCTCCACTAAAAATACAAAAAGTAGCCAGGCATGGTGGCGCAAGTCTATAATCCTAGCTACTTGGGAGACTGAGGCAGGAAAACTGCTTGAACTTCGGAGGTGGAGGCTACAGTGAGCTGAGATCACGTCATTTCACTCCAGCCTGGGCAACAGAGCAAGGCTCTGTCTCAAAAAAACAAAACAAAACAAACAAACAAAAAACACACTAGATTATCAACTGCTGTTATTTTGAACCCATGAGAGAACCTGTAAATGACTTTCTCCAAGTCCATGTGCTACTTGTGATCTGTCCCAGGGACCACCATGATGCTAATCTCTTAAATCTACATGTCTAGAAACAATGCTTCAGTTATAAATATCTTCCAGGGGGTTGAAACTGTCTTATTACAGATGAAAACAGTGTTTTGTGTATAGTGTTTTACCCTCTAATTTGTTTTATGTACTATCCATTCTATAAATACATGCTATTACTATGGGAACTCATTCCTCTTCAAAGACAGGAATGTACTGCAAAATATTTCACAATTATTCTACTCCTCCAAACAAGTCACTTAATTAACAGCAAGAGCATTAGTCATGTCACGGGAAAAGTCATTTCAAAATTTTGCTAGGTAATGCCTTTATATACAAGCAGCCACATTATCATAATGCAGCAGTTATATTGGGTGTTTTCTATTCAACCTCTGTATCCCCCACCCCAGTCTAATGAACAGCACAAAGCAAATAGATTCTTGCCTATCCAGCATCCATTAAATAGCCTATTTCTTAAACACTTTCAGAATAGCAAATATTCTTTGTCATACCACTTCCATTATAAAACTTTCAACTTGGAAATATTCCACGTAGCTGATAAGTTAAAAAAAAAAATAAAAATTACTCTGCCTCCTTTCCTACCTTCCTCTATGATTATAAGAAAAATGAAAGCATATTACAAAAATAAAATGTTCAAAACTTTATTTGGAAGAAAATTTAAATCACTCATGATTTTCTCAACCAAAGTACCTATTGTAAATATATAGGTACACCGTAAATATATTATATTGTTAATGACAAATATATTTATCCACTTTATAAAATATTTTGGAGATCTTTATCTGTGGATAAACCAAAATTTACATTACAATTTCAAAGAACTATACCATATTCCATTGTGTGAACTGACTGTAATTCACTCAACCAATTTCCTGTGACATTAGTAATTTCTAATTACTATCATCATCATACTTGTTAACGTATTTCTTGATGCATATATCTTTTACTCATTATTTATACTATTTCCTTAAGATAAATTCCTAAACATCAAATTGTTAGGTCAAAGGTATACGTGTTAAATTTTAAGATCTTTAATTGAATCGTCCAACACAAAATCATTGAGACAGTAAAATATTCGTAGCACAGGGAAAAGCACAGAGTCATTCACAGAGGCCTGGCAGTGAATTATTCTTGACACTCTGCTGACCTATGGGGAATGGTATTGCTGGCTTTGGCAGACAGTACTATGCCATCAGTTTATATTTTTATTTATTTATTTATTTTTTATTTTAACAGATGAAGTATCAACCCAGGCCCAGCAATGTAAATAACTGAGTTGATGTGAATAATGGTGAATGAAAATGTGGTGTACAGGAACAGCCCCTTTAAAAATCACATTGCCAAATGATAGCATGACCAAGAAAAACCAATCAGATCTGAGAGCTCTGTCTCTGCCACAAACATGCTGTGTGGCCCTCAGAAAGTCACTGAACCTCTCTGTGCCTTAGTTAACTCATTTGTCAAATATCAATCAAGTCTGCCCACAGTATTTTTCAGAGGGAGATAAAAAAAAAAATAGAAAAAAATGCTTTGGAAAATACAAACCTTCTTTGAATAATATTTAAGAGTCATTATTCTGGAGAGGTATTATTGCTTATAAATAATACAAAATTAAACTTAGAAGATAAATAAAGTATAAAATGATATAATGTGTGACAGACAGTCTGGAATCTACTGATGTGTTAGAAGCCTAGAATTTGGTAAAAAGATCCAACAAATGGTCCAAACTACCAGAGTTTGGTCCAATTTTCAAATACATTGAAAAGCTCTGACATGCAGAAAGACCAAGATGCACTCCATATCTAATTTGTATGTTTTATTGTTTCTTTAATTTTATTGTTCATATCTAGTTTTCAACATATAGTACTTTAAGATTCAGCATTTAACCTGAAGTTAAAGATAATCTCACTTTTTATGTTAAGTTTGCAATAAATCCCATAAAATTATCAAACAGTAATTCTCCTTGTTTTCTGAACACATCTAGCTAAGACCAAGCCAACATGTTTTTCTGAATTCAGATAAAAAGAAAACTTCTGTCTTTCTGATAGCCTTCTGTTTTGGGGGTTCAAATCATAATGCATAGGAAACTGTATCTTCCCGGCAGAGAAGCAACAGAAGCCAATGAACCCAGAAATAAATATCAAAGGGAAGATTAAGCGATAGGTTGGGAGACTCCACTAAATATCAAAGCAGTAGTCTCAGCGTTTAGGACCAATATCTTAGAACCAGCCCCACTGGAGTCAGATGGAAGATGGGTGGTAGGTCAGCCATCCCTCCTGGGCCCCTGCTCTTTTAGGCAAAGCCTTTGCCCCCATGTCTTGCTTAGTGTAGAAGTCAGGAGAGAGTATTACTGGGATTTCACTTTTCTTCTGAGTGAGAACATCTTCCTCTCCAAGAAACCACATAAGAAGATGGACTGATAAAAAGAAATTGGTAGTAACTGCCCGTGGGCTCCACACTACCCCGGACATTCTGGTTTTAGCCAAGGTAAAATCATTGTAGCCTAGTCTATGTCCAGCCTTGTGGCTGCTCCAGTCACCCAGGGCTCTGGGTATCTGTTATGCTTCCAGAAAAACAGTGGCACAGTGGTGGGCACAGGGGCATTCTACCTATCTCACTTACTGAGCAATGGATTACCTTCCATCCTCCCTACCCTCCGTCTACCCTCCGTCTACCCTGGGCTTCCTGGTTGGTAATTTGCATTAAGAATTTAAACACATGTACAAAACATACCCTTGAATTCTATCCTCAAAAACTGCCCAAGAAAGCATCTTGTATTCCTTTTCCCACCTCTTCTCCCTGCATTATCCATTATCGCTGATCCTTCTCCAGCCCTAGAACCTGATTCCCTTCCTATCTCAGCTACCTGAGTCTTTCCTCCCAGCCCTGTGGCCATCTCTTTACAGTACAGAAACTTTGGAGTCCACGTGTTGATAAAGTGACACAGAATTCACATTTTATTTTATTTTATTTTTATTTTATTTTATTTTTTTGAGACAGAGTCTCACTGTGTCACCCAGGCTGGAGTACAGTGGCATAATCTCAGCTAACTGCAACCTCCACCTCTGGGTTCAAGCGATTCTTGTGTCTCAACTTCCCCAGTAGCTGGGATTAAAGGTGCCCTCCACCAAGCCCGGCTAACTTTTGTATTTTTAGTAGAGACGGGGTTTCACCATGTTGGTCAGGCTGGTCTCAAACTCCCAACCTCAAGTGATCCCGTCTCCAAATTGCTGCGATTACAGGTGCCTGCCATCATGCCTGGCTAATTTTTCTATTTTCGGTAGAGACAGAGATTCACCATGTTGCCCAGGCTGGTCTCAAATGCCTGACCTCAGGTCAACTCTGCCTCCCAAAGTGCTGGGATTACAGGCATGAGCCATCACGCCCGGCCTCACATTTAATTTTACTTTTGATCAGCTAGAGAGAGCTGTGATTCTCCAGATACTCCAATAATACTGGAATCCTCAGAGCCCCAGGAAGTCCCAGGCTAAGAATGAAACAAATTTGTTTTTGTTTTTTTATTTAATTATAGAAAATTTTCCCCATCTCCCATTTTTATCTTCCTTCTGACAAGAAGACTGCAATAAAGGCAAAGTATTTGCTTCCAAAGGACAAACATTACATGTTGTGCTCATCTTAGCAGGATCCTGACCTTCTCCAAAGGCTGCCCACAGTATTAGGCATAGTCCATTTCCTCCTCGCCAGATCTTACTGGGGTGCAAAATTAAATGTTTAAGTCCATGAGAGAATCAGGAGTCAGCTCATTTTTCAATTTTCAAAACCAACTTGTATAAATTAAAAGTCAATGTCATAGGACAAGTTTATTCATGTCATCGCCCCCAGTTAGGTCTCCCCACCCTTTCTAATAATAATGGCAACATATATTTAATGAAAATTAAATACATGGTGAAAACACCGTTCTAAGTCTATTTTATGTCATCAGATATAATGAATGATTTTCATTGGTATCTGAATTCTGACTTCATGGGTATCAAGAATGAAGTGGTCAAGTTCATCCTTCATGAAATATAATTTTTTTAGTTACAGAATGAATGACAATAAAGAAGAGAATAAGCCAATGTTTAACTTGGATTTTCATAAAAAGCTAACATTTATTGAACCATTGCTATTGCCTACTTTTGTATATACACTATCTCATTGAACCGTCATAGCAACCTTGGGGGCATCAAGTCATCCCATAAGGTCAGGATGCTCTTGTTTCTTCCCAGCAATCTTACTCAATTCTCCAGACAAACTGCACAGTCACAGACTAGGCATTACCCAGAGTTCTGTGTCACATTATCAAACTATTAATGTCATTAACAATTTCCTCCTCAGTAGTCAACAAAAGAAGGATCACGGATCACTTGCCTTCGAGTAGTAATAAAATTATCAAACTATCATGATGATGCAGTAACTGAGACTGAGTGGAGAACGGAGGATCTTTTTTTTTTTTTTTTTTTTTTTTTTTGCAGTAGTGAACTGACAGCACCACAATTAGAAGGATATGATTACTGACATGACAAATGCAGAACTTTCTAATGAGAAAATTTACCTTATTGTGTTAAAAAATAAGGCCATGATTTCCCTGGGATGGGAAAATACCAGGTCTTCTTTACATTAGAGGGCTCTTTGGACTGAAGTCAAAGCTATTTGTGACCCATATTCCTCCACCCCTTCATCTTCTTATAACAAGTCCAGAATCTGAGCTAGGACAGCTAGCAAAAGAGAAACCCGTCCATCCAACTTTGGTCCTCATATTCGTATCTTTATCTTTGACTCAACCTTCATTCCTCCTCTTCCAGTTCTACAGTAATTCAATGGACAAGTTTCATCAATATCTACAACGAAACTTTCCAATACTTATATGATCCAGAAGCAGAGTTCCCAGTGTGAGCTCTGCCCTTCCCACCTTCCTAACCCAATAGTTTCTCACAAAATTCCTGAGTGACATTTCACCTCCTCCCTCTTCTCTCTCTCTCTCTTTCTCTCCGCCCCCACCCCCCCCCCCCCCCCCACACACAATGAAGGAGTGACTGTGAATGGTATTCTCTTTTGTCCAGTTTTCTTTACATCCTCAGTGACATGGAGGTGCTTTGCTTCCCTGCCCATCAGGATCTTCCCCTCCCATGAGAAGCTCCTTGTTGTCAACAGTCTCCCAGCTCATGTTTATCTCCTTGAGTGTTTCTGTTTTTATTTACTTTCGTTCTTATTTTTTTCATTTGGACAAGGTCTCACTCTGTTGCCCAGGCAAGAGTGCAGTGGTGTTATCATAGCTCACTGCAACCTAGAATTCCTGGGCTCAAGCGATATTCCCACCTCAGCTTCCCAAGTAGCTGGGACTACAGGCACATGCCACCACACCAGGCTAATTTTTATTTACTTATTTATTTATTTTGTAGAGATGGGGTATTGCTGTGTTGCAGGGATGGTCTGGAACTCCTGGTCTCAAGCAATCTACCCACCTTGGCCTCCCAAATTGCTGGGACAACAGGTGTGAGCAACTGCACCTGTCTGAGTGTTTTAACCTATACTTACAGTCTTCAAATTCTAGAAACTTTCCACACATTCTCTCTGTCTCTGACACTCTCTTTCTTACTCTGTCTCTGAGTCTGCACTAATTTCACCTCCCTCTATCCCTTCTATCTTCTCTGTTATCCCTGACATGCTCCAGTCTCTAGTAGATTACTGCACTGCTTCTATCCAGCACTCTGCTAGGGTTGGGTGACACTGGTGGGGGTAGGAGGGGCCCTCAGTTCCTCAAACCCTGATTTAGACCCAATCTTCAGAAAGCCCTGATGAGACTGTCATGTGGGACAGAATCAGAAGACTTGCGGTGGCTCATGTAGATTACATCTATTGCTTTTCTCCTATCTCTGTGACCTGTCATTCTGTCATAGGAGGAAATTGAATTGGCCCACACAGTTTTCTCTTTACAATACCATGCTGGTTACTACCCAGTTCCTCAGGCTGCACTGAAAGATGGAAACTTGATTGCCAGATGTCGTTTTGGTGCCTTCCTAGGTACTGAAGGTGACTTATGATTCGATACAGGTGAAATTCACTTTATCCAGTGCCGGTTTCTCTGAGAACTTGTGCAAATCAAATTTCACACAAATTGAATTTTACTTCCTTCTTTTTTTAGAGAGAGATACTTGATTTCAGATGGAGCCTTAATGGTCTGTATCTCTTAGCATTAGAGTTGTGATGTTGTCCCCTTTCAATCCTCAGGCACTCTGGGACTTAATGAGATATATATTTTTAAATGTACAAATACACTGGGTGAACTATAGCAAATAAATATTAGTAGGTGCTAGGCTGTCAGATTAGTTCCTAAAGTGTATAAGTTTATATAGAGAAGACAGAGCCCCTTAGAGTAGTAACTGCCCTTTTTACAACAATTATGAACCAAATGTCTTGCTAAGTTCTTTGTAAATATTTTTCTCATTTAATCTTCCCAATTTTTTTTTAGGTGGTAGTGATTATCTTCATTTCTAGGAGATAGCACTGAAGCCCAGACACAATATATAACTTCCCCAAATTTACCCAGATGTAAGTGGTGGAGACAGGATTAGAAACCTGCAAGTATGAACAAATGTTACTATTTTCCCTTTGTAACACAAAAGGCAACCTGCTACACACACTCCTCTTTATGTTGACTTGTTTCTGAACAGTATCCCTGGGAGATTTACCCAAAATAACACATAGGGAGGGGCCACATTCTTTTTCTCAATTATATAATGTTCATTTGTATGGATGGACCATACTTCATTTAACTAGTACCCTAATGATGGACATTGGATTTTTCCCTAAACTTTTGCTATTTTTAAAAGGATGCCATAATGAACTTTTACATATTATTTCACATAATATGAAGGATAAATCCCAAGGATGGCATTTCTCTATATTCTCAGAGCAGTATATGAATTTGAAATTTTGTGATTTTGTAGTTCTTTCTAAATAGACTTCTTCTACAGGAGTTGTGCAAATTTATGCTCCCTTCCTCCCCCACTACATTCTATGAGAATGTCCATTTCCTCATGCTCTCACCAACAGAATGTTTTATCAAATTGTGGATTTCAGCCAATTTGATAAGTGAAAAAGAAAAACCAAACAGTATCTCAATGTATTTTAAATTTGTATTTATTTTATTGAGAATGAAGTTGAGGTTGGTGGTGATGGCTCACACCTGTAATCCTAGCACTGTGGGAGGCAGAAGCAGGTGGATCGCCTGAGATCAGGAGTTTGAGACCAGCCTGGGCAAAATGGTGAAACCCTAACTCTACTAAAAATACAAAAATTAGCCAGGAGTGGTGGTGGGCGCCTATAGTCCAAGCTACTTGGGAGGCTGAGGCAGGAGAACTGCTTGAACCTGGGAGGCGGAAGTTGCAGTAAGTCGAGATCATGCCACTGCAGTCCAGCTTGGGTGACAGAGAGAGATTCCGTCTCAAAAAAAAAAAAAAAAAGAGAAAAAAATGAAGGTGAGCATTTTTCATATGGTTAAGAACTGTTTGTACTTCCCTGTCAGTGATTATTTGTTTATATTCTTTCTCAGTTCTATTGAGTAGAAAATATTTTTTTCTTCATGATTTCCAAAATCTGTTTTTACAGGAATTTTTCAAGGAAAATTAGGCCTGTTATATGAATTGCAGAAGCTTCTCCCTGTTAATCAGTGGTCTTTTGACATGTTTCCCCCACACAGAAGGTTTTCATTTTCATATGGCTGGATTTATCCTTTTCTTTAATGATTAATGGATTTTCTGTCATATTTAAAAGCCGCTTCTCTACTTCAAGTTCATAAAGGAATTTGTCCATGTTTTCTTTCAGGACTTTGTTTTATTTTTTATATTATAGCCTTTGATTTGTTTGTAATCTATGTTGGTGCTGGTGTGTGGCTCAAGATAACAATCCAACTGTAATTTTATGTTTTTGTTGTAGACTGCTACAATTTTTACTGAATGATGTATATTTTCCTCACTGCTTTGAGATGGTACATTTTCATACACTGAATTTCTATATGCATTTAGATCAACTGTCCAGAATGTCCATTATTTTCCAGAGATCTCTTCATGTATTCATAGAAGCTTGTAGTGTATTCTCAATTTCTAACCATAGATACTTCATTAATCTTCTCATATGGTATATGTTCATTCATTGTCTAATTTGCTCATTTTTGCATATAAACTTTAGAACTACTGTGTCTGATTCTACAAATTTGGTGAGTGTTTTTTGTTTTTGTTTTTGTTTTTCAGAGTCTCACTCTGTCATCCAGGCTGGTGTGCAGTGGCCTGATCACAGGTCACTCACTGAAGCCTCAACCTCCTGAGCTTAAGTGATCCTCCCACCTCACAGCCTCCTGAGTAGCTGGGCCTACAGGTGCATGCCACCAAGCCTGGCTAATTTCTAAATATTTTGTGGAGACAGAGTCAACCATGTTGCTCAAATTGGTCTTGAATACCTAGGCTCAAGTGACACCTCCCTCAAACTCCATCATGGTCTCCCAAAGTGCTGGGATTACAGGTACGAACGACCATGTCCAGCATGGTGGTATGTTTATTGACACCATTTTACTTACAGAAATTGACTTATGAATCTGTCATGTTTTGCTAATGTGTTTTTGTGGGTTTTTTGTTTTGTTTTGTTTTGTTTTTGTTTTTGTTTTTGTTTGAGGTGCAGTCTCGCTCTGTCGCCAGGCTGGAGTGCAGTGGTGCGATCTCAAGTCACTGCAACCTCTGCCTCCCAGGTTCAAGCAATTCTCCTGCCACAGCCTCCTGAGTAGCTGGGACTACAGGCGCTCACCACCATGCCTGGTTAATTTTTGTAGTTTTGGTAGAGAAAGGGTTTCACCATTTTGGCCAAGATGGTCTCGATCTCTTGACCTCGTGATCTGCCTGCCTCAACCTCCCAAAGTGATGGGATTACAGGTGTGAGCCACTGTGCCTGGTCGTGATCTTGTCCAAGCACATGGTGGTATGTCTTTTCATTAACTAGACTTCCTTTTTGGTTTTCAGGAATGGTGGAATGTTTCTTCATAGGGGTCATACATAAAACAAAATATTAAGTTTTAAGTATTTCAATTTCTGTGGACTGCTATTTTAAGTTGATGTTTTTCTATCATTAAATCTTCTAACCAGCTATTTTATAGAAGCAATTGATTTGTGCATAGTAATCATATACTGCTACTTCACTGAATGTTCTTTGCACTAATGGTTCAAGTATTAACTTTGGGGACAAGCTTGAAATATTTTATCATATTAGAAATGTATCCATGCATACTTTTTTTTAGTGTGTGTGTTTAATCAAGAATAATTATTTAATTTTGCCAAATTTTCACTTCAGTATCTGTGGTGATGATTGATCACGGAATTATTTTACCTTTGTACATCATTAGTATGATGAATTTTATCAACAATTCCTTTGTATTGTTCCAATAAATCCCACCTCATCAACAGTATTATTCCTTTAACTGCCAGCTGCTTTCTGCTTAGTCATATTTCATGCAGGATATTGTCAGTATTATCCATAAGTAACATATGGCCAACAGGTTGGCACATCAGGGAAAGACCTCCCTGCAGAACGTGTATTTTTGCTGGTGCTCTCTGACACCTGCTCTCACTGGGTCCTTTCAAAACACTCCTCATGTCCTCCTGCTCTTCCTCCCAGGCAGCTCCACCTCCATCTTAGCCTTGGCCTCCTTATACATTCTTATGAAAGCTATAAACTTCATGGAGTGTCAAGGAAAAGTGTTTAACATTAATTTCTTTCTCCTACTTGTGTTTGTATAATTTCTAAGAGGAGAAGAAGAAAAATGCTGTTGTAAACAGTCACCTTCAAAATAGATTTCTCAAGAATTATTTTCTACATTTAAAATCAATTTGGTCTATTTTTACATTCCATTATCACAATTACATGTGGAATCATTGTTGTTTGCATGTTTATTTAATCCCTTCTATTCTAGAATGTCCTTAGTTACTATCTGTAGATAGACGTAACCATAATCAATTAGAATTACTTAAACAATTTTCCTAAACAGATTTTAAAATGTATGTCCATGGCTATGCATGTTGAATTATATAGTAATTCATGTATATGTTTTCACTGTAAAATAGTTAAACAATATAGAAATTTATAAAACAAAAGGTGAAAATCTCCCTTCTTTCCTTATCTGTCATATTGACTCTGATATAGTTTGGCTGTGTCCCCAACCAAATCTCATCTTAAATTTCCACATGTTGTGAGAGGGAGCCAGTGGGAGGTAACTGAATCATGGCGGCAGATTTTTCCTGTGCTGTTCTCATGATAGTGAATAAGTCTCACAAGACTTGATTTTCTACAAGGGTGAGTTTCCCCGCACAAGCTCTCTCTTTTTGCCTGCTGCCATCAATGTTAAGACGTGACTTGCTCCTCCCTGCCTTCCACCATGTTTGTGAGGCCTCCCCAGCCACATGGAACTGTAAGTCCATTAAACCTTTTTTCCTGTATAAATGACCAAGTTTCAGGTATGTCTTTATCAGCAGCATGAAAACGGACGAATACACACTCTCCTTTCAAGGGTCAACAGTGTTAACATGTTATATATTTTTTGAAGTTCTACTCTTCTACACTGATATATACACATGTATATCATATATACTTTTTTGGCAGAAATGAGATCCAATAAATATAGTTATATCTACATCACTGTGCACCTCTGTATATCTCTGGGATTTATGCCTGGAAATGGTATTATTGGGTCAAAAGATATGCACATTAAAAAATATCTATGCATATTATCTATTGCCTTCCAGGAAAGCTGTAATAATTAATGACCCTATCATGAAATTAGCTGTTTTCCTACATCATTTCCATCACTGGATAGAATAAATTTGTTTAATTTTTGTTATTTTCATTTTTAGCTTGTATTTCCTCCATTATTATTGAAGTTGACCACTTTTGTATGTCTACTGACCATTTATATTTCTTCTCTGGATTTCCTTTTACATTCGTATGTCCATTTCTCAAATTTTTATTGATTTATAGAAGCTCTTTATGTGCACTGGAGATTAATCATTTGTCTGTTACATATCCTATAAATGATTCTTCCCAGTCCATTACTCAGTTTTCCACCTTAAATTTATGATACTGGAAGTTATTTTTTATAAAATCAAAGATTGCCATCTTTATCTTTTTTGATTTCTTTGTTGATTTTGTTTATTATTTAATTATGGGGACCAAATATAACTACACTTGGTAAAAAGTCTCTACATCCCCGCTTTGCCTTTTTAGCTTTGAAGACTGAGGACAATGAAGCAAAACCCTAATGCCCTGAGTTTCCAAGGTGAGAAAGCACTGGTTACCTGGAAGCCCTTGTTGTTACTGAAAATCTTGTCGAGGTGCTTGACACTGCTACTCATGTATACTTTCTCCTTTGGGATAATCAAGAAATCTGAGTTCTCCTTTGCTGACGAAAGACTGCATAGAGACATTATGCTAACCACAAACTTTCAGTTTTATCATTAACAATTGGAGGAAGAGGAGCTAGTGCTGGGACAGTCTATGAGACACTTGGCACTTTTTTTTTTTTTAATTTTATTTTTAACATCTCTCTCTTTTTTTTTAAATAATAATTCTCATCTCAAAAAATGTGTCTGTGTTCGGATGAAAAACAGCATGCAGATTATTGACTGAAGATGTCACACAAATTACATTTAAATTAATTCTAATTTTCCTTCAGTCTCTGTTTTCCACTTAGATGCCTTCCTCTATTGTTTGCATGAGCTTGCTCTTTTCAGCTTATTTTTCAACTTTGTTTCCCCCGAACTGTGTGATTTCTCCAAGCATCCCTTGGGGTCTTGGCTGAATTGCTTCCTTTTTTATGCCCCTCCCACTGGCCAAGGCCCACACTACTAAGGGTGCTTGCATCATGGAAGCATTACCCAGCTTGATGCCTGCTCAACTTTGTGTCTGAATATTTTTGCTAAGTGGGCAATACTCTGTATCTAAACACTCGTTGTGTGCTTTAGTGTGTTTTTCTGTTTGGTACATGTGTTACTATTCTACAAACACAGCAGAGATAGATGACGATGCACTTATAAACTTGGCATCTCACCTCCTCTACCACATAATGCAGATGTAATCAAAGTAAGATTCTTAGAATCTTAACAAATCTTAGTTTGTGAATTGTAAAAAAAAAAAAAAAAAAAAAAAGCCAGGCCGTCCTAAGTTCTCTCTTCCTATCTTTCTACCTCTCATTAACTTTTGCAACTCAGTAAGCCCTTCATCAAGAAATGTGCACCTAAACTAGACCCTTGGTCCTGAATGTTAATTAACTTTTCTTAACTCTCAGGAAATGCCCTAAGGTTCTCTTTCTGTCATGGAGCTAGGAGACTTCTGAGATGGGAGTCAGTGTGAGGTCTCCAGAGATGTAAATTTATAATTGAGGTGAGGGGACTCTTGCAAACATACAGTTCAAGTTTTCCTTTCCATCCTCCCTTTCACCTGCAAGGTGCTAGCAAGTGACACTCTCATAGAGGAAGAAGTAAGCTCTTCATTGAAAAGTTGGTGTCACACTCCTTGGGCCAGAGTCCTAGTTTCCTATCTTGTAAAATATGGATGACAAGGGCAGTTAAGTGTTTAAAACAATGCAAACACATAGTAAATGCTCAAATGCAGCAGCAGTAATCGTAGGAGTAGTAGTCATGTTATCCATTATAACAGACCTCAAAAAAGATAAATTGGGAAGGCTAGATAAGCCCTTTCCATTAACAATATTTGTTTGGTCTCAGTTCAAAGGTCCTTTTTCAGACAATAATGGCAGAATGCAAATGTATTCATCTTCTATTGCAGCTATGAAAAATTACCTAAAATTTGGTAGCTTACAACAAAACAAATTTATTATTTTATAGTTCCAGAGGTCAGAATTCCAAAACAGGTCTAGCTAAGCTAAAATCCAGCTGTTGATAGAGCTACTTCCCTTTTGGAAACTTTACAAAGAAATTTGTTTCCTTATCTTTTGCACTTCTAGAAATCACCTGCATTCCCTGGCCCTTGGCCCCCTTCCTCTATCTTCAAAACCAGCTCTTCACACCTCTCTCTAACTCTGTTTTTCTGCTTCCCTCTTCCACATTTAAAGAACAATTGTGATTACATTGTGCACACACCAACAATGCAGCATAGTCTTCTTATTTTAAGGTCAGTTGATTAGTGACCATAATTCCATTTGCAACCTTAACTCACCCTTGCCATTTAATATATTACAGGTGTCACCTGTTAAGATGTGGGCATATTTGAGGGGCCATTATTCGGCCTCTCCTAGCCAGAACTGCATCTGACAATGAATCCAAAGAAATTAACATATACTCATAGAGAATCAGGAGTATGAAAACTTAGAAAAAATGCAGTGCTCTAAAACCTCCCCATGTTTGAAGTTTGTGCTGTGATTTTTCCCAGTGATGATCTCAAAAATAAAAGTCCTCATGGTTTATATTTGAGGGCCACAAGGAATCAGGGAGCTGGGGGAGACTGTGTTCCACCTGGCATCTAGTTTTGCTGGGAAAGCAACCCATGGAGATAAACAAACAACTTGGCAACAAGTCATACGGAGGAGGGAGGAAAAAAAGACTAACTTCCTAGAGCTGGAGAGGAAGCAGAAAGCGATGCCTAAGTTCTCATCAGTGGGAGCCATTCCATCCCAGGGCTCCTTTCAGTAACCAATCTGGAAGTCTAGGCCTTTTCAGTAAAGAGTTTTATCATATGTTTGCAAAAAATCACACTTCATCTTCTGAGCTGAGCCTCATATTCTCTCACATGAAGTTACTAAATAAATCTGTATTTGTTATTTCTTTTAGGGGATTTTTCGGGTCTTTCCTTCGTTTCTTTCTTCTCTGTATGACGTAGCTGCGATTAGACCGGCAGTCCGTCTCCTTCCTTCCTTACTTACTTACTTCCTCCTTCATTCCTTCCCTTCATTTCCTTCCTCTGCTTCCTTCCTTCCTTCCTTCCTTCCTTCCTTCATTGCCTTTCCTTCCTTCCTTCTTTTTTTAAGACAGCATCTCACTATGTCACACAGGTTGGAATGCCATGGTGAGATCATGGCTCAGTGCAGCTTCAAAATCCTGGGCTCAAAAGATCCTCCAGCCTTAGCCTTCCCAGTAGCTGGGACTACTGGTACATGTGACCACGCCTACCTAATTTTTAATTTTATTGTTTTTCTGTAGAAACAGGGTCTTGTTGTGTTGCTCAGACTAGTCTTGAACTCCCGGCCTCATGCAGTGCTCCCAACCTTGGCCTCCCAAAGTGCTGGGATTACAGGCAGGAGCCACGGCACCAGGCATTCCCCACCCCACATTGATTTATATGGCTAATGGGACTCCAAAGAATCCAGTCTGCTCCCACTTTTTCACTTCCAGTACTAACCAAGCACAAGCCTCAACCTCTCTTGCTGGAGCTGGTAAAATAGGCATCTATCTAATTTCCTCACTTTGTCTTTTGTCCCAACATAGTCCATTCTCTACAGAGAAGCCAGATCTTCTGAAAAGTGAAGCCTGATATAAGTATTTCCCTGCTGAAAGCTTTCTGACATTTTCATAGACCTGTCTAGCCACAGTCTTTAAGAGACCCCATGTGGGCTGGACACCTTGCACCTCTCCACATCCATCTTACATATCACACCTCCATTACATTTCAACCACGTGGTTTTTTGTCTGTTCTTTGAACACACCAAGCTCGGGCCTTTGTGCCAGCTACACCCTCTGTCTGGAAAACCTGGTCCCCTCCCCATGCCATTCCCATACCACTATCTCCTGAAGGTGGATCTATTCTCTGCTCCAAGTTCACCTCAGAGCGGCACTGCCTGGCCACAGCTCTGGTACTTTCTAATTCTTCTAATTCATCACTGTGCTTTGATTGTCTTTGTATCACTTATCTTTCTCTGAAATTATTTTGTCCATATATTAACGTACTGGTTTGTCATCTATACATACTCCTCCCAGCTCTCCCTAGCCCTATCCCCACTCCACAGCACAATGTAAATGCTGATTGAGCAGGGATGAAATCTACCTTATTAATTGTGACTGAATTCCCAGATGCCAGAATAGTGTCAAATACATAGTAGGGATTTCATAAATATTTTAAAACATTTTTGAAACTATAAATTTAAGGGATTATATATATTTTTTCGAAAGATTCCTTACCAGAATACTGTTTTAAATAGTGAATAGATTTATTTGTAATAGCATTTCACCTATACTTCATAACAGTTTCTTCATCTATAAAATGAGAACTGGGTTAGATGACAAACAAGGTCCTTTCTAGTAATTATAGTTCCGTGATTATGACTGAAATCAAAAAAATTAAAGTTAATTTTCAAAAGGACAGTTGCTAAGTAAAGTGGTGTCCACCTTTGTAATTTAAAAGATGACTCATTTCTGTCTGATTCATCTAGAGTAGAAAGTATCTCTTAACTCTTTTGCTGCAGGCCTCTTTGTTCACCAAAACTCTCTCCACAGCCAGCAGCAGTAGACCATGGTAAGTCAAAACTGTCTAGCAGTACAAATAAATACATATTTTCACAAGACTGAAAGATTAAGTCACAGCTTTACAGAGCAGAGGAAGATTTTATTTCACCCTGCCTGTCACCCTTCTTTCTACCTAAGAATACTTAGGGTCATTGAATGCTTGGATTGATGAATGTTTGTTATTCATTTCAATCACTTGCAACTGAATCCATCCCATCTCATTCTTCTGGTTACTCAGAGTGTCCAGTCATACTGGCCTCCCTGATTTTCTGCAAAATCATCCAAACGTTCCTGACTCAAGGTGAGGTTTTTGCGCTTGCTTTCTTCCTTCTGCCTAGAATGTTCTTCCTCATGGTTTGCTGCCTCATCTCCTTCAGGTCTTTCCTTAACATCATCTCCTCGGTGAGATCTTCCCCAGGAACTTCATCTGAATTACAAACATGCCCCAGCTCACCCTCTTCCCCCTTCCCTGCTGTGACACACATCCCTGTTATGCGATACTTATTATATAACACACTGCACACAGGCTTACTTATGTTGCTTGTGTCTTTTTGCCCCTACTTGCATGTAAGCTCCAGGAAAGCTAGATTTTTGTTTCCCTTGTTGCTGTTTCTCCAGCACTTTGAGCAGAAACTCATAGCTCATAGCACAGCATATAGGAGGAGATGGTGCAATAGCTACTGAATGAAGGACAAGTACGTGCTGCTTTGTGATTCCTGGTATCCATACCTCTCCATACATGTTACAACAACTGAGCGTGCAAGCTGTCACTACTTCCTTACATTCCATTACATTAACCCCATATTGAAATCTTTGCCAACAGATTTAATTTTAAGTGTTTGAGAATGGTCATTTTGGACTCAGGCCCTCCTGACCTATCTCCATAGACTCCCAACAGTTCCTGTCATGTTACCTGAGCACACACCATACAGTAGGAAACAACTTACTTCCCTAAACATACCTTGTTTTCCTCTAGTTCATGACTTTGCATGAGCTGCTCCCTTTTCCTGAAATGTTGTCTCACATCTTATTAATGATGACAGCTCTAAAAGCCACCTTTATTAAACTTGCTTTAGTGGAAGAGGAGGTAGCTGTTCCTTCCTCTATGTTCCTACCTATACTTCCGTACATCTAGAATGTCCTCTCATCCATCTGATATGGACAGGAGGCAGGGGAATACTGGGTAGAAGAGGGTGGGTCCCTGGTGAGGGTTCCACCCTCAAGCCTGGTCCCATGCCCCTAAATGAGAACTTCACATTTCTGTTTTCCCACCCAAATGTTGCCATTTCCAAAACCACCCTGGCCCATCCTGCACCCACCCTGTACCCATAAAAACCCCAAGTTCCACTGGCAGAAGGGCAGAGTGGAGTGGCAGAGGAGGAGACAAGAAAATAATCAGTTGGATGTTGGAAAGAAGCAGCTTGACTTCAGAGGAATGGCTTGATGGCAGGACTTCAGAGAAGAGTTCGGCTGGGGATGGTTGAACTCCAGGGGAAGATTATCTTCCCACTGCCTTCCCCTTTCCAGCTCCCCTTCTCACTGAGAGTCACTTCCACTGCTTAATAAAATCCTCCTCATAAACCATCCTTCAATTTGTTTGCATGACCTAATTCTTCCTGGACGCCAGACAAGAACTCAGGTACCAAGTGAAAGAGTGTAAAAGGCTGTCACCCTGATCTTCCACTGAGCTGGTTAACACTTAGCTGTCCATGGCCATCAAATGCTAAAGGAGCACTGATTGTAACATATGCCCTCTGGGGCTCCAGGGGTTGCAGACACTTCAGATGGCAGAGCTAAAAGAGCATTGCAACACAGTTGGACACTGCCGTGGGACCCACACAGAGCCTGCTCCCACCAGAGAGGAGTGACTGTCCAGTTCCAGTGTTCATTTGCTCCAGCACCCGCACCCGCTCACCTGCGTGCTTCCCCTCCCATGAGGGGCTCAGAGCTGCAGGCTGAGCAAATGAGCCACCCCTTGACGAATCCTGCAAACGGGTCAACTATCCTGTCTCACCTCCATGCCTTTGCTCATGCTGTGCCCTCTGTCTGACACCCCCTTACTCCTTATCTACCTAGCTAGCTTGTCCTTCTCAAGACTCAATGCAGTGTAATCTTTCCCAATAAGCCCGTTCTAATCCTCTACTCTCAGTGAGGCTGCCTTCTACATGCAGTCCTGTGTCCAAGCACTTATCACATTTTATTGAAAAGGCCTATTTATGTGTGTAAAACTCATAAGAGGCAGCATTCCCTCTTACATATTCTTCTATTCTCTATCACAATCACTATATATTAAATGAACTAAATTATAGATGTCTATGAAAGCAATCAACACATTTGATTTTCATTATTTGTAAAGTATATTTCATCAAACCTTAATAGACTTTAAAACCTCTGGGGGCAGCAACTATAATTTATAATTTTGTATCCCCAGTGTAGCACACATAGTAGGAGATCAATACACATTTCTAAGGAAGTGGATTGTGGGCCCTGGATTTCCTAGCACAGTAATTTGCACAAAAATATCATAAAGAGTTACTGGGTAGCTGATTATATGTTATTAGGAAGTATTTCACATGCAAAAACAAATTCCCCACAAAGTCCTATGTACTTTGGAAATAGAGAGAACCACTTTAATCATTCTGTCTTTCGTAGCTCACAGAACAGAAAGGGATTGCCTGCTGTAGGAAGCCCTGAAAAAAAAACAGAGCCTGAATCCATGGTCCAAGGAAATAATCACTGGCCCCTTGGTCAGTAGAAATGTCAATCAGGAAGCAATTACAGAAATAATAGTCACATATACACACACTTTATAGAACAGAAAAAGAACATTTTAGGTGCTCAATAAATCCATCAACTTTAGTAACAACCACCAACAATTTTCTTTAAAAAGCCATTAGCTTGCACTAATGCTCACTCAGAATATTAGAAACAGTGACTTTTTAACATAAAAACAAGCAGAAAAACAAGTTAGGAGACGTAAAATGCTAAACTAGATTACATTTGGGAAACAGTACCAGTTCAGGGTAACTTTTTCTGAGTCATGGACCACTTTTGAGAATCCAGTGAAAGTTTTGGATGACATCTGCCCAAAGATGCCCACGTTTACCATATTTTATATAATATAGTTATCTGGAGCATGGACAAGCTGTCATTGCCTTTGACAGCTACCAGCAGATGGAATCTAATGGTTGCTGGGTCATTAGCAAGACAACATAGTTGTCTTTCCATTGGAGGGGGTTCTTAGGCTTGGTAAAGCTCCCAATGGACCCCAGATCTGAATGATGGCCCTCTAAATCCTTCAAGGCTTTGTCATTAGGAAAAAGAGCAAAATCTTTCAAAAGGCCTGCCATACGAGTGATCTCTGGACCTTGACTAATCTCTTGCCTCCGCATGAAAGGCCTTCCTCCTCTCAGACCATATTCCAGTTGCACTGTTCTTTTGTTTCTGAGAAAGCCTGTTCAGAGAAAGACAACATTGTCATGTTGTTGCCTCACCTAGGATTTTTTCCTTCCACTCCTTCCCCCATGTCTCTTCCGTTAGTTCATCCTTCTTATTTTTTAACTTTTATTTTTGTAAAGATAAGGTCTCACTATGTTGCCCAAGCTGGTCTAAACTCCTGCCCCCAGCAATCCTCCTGCCTCAGCCTCCCAAAGTACTAGGATTATAAGCGTGAACCACCACACCTGGCCCCTGAATAGTTAATTCTCATTTGCCCTTCAGCTCTTAGATCAAATGCTTTCCCACCCCTGTTTGTGTTTAAATAATCACTGTTTAATTTCCTTCACAATATTTGCTAGAATTAGAAATGTGTACGTGGGGTTATTTGAACAATGGCTACTTCCCTCACTTGACAATAAAATCCATGAGGAAAGAAGTGTATCTGTTTTACCCAGCCTTTTACCTCCAGGGCCTACCTCCACGTCAGCCATTAGTAGGTGCTCAATAAATAAATGATGACTAAGCAAAAGAATAGAGATCTATGCAGTATCAGTGCTGTCATATAAACCCAAAAGATTAATTTTCAATGACCAGTGCTATCAGCACTACAGCTACAGGTTTCTTTACACTCATGCTCTGAAAATTCCCATTTTATCAAGTCATTTGATTAGCTTTAATGTCATAAGATCTAGGATATTGGAGGCAGATCTAAAGGAAAGATTTGCAGACTGTCTTCTACTGGGAATAAAGGTAGGGAATATTTTGTTCACTATTGTAAACTGTAGTATAATGGTCCTCAAATTTTAATAAGTAATTCATTACTTTAATGTAAAGTAAATAATTTTGTGGATGTATGGCACATATCCTATAATTCAGTTATTTGGCCATGTGACCATTCAAAGAACACAAAATTTTCATTAGGAGGAGTAAGTTCAGGAGATATATTATATAACATCGTGGCCCATGTATTGTATACTTGAAAATTGCTGAGAGTAGATTTTAAACGTTCTCACTACAAAAAAAAAAAAAAAAAAAAAAAAAATTGGTAAGTGTGTGAGGCAATACATATCTTCATTAGCTTTAGTCATTCCATAATATATACATCTATCAAAACATCATGATGTATATCATAAATATATACAACTTTTGTCAGTTAAAAAAATAAAATAATACTACCTCGGCCATATAACCATAAACTGTCATTTCCATTTGCAGCTCCTAGAGTGTGGAATGTGGTGGTCTTTGAGGAGGGTCTTTGAGGTGGTCTTTGATGAGCCCCAGGACTGCATCCTTCTACACTCCACTTACAGTCGTACCAATCCTCAGCAGGTAATGCAGTCAGGGATAACTGAACAAATGATTCCAGTCCCACCAGAAAAGCTCCTGTATCATGAATATACATTCACAGAAAAAAATAAAGGATTGGTCCGGGCGTGGTGGCTCATGCCTGTAATCCCAGCCCTTTGGGAGGCTGAGGTGGGAGGATTGCTTGAGCTCAAGAGTTTAAGACCATCCTGGGTGACATGATGAAACCTTGTCTCTACAAAAAAATACAAAAATTAGCCAGGCATGGTGGCATGTGCCTGTAGTCCCAGCTGCTCAGGAGGCTGAGGTGGGAGGATCACTTGAGCCCTGGAGGTGGAGGTTGCAGTGAGCCAAGATCATGCCACCACACTCCAGCCTGTGTGACAGAGCCAGAACTTGTCTCAAAAAAAAAAAAAAAAAAAAAAAAAAGAGGATTGGTCATTCCAAAAATTTCAACCAAAGAGAAGAGGATTTTAGTGAGACTTGCTTGGGTGGCATTGAGGAAGTCATCTCACCTTGGTTGGTCCACAGCATACCAGGTCAAATAGCAAGTCAAAACAAAATTCATAGACTAAGGCAAACTTTGTGTTCATGCTTTCCAAATTCTTCTCCTCCAATTTTTTTTGCCAGTAGATTAATTGTATATGCAGTAATTGGTGGGACATGCCAAATTCAGAGTAGAAATGAGCAAGTTGATACAAAGAAACCAAAAGATGAAAACACAAGAAACCTTTTATTTAGAAATTGATTATTTTTATCTTAATATCTGAAAATGAGTTATCTGCATAGAAGAATAGTCTAAAAACTAGAATGGTGTACATGACTTTATTGTCAAGTACTTAAATATTATATTGTCAGTCATTTAAAAATAAATCTCCTATGAGCTTGATAATCATGATCTGGTCCTTCACATCTGATCATTTCTGGGGGCACTGAAAAAAAAGCATCATTTTGGGACTTGCAAAACGAGAACTTCATATTCAACACTCCATGCCAATGGGCAGATTTTTCTACCTCTCCTTTCCTTTCTAGATCATACACTGTTTATGTTGCTAACCTATAACATCCTGGGAGATATAAGTCATCCAGATACCTCCATAGACAGCAACACCCCCTTGTATACAATAGGCCTTTGATTGGCATAGCATGAAACAGACTCCATTCCAGTGTCCTCATTCTCTTCCCCTTGGCCTTTTGCAAATTACTTAACATTGCTGCTTGATGTGCTTGGTTTGTACAATACCACAAATGAAAATATCATATTTGCAAAGTGTTGCATAAGCTATTGTTTCATTGTTATTTTAATTACTGTGCTCTCTAGTTGAAGCTCTTTACATAATGGTGCACCTGGCTAATTTCTAGCATAGAGAGCAGTGCCTCTATCTTTTTTTAACTTCCTTTTGTAACAGTGTGTGACCCATGACCTAATGATCTACTTGCAACAACTAAATTTACAGGAAATAAGGAGTGCCTTAGAAGATAAAAATGTAGGGAACTACAGGGGGCTAAATGTCTGCTCTCACAGAGACTATAGTTACTCCATAAAATTCCTGTGTTTAAATCCAGTTAGATATATCACTTAGTTAGATCAGAACAAGAGAGAGAAAAGAGAAGTATGAAACAGTCTTTGATTCAGTGGGGCTTCATCAGGATATGCCATTCCCATTGTGTTGATGACAAGGATGCTACTTTAGGAATTTGGGAGCTGGTTCTGAGGAGCAAGAGATGTCCAACTGTCATCAGGGTGATGGCTGACAAAGATGGCAACCAGTCAGTCACAAACAAAAATAAATGGCCTGACAAGAAAATAAAAGCTTCCTTAGGGCAGAAGAGATTTTCTTTAAAAAGAAAATAAATCACATTTTGGCTTGAAAAATTCAAATTGACTGGTTAGCTTCCGTAAACTGACTAGTCAGGTGATCCCCTATTTTAGGGCTAGCAAATGGTGCATGCTTTCCTAGTTTCTTGAGTAGGTAGGAGATAAAGATGAAGGTTTGGGCCCATTGTTTGCTTTTGTCTAGGTGAAGTAGATATAATTTCTCGTTAATAAACTAATACTTAGAATTGCAAACTATATTTCAACCATTGCAAGCTAAATCTCAACCACTGCTGCATTATTGGTTTCAACCATGCCTCAATTTAAATCATTCAAATCACCCAGTATTACTGAATACAGTCAGTCCCTCAGTATCCATGGGGAATTGGTTCCAGGACCTCCCCCCCACCCCAGATACCAAAATCCACAGATGCTCAGGTCCCGTGTGTAAAATAGCATAGTATTTTCATATAACCTACACATATCCTTCCATATACTTTAAATCATTTCTAGGTCACTTATAATACCTAATACAATGTAAATATTATGCAAATAGTGGTTATACTGTATTGTTTAGGAAATAATGACAAGATAATAAGTCTGTCCATGTTCAGCACAGATACAACCATCCTTATTTTTTCATTTGAACATTTTCAATCTCTGGTTGATTGAATCCATGATGTGAAACCCACAGATACCGAGGGACAATTGTACCTACTCTTTCACTTTTAGAATGACAGATACCTTTAGATATTGACTGTGGTATGTTGGTAAACTGGATCTCCAAAAAACAAAAGGTTCCGATTTTTTTTTTTTTTTTTTAAGACCGAGTCTCGCTCTGTCGCCCAGGCTGGAGTGCAATGGCACGATCTCAGCTCACTGTAACCTCTGCCTCCCGGGTTCAAACGATTCTCCTGCCTTAGCCTCCCAAGTAGCTGGGACTACATGAGCGTGCCACCACTCCCAGCTAATTTTTTGTATTTTCTTTTTAGTAGAGACAGGGTTTCACTGTGTTAGCCAGGATGGTCTTGATCTCCTGATCTCATGATCTGCCCGCCTTGGCCTCCCAAAGTGCTGGGATTACAGGTGTGAGCTACGGTGCCTAGTGAAGCTCCTGATTTATAATATTTGCTGACTTCCTTTGTGTAAATACTCCAGCCATGGCCAGTTTCAAGTCACTAAATTAGGAGTGGTGAAAGGAACAAAATTAACCTTCCTGATCTAAAGGGAGCCATCTCCGGCAAATGATGAGCAGGATAAAAATATTACAGCAACAACAAAAACAAAGTAACAGGTTTTTTAAAAATATAATGCTTCAGAGCTCACATAGCACTCTTCTGAAATGTGTCCATCCAATTCTCACAGCTTTTTGAGGCAGGGGGTATCCTTGAAACTGAAGTTCAAAGAGTTTAAGTAGTTATATCCATTATGAATAGCAGCTAACAGAGCTGGGACCTCTTTCTTAATTTATGAAGTCAAATTCCATAACATTCCATAACATTCTCAGGTATTTTCAAATTCCATCTCCTTAAGGTTACAAATTAATCATTAATATATTATGCTTTCCTAAACAATAATAATTGCTTACATTTTATAATATTACACTTTATAATGTTTTGAAACATTTTTGAATCTATTATCTTAATGGAACTTTCCAAAAACATAATAATGTAGGCAAGGAAGAGATCATTATATCCATTTTTCAGATCTAAATTCTGAGGTTCAAGTAAGTTAAATGACTTGTGGAAGATCTCCTAGTAGGTAGCACTGTTTTACAATGTAGGTGAAATAACTTCGTGGCCTACTGTGACAGGGAGGAATAAAAAGATAGACCAGAAGTGATATTTCTTATCAAGATCACCAGTATTGGTAGGGCAGTGTCTATGAATGAAATTGAACAGAGCTATTGGCCCCAGGCCTTCCAAGACAAGGATACCACACTGACTCCACCTAGACCTGCACAGTAGAACCCTGGGAAGACTTATTAATCCCAACCCTTGGGCCAAATCCAAGATCAATTAAATAAGATTATCTGGGGGCAGCACCCAGGCATCAGTGTTTTTTAAAGCTATCCTTGTTGATCTACATTGGTAAATTTATATATATATGTGTGTGTGTGTGTGTGTGTGTGTATACAAACATATACACATACATATATACACATACACATATATCTCAATGTAAATCAGTATATATGTCTGTATATACATATCAATGTAAATCAACAAGGATATATACATACGCACACACACACATACACACAGGGTGAACTTCCATTTGTTCTTTTACTTTTTCATTATATTCACATAATCATATATCCTTCCATTTATACAACTAATATTAGTTGCACACCTACTAGTGCCTAATAGTGCCAGGTATTATTTTAGATGCTGAGGCTGCAGTATGGTCAGAGGCAGGATCCCACCCCACTCCCAGTTAAGTTTACACTCTAGAAGGGGGCTTACCCACTAGGCAAAGGAATTGTACATTTTGGGGGCTGGAAGAAGAGCACAGCAAAATATGCACAGCAAAATATAGAAACTCCATCATAAGCCCTGGGCTCCCTCCCAGTTGGCCCAATGTTTTTGCCTTGTAGGCTTTTAGAAAAAGTTATTTTTGAATAGAATCAGTATCCTGTTCCTTATAATCATATTTCACCTTGCATATCAAATTAAATGAGAGGCTGTGATAGTTTGAGGTTTAATCATAGATTCACCTTAATTTATGCACTAGAAAGGCTCCTAAATTGTTCTGTATAAATCATTTTTAAGGTAATGTTGAATACTGCCTTCCTATTAACTCAGATTATCATTTATCTTCATTACAAATGAACTTTAATTAGAAGTGGCTCCTAACAAATTTAGCTACAAATGTCTCACTGGGCCTTCCATTAAGCACCAATCAATAAAAAACAAACCAACCAAAAGACAAAAAGTTCCTGGTAAATACATAAAAGGAGTTAGTTATTATTTCAAGTTAATTTCTACCAAGAGACAGAGATTCCCTGATCCTCTAAGTCAACCACTTGAAAAGATAGCCTTGTAAATATAATATATATGTATTTATTCCTCAGGGTCAGGAAGCAAACTCTCTTTTCAGGACTGATTTCCTGAAATAGTTAATATTTATTAAAGTGTCATTAATTAAAGAGGCCTCACTCTCTGACACTTTGCCCTGGTTCCACTTTCTCACTGGCTCACTTGGCTTGCTTAGAATGTTCCTATTCTCCTCATCTCCACAACTCACCCCTTCTTCCTTCTGAGCAGCCTGGCACTCCATATTCACCAGTGCTTAACACTGTCACCCTGCCTTCCAAAGCTGACTCTCTAACTAGACTCCATAGTTTAACAAGGGCCACACCCAGCATGTAGCACTTACTTGTTGCCCTCAAAAGGTAATAATGAATAAATGAATGCTTTATTTAAAATTTAATGCAAAATAATATTTCTTCTACACTGCAGAATATTTTCTCGGTCACTAAATGCTCAGATGTTCTTGCTTAACCAATAAAGCCTCTCTCTCTCTATATATATATATTTATTTATTTAAAAGGGTAGAGGAAATTACCAGTTTGGTTGCAATTCCAGAGACTTCCTAGTGCTGAAATGACTCTAAATTACTGTGGGAGGCCATCTTGGATTTTCTTAAAGTCACGGCTGTCCTTTGAAGCAAATACGAATTCTGTAAACACTGATCATCAAGTCTGCAGATTAGCCTTTCCCTTTGCATCTCTCTTTCCTCCTTACATTTCCTTTTGACCACTCAATGCTATCAGGAAATGGTATGAAAATTAGTTGGAACCCAAACTGAATACATATTTCTACTCAGCAAAGGAAGCAATTTGAATAGCAAAGTAGAGAAGCCTAACAATCTTCAATCCTGCAGTACTTGAGTGTTTACAAAAACTGCTCATTTAGGCAGGACGTGGATTATCATATCTGATTTATAGATAAGAATATTGAGAAAGACATCCAAAATCATCTAGCCAGTGAAGAGGAGAGCTAGTAAGCAAATCCCACCTCCCCATTCCACATCCTGTATCCTTCGGCCCACACCAAATTCTATGGATTCACTTAGGCACTGTCTCCTCCTCTACTTCACCCCCTCAACTATGGCTTATGGAGAAACAACTGTAATTGGAGATAGTAAGTACCCCATCAGAGAGTGCTTCAGGGTGACAGCTTTCATGGTGTTAGGATCAGTGATCTGATGGTTCCATTGCTTGATGTAATGACTGTGAACGAGCCCTGCTTATTGTCATATCTATTACTGAGAGTAATTAAAACAGAAGCTCTTTCTCTTTCAATTATAGCATTGGGCTGGTTTAATTTCAAATACAGAGAGAACAGGTACACAAGCAGGCCAAAAGAAGCGGGGAAAGGGATATTATGTGATTATCAGAGCAGCACCAAATAAAGTTTCAGCCAGAACACATATGGAAGGAAATTCAGGCAGTAAAAAGATGTGAGGATGAGAAAACAAATGCATTCTTCGTTAGAAACCAGCCAGAAAGCACGTCATTAGTGTCCATCCATTACACTACTGCTTCTAAAAATTAAATAGACTCCCCCATATAACAGAATCATTGATTGAAATAACTTTTGGCCCAGTTTGTCTGAGGATGGTGGAATATTCTAAGAAAACATAGAGACACTTTTGACCACCCCACATCATGGCATCTCCAGATTCCTCTTCTAAGTATTGCATTCCTTTCCCATCTTAAGGTGATTAAAGGAAAGAGATTCTTAGCCTAAAAATAATGTACACATTGGCTGAATAACTTAATGATTCATATAGGGTAATTCCATAGTCATTATCTCATTCAGTGCATCCGTTTTCAGAAAAGCACACTCTGATGTCAGATAAAGTCTGCAAATTCCTCTTTTTCATGACTGTTGACAAATATTTATGAAAGAAGAAAAGGGTGAGAGAGGGAGACAGAAAAAGAGCACCAGCTTGTGTCTTTGTGTCTGTGTATTGCTGAAGTTTGAAAGAATGAGCAGGGCATAGTCTGGGTGTCAGTGAAGAAAGCAGGTTGCTTGTTGGCATGGAGTCTTTTAAGATGACTTACAGCTTGGTGTATTCACTATGGTTCAAAAACTTTGGTGAGGGTCAAATGATATATTATGATATATGGCAGCACTTTGAAAAACATCAAGAGTTACATAAGCATAAGGCTTTATTTTAGAAAATATATGTCTCAAGAGATTAGGAAACCTTTAAAAAAAAAAAAAAAAACAGAAGAGATCACAGAATAAAATACTTTTTCATGAAACTTCTTGTCTTTGTTCATTGTCCTCGCCCCTCCGGAACCATGCCCTTTACTACACCAGGAAGAAAGGCATCTTTCCAGCTCCCTTCCTCCTGTAGCTTCTGCTCATACTTTGTTTAATATCCCATTTTAGAAACTGTTATAAAAATGATTATTAAAAGAATTACATCTTGATAAAAATAATGAGTACAGTGATACAATGAAAGCACCAATCAATGAGCAATAAACTACATGTACAAATAATAATGGTACCTAGCAATTTTGTAGATATATAACTTGATAAATATTGCTATATTCTGTGGTAGAAATTTTTAGACTTGGGTCCTAGTCCTACATTGTAAATCCTAACTGAGTTTTAAGCAATCTAATTCTCCTTACTGAACTTTAGATTTTTTCTTCTGCAAATAAAGAGATTGCACTCAACAAGTGCCTAGAAGCCCTCCTGGACCTGGTAGGCTGTGAGCCATGAATTACATGCTACTTGAGGAGGAGCCAGCAGAGAGAATTCATTTCTAGAGGCAATCCTTAGGAGTAAAATACCTGTTCACTTTAGACTTTGACTTTCATAAGTAAATAGGATGCTGGAAGGAAGGCAGTATCTGGCCAATAGCATGTACATGTAATGTGGGAGAGCATACTTGACCCATCATCCCCCAGATTCTACTGAGGGAGAGACTGATTTCTCCTGGTGAAATGACTGGGTAAATTACATGGGTGGAAGAGGACAACAGAGTTGGATGGATGTGCTAAGAGCCAAGTCAACAAAAACTGCTCTGCAGAAGGCACAGAAAAGGTTTTGGTTTTACATTTGGATAGCTGAGGAAGAAGTATGGATAAAGCAGGTTAGTGTAAGTGTAGTGTGATGTAGGGGAAATAATAAATGCCTGCTAGTTTTGAGGTAGCTGAAGAACAATTTAAAAAGTGGAATGCTTAACGTTCACTTAAAAGATAGCTGCAGTTTTGCAGTGTAACTCCTCTTTTCTCCTCCCCTAAAAAACTCGGGAAAGAGTGTTATATTTCTGTTTTGAATAAATCTAATGGCTAGTTGATTGTCCCTTTATGGAAATAATAAAAGGGTGAAAACTCAAATCTGGATTTTAATGTGTAAGACAGAGATAACCTTGAACATGTAAACTACCAGGGGTTTGCAGGCCTCTTTCAGACTGTTTTAGACTCTTCTTTTCTTTTTTAGGCAAGATCTTGCTCTGTCACCCAGACTAGAGTACAGTAGCATGATCATAGCTCACTATAGCCTCACTCTCCTGGACTTAAGTGATCCTCTCGCATCAGTCTCCTAAGTAGCTAGGAGTACGGATGTGCATCACCATTCCTGGCTGTTTTAAAAACTTTGTGTAGAGACAGTCTCATTATGTTGCTCAGAATGGTCTCAAATTCCAGAGCCCAAGCGATCCTCCCAGCCTCTCCCACAAAGTGTGCTGGGATTACAGGTGTGAGCCACTGTGTCTCATCGAGAATATTTCAAATTTTAGAAGAGCATGAAATATCTGATCTTACAAGGCCAAGAAATATCCTGTGATCATTTATTTTATCTATTCTCATGAGTGGCAGACAAGGAAAGACTAAGTTGGAGTTTAAGAGAACTTTGTGAAACTTCTAGACTATAAGCTAGAAGAGGAATCGATAAACTAAAACCCACGGGCCAAATCCAGCCTGTCATTTGATTTCGAAAATAACGTTTTATTTAAACATAGCTATGCTCATTCATTTGCATATTATCTATGGCTGCATTCATGCCATGACAGGAGAGTTGAGTAGTTGTGACAGAGACCATATGGCTTAGAAAGCCTAAAATGTTTGTATCTAGTCCTTTGTGGAAAATGTTTGCTGACCCTGGGATAGGAAGGTACTTTGGTGGGAAGATAGCTTTGGACAGCCTGACTCAGAATCTTAGGCAAGGTAGCCCCCTTTTTCTCAAGAGGCAACAAGACACAGCTTTATAAGATTTGCCTCAAGAATTGTTATGCTCTTTCTTCATCAGCCCCTCATGGAGCATTATCTTGACAGAATGTACTCCCAATAAGACAACACGTATGGCAATTGGAAGAAACTTTTGAATAGGAAACTCTAACTGCTGGGTTTCCTTTCATTACAACCATCGAACCCTCACGTGTTTATCAAACATGGACAAAGTATCTTCTCTCTGCTTGGCACAATCATAGGCAGTGAGAGCCCAGGGACCAATGAGACATTGCCTGCCTTTAGAGAGGTTATAAAGGGAGGAAGACTGGTCTCAAATCATTGGAATGCAGAGCAGTGGTTACAACAGCAGAGGCCTGTAAATGTACATCTGCTCTAGCGATTGCTTAAGTGTTCAAGTTATTGCCCCAGTAATGAGAAGTGGTATATGACTGCTTCAGTTGTACTGTGAAGTGTCCCCATCCTCTGCTGCCAACATCACGGTTAATCTTATTTGAACATGGCACACCTGCATAAAACAGGCAAAGATAATGCTGACCACATTTTCAGTACTTTAAAATGAAAGCAATGAGTGTTTCTTAAAAAATATGTTATCACATAACATAGAGACTGGAACATCATAACACCTAAATCCATATTTGCTGAAAGCATATATGGAAAAATAGAGAAAGAACTCTTAGCAACTTTATTGCTTACATGTGGGTAACAAAGATGATGGCTTGATGAAAACCAATAGTTTAAAACAAAACAAACAACAACAAGATAAAACCAGAACATCAGAACAGAGAACCATGGAAATCATTTGTTTAACTCCCTCATTGGACACTCATCTCCCTAGTTCCTGGCAGAACTAGCACTAGAGCGCTGATGTTCTTTTTTTGAAGTTAGATCTCTTTCTACTCCACTGGTAGGTTTGCTACTATGTACCGTGTGGCTCTCACTTTCTGAGGTGGTGACTTGGGTGTGGATAAAGGCAGGATGTGCCAAGGCAGCAAGAAAAAGGCCAAACAGTTACGGACACAGCCTCCAACTTCAACAAGAGCAACTCTTTATTTTCTGTCATATTTCTATATATGAAGATTCCACCTGAGATTTGGCTTGAGAAAGAATAGCACAGTCACAAGATTTTAAAACTGTAGCATTATACCAAGCTCTGCTTTTGAGTTGAAAATATGAATCCTCTTTTCTCAATATTAGCCAGGATGTGAAGGCTTTTATAATGCATTACATTTTGGAAGGACTCTAGGTTTTTTAAATAATAATCAGCATGGGTTCTTTGCTCGTGAGGGGTGTAAAAATGATTCTGTAAGAAGTGTGCTTCTTCTGTTTGGAGTGAGGAGGTGTTCTTTGTGACAGGTAGTAAATTCCATGTTTTTGATCTGGCAATTTGATTTATAGCAAGGATGATAGTGGTGATATTCCACTTAAGCCTTTACTTCAGTGATGCCATTGATTCTACACTTGAAAATCTCTATATGGAGACCCTCAATTTTACAGAGATTTTGATGATCTTCAATTTTTGTTTGAATTTAGGACAAGAGCAAAGATTCTGGAAAAAGCTGCAAAAATGTATTCCTTGAAAAATGTATTCCCATTATTTTTTTCCAAAAGACAATGCTGAAAATGAAATGTGGAGAATTTTCATTGTAAGACTTCTTTATTGGTGCAAAAGTGATTGTAGGGGGGAAAAAAAGTGAACGGCAAAAACCGCAATTACTTTTGCACTAACCTAACAAGACCATTCAGAGCAACTATGACAATTTAAAAATCTTTAGGAATTATTACATTTGTTTAAATTACTTAATGTTCCTGGGCACATGGCTCACACCTATAATCCCAGAATGTTGGCAGGCCAAGACACAAGGATCATTTTAGCCTAGGAGTTCAAGACCAGCCCTGGCAACATAGGAAGACCCCTTCTCTACAAATAATAAAAAAAATATCCAGGCATGGTGGCACATGCCTGTAGTCCCAGCTACTGAGGAGGCTGAAGTGCATGAATTATTTGCGGCTGTAGCGAATCGTGATCACACCACTGTACTCCAGCCTGGGCAACAGAGCGAGATCCTGTCTCGGAATAATCATCATCATCATCATCACTTAACACGATTGGCCTATAAAATAGTTAATGAGGACTTCTGAGAGGTAACCTTGAGTTCTGTCTGAGTCTTCTAACCCGTGTCCTGGGAGGTGCAAGTCACACTCAAATTAGGGAACTCCATGACTTTGTAAGAGGGAATATGTGAGAAGGGTGAGAAATATTTCATTACTCTGCTCATGGATAAAAGACGAGAAGGGGTAGAGAGCTATTATTTCTCAATGTTTGTCAAACATTGTGCAAAGAACATTTATTTATATAATCACATTTAATTCTAAGAGAGGTTATTGGAGGAAGGTGGCAATTTTATCAGTGAAGGAGTATACCATGATGAGTCTAATCACTTTGCCCAGGTTCATGCAACTTTTAAAGTAACAAAGCCAACATCTGAACCTAGGACGGTCTGTTTCCCAAGTTTGTCCCCTATAAATATTCTCTTTTATAAAATGTTTCCAACTACCCAGTGCAGAGATCATGGCTTAAGAAGTTAGACTGCAAATAATCTTAGATGAGGGTGTATTCTGTCTTAATCTCTGTCTCTCTTTGTCTCTGTCTCTCTCTCTCTCTCTCTCTCTCTCTTTCCACACACACACACACACACACACACACACACACACCAGCTTTGTATAGTCTACATCCTTCGTGTTTATAGTATCCTCAAAATTGCTCAGGATGAATGATACCTTTAATTGTGCAGAATCTCCTCCCATAATAAACATGCTTTCATTTAAAAACTTTTACATTTATATTTAAAAAGTGTGTATGTGTGAATGTGCATATATTTGCATGTATGTGTGCACATGTGCATGCCTGTGTGTGTTGGGAATATTGTGAAGTACAAACACACAAGACAGCTGCATTTCACAGTTGAGTCTTCAGGCAGCAATATTTTAGCAGAATGGACATCAAATCTTCCCAATGACTTGCGAGCTGTGAAAGACACTGCGGCTAACTCCAACTGTAAAAAATATATTGGCTTCAGAAGAGAAATGGCATTTGGAAAGCTATGCTTTAAAATGATGTTGGGGGAGAGAAAAACAGAAGGCTGCAGTTCTCAGAGTGAAATAATCACATTGAAGGCCCAGATGCAGAGCTGGAGGTGTGGGAAGAAGCTCAAGATCTCCTTTTCTGTTTATCAGATTTACTGCAGATCCTGCAAGAATCTGCAGTTATAACAGTATCATATACTCAGATAAACTTTGGATCATGGGATGTTCCCTGCCTTTCATTCTGTCCTCTGAATTCTACTACTATGTCAGATAGTAAAAGACAACTTCCATTCCACCCAAGATGCCTTCTCCAATGCCATAGTTTGTATGTATGTCTTTCACTTTGTTTTGTTTTAAACAGAATCAGCTTCCTCTGGCATTTCATTGTCTCGGGAATTCTAAAATATTTTCTGTAAGCTAGCTCCTCCATGCTAACACCTTGTTCTGCACAAAAGTTGATAGTCAGTATCATGTGCTAAATAAGGGACTGATTAAAATACTCACAGAGGCCAGTTACTGAGAGGTGATTTTACATAAGTTATCTCATCTGGTACCCAAAACAGCCCCACTGATGATGGTACTGCCATTTCCATTCTACAGGTGGCAAAGCTGAGTATTAAAGAACATAAGTGATGTGCCCCAAAACACACAGACAGTGGCAGGGCTGGGATTCAAACCCAGGCAGTCTGACTGTAGACCTAACCATGGAGGGAAACTGAGTCCTATAGCTATAGTGTCCTTTCCTTAAATCTGGGCCCACTGTTTCTTCGGTTCCTCCCATGCATGAATATTCACAGAGAGTTAAGAAGAAAAAGAGAAGTTGACGTGCAAGTGATGAAAAGAATCGGAGAACTGCTTCAGCAGATATCTACCAATGCAGCCACCCCTCCTCTTAATTAGTAGTGAGTGCCTGGGGAGAAGGTTAGCTTTTCCAAAGAGCTGGTTCACGCAAAAGCTAGGGAAACTCATTACTCCTCACCACAGGGGTTCAGTTCTCCCTCCCCAATCCTCCTTAAGAGCACAGTGGGGTGACTGCGGGAGCGATAAGGAAACATAAATAACAACTGTGCTTTCTAAACTGCCTAGTCTGCTTCACACTTCTTCCAAAGAGGTAACTGCAAAAGTACATAAGCTTCGTTTCCAGACCACACAGTTATGTCAAAATGAGAAGTCAGAAGGACTCAGACTTTCCATCTGTTCCTGGGACAGCAAGAAGAGGAGCAGGGACTTTACATAAAGCTGTAGATCTGGGTCATAGAGCCCCATGATCGTAACCATTCCTTAAGAGTTCTAGAGAATTTTACAGTTCATAAAGCATTTTCAAGTGGCTGCTCTCAGTCCTCTTTTGAACATTACAAGTTAATGAAGTGGGTCTGAGGCTCTCATAGAGTATGAAACTGAGGAGAGGTTGAGGAATTGTGCAAGAATCTCCCAGCACATGTGTGACTTGAACCCATGGCCTGACTTGAAGAGTGGTGGTCCTCCCACTGTCCTCACCTCCTCCAATGCTGGGGTAAAGGGTTGGTGCACTGGACCTTCTAGACTCTATTAGTGAATATACCTCCCCTTACCCCTTCTCTCACTTCTGTCTATAGAATAAAAGGATTCCCCATGCCCCCTAAATCTGATCTCTAATGAGAACTGTTAAAGAAAGCTGATACAGATGCAAGGACTTTAATAGAAAGAGAAGGTTGCTCTAGCTCAGAAAATGTTCAAAGGCCTCTTCCTAATGGCTTGGGGAGGGAAACGGGTCTTGTTTCCTCTCCCTCAGCCCCAGCCCACCAAACAGGCAGAGGAGGCAAGACTGAACACGTATCTACATGGCATGTTTTTGAGAGTGCAGGAAAGTCAGTCTCTCCAAAAATACCAAACTGAGCAAACCTGGTTTGCTTCTGTTGCTACTAATCAGATTTAAACTAAAGCATGTAAACTCATATCCTGGTTCTTCTCACTGATAAATATGTGAATATTTATGATATCTTCAAGTTAGAGTAGTAATAAAGTTTTGATGGAATTGGAAAAGGAAAAACTTGGATATACTTGTGTTCATTTACAATTAACACAGTGTCTTGGTTTAGAAAATTGATTATATTAGCCTATATGTATATCCTATCCTTTAATCTTCTTGGTAATCCTGCGAGCTAGATGTAACCACCCCCATTGCACAGAGAAGCAAACTGAGACTTAGAGAGCTAAGTAAGAAGCTCAAATGAGATGTGGAACTGACATACGAATTCAGGATTCCAAATAGCTCTGGTTCCACTATTTCAAATGGGAATAGATGTGAAAATCCCCATTTAGAGAATTAAAAAGTACCACATTTATAAAGGATAATATTGAAACATTACTAGCCACAAATGCATTACTAAAGATTTAGTATGATGCTGAAGAGACAGGACTCAAGAAAAGTAAGATTTCATAGGCTAGTGAAGGGGAGGGTAACTTCTCAACTCTTGGGTGATGCTAAAAGATGCAGGTTTGCATGGGGATTCCAATGAGAATAGAGTGAAAATATAAGGAAGGCAAGGAGGTAGGGCGATTAATGGGAAACAGACATTTCAAAGCAACTTATCAAGGTGCCCTGGACTTTCAGTCATTCTACTAAGTAGGGTAGTGCCCACAAGAAGAACAATAACCCAGACTCAGCATCCACACCCATCTTGGAAACTCTCCTGTTAGATGTTTCATTTCTGGGATCAGATACTTAGCGCAGTGGAAATCTGCACAGGCTTCAGCAGATGGAGTTGAATCCAACAGTCCTATGGTTTTGTATGAGTGTGGTCTCCCCTGAGGTCAGGAGTTCGAGACCAGCCCGACCAACATGGAGAAACCTCGTCTCCATAAGTGTCATGGTTTTGTATGAGTGTGGTTTCCAAGGTTGTGACTTGAAGCATGGCTCTCTTACAAATTAGCTGTGGGGTTCTAGACAAGTTATTTGACCTCTCTTGCTTCTCTGTGCTTCAGTTTTTTGTTTTCGTTTTTTGTTGTTGTTTGTTTGTTTTTTACTGCACTTCCCATAGGGATGTTACAATGATTCTGAAATGACATATGCAAAATGTAGCACATCTTAAGCACTTTAAATATTAATATGACTGATAGATTTAATACACTTTCTGCAAACATGCATATCTAGAATCATGATTCTAAAAGTGTGTACAGGTGAAACACCCAAGTTCTATTGCTAAAACGTATTTGTCTCTTCAAAATCAAACAATTAAATACTGTTAAAATGATAATTTAGTCCACAAGTTTTTCCTTAAATATTCAAAATCTACTATATCAAATCTAAACCTACTTTATTCACAAAGTGTTAAGTCACAGAAACACAACAGAGTAACTTCTAATAGCAATGGATTATGGAAACTTGTTCTTTAGTGGATATAAATGTTCAGGAGTATAATTTTATATTGCTCCATACCAAGCAAACATAACTTTGCTATTATGTGTAGCTCCAGTTTATGGAGTTAAATATAAAAAATAATTAAATATCTCAATATTATATTACACTCCAGATGTTCCACCACCTGAATTAGTTTGAAAACCACTGATATGAAAATTTCCTCATTCTTTAGCTGTGCTTGGTAAAAAGAAAACAACAAATAAACATATCGATAAACTTGAGTTGTTTGAGTTATTTCTCAATGCGTAATATGATCAAATAAATTGAGCATGCAGCTGACCTATTAATATAATTAGAAAATCCATACGTAGAACAACTCTGCCTTTCCCCATAGCTGATCTATGGTAATAGGCTTTCTAGGATTTTCTTTTCAAATGCCACCCCTTGGCAGACCCAGGTTGGTGGTTAATATACCATTAAGTGCCAAAACCAAGATTTCTTCCATAGCAGGTGAGTGACACAAACGAAGCACAGTGAACGTTAGTTGTCAGTAAGTACTCTAAAGGTTTTCTTCCCCTGAATTGTCTCTGTTAAGCTCACCACGATAAACTTCTGTGATAGGAACTCATGGTAGGAGATGGTGAAGAAGAGACTTAAAAGCTTCATTCTTGCTCAACACGAGCAGGGCCACCCCTAACCCTTAGGACATTTTTATGTGAATTTTAAAAATGTGAATCTCCTTCTAGATTGATGTAGCCCCTATCTGCCCCTCCACAGAATGTCCTGTATATTGTAAAAGTACACAGCTACATGCACACAACTGTATGCAGGGCCCTAAACATGATGCAGGGCCCTAAACATGATGAGCTTAAACTTTATGCCAGATTTTCAAAATTTCCTATACTCTAACACTTCTCAGTCTTTCCCATGTGACTTCTAACCAGTTCCACTCCCGCCTCCCAATTAGGGTCCCTGACTATCTCCCTGGGCAAGACTTTTAATAAAGAGCAGAGTTTCCTGTGTTAGAAAATCAGAGTGATCAAAAGGAAATGTAAGGAGGAAAGAGAGATGTAAAGGGAAAGGCTAATCTGCAGATTTGATCAGTGTTGCCTCTGGCCAGGCGCAGTGGCTCCCGCCTATAATCCCAGCACTTTGGGAGGCCAGGGCCAGCAGATCACAAGGAGCTCGAGACCAGCCTGGCCAACGTGGTGAAACCCCACCTCTACTAACAATTCAAGTTATCCAGATATGGTGGTGTGCGCCTGTAGTCCCAGCTACTCGGGAGGCTGAGGCAGGAGAATTGCTTGAACCTGGGAGGCAGAGGTTGCAGTGAGCCAAGATCATGCCACTGCACTGTAGCCTGGGCAACACAGCAAGACTTCATCTCGGATGGATGGATGGATAGATAGATAGATAAATAAATTAATTAAAGTAAAATAAAATAAATGCTGCCTCTGCTTCTTAGTAGCTGTGTGATTCCAAACAGATTATCCAGCCTCTTTTTTATCCCTCTCTAACATAAAGATGGTGATAGCCCCTTTGTCAAGAAAATAAAATTAGAAAATGTAGGTAAAGCATTAACCCTTACCTGGCCCATAGTAAGCACTCAGTAGGAATTTGCTGCTCCTGACATTATTATTTACTTATTTATATTTGTAACAACTATCTCTGACTGGTTCATGGCCCCTCTTCTGCTCTCCACCTTTCTAAATCTCCTGGGTCCTTAGAGGACTAGTCCCTTTCTCCACTAACTTTACTCTAGGCCATATTCTTATCACTTACAGCACGCATACCACACATTAAGCACTGAATTATGCTCTTTTATCTCCTAGCAACAAAGTCTGCAAGGAATATTACTCCTGTGAAATGCTCCTCAGAAACAGTTATTATACCCAGATAAATGTAAAAGGAGACTGTACATTGTTTCTCTTGGAAATCTACAAGCATTCCAGGATAGCAAAGGTTCTGAAAAGTCTTGCAGCAAAGAGATGTAAAAAAACAAATTTTTTAAGCCTTGATTTTCTCACCAGTTTTAGTAAAGAAGCCTGGCTTACCTAGAAAGAGTTCGCAGACCTAACATGCCTCAGGTCACACTATGGAAATTTCTACCCTATTGCTGAATACAATGGAGCTGTTGGATTCTGGGAGATGAGAGGGTGATACCCAAGCCCCAAATCCTCATCCTTCTCTTGTTCTCCTAAAGCTTCCCTCCAGGGACTTTCCAGGCATCCTAGGGATCTACTGAATGCAGTTAAAAAAATAATCAATATAGATTCCCTCATGTGATCCCCAGAAGTCAGGATCAATATTATTATCATCTCCATTTTACTGATAAGAAATCTGTGATTTAGAGTGACCAGGATTTGATGACCACATCTTGACCAACCAGCATGGGCAGAGCTGCGAATTGTCCCATTCCAAATTCAGTGCTCCTTTTACTGGGCCTTGCAGAGTTCATTAAATGTGCAATTAACATATGGGATTCTATCCATTACCATGTACTTGCAGACAATTAAGAGGTGAGGACAGATGAAACAAACAAAAACAATCATGGCTTCATTTTTCCCTCTGCTAGTAAAAATGGTGTCCCAAATACGGTCCTGGATTTCTGAGGCACAGTGCCCATTGTGTAGGCCCAATGGTACCTATGGGCCAGGGGAAGCTGCATTATTGCTATGGCTTTGCATTGGAGTATGCACGAGTGGCATCAGTTCTACCTTCCAGGGGTACTATTGGCAGTTAAGTCTATTTGGCCTTGACACTAACAGAATTTCGTCTCAGCATTAATATAAAAAACAGAATCAATGAAAGGTAGAAGTAATAACTCAATTAAGAGAAGGTGGGGCAAAATGAAATGCATACAATGGTGAAGATGAATCCTCCTAAAAACCCAATCAGTGAGAGGTTAGAGGAAACCTCAATAACAGAATTTTCAATATAAACCTGTCCTGGTGGCACAGTGTCTGACAGCGATGGTGACGATGGTTCTCCCATCTCACAGGCTGCTGCTGCTAGTAGCACCACCACTCCGATCATCACTAATCACCAGGTGAGGCTTTTAAAAAACTTCTTACCACTTAGCCTAAGTGGGTAGGGAATGTCTTACAGGTGTGAAAATATCTGAGCTCAGAGAAATCATGTCACATGGGGATAAGCATCCCAGCGTGTATAAAAGGACACAGGCAGGAGCATTTAGTTCATGTGTGGCTGGAAATAAAGGAAGGGAGGGAAAGGAGGCTAAACAGGTAGTTTAAATCTTGGTTTGACAGGGCCTGACGTTATCCTGTAGGCAGAAGCATGTCAGTGATGAGGGTGGAAGGCACAGCTCTGCAGAGTCTGATGGTCAGGAATATATACTTGATTGATCAGGGGGTCGGGGAGCAGAGCTGCTATTCAGTGAATTTAGTAGAGCTCGTTGGTCTCAGCATTGGGCAAGAACTTAGGTTTCCCTGTTCCTAGTGTAGGATTCTCTCCACTACAGCCCACTGAGTTGACAGAATTCTTTCATCTTTCCTTTCCTTGCCCCCTCCCTCTCCTTTTTATTGCACAGCCTCAGGTTCAGAATTAAGTACCTCTGTTAAATTACCTCCCAGGATTTCACAGAGTAATAATGCACATATTTGATCTAGAGGTCAGGGAAATACTGTAGACAATGATTTAGAGCATCCATTTTCCACTTGGTCAAACTCATTTTGACTGTACTTCTCTCAGACCTGACTGAGCCAAGTCCCTCTTGACTGAGGCCATGGCTTTAGTAAAATGAAAACACTTCCGTGGTGGTCTCAATTTTCCTCTTAGACTAAGAGCAGGTCCATGTGGCACCAGCCCAGCTCCATCTCTAAATCAATGCTTAGGGATTAAACAGTTGCTCTAAAGAGCATTCTTGTGAGATACTGTGTCCTTAACTAAGAAAGTGAACCTATGTGGAAATATCATAAATGCAAATTATCAACCATTGCATTTCTTAAATAATAACATTACAAAGTCTGTCTGAACAGTAGAACCATTTGGAAATACTTTAGGGTTGTCATTAAGCACTTAAAAAAACATTGTTTAAAGCTTTTACATTTCTGTGTGTGGTAAAGAGATAATTTGGAAGTAAAGAGAGGTATGTTCACAAATGAGTAAATTCTGAGTTATTTAATATAGCAGAATCTGATACTCAGAGCTCTGGAACATAAAAAAAATGAGCAGTATTCTAAAACGTAGTGCTATGGTTTTTAAACTTTTCAAAAAGCTAGAATAGCACGTTTTATGTTTTCCAAATGAAATCATACAGGGAGTCACCTTATATAGGATAGATGACAACAGCACTGTCCTGGTGGCGGTGGAGGTGAGGCACAGAAGCCTGCGTCCAGCAGCCTCCTCTTTCTCCAAGGCATCCTTCCTCAACATCAGGATCCCAAAGAATTCAGTGTGCAAATTGCTCAGCTAGTTCATCTCTCTCCTCTTACAATAGATTGCAAATACTCCTCGGTTAAACATACACATTCCTGGTCATTTTTCTTATCTCTGCCAATTATTAGACTCATCTCCAGGAGAAAAATTTCTTAAATGTTCAGCCTCCATTTCTCCTATAAATTGTGAAGATACATATATGCACACACATTATACTTCAAAGGTTTGTTTTGAGATCAAGTTAGATTTTAAAATGCTTTTTAAAACTCTAACACTTAGATAAATATACAAAATCATTGGCCACACAGTTAATTCACAGCTAACTTCAAAAGAAAATAATAGAATGATAAGCCGGGATATCATGATAAAAGGGGAAGAGAAGAGAGAAAAACAATTCTGAGTTTGGTCATAACCCTAGAGAAATATTTTACTTTGGACATCTTCACTGAACATTTAACTGATTGTATGGGCAATAGCAACTAATGCAGAGTCCCACTGGTGACACAGACTCCAGGGGAGAAAGAACCGCCAATTAATTACTGATAGTTGAAATGTTTTACAAACATAAACAAATATACAAAAAATGTTGTGTAAATGGAAATCAAGCAGTCAAACCAAAACAAGGAACAAGCCACATGTAAAGGCAGTGGCTTGCTTATAGTCTAGAGCATCCTCATTTAGGTCTCTTCCAAAAAGGGTTGTACCCACACTGGCTGGAAGAATCTACCTGAGCCTAGGAGGTCCATCTGGGGCAAATACTGAAATCCCAATGGGCAGATATCCAAATCAGTTGCTCACTCACCCTTCCCCCCTTGTTGGCCTTTTCACTTCAACCTCAGCCTAAGCTCTCTTTCAACAATTTGCCATAACTCCCTAGGCAGGAATGCAGCATAGCACAGCAAAATCCCTCTTGACTCAGGACATGCACAGAGAGAGAGAACTTCTTCCTTGCTTGGAGAATTCAGGATCACCAGTGTACACTACTTCTCCATGGACATGTGACCTCAGGAGTTTGGGAAAAAATGCAAAGTTGCATCTCTTTACCCCCTTGCAAATCAATTATTGATTTAGAGAGGATGTTAACTGGGGGAAGTTGCTAGCAGTGAAGGCCAATATGAAAACAAGGCAAAAGCTATCAGAAATTGCAACGAGAAAGAGTTTTTTTAAATGTTGCCCCTAAACATTAAAAGGGTGAGCTCTATCAATTATAGATTTCTGCAGCAATGGCTGTTTTGTTTGCTTATTTGTTTTTCATCAACTCCCACTCCCCCAGCAGAAATTAATTCACCTTTGCATCAAAGGTTCTCTTTGTATTGTCAGAAACTGCAAATAGTCATTTAATGCCTCAAACAATGCTATAGACCAGTGTGCGATGTTATAGCCGTGTCTCTCTAATTATGTGATGTTTGTAAGTCAATATGATAGCACGGAAATCATCTTTTTCCATTTCTACCACTCAGCAAAACATGCTCTTAAAGGGAACTCTGGACACCCAATTCTTTAAACTTAAAACCACATAGAGTTGTTTTTGAGTTTCTTTTCACTTTGCTCTCCACATTCCATCAGTGGCCAAAAAACAAGGATTCTTCATCTGTAAACAACTAATATTCACCCTTTCTCATAATTCCCACTGCCCTAGCCTTCTCCAGACCCACACTAGTTCTTGTCTGAATTACTGCAGCCCCTCCCTACAGGTCTTCTTTCCTTAACTCTTCCCATTTCATTCTCGTCTATACATTCTGCTGGGTTAAAGTTTCCTGAAAACAACCATGAATATGTCAGGAAGTGACTTAAAGTGTCCTGTGGCTCTTCTCTGCTTATAGAAGACTTAAATGAGAAACCGCAGATGCTAATACTGCTTAATGCCCATCTCTCTTGCTAGAACATAAGCTGTAACAGAGCACAGGCTTTGATTTTGAACTGTACTGGGCTCATAGGAGATGCAATAAATATCTGTTGAATGAATAAATGAGTAAAAATCGATGAATGGTTGGATGGATGAATGGACAGAGGAAGGCTGAGTAGATGAACAATGCCCCTTCACAGGTTTGTTTACAGAATTAAATAAATAAAATCATGTACAGAAGAGTGCCAAGCACAGAATCTAGGCTTGTAAAATGTGGGCCTCCTTCTTTATTTTCTCTGTTATACTCCTTGTACCATTCCATGCCTATCTCTCAACCACAGAAGGTCAGGGCCCAACTATGGAAGGAACATGTTTCCCAGATGTTGAATTTGCACCTGACACCGTAGGCAGTGGGGGATACTCAACTTTGAGGCTTTAGTTCAGGAGAGATAATCAGTTGCTTTGTTAGGAAACAACTATGGTGACAAGATGGAATGAAGGAGGCAGCTTGCAGATGTCACATGGGCAGTGAGAAGGCTTGCAGCAGGACAATGGTAAAGACATCTTGGGCCTGCATCAGGATGGTATGGAGAAGAAATAAGGTTGAAAGGGACTTCCAAGGGAGATTTATGGGGGACCTGGTGAGCTGGGATAGAGACAGCCTGTACTACCAGATCTCAATCTCTAAAACTAGGTCTAAGACCAAGGCTCAGATGTCCTTCATGTTTTTGTCTTTTTTTTTTTTTTTTTTTTTTAATATGGAGTCAGAAATAATTTGGCTTTTTAGAGCTGAAAGCTAAAAACAACACATCCGAGAACAGTAGGCTTCTATTGTCTTCGATCACTAATGTCCTAGTGAGTATGTGCCCTATGGAGAAGGCAGAAATGACATGGACCAGGGCTTCTTACATGGAGAGTGTTTTAAAAGGCAGTTTTTAAAAAGCCCATTTTGTGGAAGAAACCAGAAGGCTCCTAATTGCTATCTGTACTGTGGTTTTTCCTGGGGGCTGGGGAGGGAAGTGGATTAAAGAAAAAGTTTAGAAGGCCATAGGCATAAATATCGAAATAGTATGAATTGTAATACATACTTTCAAAGGGGTTAGGCAATGATGAAAAGATATGACTGCTTTCCTTTTATTTCTCTATTAAATTAAAATTCCTACACAAGTGCAATGGCTATCTTTTTGAAAACACTGCATAATTTTAAACTTTGGGAAGGTTTATCTTTCATAGCCACAAATTTTTGCAAAAGCCTTTGGCTATAGGAAACACAGGCTCCAAGTCTGCCATATGATGAAGGCTTTATGTGTGTTTCTGAAAGGTAACTAGCTTGAAATCGGTACTCTTCCATTTGTGAGTGAAACCACCTGATTATTTAAATGAAACAGAAAGATGCATGAAACATTCTTCTCATCCCAACTAGATAAGAAGGCTGAACTCTCAAAACATTCTTCATTGTCTATCATTTACGAATTATCTGATTATCAACCACAGCATTAAAAAAAAAAAAAAAAAGTAGTCCCAAATAACATTGTAAATCTCTTTCCCTACTATCCATGCTTCTGAATAGAACAGGCAACAGACATGTATTTAAATAGAGTGTCAACAAAATGAATCCACAGTTTATTGCTACTATTCATCTTGGCTGGTAAATGGCCTCCATACTATTCTTCATTCATTAAAAATGGTTCATTTCCTTTGGCCTTTATTCATTGCCTGATATTCCTAATGAACTTAATGTAGCAAGTGATGTAATCAGACAAAAGACCTGTAAGAATCCCTTTTCTGCCACAATAAGCAGAATTAAATCATATTTAATTAGGATTTTAGTGTTCACCAAAATCTCGGTTAACTATTTATCACCCACACTGCTGTCTATTCTAAGCACCCTTCTCTTTCTAAGTAGGAAAGCACTATCTCTTTGGCTCAGTTCTCTATGTTGGACACCATAATCTACCAGGCAGGTGGCTAATTTAGTTTTAGCTATGAATTAGTCACTGGATTAAGGTTCGCCTTAATTCTCCATGGCCAAGGAGGCCTAACGCGGTTTAGGAGACAGAATGAAGTCACACTAACAGCGACCGATTTATAATCACAGAAGAAGAGACTCCAGCAAACCTGAGAAGAGTTCTGAGAAGGAGTGGCTTCTGTGTAGATTTTGCTGGAAGTCTTTGCTGTGTTTTAGTGAGGATGAAAGAGTTGTATATGCAGAGAGGGAAACTGAGAACACACAAAGGTGGGGGAAAAGAAATCTGTGACAAGAAAGCATCAAGAAAGTAAAGAGGAGTGAATCACTGTTGGGGCACTGGAGGGCATGTCAGCTTCAGGAGTTTGTGCCAGACCTCACAGGAATAGGAAAATCCTGCAAGGTTTGTTTGGTTTGGTCCGGCTTCTCTTTTCTGTCTCTTTTCCCATTTCCCCTTTCCCCTTTCCTTTCCTTTTTTTCCTTTCCTTTCTTTTCTTTTTTCTTTTCCTTTCTTTTCTTTTCCTTCCTTCCCTCCCTCCCTCCCTCTCTCTCTCTCTCTCTCTCTCTTTCTTTCTTTCTTTCTTTCTTTCTTTCTTTCTTTCTTTCTTTCTTTTTCTTTCTTTCTCTTTCTTTCTTTCTTTCTTTCTTTCTTTCTTTCTTTCTTTCTTTCTTTCTTTTCTTTCTTTCTTTCTTTCTTTTCTTTTCTCTTCTTCTCTCTCCTCTCTCTCTCTCTCTCTCTCCCCCTCCCTCCCTCCCTTCCATCCCTCCCTCCTTCCTTCCTTCCTTCCCTCCTTCCTTCCCTCCTTCCTTCCTTCCAGAAATAAACATAGTAGAAAAGGTGTTTTGAGGAAGATGATTAGGCACCTTACTAAATAGTGCAGCTAGAAAAACAACTAGGATTGATTTTGCAGCTTTCTGGTTAGTCTAAGACCAGGGTGTTAGCAGAGATGCACCCAAAAGGAGGTTTTGGTGCCTTTCAAGAGGCTTATAAAGGAAAAGTTGTTGACAAATTGGACAGTCTTATAAAGGAGAGGCGAAGGTAAAATTTGCTGGGTGGATTTTGACCTGGTTCTTACTCTGGCCCCTACCATGTCTGCCCTTCTTTCCCATCTGCTAGGACACAGCTTCACCCCACTTTTTCTGCTTAGTCATCTCAGAGCAAGCCAGCTGACCATGACTCTCCCCGAGCTGAGCTCATGCAGCCTATATGGCCAGTGCCTTCCACATGTAGCCATCCTAGCCTGCCTCAGATACTTCTAGCAGGTTTCCTATCACTCTCCAGTGTGACAAGTTCTCTGCAGCATGTCTGTAATCGCCACGTTCCAGGGCCTGATCCACACTGCACTGTAGCACTACACAGGTATTGTAAAAAGAATAGTGAAAGTTGATCACAATAGTTTTCCTCAAGGCTTTTCAAAAGGGGCTCAATTCTGGCTACGTGAATAAAATCTCTCCTTTGTATAAGGGCTCAAGTGCTCTATAGTAACTCAAAAAGGATCATTTTCTGTCCAGAGCTGCTTTCTGATAAAGGTCAAGCAATTAAAAAAAAAGAAAAAATAAATGTCTGTTTGATTTGACATTTCAAAAGAGAGCTGAGAATCTGTCAATGATAACCTATATCTTCTTTTTTCTGCTCCATCATCAGAACACCAGCCAGGTATAACAAAACTTCTCACAGATCTCAAATCAGAATTATGTTGAATTTTCTCACTTAGTCAATGGGGAAGGCAATTCTTTATAGGGAAGAGGACAAATATCAAGCATCAGTTTGCATACAGGACAAACTCACTAGGATGTGGTTTATGCCGTGTGTCTAATAACATGTTCTGTCTTATGTTTAAAGGACACATTTGCAAAAATGATTTTACGTGGTACTCACACGTCAATAAGCTAGCAACATAGCATATGCTTCTGACTTAGTCAAATAACATTTTAAGGCTTATTAAGAGATAACGGTAATTCACAGTTCCATCACCCACCATCTTAGGTGTTTCACTGACATCTCAACACCTCCTACTTAACTTTGAGGCCAAGAGTCCTTTGGACTTCCAAAACTACTCCTCATGTACAATTCAGAATAAGCCTGTAAAAAAGAAATCTTGAATTGTTTCCAGGAGGGTTGGGCATGGGAAGTGTAAAGCAAAATTAGGTAGCTTCTTGAAAATATTGAATCTCTAACCAGTAGTTTTATCACTTTTTTTGAAGTAAAATCAAATCAAACATTAGCTACATCCATGTTTGAATACAGAACATATTCCAAAGGAAAAATGAATATTTTTGAGAAAGGGTTTCACTCGGTTGCCCAGGCTGGAGTGCAGTGGTGTGATCCATCATAGCTCACTCCAACCTCAACCTCCTGGGTTCAAAACATCCTCACACCTCAGCCTCCAACTGGCTGGGACCACAGGCATGCACCACCATGTCTGGCTATCTTTAAAATTATTCTTGGTAGAAATGGGGTCTCTCTATGTTGCTCAGGCTGGTCTTGAACTCCTAAGCTCAAGTGATCCTCCCTCCTGGGCCTCCCAAAGTGCTGGGATTACAGGCATGAGACACTGTACCTGCCCCAGACTTTTAAAAAATTATGAATCACTTTGGATTACTCATGTGATTTTATTCTTCTGTGTAGATAATCTGGATTTAACCATCATAGGGGAAAATGATTCTAGAATATAGATGCTAGATGGCTGCAAAGAAGGTAGGCTGCTTCCTCACAGATACAAACCCTAGGAGGGAATGAATAAAGAAAAAAGCCCCAAGTAACTGATTAATAGACATCCCTTCCAGGGTGATTCACACACCACCCCTACCTGTGTGACCATTACGGATTTATTAACATTAAGGCAATGTTATTCAAACAGGTATCAAAACATTTTAATGCAATGGAACACTGAGTGAAATATTATTCCTACCTCTCAGCAGACTGAAACAAGCTGAGCTAATTGCATTGCCAAGGAGAACTGACTCAGCCTCCAGATGACATTTAAGGCTCTGAGGTTTATCTTCTAAAACTGCAGTATTTAGTGTAATAATGAACTAATGGCATGCACAGAATCAGTTGTCCCCATACGGACATACTGTCTTGCCCAATGGATACCACTGATTACATCCCTCTGCTCCAATTATATTTTTGGACGCTTAATACCAGAATCAACGAGGAGGCTCCTGTCAGTCAATAGCCTGAATTTACTGGGCACCTCCTGGTACAGCCTCGGTTCTCTGAGGCCATGGTGGGGGTAGGAACAAGAGAGTGGAGGTCAGGGTGCTATCTCCTGAAAGCATCAAGAGGTATTGCATGAAATTATTAAAGAGCAGATGTTAAGCGCAAGAGAAAATGCAGAGTGCCAAATAAAAATAAAGACATATTTAGAAAATGTACCAAAAGCTGTTTTTTTGCATTTTTCATTAAAGCTATTTTCATTTCTGAAAATAAAAATTAATTTCCTATTCCCTGATTTTAGCAATATCCTTATTCTTTCCGCCATTTCCCCTAGACTTCAATTTTTTTTTTTTAATTTTTTTTCCTATAGAACAGAAGAAAACCTAGCAGTGCCTGCCTTAAGTAATCTTGCCAGTATGTTGGGGATCCAATGACTGTCTGGAAGGTGAGTTAGCCATCCATAGCAGCCAGCAGTCACCACAAGGTCGCTTTCAAAAAGCCACTCTGAAGGTGACAGTGTGTGCGTGAATGTCTATAAGCTGGGGGATAAGAGGAAACAAGTGACAAAGTACAGCAGGTAAATTCAGGAAGTTTTATTTGAATATGTCGCAACTCGTGTTTTACCACATTTACTACTAACGCCATTTACTGAATGTTCCCAGGACAGGTCTGTGGCTCAAGGAGGCAAAGTTTAAAGGAACATGAAGTGCTTTTAAACCATAATAAACTCTTTTGGCTGGATGCAGTGGCTCATTCCTATAATCCCAGCATCTGAGGGCCGAGGTGAGAGGATCATTTGAGCTCAGCAGTTCAAGACCAGCCTGAGCAATATAATGAGACCCATGTCTCTAAAAAGCAAGTAAAAAACCCCCCAAAATAGCTGGGTGTGGTGGTGCACACCTGTGGTCTCAGCTACTCCAGAGATAGGATAAGGTGGGAGGATCATTTCAGCCTAGGAGGTTGAGGCTGCAGTGAGCTGTGACAGTACCACTGCATTCCAGCATGGGTGACAGACAGAGATGCTGTCTCCAAACAAACAAAAAAACAAAAAAACAAAAACCAAATATCTTTTGTTTTCTTAGTCCTGCATGTTGTAAAAGCTTGGCACTAGCAGAGTCATCACACCAGGTCTAGCTGGCTCCCCACAGCCACTTCTTTTTATTCTACCCATGCCCATCTGTCTCCCCAATTCCTGAGCATTTCTACCCTCAGACCCTTCTTTGCTCTGTTTGCCCCAGTAACTGGAATGCCCTTCTCATCTCTTCTCCCTCTTTACTCCACACTACCTGATCTGTAGACTCTCGCTCAAGCATCCCTCCCCCAACAGGGCCACTGCCTTCCTACTCTGGTTTCCTGAAACATTTGTCATTTTGTCACTTAATCATTTACTACCTTTGTTGTTATTCCACTTCTTCATGCAACTGTATACTGCATCTTTGATGAGATCTTAAGATGCTCAAGCGCAACAAGTTGGAAACTCCTGGAAAGGTTTCCATTCTTGGTTTTAGAGCAAGCAAAGTCTGAAGATGCGCCAAGAGCTGCGGCTCACTTTGAAGCCCACGTGGGAGCCCAAAAAATGGAGAGGGAAAGAGAACAAGCCAATTAGCAGTGAAGTGACTTCAGTGCATACCATGCTGCAGAAGTTGCTGGAGTTCCAGGGCAGGTTTAAAGACAGTTTAACCACAATGCTCATGTATGCTTCTTGTCAGCAGGTGATTAATTTAAAAGCAGATTTCTTAGATAAAATGAACAAACCTCTGTGGATCTAAAGCTGCAGAAGTAGAAGTTAGGAAGTAGCCACTCTGTGACATTATGCAAGAGTTTAAATCGTTTTTTCCTGCTCTTCCCCTCAAATCAATTGCAAGAAAGTCACCTTTTGTTGGCTCTTGGGAGATGGGGAGAACCAAAGTACCCCAATGGTTCTTGGGAGATGGGGAGAATCAAAGAACCCAGAAAAAGGAGTTTGAAGGGGAGAAGTAACGAAAGCAAAATTTTGTCAATTTTACAATTTAGCCAGGACACCTCTACATGTTACCAGATCCTCACAGAGTGAAGAGACAGAAGATGGTGTTTGGTTGTAGTCCTACTTTCCCTTTTCAAGTGTATCTGAATATAAAGAACATCTTCAAGAATTCAATCTAGTTGGAAATTTCCATTAGTTCAGTTTTATACATGCCTACTATACTCACAAGTTTAAGAAAAAAGCAAATCATAATCTTAGAAGCTACAAGTACAACAATACTCATAACATTTATAAAAATAAAGCAAAATATTACATTTATACAAATAAAAATTTCAACAACTACTACCACCTTCGCAAGGAAAATACAATTCCCATATAAACACTCTTAGCATAGCAGCCCCAATCCTTCCCCAGATCTTACATTAGGTCTGACCTACTACTCACACAGTGACCCTTGACGATTTTGCTAAACTAAGACAAGGAAGTTATATGCAAGTATTTAAAAAGGTTTTTACCTACAATTGTAAAAACATTACTTGCTTAAATACAACAAATGGAAAGCTCTATTAACCAAAATATATCATTCCTCACACATTTTGGTTCCTTGGGGTTTTACTGCCTCCATTTCACCATATGCAACATTAACTATGTCTAATTTTCAAAGCAGAAAATATAATTATTTCTTTTGTCAGTGAAAATCTTAGGTAGAAATAATCACTAATGTGAACGTTGCCATTCCAGGTTGTTAAATTCAAATGAATATAAATGCTATTCTTTCTAAATTATCCTTCTAATTTGAGGCACAAAATGGCTTTTTGCCCTCACTTACAAGGCTTGCCTTTAATATTCTGTGAAAGATAAATTACATTATTATCTTAGGAAAGTCTGCTGAAAATCATTGAATTTTTAGTTCTAGGAGCTGCAGATATTTCTTGTTTTACAAAGTATATCAATATTCACTGACACCAAGATTGGATTTTTAAGGCATTTGTGGTGCAAAAGAAACAAAACAAATTTTACCTCGGCATTCATTTTAAAGCAAAACATCTAAATAAATCAGACCTGGCTAAGAACATACCTGAGGCCTTGGCTGGATTTAATTACACAAAGAATTGGCAAATATACAGTCATAATCCACAAGCAGACTGTGGCACTCCTCAAATCATCTCGACACTCCTCAATCATCTCGACACTGACATGTCACAGGCTGTTGATTTTCCAATACACTGGAGGCTGGAGTCATTTTGGAGCCAAAGTGGATGAACAAGTATGGAGGCCACCAGTGCCTCTCACTGATCATGGGCAACTTTATTCTAGATTTAGTCTTTTCATCATGGTTATGTAAAAATGGTTGAATAGAAATTAAGATGAATACAAACAATAATAACATAAACACATTTATAGTTTGTTGAATGCTGATTGCATGCTGAGCACTACATTTGCTGTGCGTCTCCTATTCAATGGATTCATTTGTTTGGAACTCACAACAACTCTGCGAGCTAGGTATGTTGTTCATTTTACAGATGAGGAATTTTATTCTCTAAGGGAGACCTAGAGAAATTAAGTCACCTGCGCAAGGTTATAAGGATAGTTCATGTATCAGAAAATTATGTGAAGTAGTAAATGAAAATCTCATGGAAAAAAAAGTGGGAGGTGGTATTGAAATCTAAAGAAATTTATCTGAATACTTCAATTCCATTCACTATAGTTTCGTATTTCCTTCAAGTTTGGGAACGAGGTGACTCTAAGTACTAGTCTCCATCTTCAAATGCAGGTGCATGAGAAATGTACTTTTTCTTCTTTTCATAAACTTTAATAGTAACAATAATAGCAAATGCTTGTAAAGCTCTTATTTTGTGGCAGGCTCTATTCTAAACACTTTACTACTACTTATACCTATTTTACAAAGAAGAAACCGAGGCATAGACAGGTTTATTTGCCCCACGTCACACAGCTAGTAAGCGGAGGAGTGGGATTTTTGAGCATCTATTATCTGACTCCCAAGTTAGTTTTCTTAGCCACCATGTATCAGTACGACTCCCTTTGTCCACTTTCTCTAATATCTGTGATCACTGCACTCTTCCTGGTATCAGTAGGGCCACAAAAAAACTGGTGAGGCTATCTAGGACCTTTCTTCCCCTCTATCCTACTCTCAGGTGCACGAAAATCATTCTATTCTGCTGCAATTTATGGACACATGGAGTTCTGAGGGGCTGCCTCAGCTCACCTTCAGGACAGATTCTGCAGTCATTGTTCCCTGGGGTTGTGCTGCTTCCTAAGTTCCCCCTAGAGCAAGGCACACATCTTTCTAAATCTACCTGCCATCCCCTTGTTGTCCTACCCCTAATACTCAGCCTGTGTGCAAGAAGGGCATGGAGCCTCTCTCAGGAACACATCAGTCTCTAACCACTCTTCGTTTCTTCCCACAGCTAGAAGAATCTTATTCTTAGGGTCTATCCTCATGAATTTGAGATCCAAGTCCAAATATTACATCAGCTGCTAGGGGTATGAATAGGACGACCAAACTCCAAATTTCCCTGCCTTCATTTATATTTCAGCAAAGGCAGATAGATCTCTACTTCCAACTTTTTCAGCTACTGGATTACCAAGAAGTCTGGTGAAATGTCACCCTGTCACTGACACACCCTGTAGACCCCTTTGGATCCCAGGAGAGAGGTTTGATCTGATCCAATTTCCATAGAACATTAAAAGAAACAAAGAAATTTCTAAGGAAGCCAGGCCTAGAGAGTTAATCAAAGATTGTCAGATGCATGCATATCTTAGTCACTGATACTCCAATTTTGTTGTTGTTGTTGTTTATTTGAGGCAGAGTCTCACTCTGTTGCCCGGCCCAGGCTGGAGTGCAGTGGTGTGATCATGGTTCACCGTAGCCTTGACTTCCTGGGCTCAGTAATCTTCCTGCCTCAGCCTCCCAAGTAACTGGGACTACACAGGTGCATGCCATCATATCCAGATAATTTTTTTTTTTTTTTTTTGTATAGACAGAGTTTTCACCATGTTGCTCAGGCTGGTTTTGAACTTCTAGGCTCAAGTGATACACCCACTACAGCCTCCCAAAGTGCTGGGATTACAGGTGTGAGCCACTGCACCCAGCCTAACATTCCAATTTATAGTGGTTTCCATGGAAGAGGGAGCAGTGCTTCTATCTCAAAGCCAAGAGCAGGTTAAAGAGACTTACAAACATGCATTGGGAATAGACGCAACATTATTGTTTTCTTTGAAATGTTTGTATTTTGGGTTATATTTGAATTATAAAACCGTTACTTGTTAAGGGTTTCTTTGAGGAAAACTCCACCATCAGTTTATATTTTAATTCATAAGTATCACAAAAACTTCTAGCATCCTGTCTTCTTTTACCTAAAGGATTATGCAATTCTTGAAGTTTCCGTTTTATCCAACATACTGGAAAAATGTCAATCCATTAGACATTAACCAAACAATGATCTACAGTTAGAGGCTAAAGTATTCCTGTAATTAAATCCTGAACAAAAGCTATACAGTAAAATAACTTTTATCGTTCAACACAATATAAATTACAGTAGACTTTTTCTAAAATATATACTTAAGGTTTTATTTTCTCATCTTCATTCATGAGCCTCAGATATGCAACATTTGATGGAAAGAAATCTTCTTGTATATATCAATTTATCCTGGGCTCATGAACTGAGTTTTCATTCCTTAGAGTTGCAGAGATAAGCAGGCCAATTACATATAGCTTCTAACAAATCCACTAAATGCATGAACCTTAGAATCCCAACTCTGGCAACTGTGGGAAGTTACTTTCTTCAATGAGCCTTAGTTTCTTTGCTTGTAAAATAAGCTCTTGTAAGTATGCAGAATTCTCACAGAATTACTTGAAGTTAAATAAGAATATAGATGTGGAGTTTTTAGCACAGTGCCTGGCATATAGCGTGGCTCCTCACATAGAAGCTAATACACACACACACACACACACACACACACACACACACACACACACACAATTCATGTAGAATAGCAACACAAAGAACACTAACTCCACCATTTCTTTTTTCTGATGTGGCCATTTTAACAATCTGCCCTCTTGGTCAGTGGGTTTGAGGACAAGTGCTATATATTCAAATAAACACATCATAGAGGCATCTGGGCTCCATGATGATAGTGCTGATGGTAGCAATAGTCTAAGCTCTTACCTGTGCCCTATGATAGAAGTACCAAGAGTAATCCTATCTTACAAATGAGGTGACTGCATAGCTGGTATATGGAACAGCCAGGATTGCAACCCACGTGATTTTGATGCCATATTATCCACACTTAATATCCACAAAATGAAATTCCCATTGTATCCTGTCCATAACCCAATTCTTGGGATAATACAGGTACAAGCTACTAAAACAAAAACCAGGGAAGTCTGCCATTCAGTCAACACTCAAGAATCATGAAGTGATGGACTCCATTTAGACAGTCTGCCTCAACTTCCCTCAAACCACACAGATTTATTGAGACCTGAACAGGTTAACTGTGGGCTCTATCTACCAGAGCATGATGTATTTTAGACAGACAGAAATTATTTGTTTAATCTGAATATGAAATAACATTGAAAACAACATAAGAATTACTGGTGTCACTGTATTCTGGGCATTTTCTACTTAACACTACTTATCTCAAAGTGCTTTTACTTATCTCAAAGTGCTTTTAAGTGGGTGCATATAGCTTTTAGCCATTCTGACATGGTTGTGGTAGCAGTATTATTTTTTACAATGTCAGCAAGAATGCTTAATAAAACAAGTATCACATAACAACTCTACAGTCATGAATAGGGAGAAGGACATATAAAGTTTATTCATTTCTATCATTAATTGTATTAAATTGAGCAAATTAGTGAGATTCTATATACCTGCAACTTATAGCTTCCATTTACTAAACTCCTAGTATGTGTCAAAGCAGTTTTCATTATTCACAGATATGTTATGAGCTAAATATCATTAACTTTCCCTTTCAAAGATGAAATAAGCTGAGACTCTCAAAGATTAACTTGCCTGAGGTCACCTAGCTCGTTAGGAGGCACAGGTGGGACTTGAACCCAGTTCTGTCTGAATTCAAAACCTACAAAATGTCTTTCTGTCACATCAAGCTGCTTCAATGAGATGCTAGAAAATCAGGACAGTGAGCAAGCTGGAGATAAGATTTGGAGGAACACGGGAAGTGTGATCCTCACGCACAGACCCTGCAGATTTCAGAGCATTTTACTCCACGATAAAGGCTTACCCTGACAAAAAAGATGGAGGACACAGGCTGATGCCCTGGCTGGAGTGAGGGGCTAGTCTGGGTTTGACCTTCCTGGAGAATTGTGGACTTGAATTTTCAAAGACAGACAGCTTCCGGTGGAAAAAAATGGTGGTTCCATAAGACACTGAACACCACGCAGCACTCTGGGCCTGGGCTGCCAGTCAAGAAAAGCATCCACAGGCTCAGTCAACCCCGAGACACTTCCACCTTGAGGCAGCAAGATCCAATTTTGTGTTTCCTTTTTATGTTCACTGATCTTTGTAAACTCAGGGCAGATCAAGGTGTCTGTTACATTCTGGATTAAATTACTTCTTAAAGACAACATGTAAACAGATGCCCTGGAAGTAGCTTCTTTGAGGAGCAGCTTGGGCTACTCCTCACGTTGGAGCTCTGGGACTCCTACCACATCTCATCCATCTAACCTCATCTTCCTTTAATCTCCATCTTCTTTATCCTCACTCAACCTTTCCCAACAATGTCATGGGGGAAAAGGTGAATGGAACAGTAGTGTATGCTTTTGGTGAGCAGAAATGTCATGAGGCCTGGGCAGAGAGGAGATGTAGCAGTGATTTTGGAAGTGTGTAAGTGGTAAGTTAGCCCCTCCACCTGCATAAAACTTCCTGGAGAAGCAACATTTGGGGTCACATGAGGGCAGAACAACGAAACGTGCAGCATTATATAATGCTGCCTAATGGTTCCTCTGTTGAGACTATTATAGCTTTGGGAATTCACTGGTAAGACTATCAGTGGTCCCACCCACAGTTCTCCAGAGGACCAAAGAAAAAGCAATTGCTATGTCACACAGAGTGCCATAGGTAGGGCCAAGAGTTTGCAGTAGAGATGGGCAAGTGGTGGTTACAAAGTAAAGAGGAATATCCTCAAGGAACATCCCTGGGGATGTTCAGCAGCAACCGGGGAATGTCTGTTTTCAAAGGAAGAAGCAAAGGCAATCGTCCCACCATTCAGCTCATTAAAGGCATCTTAGCAGCAATTATGTCCAACCTGGATACTGGCATTTGCTGGAAACTTAAAGAGTCTTGACCATTTTTACCAACATTTCCCATGGTAAATTAAAATTAGTTGTTAATATTTTGGCAAAAAGATTTGTCCCTCACAGAGTCAAAATATGTCCTTTAAAGAAAACTCACCCGTCCCATGTACTTCCACGAATACATACTAAAACAGAGGTTGGTCTTTGGGGCAGGCAAATTCAGAAAGCAAATGTCTATTCCTATTGTCTCCTGGGGTGTGGGCAAGTGGTCCCCTAGAGAGAATAAGGGCAGATATTTGCTTTATGATGGAGACCTGGGACTCAGGCATCTATCTGCACTTGCCCTGGTATGGTATCTGGCAGTTGTTCCCACTTGCCTGGCTCCAGGTCTGCTAGAAGACACCCAGGAGGTTGGATGCTGGCTGCTGGCACACTCTAGGTAGGCAAGGCCATGCTCAGACTTCCCTGCTGCTGGGCCTGCTGCTTGCAGCTTCTGTTTCTGGTGCTGTCTGTTTCCACTGAAGTTAACATATACAGTAAATTAGTTTGCTTAATGAGCAACATTAATGCATTGATTTATGTGAAAATGTGACAGCATTTGCTTTACCCCATCATGTCCTTTACCCCATCATGCCTAGTTTATAAGCAGGATGGCCACCTTACTCATTCTCTGTCCATTATACACCTACTTACTGAGTACCTACTGTGTATTCAGGTCTAGACTGGACTCTGAGGAAGGCACGCAAAACACTCAGAGGCTTCCACTCTCACTGAAGAGGCAGGGTTTGCACACATAAGGAAAAGGCAACTAATGACTGCAGGGATGTGCCCTGAGCAATGCTGAAAGGCTGGGACAGAATTCACCTACAGGGGAAGATGGTGAGGCATCAGTGTGAAGGAGGGTGGTTCAAAGTCACTGGGGTTGAAGCAGTGCCATCAAAAGAATTCTGAACAGTGAGTGCAAAGGCATGGAGTCTGCAGCACTGTATAGGAATAATGAGTTATCTACAGGGGCTCAGAGTGGAGGATGCATTGGAGGAGTTGGCTACAGATCAGCCTACAACGCAGGCCGGAAGCATCTTGGGAAGTGCTGTGCTTCAGGTTTGAACTCAATCATGCAGGCTGGGGGTCAGTTAACATTTTCTGTTAAGAGCCAGATAGTAAATATTTTTGGGCAGTCTCTGCTTCTCAACCTCTCAACTCTGTCTTTGTACAGCAAGAGCAGCCATAGACAATACGTAAACAAATGGGCATGGCTGTGTTCTAATAAAACTTTATTGAGAAAAACAGGCAATTTGACCTGTGGCTACAATTTGCCAATCCTTATTATAGGTGATGGGAAACCTCCTAGGATTTTTAAGCAGGGGATTATGACCTGACACAGTGAGTATATTACAGTAAGTCACAGTGCTGCTGATCAGAGGATATAGTGAAGGGAAAGGAGGTAGGAGGCAGAAGGACGGGTCAGGGAGCAATAACGGCAGGGGTGTGCATTTCTGATGCCTCTGTGAGTCTCACTCTCTGGTACACTCCTCTGTACACTCCTCTGTACACTCCTCTGTACACTCCACTATCCCTCTGCCCTCAGCACATTGACTCATAGCCACACTTCACTTGGAAGTTCTACAAACTAAGGCATCATTCTCAACCCAGTTGCATTTCCTAAAGTGCATTTTGGCAAAGATGTCTCTTAAATTAATTAAGTATAGATCAGCACAAAGGTAACTTGTAAATTTGACAGGATGTAGGAGATGAAAAGGATGGCTTGTAAAGAAAAATGTGGAAAATCAGGGTTTGATTAAGGTAAAACAGAGACCAGCATGATAAATGAGCACAATCAGCCCTTTTATCTTTTAATATTGAAGTGAGAAGAAGGACTTGGATCAATGCCCCCATCAATGACTAACTCTTCCCTCTCTTCTCAGAACAACATTCACTTGCTAAATGTGGAGACAGGGGGAAAAAATCTTCTTAGGCATTTTTCTGAAGAGGGTTTCCAAACAGAGGCCCTGGCTGCCAGCCCTACTTTTATGAACACATGAAAATTCCGTGGCAATTAACCAAATCCATCTGCGTTAATGTGTTGAAGTTTCTGCAAACCCAGAATTAAATTGAACATGCCAATTCTAAATCAATGATTATGGGGAATTGTGCAGCAAGTCTTCGTAACAGGACAAAGGTCATCTTCGGCACAGCTTGAGTGGAAACCGAGGTTTTGGAGTAATGAGGCTTTATAATAAATGAAGACCTGCTTTTATTTTTTTAATCACTCCAGTATAGGTTGCCCCTATCTGAAAACGAACTATGTTCCAAAGTTTTCAGTGCAATTTGGATGATATTTGCTCCAGGATCACAGTATAGATATGGGTCAGTTCCCAGGCTAGCCTTTCAGTGTTCATTTGAACCCAAAGAGAAATGACAAAAAAACAGTAAGAAACAATGGCTTTGTAGTCCTAGTAATTAAGCAAATCAAATACAATTTTAAGGTTAGAAAATCTTTTATTTTCAAGTTTTCTTAAAAATAGAGAATTTAAGGAAATACAAGAGATACAGAGATTCATTCTGAGGTTCTTATCAGTTGCAGCACTGTCCTCCTACCTGTTCATTTGACACAAGACACACTGGCTTTCTTGGAAACCTCTATTCTTTGAAGACTCCAAGCTTGTTCTTAACTGGGCCTTAATGGTTGCTGTTGCATCAGTCAAGAACACATTTCCAAGTGAGTTTTAAATGTCTACATCCTTCTAATGATCAAGGTTGCTTAGAGAAGCACCCACCATGAGTATCTAAAAGAGACCCTCCCTACCCTAGTCAGCATCTGTACTGTCACACTGGGTCAGGTTCTTCACAGTTTTTATAAAAATTTTATTATTTATTTTTCTTTTGATTTATGTGTTTACTGTGTGTCTCCTCCATTTGGATATAAGTTTCATGCAAGCAGGGACTCTGTCTTCTTCATGCCACAAGTATTGAATTTATATGTATAAAAATGGGTATAATTTTAAACTATAAAAATTATTATTATTATATTAATATGGATATGTTACATATTAATATAGGTATATGAATACATAAAACATATGTATTAATATAGATGTGATATATAGTTGCTTTCCAGGGTTGTGTAATTTGGGGGCAGGATTTCTCTATTTTCTCCAACTTAATTCCAAAACCAGTGGCCACCAATTATTTGATAGAGAGACCCATGCTGAGAATCATTATTTTAATGATCATTGACAGACACCAAAATAGCTTGGTTCCTCATAAATGAAATAATCTGTGGTCAAGAGGGAGAGTTCTTCCTTTAGTCCATGAGTCAAATTTGAGAGAGAGGAAAGTGAGTTTTTAAAAAGTTTATATATGTATCAGTAAGTAAAAAGAGTATAATGTTGACTCAACTAACTGTATGTCTGTAAAAGCACAAAAATGGAGATCAATAGGTGAAAGCAAAATTTCCCAGAGAAAAAAATGCAAGCACTGAGGATGACAGACCAAAATACTGGCACAGGCCTCCAGGGGGTGCCACCAGCATAGCACATAGTTGTCATTTTACTTGGAGTAGGAAAGGATATGCTAATAGGAAGCAAAGAGCAATTAACAAAAACATTTATCAGAAACCTACCATGAAGATTGGGCACATGGGGAGATCCCATTTCTTAAAAAAAAAAAAAAAAATATATATATATATATATATATGGGGGGGGTTAGAAGTCTGTAATAAGCAAATTCTGTTATATATATGTATATATAGTGGCACATATATACACACACACACACACACACACATATATATATAGTGGCGCATGCCTGTGGTCTCAGCTACTCTGGAGGCTGAGGTGGGAGAGTCTCTTGAGCCAGTGAGTTTGAGGCTGCAGTGAACTGTGATCATGCCACTGCACTACAGCCTGGATAACACAGCAAGACCCTGTCTCAAATAAACAGAACCATAACACTACCATGAACCAAGAACTTGGCCAAGTGTTTTTAAATATAATCCTTACAACAATCTTTTGAAGTTCATATTCTATTATCTTTATTTATCTTAATGAGGAAACTGAAACTCAAAGTAGTTTAATCAAGAAAGGATAATTCTGGGTTATGGATCCAGGTTTAAACCAAAGTTTGCCAGGACTTGTATTTTTTTTCCTGTTTCATTGCTCCAGAAATGACATACATTAGTCAGGTATTTACACTCAAAAATCTGAACATAAAAAAATTACAAAATAAATAATGGGTAAGTTTGACTGGACATTTTCTTTTCAGAAAAAGTAAGCTTTTGCTTGGTAAAATTGTTTACATTATAATAGTGACTGATTTTCTTCGGGTCCATAAGAATGACTTTAATTACAAAGCAAGTGTACTGTGTACTGTGGCTGTGTTTCCCAACTGTCTTCTGGAATAAATGTTAGAGTGAGTAGTCTGTAATAAGCAGACTCTGTTAGCAAGTTACAGTGTCAGTGTCACATCATAGTTCTTTCCTATTTTCATGGTAAGTGAACAAATAAAATAGCTGAAAAATTATACCCAGAAAACAAAAAGCAGGAAAAACTAAAACATCAAATAGACCATTCTCCCATCATAACTTGGGAAAGTTACTTCTCTTTTCATATCTGTATCCACAAGGATTGAAGACTCATTGTAACAGTCAAGATGGAAGCAAGTAACTGGATCAATCCTAAAACAAGGTACCTATGGACATTTTATTTTATCTCCTCTTAGTCTAAAAATGCGTGCTTAAAAATGAAGCCCCCTATTTTTTGGTTTTCTAAGTCCCATTTCTTCCCCTCTGTTTATTTAGTTTTGTATCATTTATTCCCATGCTTTACCCTTCAAAATGCAACTCAAGCTCTTTCAAAGAAACCAGGACAGAAACGAATGCATCATTTTGACAGTGGAAAATGACAAAACATCTTTCAGAATCTCTCCATACATGGCTGATAAATGAGCCGCATCAACCACAAAGTCTAATACCAAGCAAAGCCTAGTGAAAACAAGTGAGCCCATTCAGAATATATTGAGGAAGACAGCACAGAATGTTTGACTGCTAAAAAAAAAAAAAAGAAAGAAAGAATTCTTTCTTTGTTGATTTGTAAACAATGAGCAAAATGAATAAGTAACATTGCAACTTAAAGATTTCAGTTAATTACTTATTTACTAAAGTGTGACTACAAAATGATGATCTTGCAGCTTTTATTTCTAAATTAAGTTCTGATTGCTTATTTTTCTAAAACAAGCAGTGTGAAAAACTTAAAATCTATCTAAATTAGTGAAACATGCATATGATGCAAGACAAATTCACACTATAGCCCTTTGCTCTTAACATCATATTTTACTTTAGAGAATCTTAAAAATGATTTTAAATGTTTACATAATTATAATGAGGTTTATAAATATCAATATAAACATTACAAATAAGGTTTTAAATTTAATTGTAAAATCAATAAAAACAATTAGAAATTTCAGTAATAACTGCTATAATTTCAGAGGAAATTCATCACTAAGAGCCTAATTTGTGCAATTAGAGGACTTTGGAGTTAAAAATATTAAGAGCAATGAGGTTGATACTACCAGTACTAATCAATGTCATAGCCTTCTTTCTTTGCTGGGCCTTCAGAAAAAGTAGATGATGTCATGTGACAAATCGTCACCTATGAAATATGAGTAAAAATGACAATGTCATTTCAAGACCAGTGTAGTGCAAGCCCTCCTTGTGATTCTCCAGGACGCTTTTCTCCTGCATGGTTTACTTAATCATAGAACAACAAGAGTTACTGGGTCTAAAAGAAAAGTAAATTAGGGTGAAAAAAGGAAATCCAAATCTAAGAAAACACAGATAATTTTCCCTTTAAAAACTGGAAGGTGTTCATTAAGTTTGAATAAGGCATGAGTCTTAGATACTTAGAGATGGAGAAGCACTTAGAGGTCATCAGATGCAACATCTCCAGTTATAGATGAGAACACAAAGTCTCAGGTTATATTTCATGTCTGTTTCAATGTCTCAGTATCATGAACAATTAAGTTCCTATGCATAAAAGGTAAAAGGTTTTGCTTTATATAAGTCAACATCTAGCCAAGCTCCTTTCTCTCCATTAGTTGCTAGGAATTGATATTTAAATATGTGGAGTGTGCAGGGCCTTAAAGCATGATATCTCTGGCTTTATCTTAGTATTTTTTTGGAAATACTTACTTTCCCATTCCTGGATTTTCTCACTTTCTGTCTTGTCATACTGTACTTTTATTATAAACCACTTCAAATCCTTTGTGCAATTAGAGAGGTATAAATAAATTAACAAACAAAATTAAGTAATTTCAAAGCCCCTTCCAATTCTGATATTTTATTTTCTAGGGACTAGGGGAGCTAAACATTTTAGGTTTGAAATTTGCAGCTAATATCCCCCCAACATGTAAAGCAACCAACCAATCAAGAGTGTTGGGTTCTGTGCTGGGGCACCAAAATGATGTTCTAAATCTCATACCCCACAGGCCCACACTCATGTTATCAGGGTTTTCCTGTTTTAGAGACAGGGTCCTGTTTTGTTACCCAGGCTGGAGTACAGTGGCATGATCATAATTCACTCTAACCTTGAACTCCTGAGCTCAAGCAATCCTCTCACCTCAGCCGCCTGAGTAGCTCGGACTAAAGGCAGGCACCACCGCACCTGGACAGAATTTTTAATTTTTTTGGAAATGAAATCTCACTATGTTGCCCAGGCTGGTCGAAATCCTGGACTGATGTGATCCTCCTGCTTTAGCCTCTGGAGTCTCTGGGGTTACGGGCTTGAGCCACTGTGCCCTGCCTATCAGGAAATCACACTGCTTTCATCCAAGAGTGTGATTCCCTCAGGGATGTATCATTGAATAATCAACAGATTCTAGAGCCAGACCCCTTGAATTCAAATCTGATGAACTCAGCCGTTTACAAAAGTCTTGACATTGAGCAAATGACTTAACCTCTTTGAGCCTCAGTATTCCTTATGTCAAGAGGGCATGATACAAAAGAGCATTGCTATCAGGGTATAAATGAGATCATACAGAAACTATTTAAAAGTGTTTCTGTTTTACTGTTAGCTCTTATTGTTAATGGAAGATTATGAAGCACCATGAAAAGATGAAGATTGAGTGACCACAGAATTAATATTATTTTGCTCTTGGAAAAGCCCAGAGGCTTGTTTCTGACTGCTCCTCATCAGTAGTTGGTGGCTCTTACAGCACTTATGATCAACTGTGTAGACTGGGAAGCAAATGGACAGATATGAATCAAACTCTTTTCTCCCCTAACATCCTACTTATGCCTTCTAGACTGGTATCAATGGATTGTCTATTGATTTTGGACTAAAAGATGAAGGCCTCTGGTGACTAACACTTCGCATGACTTGATCTTCAGAACTATTGGTGGGGAAGGGGCAGTAGTGTTCCTTGATGATAGTCATTATTGTATGGTACCCGTGGCCAGAGAACAATTTAGTCCTCATGGCACAGGTTAGATGCAAACTTCTAACTGTCAGAGATGACAGATGAACAAGGCTTAAATTGCTGATAGAACACAATACCAAACAAAGGAAATGGGAAGGTTGCCGATGTCGAAAGCCGGGGCTCTCCTGATGAATAACTGTGACAGAGCTCTTTTTCCCTAACTTTGACCCAAGTAATCTATGCAAGACAAATATATGGTCAAAATATATGGTCTGAATGCCTTAGTATCATCATTATGAAATGAATACAACTGAATTCCCTAAGATAAAACTATCCTTCTCTTCCATTAGGAAAAAAATATATGAGTCTCAATGGTAAAACCTTACCCTATGTGAACTTCAGTGAAGGCCTGTTCATATGGAAGTGGGAATCAAAGTAGATTTTGCATTTGGCAGTTCAAGGCCTGAGTCACCCGCTGCTGCTCTGTACTAGCATTTCAGCTGGAGAGTCCCTGCATTACTCCCTTCTTTCCACCGTACTCACCATCCAAGCTTGAGCGCCCAACAGGTACTCAGGAAAGGCTGATAGATGAGCTGAATTGAGGCTGAAAAGGATATAATTCCCTCTGGCCAGAGAAAGATAATTTTACACATCACAGACTGGCAAGGCTTATTGAGTCTGAAAGCTCACAAAATGAAAGAAAAAAGAAAGAAAAAGAGGGGGAGGGAGAAGAAATCTGGAAAAACAAGTAATTTTAAGATTTTTTTAAAAAAGAGTTATATTTTAGGTTTCCAACAGAGAAAAATCTACATTTTTCCCCAATTGGTGTTAGTATGTTTGTATTATAATGCACTATTTAAATCTATGTGTGCAATACCTGTGTTTTTAAAATCATTTTTGATATTAGAACAGAAATATTTTCTAGGATAGAATGATTCCAAATTCAAGCTTCCAGTAAAGGCAGTAATATTAAAAACAGGCAAGTCTAAATAGGTGCTGTTGAGCTTCTGGGCTGGATCATTCTTATGGTGGAGGCTGTCCTGTACACTGCAGGGTGTGTACCAGCATCCTTGGCCTCTACACACTACATGCCAGTAGCACCATTGCCCCAGTTTTGGGAACCAAAAATGCTTGACATTTACCACATGTCCCTTGGACAGCAAAACTGTCCCTGGGTCTAGATGATAATTACATCTCTCATATCAAAGAAGAGTGAGAACCTGTGTGTGTGTGTGTGTGTGTGTGTGTGTGTGTGTGTATACGCATGTGTATGTGCATGTGCATGTGCATGTGTATGTCTGCAATCACATCACTCATGCATTTATAGATTCACATAAGTTAGGGCTAAATTATCCCCAATTATTTACTAGACTCTCCTATTAATACATTTCTGTGAAACACTGTTTTAAATATATGTAGAACATTTAAGTGCCAAGCTCTGTGTGAATCAGAAAGTCTAAACCACAGGGCAGAAAGAACAAAATGGCAGTTCTACAGTGGATTAGCATAGGATTCATTGTATAACCCTGAGAACAAGTCTCATATTTAAGAAACAGTTTGATCACTGAAATGCAGGAAGCCATGGTGTGCCTAAATGTACTACAGAAATATATGGCTATTCCTTTTTCTTTAAGAGGGCAAGTATGATTGCTGTTCTCTGCATAATCCTGGCTGTGCCCCAAGAGGGGAAGGAATTGGCCAAATGCCCTACACCTACAAGCAAACACCTTCACCAAGGAAACAGTGGCTCTTCTGTACTATATACTTTTTGGAATAACATATTAAATTTCTCAAAGCTTTATTGCCTATGCAATGGGACAATATAACTTTCAGGGTCATTGTGAGGTTAAAATGTAATTGTAGTGACTGTGCCTGATACAAAAGCACTTAATAAAATTCTTTCAAAATCTTAAATGTATGGAACAAATAAATCAACAAATAGAACTTTTAATCCGCTGGGACAGCAATATTTGAACTTGCACTGATGGAAAGGCCTGAAGAAGACACTTTTGAAGCCATCTAGAGAAAGCAAAAGTGCTCTTGAATGGACACATAATCTACTTACATCTCAACAAAAAGGAAGGAGCATTCTGCAGAAGAAAGTTGTGTGAATCACATTCCACTGTAATTCAACTCCTGGGTATGGTGTCTTATTCAGTCACAATCCATTTCCTGTTCAGTTGGCCTGAATTTCTCCCCACAGCTTAGTGAGGAATGGCAAGCAAAAATCCTCCTTATACCAGAGATAGGCATTTAAATGGAATTATTACAGACACACGCCCACAGATTAGAAAGGCTTATAAAATTTTCCTCTTGTGAGAATGTGAAATATATATTTGATCTTCTTCTCTATTTCCTGACATATAGCTCCTAAAACCCTTAGAATTTCCAGAGTGATGAGTATCTTTTGTATGTGAATGAGGTGGCTGGGAATCCCTAGATAAATTCAGGTTGGGGGCTGGTCACCAGAAGACCAAGGCATGATTAGACGATTGGAAGTTTCAGCCCCAAGCCCCAACTTCCTGGTAGGGGATAGGAGGTGAAGGTTGGGTGCCTCACTAATGGCCAGTGGTTTAATCAATCATGTCTACATAATGAAGTCTCCATTAAAATCTAACAGGACTGAGTTTGAAAGAGCTTCCAGATAACTTGAACATGTGTAGGTTCCTGGAGGGTGGTGTGCCCACAGAGGGCATGGAAGCTCCACTCCCCTTCCCCGTACCTTGCCCTAACACATCTTTTCCACCTGGTTATTCATCTGTATCCTTTGTAACATCTTTCATAATAAACTGTAAATGTAAGTAAGGTGTGTCTTCAAGCTCAGTGAGCCACTTCAGCAAATTAATCGAACCTGAGGAAAGGGTCGTGAGAACCCTGATTTATAGCTGGTTGGTCAGAAGCACAGGCCACAACCTGAGCTTGCTATGGCATCTGAAGTGCAGGACAGTCTCGCGGGACTGAGCCCTCAACCTGTAGGATCTGACACTATCTCTAGGTCAGAACTGAATTGACGTAGAGGACACTCAGCTGGTGTCTGCTGAAGACTCTGCTGCAAAACTGGTCTCTTAGTGTGTGTGGGGAAACTCCCACACCTCTGGGGTCTCAGAAGTGTTTTGTGTTGACGGTGTTGTGACAGTAGAGTAGGAAAAACTGAGTTTGTTTTTTCCAAATCCTTACATCTATCATACATGTGAAGAGTGAACAATGATTTGATGACTCTGAATGAAACCAATTGTGAGGAACAGCTGAAGACCAAGTTCCAGTGGAATGATACTAGGCAGAGAATCCAGAGTCTGCCTCTAACTCAAAATCATTTTGTTTCATGAATAAGGCAAGTCACTCCTTATTCATTTATTTCAGATTGTTGGTCCAAGTGCTCTGTACCTCATGAAGGGTGTTCTTAGGGCACAAAATGAGGAAACAAGCCTCCTCCTCATTCACTGTGTTCCAAGTTCACCAGTCTCTTGCTGTTCCTGAATACTCTGGGCCTCGGGGACTTTGCACCTGCTATCCCCTCTGTTTGGCATGATGCTCTGTTCTCCAGGTATCTGCATGAAAAGTCACCACAGTGACACCTTTCAGAGCTACCTAATCTAAGACCTCAAGCTCAGTCTTTACCCCTCCTATGCTTCCTCTGACTCCTCCCCAACTTAATTTCTTCTCATTGATTAATGTCTTAGCATTTTCACTTTATAACATTGTATGTTTTATTTGTTTATAATTTATATTATCTGTCTCCCACACTAAAATTTAAGCTCCCCAATAATGGGGATTTTGTCCATTTCATTCAGCTTTTGCCTAGAAGAGTGCCTGACCCTTCAACCTATATCTGCTCTAAAAATATATATGAATGTGAATCAAATAATATTAGAAAAAACATCATAACTTCCTCCAACTTTAAATCCTTCTTTGACTGGGAATGCTGCTAAGGGATGATGTTGAAGACTGAAGATGAAGAACTTAAATGTGGTCAGTTTGAGACTTGGTTAGAGATAGGAAATTATTTTCGTAGCACAAGTAAAAACGCCAATGTCCAGCCTTACGTTCAAGTCCAATGTCTTAAGTAACACAGAAAATGGTGCCTGAAATAAGAAACGTGTTGATCCTTCTCATGAACCTTTTAGGATTCCACATAAACCCATTTGCTTCTACAGGGCAATTAGCATTTATTTGTCTTCGTCATGATGGACATTGGGCTTTATCTTTAGCTCTACTTCTCATATATTATCTCTACAGTAGATTTTTATTATTATCCCCACTTTACAGATTGGTAAACTGAGACTAAAAGAAATCATGCTCAATAAGTTTCCTAAGTTTCCCAAGGTGATACACCTGTGAAAGTTTTCAGATTCAAAATGTATTTATCTGTGTTAAAAAGAAAAATGACAAAAAGAGCTGAGGAAGGCAATAAAGAGAAGGTTCTCATACATAAATGCCTGATAACAAAAAGTATCACACAAAAAACTGTGAATACCTCAACCTTGGACAAAGGCTACTGCAACATTACTTTAAAAAAAAAAAGAAACCCCACTCTTGCTTGTCACTTCTATTGACAAATACTTTGTTTTGGTTTCTGTTTGAACTTCTGGACTATAAGACACTTCTATGAAGACACATGCCCAGCAATTGCCTGTTCAAACTTACACTGGAGTCGCCCTTGGTACTGATCCTTGTAGTTAAGGATAATTGCCTCGAAACATTTATGTAACCCTCTTCATTTTTTCCTTAAAATCCTTTGTCTTCCTTAACCTCCATGAATACATACATAGTTTACTATGCCACAGGTTGTCCATTGCAATGCCGTTTCCTGAATAAATATCAGATTTGGGTGAGGCTCTGCTTGTTATGTAAGTTGACACACCTTAGGAGTATGTTTTCCACTTATTTTTACTGGGGCAAATCCTATTCCTCTTGTTAACAGGCTTCAATATTTTTTCCAATAAATCTTCTCTGTTCTGCCATTTTCTGGCTCAAGCAACTTACCTCATCTGTGTGACCCTTTGTTTTTCTCTCCTCCACGTGGAAGTGATAATAATATCTATGGCTTGCAAATACCCAACAGATATCTCTCAGCCTCTCTGCCAACCCTCAACATTTCCTCAGGGCCAACTTCACTTCAGGAAAGACCTGAGAATCCCAGAGGCCATCCATCAGCCTGCATGCCTACCCTGCTTTGTATTTGCAGCATGAAAAACAGTGCTAACATCAGCCATTGATTTTGATTAGATAGAATAGGAAGAAAAATAACCAAGAGAAAGGGAAATTAAAATATCTGATTTTGAAAGAAAATGCCAAAGACATCAGAAGGACAGTAGTCTTTGTAGTATTACATAGAGAGGAAAATAGATAATTTATTTCAGGGCAATTAAAAAAAAGATTTTTTTTTTCTCTTTTGAATGAAGCTGCTGCATAGCCTCTTTCTCTCTCTCAATGGAAATTTGAAATGGGAAAGTTTCCCAAATAATTTTAGATCAATCATGAGTTCATACGGTTTTGACATCATAACTCTTGTCATGTTACCATGCCAACAGGCAGAGAGGAGCTAAAAGCTTTCCAAAGATATGAAAATTACGAGCTTAGATGGGATTCAGTTCTCCACCGGGTGAACACTAACAATATTGCCAAACTATAAATAACGAGGGCTGCCATAGCACCCTCTCACCCACTCTCCCTTGTTTCTTTCATTGAGCACTGAAAATATGTGATCTATTTTGGAAACAAAACCTGAAGATCCACTTCCCTTAATGGATGCCCTGCTGCAATAGAAAGTGATATGACTCTTTATTACTGCTCTTGGAATAAACCACCACATTAATCCAGACACCCGCAGCTCTTACTCCTCTTGTAACCTAACTCCAGCATATCTAGTTTTTACTCCATTTGCACCTAGAGGTAAAGATGCGCACGTGTTTGAGTGTCTTTTCTCTGTCTTGTGAAGATCATGCCAAAGTGCCTAAAATAAAGGAGCACACATACCACAAATTAGAAGGAAATATACTTTGGGTGTTGTTGCTCTTTAAAAGATCTCCAGAATGAAAATGCCAAATTTTCCAATGTGCAGTATGTTTATACTCACCACTCTTGCTTGTCATTTTGATTGGCTTTGTTTTGGTTTCCGTTTGAATTTATGGGGTATCAGGTACTATTATAGAGCACAAGCAGAAGCTGTATCTTCTTCTCTTTCCTTATTACAGTGATGCATAGATGGTAATAAAACGTGTACTTCCTAGATTCTTTGCTGATAATGAAACAACGAACAAAGGTTCTGCTCCTTTTGTGTGGTAGACTGTTAACTTTGAACCATGACAATGAACTGTGCCTGCCAGTATTCATGTTCTTGTATGGTCCCTTCTCTGAGTCTGGTTGACCCCATGACCTGCTGCAACCAAAGAATGCTTTGGAAGTGATGCTGTGCCACTTTGGGGCCCAAGCTGTAAGAAGCCTGGGCATTTCCTGCCTTTGTGTTGCAAGAATCCCAACTCACTATGTCATGGAGCAATGAGGTTTTCAACTTACAGCCCCAGCTGAGAACTGAGCCAGCAACTAGAACCAACTTGTAAGGCCCCCTTAGATGGGATCTCCAGCCTCAGTAGAGTTGTTCCAGCTGACACACAGCTGAGCCATCCTTGCTTAGCCTGTTCTAACTACTAACTCAGGAGCAGACTTAGGAGCAAAAAAAGAAAATGGTGCTGTTATAAGCCATAGCGTTTCAACAAAGTTTGTTCCATAGCACTAAGGCATCATTAAGTATCACATGTTTACTAAGAAAAAAGTACAACAGAGCTCTTCATGCAAACAAATCTGAGTTCAAATCCTTCTGCTCTCACATTTTTGTGATGTAAGACAATACGTTAAAGCCATATTTCCCACTTCTGAAAAGGGCAATAATTATAAATACCAAATATATCAAGGTTTGAAAGGCATAAACGAGGTCATCCACGTAAAGTGCCTAACATAGTGCCTGCCTTAGGAGGAGCAGGTGCCACATAAGAGCTAGTGTTCATATTCTTTACGGAGGCAGTGCAGAGATAAAGACCCACCTCAGAAAAACACCATTAATCCAGGAAATGAGATGTATATCTGAAACTATTAATAAACCATATAAGGAAATATGATGATAATAGTGATAATATTTTATATGTGTGTCTTGAGGAAAGGAAAATAAATTAGTTCAAAGAAAGTATATTTTTGCATAGAAGATGAGGGGAGGAAATAGCTGACTATGTCTGTACATTTGCTTTTGAGTTTACAAAAAACACTGAACAAAGACATAGTGAGGTAAAATTCATAGTCAGACAGCCTTAGGTAGAAGGACAGAAACAGGTTAAGGATGCCAAAATGGGGCTGTCTCGCCTCCCCAGCATTATACATCTTTCAAAAGAGAAGAACCTGAATTCTTGGGCCAGTGTTTCTGGACCCAATATCTGCTAGACTATAGAAGCCATTTGTGTAAACGTCCTTGCTAAATTGATAGGACCCAGGAATAAGGCCAAGTAGTTCCACAGATGCATTACTCTTGGAAAGAAATAATGTTGTCAAATCACAGTGCAACCTCGAGTCTTTTCCCTCCCTGAGTAATGATTTCACCACACTCCTAGGTCTCCCCCCTCTGAGTGTGACTTTCAATTTTTTTAGACGTTTACACCTAGATTTCACATTTAGCTTTCATCAAAGGATGAAAGGATGTCAAATTGCTTTCCTCACAGTAATTTACTGGCGCCCTCAATTCTCTGGTATGGCCTGCCACCTATTATTATTGTATCTAATACCTGACAGAATAAAATTCCTGGAGAAACCCTCCCAGTTGCAAATGGAAGGTACTAATATACTTAACATGGATGCTGTGAACCCAGGAATCAGCTTGGAAATGGTTTTCCTCTTCTCTATATGAAGCAAAACATGCAGCCCCGTAGGTGGTAGCAATGGCCACCCTGGTCTATTCAGGGTATAGCAGAGGAGAATAACAGGCTGAGACTGAAATGACTAAGTTAGAATAGGTACAGTATTCTAGAAGGCCAGAAATATTTGGAATTATGTTTCAGAATTAAGACAGGCTCTTGAACACAATTAGCATAGATAGAATTTCTTCCCCAAGGCATTTTTGAAAAGAGGTTTCAAGCAGCCTCATACCCGTGGAGTAGAAATAAGCCCCTGATCTAGGAAGATGTTGGCCTGGTGGTGAAGCAGGTTGACTTTGGGGGAGCCTTTCCTCTTGCTCTCCATTACTGCCCTCCTGCCATTGCTTGCTCCTCCCATTCCCATCTGAATTCTCTTTATGATGTTGTTCTCAAAAGCTGTTCATTCACCATGCCCCAAGAAAGGCATTAGTTCAGGAGGGCATAAATGCTTACTTCCCCTAGGAGTATGCACCTATTTACTGTAAGAATCTAAATCTTTCACATGTAGTAACAGTAGAATATCAGTCGCTTTCACGGGTGGTGGGAGTGCTTTGGTCACTTTCAAATCGTGTCATCTAGTAAGTTATTTCTACCTCCTCCACCTCCTCCAAAGCTGTCTTGCTCTTCCAGATAAATGTATTCATTGGTCAATAAAACCACATTTTTGGCATGGAATATATCTTAGAAACCACGAAGCCAAAAAATACCTTGAACAGAATTTTAAAACCCAAAAAGTGTTTCCAATTTAATTGATCACACACAGAGATAAATGCTTTATTTCAACAACCACTGGCCAAGAGTGAAAGGAAAAGCAACCAAAGGAAGACAGAGAAGGCAGGAGAAAGCACGGTGAGTTCCCTACCACCACTGTTTAAGTTATAAGCTAAAGATTCAACCAAAGTGTCTTTATCTGTCTCTTTGTGGTCTCCTTAAGTTCTCATCTACAGGTAGTTTACTTCTGTTCTTCTCTCAATTTATTTGGAAACATTCCTATGTTTGTAATAAGGATTTTAAAAGGAGGGTGAAACAAACCTGTAATTTCTTTATTTCTGACCTCTTTCTTTTGACAGCTTTATCGAAATCCAGTGGATGGAAGGACAGTCCTCTCTTTAGCCATGTTCTTATGCAAAGTGCTTAGTGAATTGGCTTAATCAGGAACAAATGCATGTAATTTGCTGTCCTGGAATTTCAAAAGAGCCATCTTTAGAGTATGGGGCTCCAAAACAGGCACAAGAAATAGTTGGCTTAGTTTGTTGTTCCCCCCAAATATTGAGTTCTAATCCCTGGCCAGCTACAAATATGTGCTCTTCTTGTTCACATTAACATTTTGTTGTTGTTGTTGTTCTTGTTAACTTAGTCACTTAAACTGGATTTAATATTTGTTGGTGGTGCACAAGGAAAGCCAGCATAATGTAGTCATTAGGTTTGGTCCCTGAAGTCAACAGTCTGCACGCCACAAGTAATGATGTCTCTTAATAGACGGTGTGACCACAGACAAACTGCTTACCATGAGCCTATTTCACCATCAATTAAATAAGGATAATCACAGTATCTGTCTCATAGGGCTATTAAGAGTAAAAATGTGATTATGTTCAACGCTTTCACACAAATGGTCTCAATAAGAGAAGGGGTAGGTGGAAGATCAGTAATGAACTCTGGAATAGCACTGGAACAACGAGGGGATTCAAAGTAAAAAAAAAAACCAAAAAGAAGAGTCATGCCATGTAAACACTTGAACTTCAACTCTCTAAATAAGGCAAAGACAAATAACTAATATACAGATATCAAGCGACCATATGAAATGAAATTTTTTGCCAAACAGGTATTTTTTCCTTGTAAATCTTTATTTTGCATGAGGGGATTGTTTATGTTTTGCTCTTTGTGTTGTTTGGTTTTGTAGAGTTGAGGGTCTTATGATATTGCCCAAGCTGGTCTTGAACTCCTGGCCTCAAGTGATCCTCCTGACTTGGCCTTCCAAAATGCTGGAATAACTCTCAGCCTCTTAATCACGTCTGCCATTTCCTGAATGGACCACGGAGACTATTGCTACCAGCTACTGGGTTGCATGTTTTGCTCCATATGGAGAAAAGGAAAACTGTTCCCAAGCTGATTTCCTGGGTTCATAGCCACCACTGCACTCAGTCTATTTTAAAACTATTTAATGAAACAATTTTCTGTTCTCATGAATTTTGTGTTTTACAAAGAATGCCCTAAACAGTGGCCACTCTGTCAGCCTGGGTTCTGAGACTGAAAATGACCAACACATAGAGCAGGAATTTCAGCTACTCTAGATGAGCATGTGAAATAAATAAGCTCTGTTTCTTTTTAATTGAAGTAAAATTAATATAAAATTCATCTTTTAAAGTAAACAATTCAGTGGCATTTAGTACACTCACAATTTTGTGCAACCACCACTTCTATCTAGTGTGAAAACATTGCCATCACTCCAAAAGGAAACTCCAGGCCTGTTGAAAGCATGTTTCCCGTTTCTCCCTTTCCTCAGCCCCTGATAACCACCAATCTATGTTATTTCTCTGTAGATTTGTCAATTCTGGATATTTTGTATAAAAGGAATCATACAATATATAACCATTTGCTTTGGCTTCTTTTATATAGCATAATGTTCTTTAGTTCATCCACATTGAAGTATATATTGGTTATTCATTCCTTTTTAATGGCTAGAGAATGTTACCACAATTTTTTATCCACTCATCTGTTGATGGCCATTTGGGTTATTCCACCATTTGGCTATTGTGAATAACACTGTGATGAATGTGTGTACCTGTATTTGTTTGAGTGATTATGTTCAATTCTTTGGAGTATATACTTAGGAGGGGAATTGCTGGGCTACACAGTAATTCTATGTATAACTTTTAAGGTAAATCTGTTTAAATTACTGAGTTTTATGGATTGTTTGTTGGAGATATTAGCTCATCTTGTTGACTCATCATGGTAAGGCATTGGGATTTTATTCTGGAAGGCTCAAACAGAAAAATAGCATGTTTTCATATGCATTTATAAAAGATCACCCTAGCTAGTATTTGGAGAATTGGTCATCATGAGGCAAGAGAGGAAACAAAGAGACACATTAGAAACCCTTGCGATAGTTGAGGATGTGATGTTTGTGGGGCTAGTGAGCCTGTACAGATTGAGACGTTTTGAAGGAGAAGACTAGAGGACCTGCAGATGCACCGGATGTGAGGTGGGAGCCTAGCACATCTCATATGTTTGGGACCTAGGCGTCTGGACAATCAGCGGTGCACACACCGAGATGAGGATGATTGGGGTAGGAACATTTGGAGAGGAAGCAGGATTGATTCAAAAAACAATGATTCTATTTTACACATATAAAACTTGAGCTTCCTGTTTGACAGTGCACTAGAAAGCTCAACTATGCAGTAACACACACACACGTGCGTGCGCATGTGCACGCACAGGCTTCAACACAGAGAAGTCAGGGCTGGGGTTATAAACTTGGGAGTCATGAATGGACAGGAGGAATTTACAGCCTTGGAAACAAATAGACAGGACCTGTTAAGAGTATGTTTAGAAGGGGAAGAGCCAGGGCACTGAAAATTTTAGAATCAGGAGCAGAAGAACCTCCAGGAAAGTGGTTCTGGAAAAAATACCTGGTATGGTTAGGGGAAAAAACAGGACAGTGTGTACCTCAACAGGAAGGGAAGGAAGGGAGGGAGGAAGGAAATAATAAAATAAAAAAAGTTTCAAGAAAGGCACAGTAATCACCTGGTTTGAATGTTGCTAAAAGTCATAAAAGATATGACATTTGGATTTGGCAAGATAGAAGTCACCGATGCTTTGAAAAGAGCAATTTCCATGGAGTGGCAAGGACAACAATCATTTTGAATTATCTCTTCCTCGGCTGCCTTCTTTCTTTTCTTCCCACCTTTTTTCCTTCCTTTCATGATCACAGGTATGCTCTTCCCCCAGAGGGCTGTTAAGGTTAATGACGTAAGTGTAAGGGTCCCAGTTATAGGCCAGGCACAAAGGCTAACGCCTGCAATCCTAGTACTTTGAGAAGCCAAGGCAGGAGGATCACTGGAGCCCAAGTATTCGAGACCAGACTAAACAACATAGAAAGACTTTATCTCTACAAAAAATAAAAATAATACCTTGGTGTGGTGAAGGGGGACCTGTGGTCCCAGTTACTTGAAAGGCTGAGGTGGGAGGATCGCTTGAGCCCCACGGTTCAAGGCTGCAGTGAGTCATGACTATGCCACTGCACTCCTGCCTAGGCGATACAGCAAAACCCTGTCCCCCCAAAAAAGATCTAGTCACACATGTATATAAGATGGAAGCAAGGAGAACAGAACCATCAAGTGCTGGCAACATAAATAAGTACCTTATCTAAAAGAGGAAATAAAATACATGCCTGTTTGAACATGGCCACAAACATCAATAAATGATATAAAAATATCTCAGGATAGAAAAATGAATGGGTTATGAACATCTCTTTTGGATATGAAAGACAGCAGGCAGTAATGTGCCCAGAATTTTGAGGGCAAGAAAAAAATATACGTATATATTCCCCTCACCTATCATCAGTAATTATTTTTGGATGTTTCAAGATACCAATATCTCGATTATTAAAACTTGTCAGTTTCTCCCCTCCCTTCTCTTCCTTTCCTTTCCCCTTCCCCTTCCCTCCTTCTCCTTCCTTCCCTCCCTCCTTCTTCTTCCCTCCCCTCCCCTCCCCTCCCCTCCCTCCCTCCCTCCCTCCCTCCCTTCCTTCCTCCTTCCTTCCTTCCTTCCTTCCTTCCTTCCTTCCTTCCTTCCTTCCTTCCTTCCTTCTTTTGTGGCAGTGGTGTGATCTCAGCTCACTACAACCTCCGCCTCCTAGATTCAAGTGATTCTCATGCCTCAGCCTCCCAAGCATCTGGGATTACAGCCATGCGACACCACACTGGCTAATTTTTGTATTTTTAGTAGAGACAGAGTTTCTCTATGTTGACCGGGCTGGTCTCGAACTCTTGACCTCAAGTGATCCGCCCCTTGGCCCCCCAAAGTGATGGGATTACAGGAGTGAGCCACCATGCCTGACTTGTTTTTATAGACAGAATGCATTAGAAAGATCTACCATAATTGATTTTTCCAATAGTGTGAAGCATTACTTAAGTCTCTAAAGTCATGTTCAATATGTCAAATTTTTATGGTAGAGCTCAGAAAAATATTCATTTGAAATTGTGAAAAATGTTTTAGACATTTTAACTAATCACGAGAGAATTCTGACCCACATATTCCATGTAACATTCCCAAGGGAATCTCTGCTTTAAAATTTTGTAGCTTAGCATATGTCAAGGCATGCTAAATATCACACAGCCTGGCAGAAAAAGGTTGCATTTCACATCCAATGTCATTCAGTTTGAGCTCTCTTTTAGCGGGTGCCCTCCCACGATGTGTTATAGGGAGTGCTTGTCACTTACATGCCATAAAATTCTGAACAGATAGGCAAATGAAAATGACTCCTCAAAGAGTGACTTGAACAGAGAGAAAAATTCTTGGAATTAACCGTGCTTCGAAATGCCATTCAAGCATCGGGATTTGATTCTGCCAATTTCTTAAAAGTCATACTTTAATGGAGTGTTATTCACAGTTCAGGTATCCCTTGCCATTTAGTGTGGTTTGCAGAGGTGAAATATTGTCATCCCACCTACACACAGGATGAGTAGGCCATGTCACTTATTTTAGTTTAGAGAAACTGGAAAAAGGGGATCTTTGGGTTATCATGTAAGTTTCATACATCTAATTCCCACCTTTTCTGAAAAGAATCAGGTAAAATGAAGAGGAGCAATGAGGCTGGAGGGGTGGGGAAGAACGAGGGTTGGCACCATATGAACTGGACAATATTGCACCAAATCAGGTTGCATAGAAATTCTATTCATTATTGTCAGCACATTTACCCAGGAACTTGTGTAATTCATCTATCTGCATCCTTCAGAGAATTACCTTAACTCTCTCATTCATTCTTTAGAAGGAAATCACAGAATAAGGCACATCTTTTTTTCATAAACTAGAACCCACAAAGGTTTGGATTATTGAAACAAAAACAAACTTTTAATGACATTTTTCAAAGAAAAATTTCATATGGACTTCTTTTTCTCATGAGTTGCTAAAAGGGGAAAAGTAATATCCTTCATTAGATAAAGAGCTTGGGTTTTTTTTTTTTTTTAATCCATATTTGAACATGGGCTCTCCCATTTATAAATTTAGGCAATATTGGGAAGATCATCAGTAAGTGCCTTAAACTCTATTAGCCGTAGTTGTCTCATGTGAAAAATGAGATAATAATGCCCATATCTCAGTGGCATTATATGGATTATATGCAATAACTGTGAAGATTCTGACACCAGTCAGGACATGTGAATTTCATCTCCACCTTCAATAAGATCAACCTAGTTTAAGTGAGAAAATAACAGAAAATAGAGGAAAATCAAGATGTGAGATTTCTGAGATGAATCAACTGACCATGAAGGTATTCTAGGACATGCTCTGTCTGCAGAATGTGTGGTCTTAGAGGTGATAGCCACTGGAACACCCAAGGTATGTTTCACAGGTTTGATGTTAAATTTTACTCCATTCAAAGGCAATTTCCATCCCCCACCCCTTCCTGGAATTACCAGCAATAGCAAAGGATTAGATAGGCAGAGCTCCAGATAGATACAGAAATAGAAACATGGCTAGACATCAGTCAGGAAGATAAACGCTACTTGCTTGAGAATCAAATTTCCAAAGGTCTACCTGGCAGGGGTTTGGCCGTGCTTTGTTACATCATTTAGGTCATTTCTACCAGCTAGGGTAAGATGCATTTAGCACTGACTCAATCACAAGGGAAACAGACATTTTGTGGCAAAGTAATTACTTAGCCCATTGTTTTGCTGGGATAATGTGGGTGGGCTGGCAGGTGTGACATGTACCCTGTGGCCCACATTAAACTCATGGCTATTTTTGCTGGCAGCAAAGCAGCTCTGCCCAGTGGCCATTAGAGTGATCTTCTAGGGTAAGAGTGGCAAAAGGCAATTGGATTCCTATTGGTATGACAGCAGTGAGTGACTGACATGGGCTATCTGGAATGCAGTGTTCAGATTCATTTTGTGGTTTCAGAAAGAAAGCTCTCATCAAACAGTGATGGCTGGCATGAAATGCCACTGGATGTATGCATCGTATTTGTCTACCCTGGTTTAGGAACTCTTGCGCAAGAACTTACCTAGACTATGGCCCTTGACTTAGCCTTTCAGCAGCACCATTCTGGCATAACATGAGAATGTGTAACACTCATCTGCTCTATATGAACATGTTTCCACTTCACTCACACAAGACTGGAAGTCATACAATGTAAACAAACTCACATATGCATAGGAGTAATGTGAGACTTCAGGGCATTTTATTTGCAAAAGTAAATTGGACCCTATCAGATATTCACTTAGAACACAATCTTTAGGCAATACGTGAGACACAGTTTTGTGTAACATTAATTCATTGCAAGAGCAGTCAAATTTCTGCAACTGGCTCCAACGTGCACCAACAGGTGCTCCAATCACATCTATCAAACTAAAAGAGGGACCCAACAATCGGAACTTAGCACCTCTTTGACCCCCACCCTCATCTCTCCAGCACAGTTGGTTCTCCACTGTGTTGGGGATTAACATGGCATATTATATGCAACATATAATACCTAAAGAAAAATGAAAAACTAATAAATCTGTGGTTATGGTAAAAGAGACAAGAAAGATAATTTGAATTTAGGCTCCAAAAAATAAAAGATGAAAAATGCACCTGCTATGATCTGAATGTTTGTGTCCCTCCAAAATTCATATGTTAAAACTTCATCCCCAGTGTGACAGTATCAAGAGGTATGCCTTTGGGAGGTGAATAGGCCATGAAAAATACTATTAGGTGCCCTCCTAAAAGAGGCTCCAGAAGGCTGTCTTGCCCTTCCATTGTGTGAGGACACAGCTAGAAGGCACTATCTATGAGGAACAGGCCATTGCCAGACTCCAAATCTGCCACTGTCTTGATCTTGGACTTCCCAGTCTCCAGATTTGTGAGAAATAAAAGTCAGTTGCCAGCCTATTACGGTATTTTGTTATAGCAGTCTGAACAAAGACAGTACCGTTGAAACACGGGCTACTTGTCTAGCATATGGCTTCGATTTAAGGCTTCAGTGGCTTCAGGTTGCCTCATAATGGCAGTAAAAGACCAAGAACTAGTTATTGTGAAATTACTTCCCACACTAGCCACCCCCAGGTATGTGATAGCAGTCAAGGATGCCTTTAAATTATAACTTTGGAGACACCAGGTCACTCATGTGGATGAGTTAAAAATTTTCCTAGCTGGCCAGGGAACTGTCCATTTGAATCACTTCTATATCAATCCACAAGAAAGGTAATAGGGCAGCTTTAAGGTAGACCTTGTCTACCTTTTCCCTGATTTGCATACTGCTCTCAAGCCCTCACCATTGAAATCAGAATTTCACTTTGCTGGGTAGGTTTCAGAGCTCTTTCCCACTGGCCCTCTATTGTACTTGACTGATTAGGCTGATAATAAGGGAATCATTGGGTGATAGAGTGCTGGGAGCTGCAAGGGACAGGACTGGGGCTACAGGGAGACAAAGGTAACATGAGCTAATGGTTCGCATGCCAAGAGTTTACTTAAGTCTGTGCCCAGCACAAAGTAGAGGCCCAAAAATTCTAGTCTGTCACAGAATAGCACATTATACTATGGGGAGCCTGCAGCTCACACAAAGAAAGAAAAGCTCACTATCTTAAATATAATGCATCCTGAAATTTGCAAACTAAACTTCCTAGTTTCCTATTTCACTCTTTATTTCAGAAATCAAAGATCTTATATCCATCCACAATTTTAATTCACATAATGAAATATGTAAGTTCTATTAAAAAGGCGCAGTGTTGATTTTCCACGTCTAAACAGCCTCTTTTTGAAACGACAGTGGCTATGTAAGGGTCACTGTATTAGCCAGTGATTACTGAATTGGGAACTCCTACAAATACATGCTTGTCCTTTAATGCACAGCAGGCTCCACCCTCACGGGCTGGAGAAATGACTTATACTGCTCAGAGTTCAAAGCCAAGTCCTTGCTTATCGCTCCAGTCAAACAATTTCATTTCTATCTGTTTGTGGTTGTACTTCAGATTTTATAGATCCAATGGGCCTAGTGAAATTTTATTACCCTGCAATACAACAAGAAGAGAAAAAGCTCTGGGTAAAAAGTCAATACAATGTTTAAGGTCTTTGTTACCTTTATAACCTCCAGTGTTCTTTTACATATAAACTAATAAATCAACCTTTTAACGGAAGATGCATTCTTCAGTGGTTGCTCAATACTAGGTGCTAAGTCTGATCATAAAAACTATCAAGAAGTAGCTAATGGCTTTGCTACCTGAACAAGCACAGTTAAAGCAGAATCAATCCTAGGACTAGAATATTGTTTGCTTGTAGGTGTTTTCTCCTAGTTAGCACATGATAATCAGTAGGTACCAAATGAAGGTAGCAACGTAGGAAAATTAGACGGCTTTTATAAACAACACTGTGTTTCCTTGAAGTTGTAAATGTATGTAAGTTATATTAAACATGCCAAACACCAAATTCCTTACTACTGGCCACTTCTTAATTGTATGAGATGTGCTCATTGTAACTTTACAGTTGAGTCAGCAGAACTGCAAGACAATCTTTCCCCAACCTTCAAGAGAATGGCTTTTTCTTATGTCAGGGTCTTAGAAATATGACCTGAGCAGATTTTCTCTAGTGAATTTTAAAAGTAGCTATGAAGATGCTAAATATTAAAATAAAACTAAAATTAAGTTATTCTACTCATCTCAACAATAAATATACCTTTTCTCATAAACCTCTTTGGCCTGGCATACTCTAAGGACTTGAATTCCAAACTTAGACACTTTTAAACATGAATTAGCAGTCATGTAGCCAATTAGAATATTCTGCATTAAATTAAATTAAATGAGAAACAGGTTTGGAAAAGTAGTTCACCTATTTATTAATAACAGAGCTTTATAGCTCACCATATAACATAGTAAGTACCATTCAACAGCTGAGACAAATTGATATGGATCCCATTCCAACCAAGTGCCTAGCAGAAAATACAAGGCTTTCTGTGCAAGGAGAAAATATGATCCAATGAAAAGAGCAAATCTCACTGCTCCTACGTGTGTGAATGGCTTACAAGGGGCCACAAGACCTCTAATGTCCAAAGCAAAGTAGCACAGCAGTTCAGGAGTTACCCTCATTACACTATTAACAAGGTAGCTAATTGTTTACTTGATGACCACTAATATATGAAGTTACTTCCGCAAGTTCCCAAAGGATTGTGCCTTCCAGGAATCCTACATTTTCACACAGAGGCAAGGCATTAAGAGTCGGCATAAGACAAACCCATTCTAGCTATTGAAAAAGGAGATGTACAATTACGATTAATTCTGGCAATGTTTCTTATTCTTCTTTGTGTGGATTTTCAGGCTATGGAACGGTCATAAGTAATGAAACTGGGATTTTAGTTTAAAAGTGTTTTTCAACTGTGCTCTAAATTTCTCACTAGACTATTCTGATATTAATTTTTGACAGAATTACTAGAGTAGTAGATAGAGGAGATGGCAAATTTCTCTAAATATGCTTCTCATAAAAAAATAACAAATCTGTCCTGATGGTCTGGTGGATAATATAAACAAATAGTAGCTACAAGTCCCAGTTACTCAGGAGGCTGAACTGGGAGGATCCCTTGAGCCCAGAAGGTTAAGGCTGCAGGGCTGCAGTGAGCTGTGATCACACTAGAGTCTGAGTACAGACTGAGACTCTGCCTCAAGGAAAGGAAAAAAAAAAAAAAAAAAAGGGAGCTACAGTAGAGTAGGATATGGTCCCAAATGGTGTTGATTAATATATCTACCAAATATCAAACCTTTGGACTTTTATCAGGATCCAGCCATGGCCAAGACCTACACAAGTAACATGGTAAGCATGCTAAGCATTTCCCATGACAGTGCACTGCCTATCTCTCAGGAGCTTCTCAATCACTGAAGTTACAGGGGAGGAGCTGGGAATGTTGAAAGGAAATTCACATTAGTATACACTCACCATACAGAACAAATTAAGGAATGAATGAATCTTCTACAGAAACTTAATCCAATAAATAATAGAAATATGACTAAAGATATTCTCAACAACCTGGAATGATAAGGCCAATCTTACGAAAAGAAAAAAAAAAAGTGAGATCTATATTTCATACAAAGTGTATCTGTTTTTTCTTGTGCTAAAAAAAACTACCACAAGTTTAGTCACTTAATACAACTCAAATGTATTATCTTATAGACTTATTTTCATAGGTCTGTAAGACATGGGTCTCACTGGACTAAAATCAAGGTGTTAGGAGGCCGGCATTCCTTTCTGTGTGCTTTAGGGAACAATCTAATTCCTTGCCTTTTCCTGCTTTCAGAGGCCTCCCACATTTCTTGGCTCATGGCCCCTTCCTCCACCTTCAAGCCCAGCAACAGCAAGTTGAGCTCTCACATGGCATCACTCTGACCTCCTCTTCTGCCTCCCTCCTCCTTTAAGGACCTTTGTGATTACATAGGGGCCACTCGAATAATCCAGGAAAATCTCCCCATCTCCAGATCCTTAACTAAATCACATCTGCAAAGTCCCTTTAACCATAGGTTTCTGTAACGTGCTCATACCTTCATAAGTTTTGTAACTAATCCATAGATATTAGGGCATGAACGTCTTTGGAGGGTCTATTCTGCCTAATGTACAAGGTTAAAAAAGAAAAAGAAAAAATGTGCTGCAGAGAAGAGGCTGATAGACAAAAGGAAAAAAGAGTTAACTCTCGTCTGGTGAGATGATATCTGGGATATTGAGTCAAGCTCTGAACATTACAGAGGAAATGATCTGGAACTGGGATGTGCTCAAAAGAGTGACTAGAATGGAAGAGAAACTTAAAACCAAGTCATGTGAAAAATGTTTGAAGTAATTTTGACAGATTAACTCAAAGAACAGAAGGCCTGGGTGCAAATGCCACTGTCTTTAAGAACCTGAAGAGCTGTCAACGATTATATTTAATCCCTAATATGAAAGGAGACATCACATTAATGTACCAGTAAGCTCAAGCTAAAGATAATAACTATGAGAGCTGAATGAAAAAGAAATAGCTAGTTTGGTACAATAAGGTTGAAAACTAACATTTGTAAAATTCTTAAAAGGCCTTCACGTAGTATTGCATTTGAACTTCTCAACAAATCTGAGAAAGACTAGGTACTGGGATGAGACAGGGTCCTGGCAAGGAATGAGAATCCAGTGCAGGTGGTTCAAGACACTTTGGATGGTTGACACAGAGGTAAGAGCAAAGACAACAAGGCACACAGAGATTCTCAGAGATTGCAACAGCAGGAAGGGGAAGACTTTATTACTCCTGGCCCTGAAAACGTATGGGAAAGAACTAACTTTACAGCATCCAGGAAAGACCCTGTTGACATAAAACCAAAGCAGCTGTAGACAGGGAAGGATACAGTCAGATTACACAGCCCAGAGCAGTCAGAGACCAGTAAAGAAGTACTGTGTCCTCTCTCCTTGTGCCCTCCTCTATCTCCTGCTGGTGCCTTCCATGGACACAACCCAACAAGACCCTGATAAGCAAAGGGACATGGAAGATGCTTTCTGTAGAGGCCAACCCTCCTCCAGCAAAGAGAAGGACAGAGGTAAGGGTAAAGAATGAGGGACAAGATGCATAATGACCAGCATAGCACTACTACATTTATTTTACAAATGAAGACATTGGGATTTGGAGAAGCTAAAAATTTTCTCAGGATCTCACTCTAGAAGGAGTCTTGTAGGGCCAGAACTCAAATCTGAGCCTTTAAAGCATCAGATGCTAAGCATTTCCCATGACAGTGCACTGCCTGTCTCTCAGGGGCTTCTTGATCACTGAAGTTACAGAAGAGGAGCTGGGGAAGTTGAAAGGGAATTCACATTAGTAATCAGGGTTTAGATGAGATTCTCTTATTTTTCTCCATGGAATTCTCTGATTCTCCATTTCCTCACTCATCATCCTGCACTAGATCCACTTTATTTTTTTGTTTCCTTTCAAACCTAACTGCCTTAAATAGTTTGATACACTGAAACAACAACAACAACAACAACAACAAAACACATGTATTCATAGTAAATGAAAACTACTCAAGCTTCTGTAGACTCTCTGGATAAGACATTGTATTACTTTTTCTGTCTTTGGACTAGCTATCTTTATCTGCCTGTCCTTCCACATTAGGGTGGCCAGGGAAATATTCTAAGGTATGCATTGAAACTGGATGACTTAAGACTTTCAAGATACCTTTGATAGCTCAGAAAAATGCCTTTGATAAATGCTCTCTCATCGCTAAAGCTTAATGCTAATGAATTTTGTGTTCATTATTCAAGCCCTGGAAGTGGACAATAATTATGAAATAAAACTCTCCTGCCTTTTTTGCCCAAACCTTCAAATAAAGGAGTACTTTACATTAATAAAGGAATGGCTCTTACAAGTTGTATGAAAGCACTTTTCCTTCTCAGAGTTTATTTTCCCATCAGCTTTCAATATACTGTTGGTGTGCTTTCTTTAAACATAAATATCGTCCTAAGGTATTATAAGATGTTTATAATCGTGAAATTCATAAGTGTTCTGTTAAAAGGAAAGTATTTTGTATAAGACTAAAATGCAAATCATAAAAAATAAGCACAAATTGACTGATTAGGGCAGAGTAAAATTTTAAGCAAAATTTTCTGCAGTCTCAGTGTATAAAACACATAAAAGTTGAGTTGTTCTGGGTGAGTAAGGAGTGGAGGCAATAGAGAGGTTCCCATTCAACCTCTCTCTAGCTACTTATTATAGCCTGAGGCTCCACAGCTTCTTGGGTTGAAACTATTATGCCTGGTTTTTATATTCAGTAATTAGCCAAAATCTATGTAGCAGTTTAAGCATAAACAGGAATTGCACATATCCTGTTATTCGGGTGAACTGAGGAGGACAGAGGTGGCCTCTTTTACTTCTTACCAGAAACTAGTATGTAAGCATTGTCCTCAGACCTCCACTTTCACCAGTGGCTGGCAGGTGTGTACTCAGTGGCCCCTAGCAGAGGCCAAGTGATGTCCATGGGAGCAGCCTTGTGTGTGAACCCATATGATGTCCCCTGGGGGCCAAGTGTGGTGGCTCACACCTGTAATCCCAGCACTTTGGAAGGCCAAGGCAGAAGGATCGCCTGAGCCTAGGAGTTCCAAACAAGCCTGGGAAATATAGACAGACTCTTGTCTCTACAAAAAATTCAAAAGTTAGCTGGGCACGGTGGCATGTGCCTATGGTTTACTTAAGCCTGGGAGGTCAAGGCTGTGGTTGCAGCATTGCATTCCAGCCTGAGTGACAGAGCGAGACCCTGTGACATCGCCTGGGGAACTCCAGAACTGTTTGCAGGCATATTGCAAAGAACTGAAATCCTGACCAAGTAGATGAGGGTCAGATAGCTGTATTTCAACTGCCCCTCTTACTGTGGTCTTCTCTACGCTCTGACCTGTGAAATGAGGACACGGGGATCATGAAGCACATTAGACTTAAAGAAATAAAGTCATCTTCCCCCTTTCTTTTTAGATCCCTCTGAGAGCACTACAAAAGCATAACATGAAACTCCCCTCCATTGTTTTAATTTTTTTCTGGCTTCTAAAATTTAATCTATTAAACTGCATGAAGGAAAGAGAGATCTTGAATCACAAAGGAAGGTAGCAGAATTGGGGAGTGGGGCATTTATCAGGATGAAGAGATCTAAACATATGGTGCTGCAGATATTTAATAAGTCATACTTTCAAATTCTGCCATAATAAAACCTGTCAAATATCAAAATATGTGCTTTAAACTGATGCAGTAAGACTGAGGCCAACTTCTGGTTTGGTTTGAAATGATGTCCAAGAAATTACAACTAATATAAGTTTGAGGCAGCATTCCTAGGAACAACAGGGCATCATTTTAATTTTCATTTTGTTCAAAGAGAAGGGTATTTCTTCTGAAGTTGGTATGTACTGCTCCCAACCAACTCTGAAACAGTGGATTTTAGGTAGAATATATCAAAAGTGTTCATGCCCTTGTCTATCTTAAAACTCATGTTCTCTGAATAACAATGATAGTGAAAAGAAAAAAACCCACAGGTCTAATCAAAATAAGGTCTTTGAAAACCGGGCATATACTTTGCATCTCTGCATGGTCACCACAGATTTTAGTCTTAGACTCATATGACTTAAAATTCACGAGACCAGTGTGCACAGTGTAGTTGACTCACAGATTCTTTTTCTTCCATTTGTATTGCTGCTTGAACCTTACAGTGAAAAAACACACAAAGATAAACAGTTTGTTGAGTCTAATTATGCTCTTGGAAGGGTTTAGGTAATCTGTGCAGCCAAAAACTCTTCATAACAATCAGGTGAGGGCAATGACTTTACAAGTAGGAAGACATTTATATGACGGCAACATCTGTGACATAGAGAAATGAAAGAGAAGGAGACAAGGAGTGAAACAAGAGAAGACTGGATTTGGGATCTGCAGTCCAGAGTAGAAGAGCTGAATTTATTTTTTAATCATGACAATGAAGTAAGTCATACCCCTTTTATAGACCAATTATAAATTGCTACATATTTGATATGGTTTGTCTCTGTGTCCCCACCCAACTCTCATCTTGAATTGTAATCCCCACGTGTTGAGGGAGCAAAATCACTGGATTTTGGGGGTGGTTTCCCCCATGCTGTTCTCATGATAGTGAGTGAATTCTCATGTGATCTGATGGTTTTATAAATGTTAGTTTTTCCTGTGTCCTCACTCACTTCTCTTGTGCTGCCTCTGAGGAAGGTACCTTGCTTCCCCTTGGCCTTCCGTCATGATTGTAAGTTTCCTGAGACCTCCCCAGCCATGCAGAACTGTGAGTCAATTAAACTTCTTTCCTTTATAAATTACCCTTTTTCAGGTAGTATCTTGATAGCAGTGTGAAAATGAACTAACACAATATTCTACTACTTCATAATGTTCTGTAAGTATAAACTAAGTGGAAAACCATGACCTATGATACTGGCCCTCATTCTAACTACCTGAACTAAAGAAGTTGTGAATAAGCACTGAGCTAGTAATGAAAGATGAAATAATAATGGGTAACATGTTCTGACAGTTTCATACATATCCAGCAATATTACCAAATATCATTCCCTTCAATCCACATCATAACCCAAAGAACTGGGTTTCCATTTCACAGATAAAGACACTCAGATTAAGTTCACACAAAAGTTATTGGAGAACCCATGATCCAGAAGCAGGCACAAGACAGCAGGGCCCACACTCCTACCCAATAATCGCCTTTGTCTGTGTGTCGGTTACACTTCACCAGTGGACTTAGAAAAGCGCTGGAGCAAGGCTGAAATTTTGACAGTCTCCCTGTGTGGTTCTTCCTTGTTGATGCAGAAAAAAGCCAATAGTCATACAAATTCACTACAGGTAATACAGAGAGGAGAGGGAAAGTGGAGGAGCCAAAGAAAGCTGGCTACCTTCATGAGGACAGGAGTGTGAACTCAAGGGTACACACCATATCACATTCATCTCTGTGCCTCCCTCATCTGGAACTGTGCAAAGACTGGTATTTATTTCAGGTTTTTGGAGTGAAAATTATGCAAATAATTTCCAACCAAGGTACAGTGAAAGAAATGGTTCAGGGAGAAGTGCCAAATGTGAGAAGGGTTAAAAAGTGGGAACCTACCTTCCAGGAGAGAGTAAGGATAAGCTCACTAGGAGGAGTGGTGTTGGAGAAGGGCTCTGAAGGACAGAGGGGATGGAAGGGAGAACTGAACGTCAGCAGAAGGACCCACAGGCCTCGATGTCAATCACTGTGCTTGAATTAACAAAAACTCTGAAGAAAGGAATTATCTTCATTCACAGGACGTCAGTTTCACAGGGCTACATCCTGAGACATCACAAAAACCTTGTCAGCATCAGAAAGACTTTGTTAAGAATTTTAGCTTCTCATGAGTATGCTATATAAATAATACAAGTTAACATAGCTTCATGCATACATTCTAAAGTACGGATAGGCAGACTGTTTCTCTATATAACCAGACAGTAAATACTTCAGTCTTTTCGGGGCAGATGGTCTCCATCACCACTACTCAATTCTGCCCTTATAGTGTGAAAGCAGCCACAGACAACATAATGAAACTTTATTTACAAAAACATGGACCAGGCCATAGTTTGCCAGCCCTGTTCTCAAGTTTCATATAACAAGAAACACCACAAAAACTGCCAGTCCTCAGAATATTCCCAGACTAGGATTCAATTTTGTTCTTGTATTATTGTTTTATGTCTTATTTTTTTGCTAGAAAAGTAAAACTCACATTTTCAAAATGTCTTTCATAAAATTTTTTACCTTATTTTCAATAACAACTCTATTGAGATGTAATTTATATGACATAAAATTCACCCCTTGAAAGTGTTCAATTCAGTGGTTTTTAAATAGTCACAGACTTGTACAAGCATCACCATTAATTTTTATCTCTCCCTTTGAGCACAATTATTTCAGCAGATACTAATTGAGCATCTAGTGTCTGTCCATCCCTGTGCAAAGTTTTGGTTGTTGTTGCTTGGCTTTGCCTGTTTAGTTGGGTTTGGACTGGCATGGTGTGGTGTGGCTTGTTAGAAGGTGAGCCTAGTGGGTAGAAGGTAACAGGACAAATATAAGACATGACATGCCTGAAGCAATCAGCGAAAACTATAAAAAATAAGCAGTGGGAGGTACTAAGTTAGGTGGCCTGCAGACCACACATGCAATACAAATTTACTTTTACTAGGGTGGGGTGGGGATCCTAAGGATGTGATTTACAGACCTTGAGAGAGAACTTGGATTTGGATGGAGGTGGCGGGAAGCAAGAGCAAAGAATGCATTCCAGGGAGAAGGCACAGCTATAAGCAGAGACCTAGAGACTACAACAGCATGGCCTATGAAATGAGCAGCCATGGTACAGACCTAACTGGGGAAGTGCCCAGAAATGCAAATGCAATTGTCAAAAGAAAATGATCCAGAAGCTGTAGGACTATAGGAGGCTGAGTTTAGAGTTAACAGCATTGGCATCAGGATTATCAGAGGTTCCTGGGGAAATGAAAGATGATTCCAGGAGTGCTTTGGGAAGGTTGATAGTTGTGGGCTGGAGAAATCTAGAAACAGAGATGCTTTAATGGGTATTTATTTTATTTTATTTATTTATTTATTTATTTATTTATTTATTATTTATTTATTTATTTTTTGAGACAGAGTCTCGCTCTGCCGCCCAGGCTGGAGTGCTGTGGCCGGATCTCAGCTCACTGCAAGCTCCGCCTCCCGGGTTCACGCCGTTCTCCTGCCTCAGCCCCCCCGCCCCCCCCCCCCCCCCCCCCCCCCCCCCCCCCCCCCCGGAGAAGCTGGGACTACAGGCGCCCGCCACCTCGCCCGGCTAATTTTTTTGTATTTTTTAGTAGAGACGGGGTTTCACCGTGTTAGCCAGGATGGTCTCGATCTCCTGACCTCGTGATCCGCCCGTCTCGGCCTCCCAAAGGGGTATTTATTTTATTTTATTTTATCTTTTAATTTTTGAGACAGGGTCTCACTCTGTCATCCAGGCTGGAGTACTGTGTCACAATCTCAGCTCACTGCAGCCTCCGTCTCCCGGGTTCAAGTGATTCTCCTGCCTCAGTTTCCCATGTAGCTGGGATTACAGGTGCACACCACCATGCCCAGCTATTTTTGTATTTTTAGTAGAGATGGGGTTTCACCATGTTGGCCAGGCTGGTCTCGAATTCCTAACCTCAAGTGATCCGCCCGCCTCAGCCTCTGAAAGTGCTGGCATTACAGCCATGAGGCACCACTCCTGGCAATGTGTACATATTTTAAATGCAGGAGTAAATTTAATTATTGGGAAAAGATTATTAACCCTGACTCTACATTAGAATCACCTGAAGCACTTTATCTGGGTGTGGGAGGGGGTGCTGTGTATATGTTTCGATATCTGTACTTTTTTAGTAAGTCCCCCAGATTATTCTAATATGTGGCTAAGTTAAGAACTATTATTTCAGGATAATGGATAATAGACTTTACATTGTTTGTGAAATTATAGTTAGATCTGAAGTTTTCTGGTCTTTTTCTAGAATATTTCCATTAATTAAATCAGAATCCTTTAAAAATTCTCTGATGATTTGGATTTTATGAAGTAGCCAACGAAGGATAACGATTTTAAAGACAGAGGGGCTGAATAAATTATATAGTATATTTTGGCAAACTCTTAGAATATCTCCCTAAAATAAGTCCTTAAACCTAAGCATGTTTTAGAGATTTCAAACTTTAGACTTACTCTACAAATGATGCTGCTCGCTCTGAGTCACAAGCGCATTGCAACCCAAACACCTGTATATAGCAGGTAAATGTTAATGTATTCTGTCAACAACAGATTACCTTACATGGCTAAATTACTCAATGCCATTATCTGTGCCAGCCATCTGTAAAGCTAATCCCCTCTGTGTTCAAAAATCCCAAGCGCCTGTTACACTATTTTTATTTTACATTCCTGCATAAATCTGGTAAGCTCAATATGTTACCACAAATTCTCAAAAATCAAAGACAATCTGCTGGCCTATAAAACACCGGTTACTGAAAATCGAAAGGTATAATATGTTAGCAATTCAAGCAGTCAGTAAACAATCTTTACAGGAATGGGGTTGAACCACAAGCTAACTGAATCCCTTAGTTAAGGCCTGCTGTAAAGTCAGATATGTTCTTTCAATACATAGCAAAGACTTTGAACCCATTCATGTATTTCATATCTAATAAAAATCTGAACAGTTGGCCTGATTGGATTTTAAGTGATGCAAATTTGAAAATCAAATAGGCAAACTCCCTTTAGACTTCATCTATTTAGACCATAATTGTAAAGAACTACAAATTACATTTACCACACTATTGAATTCTCCAGAGATTCAATATGAAATTTACAGACAGGGACAAATATTTGCAGGTGTGGTTTTTTGCTTGTAATGAATACAATTTTTCTCTCACATAGGATGCCTTCTCCTAACGTCACTACATTTTTCTTAATACAAGGATTAGTTTAGTTTTTTTCCACAAAATCTGTATTGATCTTAAATAATAATGCTAATGCTTACATGTAATGCCAACTTACATTTTGGCTGAGACTAAATTTTTCTTTACTACAGTAATTGTGCAGCATACATTTTCTTTTCTATGTACATTTTCAGTCATATAACTATATTGCTTAAAGAGGAATCTATTTTCTGGAAAGATTTCTATAAACGTTTAGAAAAAAAATCAATCCTCCAACAATTACAGTTAATATATTAAAGATATCTGGCTGATGATATTCAAATAACTAAAATATGGAAAAGAATGGAAAAGAGAGCATTTTGAAGTCCCACTTTTTTTTAGCATTATCAGGTATTTTAGAAGCTAGTTTCCTCATTTTTTTTCTTTTCTTAAGACAGGGTTTCACTCTTTCACGCAGGCTGGAGGGCAGTGGTGGGATCACGGGTCCCTGCAGCCTTGACCTACCGGCCCCAAGTGATCCTTCTATTTCAGCTTCCCAAATAGCTGGGACTACAGGCAGGTACCACCATGTCAGCCTAATTTATTTATTTATTTACTTACTTATTTTGCAGAGGCAAGGTCTAGCTATGTTGCCCAGGCTGATGTCAAACCCCTGGGCTCAAGTGATCCTCCTGCCTTGGCCTCCTAAAGTACTGGGATTATAGGGATAAGCCACTTTGCCAGGCATCTCCTCATTTTTAAAATGAACCCCATTTTCTTGAAATCTGAACAAATCTAAATACCAGTTCTGAAAGTTAAAATGGTCTTCCACATATGTACAAAGTTAACATTTTCTGCATAAAACAATCAGTCTGGAACTTTCCTGTTTCATTTGAAGTATTTTCAAATATGAAAGACATTTACTTAATTATAGAGGCAGTAATCCCATTCATGTTATTCCCTCATCAAATCTAAACAAGACCTTGGGGGTCATAACATACTTGCTGCTTACAATACGAAATATAAATGATTATCCTATTGAGACTTGAAATGCTAAGCAAAGATTCTTAAACTGTGTTTAATTTCAAATGCACCAGCATTTGAAAGTTTATGTAACATCTTTCTTGTTCAGATAAACATCTCCAACTTCCATGGCTCATATTTATAAACAATATGATAGGGATTATCAGGCTGACAGGATAAATTTAACAGGTTGAACAGTCATTAATATTTTCCTGGAATAGACATGGACTGTGCTCTTAGATAAATTGTCTCCTTTTTCTTCTAACCAATTGTCAGAGTTTAGTTCTCTCACATCAATACCTTCTCTTTCAACAAAACAAAAATCATAATAATGCTATGCACCATGCACTGTTTGCAGCACTTCATTGTCATTAATCCATTTAATTCTCACAACTATGAGGTAGGTACTATCATTATTCCCATTTTATAGATGAGGAATCTAAGTCATGAAGCCTATTGTTAGCAATTAGGATATACTGCCATCATAATGACATAGTTTTCCTCTCAGTCACACTTCAATGCAAGAAATATCAACATTTTAATTTCATGATTTAGGAGAATTTGATGTGACACACTGAGATATACCAGCCGGCATCCATGGATGTACTGTGAGCATCCATCCTTTGTACACAGCTCTGTGCTAGGGAAGATGAATGCAATACAGGGCAGGACTGGTTTCCATAGGGATCTCACTCATTGTTGAATAAACAACTCCTTAATGGCTATGGAAATAACCATAACTCCTCTTCCTTTTATTCACCTAGCAAACATGCGTTGAGCTGCTAGTGTGCATAAGGCATTCTGCTGTGTGATGAGGGAACTGTGGACACTACCACAAGACTTAGCCAGACCTTTCCTGCAGGGCAGGGACAGGAACACTGGGCACTTCAGTCATCTAAGTGATCTGTGGTCACTGTTGCCACACAGTCCCCTGGGTTGCTGCCTTCTTTTCAAATGCCCTCCCATGTGCTGTCTTCATTTATTACCACCTTATCAAACCTGCCTCTTTATGTCCATAGCAAGCCCCACCTCTTTCATAACCCTCTTTTAGTCCTCTTTACCTCTCCTTTCCCCGTTCTTTGGGGGCACTTATACCACTTCATGATACGGCCTATGTGCACTCATCTTCTAGGTGCTGAACTACTACAGACTCAGGGAACAGAGTGTGTATCCTATAAAACCTTAATACATCCTCATCTCCCTGCACCCAGTACATGGAAAATACTTATTTTAATAACAATAGCATGACAAATAGCAAACATCTGACAAATGCTTACTGTAGTAACTTATTTGACTAAAAGGAACTTACACCTGAAACCAATCTAATGGTTTATCTGTTCAATGGCAGTGCAAATCCTAGGTATTTTTTGGTTTTGTTTCTGTGTCTACTACTTTATAAGAAAGGCTATTACCTTATAATACTGTCTGTTACATTAGCGCTACTTTGCATCATTACAATGTAATGTATTTTTTTTAAAAAATTAGAAAACAAATAAGCATTCCAACCCTCAATTTCAGGAAAATGAATCTTCTAGACCCAACTGGACACACAATCTATGAAGACTTAGCTAGGATATGTGACCCATCTATGTGTTATATATCCTAATAGAACAAAAACCTCTCTAATAAACATGAATAAAGGGCTTTAGTGAAAAAAAATTAGTTCATTGAGTCAGATTTTCCACTGGAATTGATAGTAAATGTTTTCCTGAATTATTGCAATTTATTTTAACATACTAAATATTATCCCAGAAGTTTGAAAGTTACATCCGCTTATATAGGATTTAAAGTGTAACAAGGCAGTACTTTTAGACCTGAGATAATATAACCACTGTGAAAATATAATTTATATATGCCAGAGACTTAATACAACAGACTTTTTAGTGTATGTAATTCTGGATAGTTGATTATTTTCATCTAAATTAGTCCCTTTATCTTTGGATCAGCAGAACATAACGATGTCTGTCTCCTTCTTAGGGGCTGGTCTCTTCCACACCTGAGGGCTATTGCTGTAAATAGTTTTTGGTGCTTTTGTAGAACAACAGAAGCTTTGGCTCATTGTGCTGACTCTGAAAGTGACTTTCTGAAATAAATCTGTCAATTCACTTCAACTATATGCTCCCAGTGGGCACCCCTCTTACTGAAAGTAACAAAGAGTGGGCTAACATATCAGGTAGCCCACTGTGGGGGCTCAGAACACAGTGTCTGGCATGTCTTCAGCTTGTTGTCTGATAACATGCCTCGTTCATATGATTTCCTCTCTGAAAGGAAAAGCAAGATTAAATTATAATGAAGGGCTGTGACATTTTTATTTGGCTAATTGAAATTTTGTTGTGTTTAATATTGGACTATACCAGGCATTTCTATCATTCAGATATATACTTTGATATTCAACTTTAAGAAAAATACCACTTGAAAAATCTCCTTCATGGGGCAAAGTAATGACTCAGTGTTCAGTTCAAAGTAATAGATTCTCAGTTCAGTTCTCAGTGTAAGTAACACAGTGAGCCAAAGGGTCTCCACATATTTTTATCATTGTGAGGTGTAGATCATTATTCTTGCTTGGTGTTAAATATGAAATGGAATAAGGAGGCTTAATTTAGCTTTTGTTCCTGGCAACAGCTCCCAGTCTGATAAGATAGAGTCAAGAGACATGGCTTTAGTTCCCATTTTTGGCTTTCATTAGTTATTTGATGTTGAGCACATTAACCTCTCTGGGCCTCAGTTCTCTCCCCTGGGAGGGGAGGGCATTAGACTTGATGGATGCAGAGGGCTCTGACCATTCTACTGAGGTATTATATTTTAATTTCCTTCTTTTGCCATGTACTTCCTTCTGCCTAGAATACTCTTTCTTACCTTTGCATGTAACTCCTTCAAAAATTAGCCAAACCATTACCTTCTCCTTGAATTATTTCACCCCTAATTCACTAGCTCTAATTTAGTAACCCCATGTTTTCTGCTCCCATAGCACTGTGTGTGCAGCTCTGTCTTAGCAAGCATGACACAATGAAATGAACACTGAAGCACTTGGGAGCCTCCCCTAATAGACTGTCTTGACCATTGGATTCTTGGTGCCCCATACTTTATGAGGACATAATGGATACTGAACTAAATATCTGCTGAATAAATTAATTTCTCTAGAATCTCAGAGGGGTATGGCTTGTGACTTATTTTACAATTCATCTCCAGGATCTAGCATGATATTTGACATATGGCAGTTACTGAAGTAAATGGATATAATTTAACAAATAAGTCAAAAACCTAGTGCTTTGCTGAATTCAAATAGACAGTTAAATGGTCATGTCTATTAAAAAGGAGAGAATTAAACACATTGGTCAATGAATACACAGGATGCTAACTAGGCAGGAAAAGAACATTAAAACCTTTGCACAGAAAAATAATGGAAATATTTATATCAAATGTTAAAAGCAGTTGTGTTTGAGTGATGAGATATAGTATTCTTTTTCTGCTCTGATTAATTTTATACATGCCAATGCAGGCAGTATTATTACCTTTAAGATTCAAATGATTTAAAAAACAAACAACAGCAAAGCTCAATAGCTCACTCCTGTTATCTCAGCACTTTGGGAGGCCAAGGCGGAAGGATTGCTTGAGCCCAGGAATTTAAGACCGGCCTGGGCAACACAGCAATATACTGTCTCTACAAAAATAAAAAACTATCCAGGTGTGGTGGTGCATGCCTGTACTCCCAGCTACTTGGGAGACTGAAGTGGGAGGACTGCTTGAACCCAGGAGGTCAAAGCTGCAGTGAACCGTGGTGGTGCCACTGCACTCCAGCCTGGGTGACAGAGTGAGACCCTGTCTCAAAAGACAAAACAAAACAAAAAAACAACAACCAAACAATAAACTTATTTATGAGAAAAGGTAAATAAAAATATTAAGTACTCTCATTTTTGCCCTTCTGAGAATGGCAATGTATATTCCTGCAAACAAATGTTGATACTTGAAACACAAAGAACTTGTATAAAACATGTGTTCATAAAATATCTTTAATGAATCTTAACAGGCTTAATGAAATGTTTAAAACAATGCTGTCATTGTGTATGGAGGACACTGTGTGAGCCCTTTTTCTCCTTCTCTACTTATTGAATGTGACAGTTTCTTATGATTAATGCATACAATTTGAAGTGTTTTACTCTCCTACTCTAGGATTCTCCTCATGTGCTTAGATGTTGGTATATTTCAAATATGCACTCATGGATTTCCTTATGCTAAAACTTTTCTTGCAATCACTTTCAAGCTTAGATTTCCAGGTTCCCACCCCCACCCCACCCCACCCCACACTGCATTGTACTTTGTGGTCACTGATTTCTGTACCATGATCTAGTATTTGCAGTCCCCATTATACTGGAGTGACGTAGTGGCCTATCTGACCATTTGACAGCTCACTGAGGTATAAGTGAAAGGGCAAACATTGTGTTTGAGTAAACTCCTAGAAGTCCAAACTTTTTTTTTCTGAATATCCGAGTCATCACTTTAAAGTTGGGTACATACATATGACTTGTTTACTGAATGAATAAAGTATATGGTTCCTTGCTTTTACAACATAAAGAAAACAAAACATTTTCATCCAAAAACATCGGCTACATCTAGTGGGTTGTTTCAAGACATTAGGGTAAGGTTTTTTAATTGAATGATTAGACTGTGAAGGTTTTAAGGTCTGTGCTTGTCTAGTTCCCACCCTTCCATCCCCCAATACCTAGCCCAATGCCTGGCACCTAAGAGGCTTTCAATAAATAATGATTGTGGGATTATTTCAAAATCCTCCTTTGTTCATTTCCCTGTAAGTTTTTTGTTTCTTTTATTTTAGGCAATTTCAGGCTGTGGCATTCTTATTTAGAAACAGACACAAGGAAAGAAAAATTGGCATATTAATTAATGGGTGAACACATTCTCAAGAATCTCCAGTCCTTAAGTATATTATATCTACATGGATTATACCAGAACTAATACATTATGATTATATATTTTATTGCATATCTTTAAGCATGTCATAGATCAATTACAGCAGAATTATCAATTTTGGTTACTGTTAATTTTTGGACACTTTTTAGGATCTTCCCATGCCTGTGGCAAAGGCTATCATTTGCTTAAACAGTGTTCATTTTCAGGCCCTCTTTTATCTATAAAGCCTTTATATTTTTGGAGGTAACAATGTGCTCAGGTAGAAATACTACTACGCCTCTCTATATGTCCAGCTTTCTTCATGGAAAAGAACTAGCAATGAGCTGGGAGGGAATTACATGGTGCTTTGGGAAAACTTTAAAGGGCAAGTGCTGAGCTGGCGAGCGCTCTCTTGCTTTTCCTGTCTGGAATGGGGATAAGAAGGCTGAACCTAGGTCTATGAGAGAACCTTGAGAATGGAGTCAGCACTATGGATGTCAGTGCTGAAATATGGAAGGAACCTAGGATACTGATGATATCTCAGAGTCCCAGGACCATGTTTGCCTGTGGACTTCTTTTTTTTCAACATGATATGCAAACACTCATCTTTTTGAAGCCATTGGTACTCGGGTCTCCGTTAGTAACTGAATCCAATTCTTAACTGATTCCCCTCCTGTGGGGTGAGTTTGCCAGAAAATCCATGCTCTTTCTTTTTAACGTTCTCTTCTGCATTCTGCAAAGTTGTTTTATGAACTAAGTGTTCTGAATAACTTTTTTTTTTTTTTTTTGAGATGGAGTTTCACTCTTGTTGCCCATGCTGAAGTACAATGGCATGATCTCAGCTCACTGCAACCTCCACCCCCCACGTTCAAGTGATTCTCCTGCCTCAGCCTACCTAGTAGCTGGGATTACAGGCATGTGCCACCACGCCCGGCTATTTTTTGTATTTTTAGTAGAGATAGAGTTTCATCACGTTGGCCAGGCTGGTCTCGAACTCCTCACCTCAAGTGATATCCACCTGCCTTGGCCTCCCAAAGTGCTGGGATTACAGGCATGAGCCACCACACCCTGCTGACTTCTCTTAAGTTAGGATTCCATGAAGATTAACAATCATCGATGGAACTTCATATTCTCAATGTGTCAAACGTACCAGTCCATGTAGGGTTTTTCATTTCTACATTGCATCTCATATAATTTTCCTGCATGCAAGAATAGGATGTAGGAAAATTTTTGTGGAACACAAAAGAGATTTGTTGCCAGAAAGATAGGGGTCCTAATTAATTCCGATACCACCACTTACTGGGGATACAGCAACTGTGCCTCTTGGGTAAGTTGTCCCTTAGTGTATAAGAACAATAAATGGCAGATATTACCGGAATATTATTGGCAAGACCCCCCTATTTGGTACACTGTTCCTACCATCAGAGTACCTAGCCTGGTAGATTCAAACTTTTAGGATTCAGGGTTCACTATATTTTATTTCTGCTGCTTTCAGTACTACCTATTACAATAATGTTTTCCCTTTTGTTTTCTTTGTGTCTCCTATAAATGAGAAGAATCTCTTATCAAAATAGAATCTAAAATATCACTAAGAGAGGCATGATGGGCAGCCACACACTGGTCTGGGAGCCATGGATCTGGCAACTTGATCATCTCTGCCATCTACAATATGTGCCAGATGTGTGGCTTTGAGCAAACCACTGCCTTCCTGGTTCTCAGCTTCCTGGTTTGTCCAGTCATCTAGAATCAGTCTGCATGGACCTGATTCCTGGCATAGGCACCTGCTGGCTGTAACCTCCCAGGCAAGATAGTGACCCTCTCTAATGCTCAATGCCCTCAACTGCAAGATTTGATTAATAATGGTCCCTCCCCATCCTGTTGGGGTGATGATTAAATAAGCTGGTAGATATAAAGCACTTATGCGTGGAGCTTATGCCATAAACGACTTATGCTTGGACCTAATGCCAACATGATGTTATGGTTGTTGTTGTTATTATTATTATATTTAATTGCAATATGAGAAGTTGGATTGTAGTATCTCTAAGAATTTCTACAGATCTTTTAAAAAATAGTTTTCTGAGCTGGGTGCAGTGGCTCACGCCTGTAATCCCAGCATTTTGGGAGGTTGAGGTGAGGAGATCACTTGAGGTCAGGAATTTGAGACCAGTCTGCCCAACATGGTGACACTCCATCTCTACTGCAAATGCAAAAATGAGCCAGGCATGGTAGTGGATGCATGTAATCCCAGCTACTTAGGAGGCTGATGCAGGAGAATTGCTTGAATCTGGGAGGTGGGGGTTGCAATGAGCTGAGATGTCACTACACTCCAGGCTGGGTGACAGAGTGAGACTCTATTTCAGAAAAAAAAAAAAAAAGTAGTTTTCTGTCTTTGTTCTACACTAGTGTGGTTTAGAGACAGATATCATCCAGCACTCACTGCTAGCTGACCTATAGAAATCTAACTCAGTGGGGATTCCTGCTACTTGTGGGGCAATACCATTAATGAGATTAAGGCATCATGTTTATCATGAAGTATCTGTCTAGGTGTACCATTACAAAGTCTCAGAATGCAATCGACTGCCGGGAACACCAGAAAGGTTGCTGCTGGAGTACTCCGCCTAACTGGAGCAGTACAGGAATAAGAGAGGGCGTGGCCAGATTCCAGATAGATGCAACCTGTTCTGAAATAGTAGAGTTAAGAACAGGCCAGTCAAAATAAATGAGTAGAAGACCACATTGAAAGGTTAACATTCAAATATAGGCTATGGGGAAATAAAAGCTATTTCTGAGAAACAGGCTAGCAAAGTTGAGGATGTTAAGTTTTCAGTAATGGTGCAGAGGAACGTGGGAATAAAAGTCAAACATGAGAGCAATGCTGGGATCTGTAGAATCCACATAAGGTGGACCTGGCAGCCACACAGCTGATTAGAAATGCAGAAGCTCAAGACTACCAGTTCCTCAGTAGGCTTCCTGTGGCTTCTGAAATTCATGCTATAAAGATCACTCCTTTGAGATAAAGCACTATGCATGGTCCTCGACTTACAATGGTTCCACTTAGAATTTTTCAACATTTTGATGGTGAGAAAGCAATATGCATTCAGTAGAAATCCATTGTTGAGTAGCCATACAACCATTCTGTTTCTTTTTTCATGCAATATTCAATAAGTTACATGAGATAGTTAACCTTTTATTACAAAATAGCCTCTGTATTAGATGATTTTGCCCAACTATAGGCTAATGTAAGTGCGCCGAACACATTTAAGGTAGGCTAGGCTAAGCTATGATGGTCCGTAGGTTGCATCTGCACTACAGACCCCTTGAGCACACAAACAGAAATGTGCCAGAGGAAAAAGGAACAACATCAGAGACAGAGGTTGCTGACAGCTCCCCCTACACATGGATGCCTGGGTCCTGACTGATTCACAGTTTTCATGGCAACCTTCATCTGCTGCCTGCTAGAAGGCTTGCTTTTTTCAGGTTGCTAGGCAGAGGAAGAACAGGGATAGAAGAAGTGAGGATGGGGTGAAAGATTTATAATAGCAGCAATGGGTATTCCCAAGCAAAAATTAATGCTAAAGATCAAATGGGTATTTATCTGCAATTTCACATGTATAATAAGCATTTTGCAATTATCTTTAAAAACACAACAAAACAAAATCTTCCCATCAGAAAGTCTGCAGAAAATTTCTTTAAAAGGGTGTCTTTTCATTTTCTTATTTTCTTTGCATATAAACTTGTTCTTGGATTTTATAAGCTCCTGCTCCTAAATACTAAAACAATACAAAGTATATTCCAACACTAATTTATAAAAAGAAAACAAAAGATTCAATATTAACTTTTCTTAAAAATATTTTAGACAAATTAGTAGGGTCCATGTCGGTTTCTTGTTTGTTTGTTTGTTTTTGTTTTGTTTTGAGACAGAATGGCGCAATCTCTGCTCACTGCAATCTCTGCCTCCCAGGTTCAAGCAATTCTCCTGCCTCAGCCTCCCAAGTAGCTTAGATTACAGGCATGTGCCACCACGCCCAGCTAATTTTGTATTTTTAGTAGAGACGAGCTTTCTCCATGTTGGTCAAGCTGGTCTCGAACTCCTGATGTCAGGTGATCTGCCCGGCTCAGCTTCCCAAAGTGCTGGGATTACAGACGTGGGTCACGGCACCCAGCCAGGTCCATGTGTTTTTAAGAAAATCATGGCTTTGCAATTCTGTGAGCAGGAATTTTATTTCTTTATATTTTATAATTGATTATTGCTGACATATAAGATCATTCATTGATGTTTACCTGTATCTAGACTTATTGCTAAACTTTTAGTTCTAAGAGTTTTCTAATTGAGTTTATAGACAAATGGCTAATTGTAGAATTTAAAAAATTAGGATATTACAAAAAGGGAAAACAAACAACCAAAATAAAAATAAAATTCCCAAAGGAAACAGCATTTTGGGAGAGAAAGTAAAAGATTTCTACAGCCTTTTTAAAAAAGATCTATAAATATTAAGGAAAAAACTCATTTTAAGACTACAGAAAACAAAATGAGTTCAGTGTATGTATTTTATAAACATTTTAAAATAACAGACATTTGAATATATTTATTCCAGTGTAAACAGGTAAATACTGTAGTAATGGACAGAGGGATGGAAAATAACAGACTTAATACAGAAAGTTAAGTCTAAAAAGTCACAAGTCTCAATTTGGAGTCAGATGCTACAAGCTACTTCAGCTACCCATGTCTACACAATCAGGCACTCAACACACTCAGACATAAACAACTTGGTGCTGTGCCTTGAATATTTCTTTAAAAACTGCTAACAAAACAATAATAAACTCTGTGTTTGAGAGTCCTACTAGGCTGGTAAAACTCCATTTCATTTTGTATTCAAAATTCTATAATACAAGTGAGAGTTCAGGTCAGGTCTCTCTTTTTCCATGGCTCCAGGTAACATGATTATGTTGGAACCCAGTGCACACTCCACCTGTTAATATTGATCTTTCAGGACCACTCCATAGCATCGTCTGTCAGTGATAGCTGCCTGGTCTTTCATGTAAGAGCCTTAGAGAATCAAAGGTTTTATTACATTAGTATGTTTCTGACCAATTCTACCTTATCTACCTATTCAGCTTAGCTTTAAAACCCAATTAAAATCTAATTTATCTGATCTCTGAATTCTGAGCACTATTTGGCAATGAATCAAACAACCTTGTAGTAACTACATTACTACACATTGTGCCCTAAGGTATTCTAGATAATACTTGAAAAAAAATGGCAAGTGCCATTTAAAGCTATGGCAACCTCTTTGGAGCCACCTCCATCTCATTTGAAGAACAAATGCTTTGTCTTTTTGCAAAAAGTGCCTACTCTGATTTTATGTCTGTGATTTTAGTCATAATTTAAGTGCATAATGCGAACAGATCGCTCGCTGTTCTTACAATTCGGTTCACTCTCTAAAAATGTTGGATAATAATATTTTCTGACAGCTACAAATCCCTCCAACACACACAGGCACACACACACATACAAGAAAGAATCTTAAAATTTTCTAAATTGTGAATCTACTCATATGTATAAATGTTATACTGAGAAATATCTTTAATTAGAATGTCAATCCAAATACATCTTCATCACTGTTTCTGATACTCCATTTTCTGAAACTGTGAAAAAAATCATACAATGATGATCCTAATTCTTTTCTACAAATCAAGTTCTACAGTATATATGTTTATTCATACTATTATATATCTATAAAAACAAAGGGCTCATTTGCTTTACACAATGAAATAGATGACAGTGAGCTGGTTCTCCCCTCCTCCCTTCCTTCTCAGCTCCTCCTTGGTTGGGAGACAGGAGCAGATTTGAGGGCACTGCCATTTTTGAGGGAAAACCACTGTTCTAGGCTTTTTACATGTGTTTTCTAATTTAACACTTAAAATAGCCATGGGAAGTTAGTGTCACACCAATCAAATCTGAGTAACATAGAGTTTAAAAAATATGTCTGCCTCAACACATCATGATTAATCCCATCCTATAAAAGGTTAATAGAATGAATCTCAAAAGGCATGTGGAATGTCTACAAGAATAAAAACAAAAACTTTCCTCATCAGTGTTTCTCAAAGACTATTTTAGATAGAACCAGGATGGGACATTAAGTACCACAGAATTACTTAGAAAGAAATGTAGGCTTCTTTTAATCATCTTTTCAGTCTTCTGATTAGCTTTAGAATACAGTCTTCATTTCTTTTACTTTAAGCCTCTCCAGCCTGTTCTAATCTTCCTTTTTAATAGAGGGAACAGGGCCCTCGGCAGGCTTCAGTATCTTCTCGGTATTTGATTTCATTTTCATGTCATTGTATTTTTTTCTGTGGTTATCTTCTAATTATGACAAATGATACTAATGTTCCTTTGAAGGCATAGTAATATACCATTAACCTTGTAAATACAGTTGATTTTAAAAGTGAGAAAATTTAGAGAAATATGAAATAATGAGGAGTATGTGCAGATATGTCAAGAAATCATGAGTGAAGACATAAGCCTGAAGTTTGCAGATGCTACATGCAGAATGTTAAGTGAAACAACGGATTGTCTTCCAGGTTGTGTAGACTGGCCGCATCTTATGAGCAGGTGGTTTTCTCAAATTTCATTTCTGAACTTGTTATTTGGAACACTGATAGTAGTTTCCCTTATAAAAGTGCTATATGTGGCCGTTAGTTTTTCTAGCCAGGCCAGAATACCCTGACTTAGAATATAAGTGAACTGACTTACATTTGAAACAAAAATTGATGTTTAAAGCAAACTACTACCAAATACTATTATGATGTTGATAATTAAGTAGAAATGACAACAAATTGAATAAGAAACCTCTATATACTTTTTCTGAACATTCGTTTTCCATTGGGAGCAGGATTTAATAAGGAGAAGGGAGGAAGAGGTCATGAAAAGACATCTAGAGGTCAATGGCATTATTTTCTAGATCTAATTTCATCACAAACTAATGGAAACTACCTTCACGTCAATACTTAGCAAACAGGATAAGACAAGTGGCTCTTTCATGGCTTACTTAGGTCATATAACATGACAGAAAACAAAAGAAAGGTGAGTGTGGGTAGGAGATAAGAGAAGAAGCTAAGAGACTTTAAGTTTCAGGACTCTTCATCTGCCCAGCCCTCTTCTAAATCCTGGTATCTGTTGTTTATTCATGATTTCGGTTTTTTTGTTTGTTTGTTTGTTTGTTTGTTTTTTAACTAGAGTCCCCCAATTGTATAAATTTTAGACTTCTACCCCTGGAAAGACTGAAACTTATCTAATATAATGAGGCAAGATGGGTTAAGGTGAGAAATGATGGATTAAGGTAAGGTAAATGGTTATGCCAGTATCCAAAATAAAGAAGCTTCCTTAGACAACTTTAATTAAGCCTGTCTACAACTGAGGTGAGTTGAAAGATACTAGAAAAAAAAAAATAAATAAAAAATAAAAAAATTTAAAAAATGGACTCCTGGTGTTTACAGAAACAGCCACTAGATGGTGCCACTCGAAGGGCCAGAGGATGCCGGTTGCAGGCAAGAGGCAAGAGGAGGTAAAGGAGGTGGGTTGTATGTAACTCCATTCCCATAGGGCACATTCAAGGAAGTAGGGGCATAAATAAGGGATTTTCACCATTCCTCCTTTCAAAGGTGTAAAAATTAAATAATATTGTAAACTGTAGATAAACTTTGTACCTTTATAAGGCATTCAAAAGCATTCACCACTGAAAATTCACTAGGTGACTATTTAACAGAGGAAAAAAAAATCCCAGCATGGGAAAAAAAATAAAATAAAAAAACAACTCAGAAATACTAAGAAAACGAGTACTGCCTCAGAAGAAAAAAAATAGAATCAAACGAATATGTTTTTCTTTGCATTTAGAATACACTAAATAGAGTACATTGTTCTTTTAAGCCTCTTTGACTCTGATGTCTTATTAGAAATCCTGTACCAAATAAGCATAAGCCTTTCATTTTATTTATTATTAAATCTCTCTTCATTGCCATTCTATAACATCAGCATGCAGATCGCTCAATTACGCAGGAAACGGTTGCAGCATGCAAGTCTGCCCTCTTCTGGGCATATCCTTTGATAGTTCAAAGAACTGTGACTTGCATTTAATTTTGATTTCAACAATTGGGTAAATAAACCTTAAACGGAAAAAAAAAAGTCACTCAAAAAGGAAATATCTGCAAGGAAAAATAACACAAGATGTATTATTTATTACTGCCAGGCCTCTGTCAACATTCTTTCGAAAATAATCAGCAAACCCCAAAACATTTTAGAGGGACAATTTGTAAAAGGTAGTCATTTCTCCACCCAATGTAATCATTAGATTTATGCATTCATCTGATGTATAGTCTTCATATAACTACAATGTGACATCAATTCTTCTATTTCAAATATATTTGAAGCATAGAATTTCACTAGGGCATTGAACAAGGTGAGCCAGACTGGGCTGATCATGAGATCAACTAAATCCAGGACACTAAAAATAAATGATGGCCTCTCTTTGCAAGGCTGCAGTGTAACAGGAGGGTGTGGGGTCAGAAATAGGGCAAAATGTTAACAGGCAAATCTGAGTAAAGCATCTATCATTCTTTGTACTTTTTTTGCAACTTTTTGTAAATTTAAAATTATTTCCAAATAAAAAGTTAAAGAGAGAGAGAGAGAGAGAGGAGAAACATTGGCTCTGAGCAGTCCAGCCTAAATTGTGCTTTTGCCTCCATGTGACTTTGGACAAGGCATTTAATTTTTTAGAGCCTCTGCCTCCTCCTCTGTAAAATAAAGATAATAGTGTTCTTCCCTAGTATGGCTGTCAGGAGAATCAAAAGAAGTAATAAGTGCAAAGCACCTAACATCATGGCTGGCAGAGAATAGCCTGTCAGTAATGTAGTCATTATTTTCATTGTTGTTATTATCCATTGGGGAGGAAGATTGGTGTCCATCAAGGAGATAACGCTAACTCTGCTCCCCCTCTCTGGCAAACATCAAACAAATACACCAAGTGTAAATGTATAACTTATTAAGGATCCATGCAATCCGCAATCTCATCCAAATAACTATTAGGCCCTATTTATATGTCCATCCTAAAATTCCTCTTAGCAAACTCATTCTATTTTCTACTTATCTTTGAAAGTAAAACCTTGGCGCATTTATTCTAAATCTCTCTTTTTTCAGTAATGCTACCTACATTTGTAACATAAAATAGGATTTAAGCCATTGGGCTGGGTTCTTTCATTCCACCAATGGGTCCCATGTCTTTTCCCACGGGGGAAATGAGGAAGAGCTCACCTTATTCCCCTCTGTATATCACATCTGGTAGTGTCTAATCCTGAGCTGCAAAGCAAGGACACAGCTTTCATCAGGGAAGTGGCAACCAGTCCCTTAAACCACATACCCTCCCTACTTGGGATGTTCAAAGACTGCTGGGCTGGGACTTGCCTTTGGAATGATGTAAGGACAATGGGCTTGGAATGCAAGGAAAACTGAGTATAAACTCAAATCCCACCTGTAGTAGCTCTTCTGACACCAATCATATTAACTTATTTGAGCCTTAATTTATTTAACTGTGAAATGGGAACAACCACTCAACAATTTTGCAGAGTTGCACAGTTAAAGATAACACACAATTTTAAAACTAGGCAAATTGTTATTGCTAATAGTGTTTGGCTGTTGCTGATATCATTAGGTTGATGCAAAAGCAATTGCTGTTTTCACAGTTACGTTTGCACCAAGCTAATATAATTATGTTCTGTAATCGGGCCAAATTGATTTTCTTCTTCTTAATTCAAACATAAAATCAGAGAAAACAGAATTTCTTTTAAAAAGAAATTTTTGGATAACAGGCAAAATTAAAATAGTTCAAGAACATTTTTCAGACCATAAAGACATATAATTTTAAAGCTCAACCTTAGAAATTATGTATCTCTGCTTTCTCATTTTATACATAAATAAAATATTCAAAATTTATATTTACAGCTTGGTGCTGACCTGAACCTAAAATATAGACCTCTCCTGTTTTCATTTTGGAATGGTTTCTATCGCCTCATGGAACTTCCTTAAATTTTATATTTATTACTGATCTTTAAATGCTTCATATGCAATGTTATCTGGATATGTGATCAAGCTGTCATAATTATTCAAAAAATGTTAAAAACTAAAACCACACAAAGCATTAATACAGGTAAATGAAGCACAGAAAAATTTTAAGTATGCTTAAAAGCATACAGGTGGTGAGACCACGTAAAGAATAGTAATTCCAGAAGCCCAAAGATCTAGATTTGAATTTCAGCCTCATTGTTTCTCTGGGGCTAGTAGCTTAAACTCTATGAGATCCAATTTTCTCATTTGAAAAATTAAGATACAAATCCCAGCCTAACAGTGTTGTTAGAAAGGTTCAGTACCATAGCCCATAACATGGTGAGTACACAATAAATATACAATAAATATTAGCTCCCTCTGCCTGGCCCTTTTTTATATCAAACCCATGGATCTATGACATATGAGAAAATGTCTACTCAATTTACAGAGGTTGCTCAATAAATACCATTGTAATTATGGTGGTAATGGGTGATGTTCACACAGAAAACAAAAACCCTATAAAGCATGAAATGATAACTATAATTGTCCAAGATATCCACAGACAAAACTCTCCAGTTAGAGCAAATCAAATATATATGCCAGAAATATTGACAACAGAGAGCTAACCTAAAATGACATATGTACAGACAAAATAAATTAATGACTGGTGAAACACACACTTCACCTCAAAGATCACAGGGATCAACAGGATTAGTGCGCACTATTACAGTGGACACATTCAAAGTTCTCTTGTCTGGGTATCAACAGGTGCCTCTCATGCCCATGGTATGAAATACGAAGTGTGATGGTAAAAATGCAAGGAAGAAGATGGGGTGCTTTGTTAAGTTTGTAACTCAATGTATGTAATGAAAAGTTTGAGTATCTAGTTTTTCAATATTCAATTAAAAATAGGTCTGGTTTGGGCCGGGCGCGGTGGCTCAAGCCTGTAATCCCAGCACTTTGGGAGGCCGAGACGGGTGGATCACGAGGCCAGGAGATCGAGACCATCCTGCCTAACACGGTGAAACCCCGTCTCTACTAAAAATACAAAAAACTAGCCGGACGAGGTGGCGGGCGCCTGTAGTCCCAGCTACTCGGGAGGCTGAGGCAGGAGAATGGTGGGAACCTGGGAGGCGGAGCTTGCAGTGAGCTGAGATCGCGCCACTGCACTCCAGCCTGGGCGACAGAGCGAGACTCCGTCTCAAAAAAAAAAAAAAAAAAAAAAAAAAAAAAAATAGGTCTGGTTTGGTGAAACCCCGTCTCTACCAAAAACACAAAAAATTAGGCGGGTGTGGTGGCACGTGCCTGTAGTCCCAGCTACTCAAGAGGCTGAGGCAGGAGAATGGCGTGAACCCGGGAGGCAGAGGTTGCAGTGAGCTGAGACCATGCCACTGCACTCCAGCCTGGGCAACAGAGTGAGACTCCATCTCAAAAAAGAAAAAAAAAAAAAAAAAAAAAAAAATAGGCCTAGTTAAATGTACAAAGTCTTGAGTACTCATAAACTAGCAGTTACATAAAATGTAAACAATACTTTATTTACACTTAATATTGGGGATTATTTTAATACTGTAAATTTAGTAGTTCATAGTGTTCACACATCAGGCTTACTTCAATAACTGGCTCACACCAAAAATTCAAGCTAAAGCAGTATTTTTGTTGATTTAGCATTAACAAAACACAAAAAAAGGAAAAAAAAAAAAAAAAAAGAATCTCACACACAAGTATCTCAGCATAGGTGGCTGAGAGGTGGCCGGAGTTAAAAGACAAAACCTTAAAGGTTTTAAACTATGATTTCACATACTCTCAGTTCCCAAGTTCACTGGTTCCCTCTTCTCCATCATACAGTTAGCTTTCTTCCCTGCTCCTCTTTCCCTTTTATCTGTTTCTTCTCTTTCCTCTCATCATTTTCCTTTTCCATCCTGTATGACTATAATACAGCATTGTTTTTTACAGAGAAAGGGAGGGCCCTGGAGGTAGAGTGTGGGGAGGAAGGGCAGGTCCCCATAGCCTTTAGGACTCAGGTTCTGCAGTCTGGGCGTGCAGCAGTGAGACTCACTCCACTCAGTCCCAGGTGGGTGAGGCTAGTCCCCACAGGAATCCATTGGATCAGAACGTACCTCGGGTCCTGAGCTTTGTAAGCCAACCTCATCAAAGAATCTGAAGGTGAGACAGAGGCTCAATAGGCAATTGCAGACCGCATGCATTTTAAACAGTACCTTCCATACACAACTGTTTTTGTCTAAAAAATTAGTGCTGGGGATTTGAGGCAGTAAGACTGGGTAAGGAGAGAGGGATTCTGAGAGTAGGTGACCTATCCAAGATCCACAAATCCCTGGATTCCCATGTTTGGATCAGGAGCCTTGTATAGCATTAAGCTAAACTTGCTTGCCTGTATTGCCTTTGCAAGCATCTGCTTGTATTTTTGTGGTTGTCTGCCTCTTTCCCCTTTTTGGGTACTACCATCTGAAAGGTAAAACAAGGCTTCCCAGACTATCGGGGATGAAAAGTAGTTAAAAAAACAAACTTCCAGTCTATTGTGAACTGATTAACCTTTGTAAAATTCTGTGCCATTGTTGTGGAAATGTAAAATTACTACACAAGTTTCTACATACTGACAATTATTGTACATATCTCATTGAAGACTTGTAACAAATAGCTTACAGACTAGCGCTAGTCCTCACATCACACTTTGAGGACCATGGGTACAAATCAATTAAGAAATGCATTCTCCTCCACGATCTCATTTATATATGGAATCTAAAAAGGTCATAGAAGCATAGAATAGAATGGTGGTTCCCAAAGGCTGGGATAATGGGGGTAAAAGAGAGTGGGTATAGGGGAGAAAAAGAAAAACAAAAGAAACCCATTCTTCATAATTAAAATTTGCATTTTAAAACATATCCAATATTCATAAATATAATTAAGAAGACAAGATGAATTTAAATGATATAAAACTACAACTTACTGGTGAGTCAATTACATACAAGCTCTTTTAAACACTAGTTAACACATACACTGTGAACAGTTGCGTTGTGCAGGATATTAATGCATATTGCAGAGTTTAATGGATTGAAATTCTGCATATTGAAGAGTTTAATGGATTAAAATTATCCCATGAAATTTCATAATTTAAAAATTGTCTAATCAAAATCACCAGATATAAAAAAAATCACATATTATTTTTGCAGTTAACAAGTCAAGTCACATACAGATTGAATAAAGAGGCAAATTCCAAGTCCAATTGCTCTGCCAGAAAGCAAGGGTTAAAATCTGCTTTATACTGTTGAGTAATATTTGCTGCGGAGAAATTCTTAACAAGCCAGGGATATTCCAAATACTTGCCTAACTCTACTTTCAGTAGAAACACACTTTGCATTTTAAGAAGTAAAATATTAATTTGATGCTTAAAGAAATCATGCTAGAGTTGACCTCCCTAGAGGAATGGACTTACATGAGGAATGACTTTATAGAATAGAATTGATTTTCTGGAAGCAACCTCAGAAAATATAACTTCCAGTTTAGCCTTTGGAGAAATCTTGCCCAGAATCATCACTAATTGACAGTCAGAAGATCTGGGCCTCCAGGAAGTCTATAGTGGGTAGCCAGACTCAAAGTACATAGCAGAAATCCAAAATGGATGTCCAGGCACCATAATGCAATCCTTATTTTGCAAAAGTTTCATTATCCACCAGTTGCACCAAGGCCTGGTTGTCTTTACTGTCTCCGGGAACAAAGGCAAATATAAGAGAACCTAAGGTTGCTTTTCAAAGGTTATGTCAAAGAGTCCTCTGAAGTGAGGGAGGAGGTGGCTAGAACCCACATTATTTCTTTCTTTCTTTCTTTTTTTTTTGGGGGGGGGGGGCGGGACAGAGTCTTGCTCTGTCACCCAGGCAGGCTAGAGTGCAATGGTGTGATCCTGGCTCACTGCAACCTCTGCCTCTGCCTCCCAGGTTCAAGTGATTCTCAAGCTCATGCCTCAGCCTCCTACGTAGCTGGAACTACAGGTGCTCACCACCACGCCCAGCTAATTTTTGTATTTTTAGTAGAGATGGGGTTTTGCTACATTGGCCAGGCTAGTCTCAAGCTTCCAATCTCAGGTAATCCATCCACCTTAGCCTCCCAAAATGCCGGGATTACAGGCATTTGCCACCACAGCTAGCCAGGAACCCAGATTACTTTTTATGATATGGAAGAACTATCCTCATCTTTGCTAAATCATAGCCAGGTTCTTTCTACCTAAATGCCCTCTCAGCCAGACACTAGGTAAACTGCAAAATTGTTCCATCAAGAACTGACGAATAAGGAATATGGAACTGATTATCATTTCCATCCTGATCATCTAAAAGCCCAAACTTCCCTCTCATTTTTCAAACCAGCTTCGTGTATAAAATGGACCAAAGAAAAACTAGACAAGTAGAATACAAGGAATGAGGAATTTCCTTGATGATGGGGTCAACCTATATTCAACAGATGCATGTCTAGAAAATTATGAAAGTGATGATGTCAGGGAAAGGAGAAACCTTAAAGTTCAGCCTCATTATGTTTTAATTTCTAGTTAGAGCATTCCTGCTAAACGCTCACAACACACAAGCTAGTGAGAGAGAATTTACTAGCCTTTGAGGCAGCTCAGAGTGCTTCAGATGATAGAATTTGTTGGCGAGCTCTGGCTATTCTAAAGTTTTTGCCTTCTATTGAGCCTAAATATTTCTTTGTGGTCATACATACACTTTTGGAATATGTCCCTTTTTTTCTTTTACAAAAGAGTTCTTCAAATATTTGAAGGCAGTTATTCTCTTCTCACTATCTTTTTCTAATCAAAACATCTCTGATTCCTTGAATCTCACTATTTTGAGTACCTACCTCTCTGGTTACTCGCTGAAAATTACTACTATAAATTTCCCTCTGGAATTAATTTACTACCTACTTTTGGATGAAATGATATATTCAGTTGCTAATCCACCAAGATGCCCCTAGAGCTACCCAGAAAGACATTAAAAATGTGGGAAGTCTTTGCTGGAGCTCCAATCCCTATCACATCTCCCTGTCAAAGGAAGGTTATCCTTACGTGGCTTGTATTTAGTAAAAACATGTAGGCCTGTGGTATTTACAGATACTTCATCTATGAACCCACAAATCATCCCTTTAATAATGGGTCTTGCAATTTTGCCTGTTGTTATTATGAAACAGACAATATATACCTCAAGGTCAGGGATATGGTAACTATTAACATTTTTTTCATGTATTGTTTCAGGAATGGTTGGACTATATCACCTGATAAATCTATCAAAGGAAGAAGTACATTTCCCAGTGAGATTTCAAACCAAACTAAGAGGCGTTGACCCTATCAGGTAAGTGTGAATATACATGAAGCTGCCGGATGATCCACCTCTGTCACCTGTATCACCCATGCAAAATGAAACTGGCTTCAGGCTGATTGGAAACTGGGCAGACACATTGGTTTTTCAGTGGTAGATAATAGTTTCTTTCTTGGATAATAATGTATCAAATTTCATCTGACTCAGATTCATCTTAATCAACAAAATACTCTATTCTCTATCATGTCATGAACAACCTGAACAACCACAATGTTCAAAATGTAGTTATTTCAGAAATAATGAATAGAATAGTATATTTCTGGACACTACAAGGTATAATTTCCTTGAAGGTATAGTCAGTGGCTCATTTGTTCAATTTTTTCCTGTTCCAGAAGTGTCTACAATAGTGTTTTGTATAAAATGGATACCAAATAAATATTTGAACACAGTTGAATACTAGAAATATTACCTTATGTAAGTCAACAAAGTGCATGGCAATTAAAACCACAGCTGCCACAGGGCAGAGAACTACCTAAAGGAAGGCTCTAGGTAACAGAACACACTTAGACAAGATCCTTGAGCTTCTTAAGGGGTGTATCCTGAAGTATTAATGAAACATAATGCTCACAATTCTTCTCTAATACACAATTTAAGAGGTACAATTAAAGAATAGCTGTGAAAGCTAAATGACCCCTTAAGATTCAACAAACTCAAGGTAAACATCTTTTATAAGGCCAGTTTTTTCCCCACAAAGAAATATTTTTTTTTCAATTTTTAAAATAACAACTTGGAAATTATTATGTCCCATATATTGAGCCAAAAATGACCACCAAAGAGACAGATACTGGCCTGTCCACTAGGCCAATCATAGCCTTCAAAGAGACTCTGGAATGTGACACTCAAACCCAGGCCTCAGCAGAACTGCAACATGCTTTGTACCATGAGTTTTGATAGCATAACGATTCAATCAAAAGCACTAACAGTCTACTGTGTGAATACAATAAACAACAAGTGAAGACAAATATTTACAGAGTAACATTATATGATAAAAAACTAATATATGACAGATTTTAAACACCGTTAAATGCTTTTCTTCAAAAAATATAGTCAATGAATTTGATCAGTCCTAACTTAGTGACGTATCAATTCAATGAATAATTGATAAATACATCTCATGAAAAGAGAAAGGCAGTATTTTTGGTTCCTTCCCCCGTCTATATTCTTCTTGAAAAAAAATCCATCCTCAGGTTATTTTAATTACTCTCCTTGAATCTGCTTTTTCTCCTTTTCATTCCCACTGTCTTCTCTGTAGTTCAGACTATATTGTCTTCTGTCTGTACTTTCCTAAAAGTCCACTAACAGGTCTCTACAGCCTCTTATCTCCCATGGACACTCTCAAGAGCCACTCTCCACCTCTGCAGGCAAGATGGCTGTTCCCTAACACTGCACATATTACCTAATATCATGATCATGATAACACCAAGTCCAACCAAAACAAATCAAACCAAAACAAATAAAAATTTAATAACTACCTACCATAATAAAGCATGCATTTCTTAACTTGGAATCCTATTCCTCTGTAATTGAATCTCAACATTCCTTTGCAAACATAATTTTTCTCTATTTGATATCCTTTTATCTAATCAAGCAGGCTTCACTGTGCTCAGAATGTACCATACACATTCCCATAACAAATTTTGCTTTGTGTCATTCCTACCCCCAAAGTATACTCTCCATCTTTGATTTATCTTATTCCTGTACACCTTTCAAATATTTCAAGCGCTACTTCTGCCATGAATAATTCAGTATCTTGACCCAGCTCTCCTTCTGAAAACCTAACTCATATCTACCTATTTCTATCTTGATATGCATTTGCCTTTATTATTATTGTTATTATTATTATTATTGGAAGGGACTTTATCAGCTTACAACATTTAAAACCTGCACAACAAGTCTCTCATTCTATTGCATACTATTTAATACTGTTGTATCTAATATAACTCCCAAACCATAACACTCAATAAACTCTTAATATCTTTTTCCAGTTTTAGATGTTCAATTCTAAATTTTATTTATAAAGAGATAAAATTGCCCTTACCATTGTCAGCAAGTAGCCTCGCAGCACTGTTATACTATAATAACTATATACATTTAAAACCTTATCCTCAAGTTCATTATCATTTCCTTTTTGTATTAAAGAAAATATAAACAGCCTGATTTATTCAGCCAGTGGGTAAGCATTAGTTCTGCTAAACTGTATGGGTGTAATTCAACGTTTCATTACAGGATAAGAAAAGGCCTTGAGTTCATCTGTAGCTATCAGGAAAGAAAATGCTTCAGAATAAAAGAAAGAAAGAAAATGTCTTGTGGGATGTTTTGGAATATTACAACTTATGTATGCTGCAAACTATTACATCTATATTCTTCTAAAAACTAAAATCCTGACACTTTCTAAAGAACATGGTGAAAATGATGCATGTCAAGAGTTCTAGTATTGTACTCTATAATCAGCATGCTATTCTTCACCTAAAAGGTATGGCACAGAGTCACTGGGGAATACTGAAGGAAACCTTGTAGAGTAGAATATTTAACCAGGAACTGCTGAGAAACTCGGACTGGGGGTGAAGAGGTGGCCAGAACCATTCTCACTAATTTGAAGAGATTTTATACAGCTAATATAACTTGATAGCCAAATAGTGATAAGAAGCTCAGAATTTGTGAATTCATTTGGATATTTCAGGACAGGTCTGCTATCTGCAAAGAGCTGGGCTTCTCTATTCTATCATAATCTTGAAATATTGAATTCAATTAGTGTTGGGGACTCAGGGAAAAACAGATCTAGGGGACAGAGGGAACTAAGAGTCACACTCATTCCTCTCTCCTGGTCTCCTACTAATGGGGACCCGGAAGCACGCAAGGCTCCATGAAATGCAGTATCAAAACTAATAAATTAACTAAATTAAAAGCAAAAGAAATTTTGCTTTTTCTTATCCTTTAACCATACAGATGTGTCAAACTATGTATGATTTGCTAGTAAATAATCCTTTCCTTAGTGACAATTATTTGGTGGATGGGTGTTAAATTTTTAGGGAAAATTTAATGAATGCTAATAATCACAATACATTAGGAATATATCACAAGAACTTCCCTAATGGTTGTCCTGAATTTAAATATTTCATGTATCTGTCTCTTGTCACTGTTTCTGGCAGGTGAGTATAAATTTTATATAAAAATATGAATTGTTAGATATAACAATGTGCATTTTTATAAATCAAATCATTGGGTCACACACCTAATAAAAGTTCTAAGGATTAAAAGATGTAAGTTCAACAGTAATATGTAAAATAATATTACAGGGGAAAAAATAATAATACAAACGATAAATGTAACCTTTAGTAAACAAATAAATGTATGGGAATAATCCATTTACAAGGATCTTGTGGTTCTAAATATACTGGGAGAGATACTTAAAATTATAAAATGGTTCAGGTAATAACATTGGACTCGATTATCCTTTAACACTGTGCTATGGATCATATTGTGATTCATTTGTGCAACTGTTATCAGCAACTAAGTGGGATGTAGCATTCAATAGACTCTGAAACAAAGTTTCTAAAGAATTATTTATCATCATGTGATAAACGCCCAATTTCTATAGTTACTTTACATGAACAACAAAGACAAAGTATTCACAAGCACACTTTCTTCAACCTCTAAATAGGAACAAATGTCTATAATGCTTTCATTAGGAATGAGATAAACAATCAAATACAATAGAGTGCCTACATCAAATAGATCCTCCAACTAAGCTTTATTCCAACACATTTGATCTCACCTCTACTTTTATCCAAAAATCTCAATTCACTTTGAAAATGTGCTTTGATCAACTTATCTCGATTCAAACCCTTGGTCAAGTTAGGTACAAAACAACCATCCCTATGTCTGGTTATAGCCCCTAAACATAGAGATGGAAGAAACCTAAAGCCTTTCTTAAAAACAAAAGCAAGGTGTGACTGAAGATGGCTAATTGATTTAACACACATATTTATCACTGCTCTTTTCTGAAATTCCATTAAAATTATCATAAAGCCATTTCCTTTTAAAGCCATTAATTCTTCGGACAAAGACAACAGAAGAAAACAGCAGTAGTATTCTGAAAGCTGGATTTCAGAAAGAGGTGTGCTAGCCCATTTAGCAGGCCAGAGAAAGCCAAATCCTAAGCCAGCAACAGGGAAGCTCAGAACAACCCAATTTATACTGCAAAATCCCAAAGATGTAGAAATCTGAGAAAGGAGAAAGGTGAGATTTTTAAAAAGATGATTTATTGAAACTCTATTTAAAAAGCAGTTACACCTCCAGGTTCATCCCCATTGCCAAAAAATGGCAGAATTTCCTTTTTTTAAAAGACTGAATAGTATTCCATTCTATGTATTCACCACATTTTCTTTATCCATTCATCCACTGATGAACCCTTGGGTTGCTTCCATGTCTTGACTGTTGTGGATAATGCTGCAATAAACACGGCAGTGCAGAGATCCCAACATACTGATTTCAATTACTTTGAATATATACCCACAAGTGGGATTGCTGGATCATATGGTAATTCTATTTTTAGTTTTTTGAAGAACTTTCATTCTGTTTTCCAAAATAGCTGCACTAATTTACTTTCCTGCCAACACAAAAAGACAAATACTATACAATCTCACTTCTATGCAGAATCTACGAAAGTGGATCCCATAGAAACAGAGAGCAGAGAAATAGTTCCAAAGGCTGAGCAGCGAGGGGGATGAAACATGGGGAGATGATGGCCAAATTCCTTCAGTTAAACAGAAGGAATTCATTTTAGTGATCTTGTTTCACAGCATGAAATAGTTACACAGTACAGTAGTTAATAATAATGTATTTTATATTTCAAAGTTGCCAAAAGAGATTTTACACCTGCTCACCACACAAACAAATGGTAAGTTGGTGGGGTGATGGATGTGTTAATTAGCTTGATTTAATCTTTCTAGAATGTATACACATATCCAAACATCACATAGTACCCCACAAATATATACGATTATTACTTGTCAATTTAATTAATTAATTATTAAAAGCAGACCACCAGATCTTCTCTCCTATTCAAAATTGCAGGCAACTAGGTGATTATTTTCAGAAAAAAACAAAAGTCAGATCTCTGGACAGATATGGCTAGCTGAGGGCAGAGCCACTGCACTGAGCCCCTAGGGAATTATGAAAAAGTAGATATACTAGTGCTGGCTGCTATGGTTATTGCCACTACCATTGTCTCTTACAAGATCGACAGTCTCCACCTAGATACTGAAGCCAAGAGATTCTGCATTCTTGAAAAACATACAATTCAATGATTTGCTGCATTAGCATCTACTCCTGCCAAAACAGGCTCTTCTTTGCCCCTCTGTAAGGAATTCTGATGGCTATCCCACAGGGTCGCTGCTGTCTGCCTTCTATTTGGAGTACTAGTAGGGTTCTGCTAGGATCTGTAGATTCTTACAGATTGGATATTTGTCCAGAGTCTACCATCTAACTAACTCTGAGGGATTCAAAATATATACATTAGGAAAAAGATGGGCACTACACAATGTAGGGCTTTAAATGGAGAGAACAGAATATCAAAAAATCCAATGTTGTGTATAGGTTCATTAATATATAACACAAAGTAATGAAAAGAATCACAGAGTGGCAATAAAGAGACCAGAAGACCTGTGTTCCAATTTTAGTTATATCTAAACATGTGACCTTGGGCAGGTCCTTAACCATTTGTTTCATTGAAGAGAGCATGCTACTCATTTTCATCTAAATAATCTGAAATCACAAAACAGAGGTTTTAGGAAAATGGGTGGTGATCCTTTGAGAATCTTGAAAGGACTAAAAACAAAAAAAGTAAAAAAAGGATATGGTTTAAAGGTTTTACAAATGGTTGAAAATAAACTAATAGATGAGGAAAAGGGGCAACACAAAAGATAAGAACCCTAAAATTAGGCCAACAGTGGGAAAAAAAAAAAAAAAGGCAATGTCTGGAATAGGAAGAGTGGGTCAGAGAATCAGCATCTCTTTAAATTTCTCATGGATGCAGCATTTACCACATCCATAAGATACATAGTAAAAGATGTATATGTCTATTTTGCAAGAATAATAGTGTGAAAATAATCACCAGATCACAGGACTGATCCCTCCTAACACCCAAGTGTGCAGACAAAATAATAAAAAAGGCCAATGTCTTTTTTCAAAATTATTGAGGTGAAACTTACATAATACGCAAATACTGTCTTTTCGAGTCACTTCAGGGGGGATAAAGAAGAAAATTGGCCTCCAAAGGTCTTCACTAGTTCCATGGCAAGGAGTAGTGGAGGATAATTTACAGAGTGAAGAGAAATAACAATAAACAACACTGTGAAAATGTGATTAAGAAAATGGAAAAAGGAAATGTATGATACCTGTCTCTGAATCCAGTGTTGATTACGTCAGATGATTCTCAATGCTGGCATAGTCCAAGGCTGGTGCAGGACTGGAGGCAGGAGAATCCCCTGGGATATTTGCTAAAATAAAGCTTCCCAGTTCTTTCCCTGGAGATTTTATCATTTTAGGACCAAGGCAGGAACCTGGAATATGTGTTTTTAAAAATCTCCTTATGTTATCCTGATACATAGACACAAGAATTTCAATAGATACAAGAATTTCAAGAGCAGTCAGGCAAAATGTTCCTTCCTCTTAGAAGCTGTGCCCTAGAATAGTCACCAAAAGAACCTAGAAAGAAAGCTCAATTCAAGGGGTAAACGGCATAGCTCTGGGTTGATGCCATAAATCTCTCAGCTGCATTCAAACTAGCAGAGTTAACAGATAACTGAAGTCAGCAATTAAGCTGTTAAGAAAGAGAATTTCTGAATAATCTGTGAGACTTGATATTCTCTTTCTGGCAATGGAGAATACAGTCCTTCCAAGGTAAAAAAAAAAAAAAAAAAAGGTCTTTTATAAATGGAAAAGTAGATGAGTAGGACGAGGTGTGTTTGAGAGTGGTGAGGTGAAAGTTAGACATTCTGAAAAACAACTACCCTTTAATTAGTATCTCGCAGGGCAAGGTGCTGGTGAAGATTTGCTCATCTATTTCTAAGGAATTCGAAGAAGAGATTAGCTACCCAGCTTCACGAGTCTCCTCTCATACTATGAATGTCTAGGATGAATAATATATAGCTCAAGAAAGCTTCCCAAAAGATAATTTCACTTGATTTCTTACAAAAGTATTTATCCCACTCACAGAAAGAAAACCCGTTTTTAACCCGTGCTATATTAAATCAACTCTTGATTTGATACACTTACTTACTACATCAGGTGTTCCCTAACTTGCCTGCTCATAAGAATCAGCTGGGGTACTTGCTCAATTTAGAGATCAAAACCCCCTCAGCAGGAGACTGTGATTCTGTAGTTGGGGCTGCAACTCTGCAGAGTGCCTAATTTTAAAAAGCTTAACTGTGACTGACCCTTGTCTTCTGTTGATTTATCTCTTCACGTACACATGCAAATTATTTTGTGTCTTTTAGGAAGTGATGAGTTAAGAAATTTCCAAAGTCCCTGGTCCAGCCTACAGAATGCCATGAACTAAAACTGGTCTGGCTCCTCCAAGCCCTCAGACACATCCTTAAGCGCTCATGCCCAAACAGGCCACTCTGTAGCAACAAAAATAAGAGTGAGCAGCTTGGTGGAGCTCTTTGAACTGAAAAGCAAGCAAGTGACGTGCTTTGCATCACTTTTATCTCTACTAATAGTTACTGGGATCATTTCATCCATTTCTTGAAAGAATTGATGTGGCCTCTGCCAGGGCCTGAAATAAAGCTTTAACTATAGTGAAAAGCCTGGGCACTGCACAGCAAGGCATAAAGAAGCCAAGCGTAGTTAACCTTAGCTAATGCACTGAGTGTTTTATCAGGTAGTAGAGCAGAGAAAGAAGATCAAACATTGGGTTCCAAGCTATGTGACTCCAAGTTCTCAAAACATATGGGTTATGTTGTTTATTATTAGAGGAGAAGAAGGGGATGAAAGGGAATTCATTTATTTGTTCAAAACATATTTATCTGCAGCCTCCTATGTGCCAGGCTATATACACCAGATACTGGGGATTGTAAACAATACAACAGCCCTCTTCATGGAAAGTAAATTCCAATAGAGGAGCAGATGATAACACAAACAATAAGATGATGTGATTTTGGAGCGTGGCAAGTGTTATAATAGAAATAAATGCACTAATGTAGTCAAGAGCAACAGATTTGAGCTGAAACTTGGTGGGAGGAGAAGGAGCCATCCATGCAAAGTTTATGAAAGAACATTTGTTTTTGTTTTTTTTGAGATGGAGCTTCACTCTCGTTGCCTATGTTGGAGTGCAGTAACGCGATCTCAGCTCACTGCAACCTCTGCCTCCCAGGTTCAAGCGATTCTCCTGCCTCAGCCTCCCAAGTAGCTGTTATTACCCATATGCACCACCACACCCAGCTAATTTTTGTATTTTTTGTAGAGAAGGGGTTTCACCATGTTTGTCAGGCTGGTCTCGAACTCCTGACCTCAGGTAATCCGCCCGCCTCGGCCTCCCAAAGGAAAGAACATTTTAATCAGATAGATGGTAAGTGCAAAGTACTTGGTGTGACTGAAGCACGGACAGTCGTCAGAGACGTCACCAACCAGTGAAACACTCAGTTCTTAGAGTGTAACAATTTTCAAAATGAATCAAGAAAAATATCTCTCAGAGCTCAAGGCCACATTGAACCTGAGCAAGGAGGGGCCCCAGCAAGAGAGCTTATCTTTGGAACAAGCCGTTCGGGAACAAGAAATCCAGAGTTCAGATCTTCTTACATACTTCGTTAATTCAAAGGGAAGGTTTTCCCAGGTTCATCAGTTTGATGGTGGAGTGCAGCCTGCTGCTCTCCCTGACAGTTCTGTGAGGTCTTCATTGAAATACCAGAAGGCCCTTCTGAGAAGATCAATTGTGCTGTCCAAGCGTGTGCTGTCCAGACTGGCCAAATCTGATGACTTGGCTGTCAGCTCTGTCAAGAATCTCAGCTACTAAGTCAGAGAAAGATCTTTCCTCTCTCATAGTATTACTTGCTCTTCCTCATCCTATTGACTGTACCAACTTTCAATGGCTCAGTGAGGAGTTTGTTTGATAAGGAGAGAAACTAGCTAGAGTTCTAAGTGTGGAATTTAATTTTGGGGTTGAGGCAGATTTTTAATTCCATCTCCTCTTTCATTTGGCAGATTTTCTTTTTCCTTTCTGTCACCAGGAAGAGTTCATTTAGAGAAGTCTGCTGTGGATAAGCTGAATGATATCCAACCACAGGGTTGCTAAGAGATTACCAGCTCCCAGTCAAGAATTTACCAACAGCACCGCTCTGAACAGCAAAAGCCAGACACTCTCAGCTATCATGTTTTCTTCTTCCTTATTTGTCCAGGCTTGTGGCATAGAAGGCTACCAAGAGGAGGCTTGGCCAAGAACCGTCTGCCCCACCCATTCAAGTAAGCTTATATCCCTCTACCACCACAACTCCCAGCCCTGCTTTCCAAGTCTGCCCAGTCAGGCTGACAGCTTCCTGCTCCTTCATCACATGTCCAGTGCTCTCTTCAATTTCTTTGAAATATTTTATAATCTGTACCTAATAATTGCAAACTTGAAACCCTGTAAGGCTAATCCATAACCGGTTGTTTTTGCCAACTCTCATTCACAGTGGCTTGTTTGGTTACGTTTTAGGGTTTCTGGAAGGTCAACTCATGATCTTTGTAACTTTATCTTTGGAAATTTTTTGAGCCCCAGGTTTAAAGTATATTCCTCTGGAAGGCATTGGTATTTGCTTCTACCAAGTACCTGGCAACCCACCACACCAAATGCCTTTCAAGTAAATTCTGGATCAACTTTAGGTCATGCTGGAATCTAGTTTCTGGCCCTGATACTAAGTTATTATGGGCTTGTGGTTAGAAATTTTTAGAGGAGAAGGTGTTCTAGTCTTACAGCTCCTTAAAGGCCAAGACAGTACATAGTCCCGTTTTTACTCCCTGTATGGAAGTTTTACTTTCTTAGATCAAACCCCAGTGGTTTCATTAACTGGGAATCCAGACTTTCTACTGAGACCCCTAATCTAGCTGGCCATCGAGCTTTGTTCTTTGAATCAGTGTTCTTTGTCCCGTTCCTTGCACCTAACGCCTCATGTAAAACCCAAGTCTAGGCCATGAAAAATCTGCAGGTCCATCTCCAGTTAATTACTTTCTTGTTGTTTCTTTTTTCCTAGTAATTCCCTTACATTTCTATGAGTTCATTCATGAATTCAAAAGAGGTTTTAAGGATTTCACCAGGTATATAGTTGGAAGGAAGAAAAAGAGGGAGGGAAGGAAGGAGAGAAAATGTTGGGTTAGAGGGCAGTGAGTGGGGGAAAGAGATAGAAGTATTAATTGTTCAATACTGGTTTTTTGTTTTTTGTTTGTTTGTTTGTTTTTCACCACAATGAAGCCAACAGTGAGCTCCTGGAGTTGTCATACTTTTCAGAGGACCTAAGTCCCCCATTTGAATAATCATCCTATACCTTGTGCACTTTAAGACTCAAGAAGGGCGGGGCGCGGTGGCTCATGCCTGTAATCCCAGAACTTTGGGAGGCCGAGGCGGGCGGATCATGAGGTCAGGAGGTCGAGACCATCCTGTTGAACACGGTGAAACCCCGTCTCTACTAAAAATACAAAAAAATTAGCTGGGCGTGGTGGCGGGCGCCTGTAGTCCCAGCTTCTCGGGGGGGGGGGGGGGGGGGCGGGGGGGGGTGCTGAGGCAGGAGAATGACGTGAACCCGGGAGGCGGAGCTTGCAGTGAGCCGAGATCGCGCCACTGCACTCCCGCCTGGGCGACAGAGCGAGACTCCGTCTCAAAAACAAAAGACCCAAGAAGACCTGCCATGTTCCCACAGGGCCTGGATGTTACCTACATCTGTGTTCCATAGCTATAATGGGTACTCTATCCAGAACACCCTAATGCCAACCAACCATGCCAGTCTAGATCTCCTCCTGGAGCTTTTCACAGCCAGTGCACACATGCTCTGGGTGACACCTGAACCTGACACCAGCTTTCACACTCTCCCTGTCATGATTCTACCAGAGAAGATGTCCTGCCAGCATGACTGGAGATTCTCTCACCACCTGTGCCTGTGTCAGTGCCAGCCAACATATCCCTGCACAACATCCTTTGGCTCTCTATGATCGCATTAGAGTAAACAGAGTTGAGCACCATTAGAAAGGGAGTATGATCATAATAATGTAAGAAAAAGGAGGCAAGAAAAAAAAAGCCTCTACCAGTTTCCAGGTACCTCTGTGAGTTAGAGTGAAATATACCTAGAAATGCAGCCAAACAGAACTGTAAGTGCCATGTTGCAAGGGCAGAAGCCAAAGCACTGTTGGAAAGACTTCCACACCAACTATGTATAGTTCTTTTGAAGAGTAGATTCAAAGGAGAGTTTTTCACCTCAGGGAAAGGATTGGTAACATAACTGTACTCTGGCAATATCTGAGCAAGAAATACCAATTAAAAACAAATTTAAGGGCCAGGTGCGGTGGCTCACGCCTGTAATTCCAGCACTTTGGGAGGCCGAAGCAGGCGGTTCGCGAGATCAAGAGATCGAGACCATCCTGGCCAACATGGTGAAACCTCGTCTCTACTAAAAATATACAAAAATTAGCTGGACGTGGTGGAACGCGCCTGTAGTCCCAGTTACTCAGGAGGCTGAGGCAGGAGAATCACTTGAACCAGGGAGGCGGAGGTTGCAGTGAGCCGAGATTGCGCCACCGCACTCCAGGCTGGCGACAGAGCAACACTCCATCTAAGAAAGGGAAGGGAAGGGGAGGGGAGGGGAGGGGAGGGGAGGGGAGGGAGAAAGAAAGAAAGAACGAAATTTAAGGCGGAGAATTGCTTGAACCTGGGAGGCAGAGGTTTCAGTGAGCTGAGATCGCGCCATTGTCCTCCAGCCTGGGCAACAGAGCCAGACTCTGTCTCAAAAAAAAAAAAAAAAAAAAAAAAAAAAAAAGGCCCGGTGCGGTGGCTCACGCCTGTAATCCCAGAACTTTGGGAGGCCGAGTCGGGTGGATCACGAGGTCAGGAGATCGAGACCATCCTGGCTAATACAGTGAAACCCCATCTCTACTAAAAATACAAAAAATTAGCTGGGCATGGTGGCAGGTGCCTGTAATCCCAGCTACTCGGGAGGCTGAGGCAGGGGAATCACTTGAACCCAGGAGGCAGAGGTTGCAGTTAGCTGAGATCACGCCACTGTACCACTATACTCCAACCTGGGTGATAGAATGAGACTCTGTCCAGAAAAAAGAAAAAGAACAAAACAGAAAAGGAAAGAAAAGGGGAAAGGGAAGGGAAAGGAAGGGAAGGAGAGGGGAGGGGAGGGGAGGAAAGGAAGAATTAAAAAACTCTGTTCAAGGAAGCAAAAGTTTTGCATGGGAAGTGTAAATGCACAGGGGAATTTGAAGCTCAAAATTAATAAAGATGAGGGCGTGGAACATATGTGAAGACAGAGAACAGGAAAGAGGAGAAGAAAATATACAAGTAAGAAAAACGCAAGGAAAACCTCCTCACCACAAGCACCAGTGTGGAATATTAGGACTCTTTCCCTTGAATGAAGCTACCAATCTCATTAGGCAGCTCTTAATTTTGCATTAGAATGCAGGGCCATTAGGAGAAGGTATGGGCAACATTAGATCTTGTATTGCCCACAAGTATTTTCAAACATTACTTTCTATATTGTGTTGTCACACCGTTTAATAGAGAAAGTTATAATTAGCCAAGCTGACTTCAGGGAGTTGCATTCCCTTATCTACATAATAATAGGAAGGAGAGAAAAGAGAAGATCCAGATAATACTCAAAACAAATTTCATGTTTAATCAACAATGAGCCTTATTCTTAAGTAATAAGAGCTACTCAGTCTTTTTCATGCCTTCCCTTATAGGAGAAATGTGGCAGTATAGCAATTCCTATGGCAAAGTTATCTTTCTGATGACAGTCCCTTCAAAAGGGTGCGATCTTTCTCTGGGATTTTAGATCAAACCCACATACTGAACTTGCCAACTAGTTGTTCTGGGCCTCTCTCGGCAGTAATATGCAGCCAAATTAAATAAATTCTGGTAGATAAAAATCAGATTTATACAGAAAATCAATATAAATAAACATAAGATTATTTCAAATAGAATCCCAGAAGCATTCAGATTTTGTTTATATGCAAAAATCTGATTGCACAAGATTTGTCAGGGATCCCCCGAAACACAGAAACTGTGAAGCCGTGTCCTCACTTTATTCTCATTTTGTTTCTCAGTCACGCTTTGGTCTAAATCAGAACTCTACACTGCCAGCAGGAAAAGTTTTCCCTACTTATCTTTTCCAAGGCTCTTCCCTAAAAATAGACTCAAAATGAATTGCTTCTAAAGGGATTATTACATATTCATATAATAAAATGCTATGCAGCCAGTAAACATAAGGTTAGACAATGTTTATTGATATGGTAACATATTCACAATATATTGAGTAAAGAGAATAGATTGCAAAACAGCATTTACAATATGAGTCCATTTTATAAAAAATAACCAAGGTGTAACGTGTGTGTGTGTCTCTGTAAATATGCCACTCCTATATGCTCAGAAATATTAGAAAGACACATACCAAATTATTAGCAGTGATTATTTTGGGGGATGAAATATTTTATTTTCTTCTTTCTGTGTTTTTTTGTTCTTTATAGTGAACACGTATTTCTTTTCCACTATACAAAAATGTAAAAGCTACTATTCTCAGAGATCCCGTGGCCCTGGATATCATCTCATGTATTATTCGTCTAGTGTTGTGGAACAACGTGCTGGAGGCTTGCTGTGTATAGGCCACAGAATCGGGCTGGAAATAACCTTTTTAGACCATATTTTAGTCCTCAAATCCTCACAGGTGGGCTCCTTCAGGAACCCACTTTATGTTAAATTCTACTAACAAAGGCTATGACAATGCTTCAAACACTTGTAGTATGTATATATGTTCCCATATCAATATGTCTTCATGTGCTTTTAATACCTTCTATATAGTAATGGTTTATAAATTGTTAACCCCAGGGATCCACTTAGATGCTTCAAGAAGCTTGAAAAAAAGTTGGATACAAAATTTTAAAAAAATATACAATTGTAATTATTTTTAAAAATGCAATTAAAAATATCTCACCACGTTTTACAACAGAGAACAGCAGTATTACTTTATGCCGCCAGGATCTCTGCCATCATTTGAAAATAGTTTAACTGCATGATTGTTTAAGAAAACTGTAGCTCTAAATTAGTCTTAAAAAAATTTGAGCTACCCAGAGAGTTTATGCATATAAAATGGAAACAGGTTGTAAAGTAGCAGGACCAGGCACATCTGCTCATTGCATATTCTCATCAAGGTCTAACGGTGAATTGTGCGTAAAGAAATAACAGTTTAATGCATCTCCTTATTGTTCTTCATTTACAGTTTTAGTACCTAGAATATGTAGTAATTTTTCTCCTTATAGTTCTGCATTACAGTTTAATACTTAGAATAAGTATTAAATTTTTCTAGTCTTTTATATTTATAAGAATGTGAACCATACTTAGACATTTTTGGTGATACAATGTTGAAACAAAATTTTTCTACTTAACTCCCCTTTCAAATGCAATCTATTAGCAGAGTATCCAGGCATTGCCAAGTAAGCTATTTACGAATTGTTTCAACATCCCAGTAAATCAGAATTTCCTGTGCAACCCAAACCAAATGAAGGTATCATATTAGTTGCAACTGATACAACTGTAAGTGTCATTCAAAATGCAAATCATTCAAAATGCAAATGTCCATTTTATGTTCATAAAACAGATACATTCTTCTTACTAGTTACTTTATAAGCAAATTTTATTTGTAGTCAGTATTTGAATACTCTATTCCACTTCTACTGCTATCCCTTGGTCCAAGAGACCATCCTGTCATGAATATTCCGGGACACAGGGCCTCCTCACCTGTTTTCACCCCTTTTGTTTTTGTGGCCTGTTCTCAGCACCTGAATCATGGCATTTTTCTCTCACTACTCTGCAATGGCCTCTCATTCCATTAGAATGAAAGTCAAATTCTGTATAATGGTTCACCAGACCCTGCAGAGACTGATGCCTCGGCACCATACAGACGCCATCTCCTGCTATCCCTCTACTCACAATAGCCACTATGACTCCCATGGTGCTTCAAACGGGTGCACCAAGTACCCGTTCACAGCAAGGCACTTGACCTTGTCATCCTTTCCTCCTCAAGGCCTCTTTGCTTCCTCACCTCTGAAAAGTCTTTGATCTAATGTCAACTTTTCAACACACCTTCTCAGGCCATTCTTAATTTCAGTAGTACCCAGTGTCCTCTACCTCCCATGTTTTAGACTGCCTCTTTGCATTTATCACCATATGAAGTAATTCTTGCTTATATCACTTAGCATTTATTCTCTGTCTCTTCCCACAACAGTGTAAGCTGCATGAGAGCAAGCAGAGAATTTTACCTGTTTTGCTACTTTCTGTATCCCCAGAGGCCTAGAGCAATGCCTGGCACAAATGGCCAGCACATAATACACATTTGTTGAATGAATAAAATATTCTAAATCTGCATTCCTCACAATATTCTTATTAATAAAACCCATTAAATGTTATGTTTATACTGCCGCCAAAGAAAGCTGCCTAAAATTATTAGTTCACAAGGAAGGTTTATATGTTCATTATAATTTGGAACTATTTATAGTACTCAGCATAATGCTTCAACCACCACACTGATAGCACTCATCCCAATCAGCATCTACAGGCCACACATCCTTTTAAGTTTCTCTCTACCCATTAGTCTTTACATATGTACAATAATAATAGTCTACTTAAGGGGAATTATTTTTAAGAATCTTTTCACTTTGAATTATATCTTCAACTAGATAAAGCAACTTAAGGCTAGCCAAGGCTTTCCTAAAAGAATTCCAACCATCCTCTCTACCACCGCCATGATCTGTGATAATTTTCACCATATGCCTCTGTTCACCCAGCCTTTTTTCTCATACCACAGTTTCTTTTAACTGCACAATTTTGTTGACATCTTCAAGCTGCCCACGTTCATTAAGTAGAATATACATTTGTGGAAATATCTAACACGTGACTGCTATCCTATTAAGTTCAATGGAAGCTATGTGGCTAAGTCATAGCCCATGCTCCTTGAAGACCCTTTTTCTATCAGGTATGGCACACAGCTTCTCTTCACAACCTCTGTCTCCCTCTGTGTCATACAATTTGGCACATATACAATTTTAGAACAGCTTCAGCTACAAGCAAGCATTGTAAGTGGAATGTTCATCTGGGACTGATCAGGAGATTCTCAGAAAACAGAAATGTCAGTTATGCTGATTTTTAAATATTTTCAGTTTAACAACTTGTTTATCCTAATGGTATTGCCTAGCACATTAGGATGACAATTTGTAAGGTGATAATTTGATAACACCTTTATTCTCAGAGCTTACAAAATTTAAAGAGAAATATAACAGCCCAGGAATGATAGACTGATTTACTGGTTGCTGTTAACTACAATAGACTTTTCAGTCAAGGCATGGGTGTGTATTTTTTTTGTATTCATATATGCTATATCAAAATAAATACGAATTGACTGTGCAGCAGGATAAATGAGTGCACTGGACAGGAACTATTAAGGTGATCTGGCTGCATCCAATTCTACCTTGAAATCACCAAACAAGTGTGAAGTCCAACTAAATGTTACACAGTTTACATAAATGTCAAGTAGGAGGTGTTTTATTTCAGGCTTTGATCATGATGGTTCAATGTGAATAGAACCTGTGCATTTTGAAATTTAAGCACTATACCCATTGATGTATTGTCTGTAACCACGTCAAAATAGAAACTAAGATTTCAATAAAGCACAAAACATTCCTGCATCACAAGGCTGCGAACAGAAAACAAAAAGTGCCTGGAGTCAATAAAATACAAAAATCCATCAGCTCTGCAGATCTGCATGAGCTTACACTGAAAGAAAAACTTCTAGTTGGCAGGATTCTAGATACCAAACTGAAAATTACATGTCACGTCTCGATCGACTCTTATTTAATCATGTTCTGTGATTTCTATTTAGAGAAACATACTTTTTTGTCTGATTTATTTATATTGAGATCTTAACCATCACTGTTATCTCTGTAGTTTCTACTTCCCTCTTTGGCAGTAACTATTCATTAAGAGAACCACTAGCATGCCTTAATGTAAAACCGAATTCCACATCCAGGTAATTAGCCCTTTGCTATTTTGTTAACAACAACAACAACAAACCAACAAACAGGGTCTCAGATTTCATAAGCATTCTTTGTTGACACATCTGCTATTCAAAAGATTCACTCAGTTGGAAGACCATGGGATCAACATTTCTAGCTGTACCCTACATAATACCATAGATCAAAATTACAGAAAGTGTTGGTCATCCAGGGTCCTATAGAGATGTCCTCATAAGCAGCTGGGTGCCACATGATGCATTCACATTTTATTCTTTGCGTGCTGAAAATGGCCAAGTCTTCCAAAATCAAAGAATCTGAAGGTCCATGGAAAGGAAACAAATTTTATTTTTTTTTAGTTTGTCAGGTTTTCTCATTGACATCTTTTTGCTTTCTGAATAAGTTCTCTGGAGGGTCTGCAGGAGGAGCACTGCTACTGTCAACACTCATTCCTTGTTTGTTTGAATGTCTGTTAGCTGCATATTGACACTCATGATGGGAGTGGTGAGATGCTGGAGGGAGGGACACTGAGCGGCTGCTTTGTTTCAGCATTGCCTCGGGGTGTCCTAATAATACCCAACATGGACTTCAATAGCTGTGAGCAGATTTTCAGTGTCTCTGTTACCCACCTGGTCACTATACAGGTCATTTCTTCAAAATATAATATCAAGACCTCACTTTATCTACATTTTTTCCCCAATTTGTGTTAAATTCTCTCAAACCCTAAAGTCCAGGAAAGGGGGAAGTACAGATCATCCACTGCTGCAGGCACTGGCCATCGCCTCAGCTGAATGAATGTAGCAAATCAATACAGCCATAATTTAGTGCCTTTCAAGGCAAAGAATGTGAGTTTCATCACCTTCTTGCAGGTTACAGGTATACAGAAACTGTCACATTTTATAACTATAGGAGAGGATGGCTATTATGTGCCAAAATACAATTAGATACCACTCATACATACCTATTTGAAAACTTAGAGACTCACTCTTATAAGCGATTCCTGACTGAATCAATAAAACACCTCCAAATTTTACTACAGTTAGAACTTTTCCTTAAACAACCCTATCCACACATTTTATAAGGCTAGTAGATGTATTAATGCCTTTTAGGGGTGAAGAATCGCATCTACAGCTATCCTTAGGTTTAAAAGTGCACTTTTTAACAGAGGACTTAGTATATTCTCAGCTGTTTCCATCCATCATCTACCTTTACCAATTGAAATCTTACCTACTTCAAAATGCAGCCACTGAAATGACCAAGAAGAAATCAGCCAAGTAAAAAGTGAAAGAGCTTACTGTCCATCTATCTGCTCCATATTGAAACAAACAAACAAAATATGGATTCTGAAACAACATGACACGCGCTCTCCCAAAGCAGTTCTTTGGTTTCACCTGACTCTCTTAGGTGAACACTTGTCTGTTCTCTTTTCCTGCTATCTATGCTTCCAAAAGAGCAACACGATTGCAGAACAGAATCCACCAAGACATGAGAATGGAGAGCCCAACACTTACATTATTCATGTACTCGCTGAGCAGGTCCTGGAGCGCCTGCCGCACGGCGTTGCACTCCGCCACGATCCTCTCCCGCCGGTCGTCTCGAGTGCAGGAGGAGTCGGCCATCAGCGCGGCGCCGCTGATGATGCTCTCCAGCCTCTCTTCCAGGGACGGCCGGAACCTGGCCTCGCTGAACGTCATGGGGTCCAGGATAATCTTATTCTGAAAGTATCACAATTAAAAAAAAAAAAAAAAAAAATTCAGCAGAGAAGAGAGGTCTGCCTTGGCACCCTGTTTTGCAACCAGAAATATCTGAGGCAACAAGAAGAGTCCCCAAGGAGGAGAAACTGGTTACTCAAATTCTAAAGTTGCTTTGACAAAGTATTAACTTTTTGTCGCTATTTTGTCCTAAATGTAATCTTCAGTTAAAAGAGCACATCTTGTTTGAAGAACATGTTCTTGGCAAAGGCTATCTCAAGGGAAGAGCTTTCAAATAAGATTAGGACACTTTTTTGGCATTTTTAAAACACGTAGCCTTTAAGGAAAGAACATTTCAGTGTAACGCTTTGGGGAATTATATAAAGATTTTAGAGCTAAAACATGATAAATAATCAATATCTTAATTACGAATTAGCTGTGACTTGTGTACACATTAATCCTCCTCATGAGAAGCAGATATGGGCACCCATGGCAGGATGCCTTTTGAAACTTGGGCACATAGTACCCAACAGGCATATTCAGTACAGTTTAATTTATCACTGGGAACTGATATCTTTTATGTCAAAGCTAGTGTTCTAGAAAAGGATTCTTAATGTGTGTATGAGACTTGTCACAAATAACTGACAGTATCCTTATAAAGGTATTACATGTTTGGAAGGAGCCTACATAAGAGCAGAATAGAGATATTTCCTAAAAAGAAAGTATCACATAGAACATGAGCTTAGCAATGATGATCAAAGTAGAATGACCTGCTGTGGGAAATGGTGTGCTTATCTTCATTGGGGGTGCGCTCTCAGAGGTCCAAGAACCAGAGTGGCAGTGATGGGGTAAATGGTCTTCCAACTATAGAATACTATGGTGCAATTGCCACTCTGTTACTGTTTCTTTTTTGTTCATTTTGTTCATTTGTTCATTATTCCTTATATATTCACCAAAAGAACAATTTACCATATTTACAAATACGACACAAAAAGTAAGTGAGAATATGTAGTTATTCTATTGCTAATCTGCACCTGCTGAAGACCTACTATAATCCTACTGCTGTACTTAATGCTAAAAAGAAGGGGAGATAAAAGAGGCTTCTCTGAATTTTTTATTCTGATGTAGTATATACAGTAACTGCTTAAGTTATTACAAAGTGAAGTCCAGCTGTGTACTCTGGGAAAGGTTGTTGTAATCCTCCAAAGCATCCTAAGGTATTTGTTCAGGTTGTGCACAGAACATCTGGGCTCCAATTCTCTGATTTCTGTTAAAATGCAAATCTCCAGAGCAGAGAGATACATCTTTTGGGCACAAGAATGTTGAAGTCTTAAGGAATGAGTGTAGGCAGGTTGGGACTTAAAAAGGAACAGGTATAGACCAAACACAGACTAGGTCTGAGGTCCACTGGAATCTTGGATTTTTTAGAAAATCACTAATTGGTAAAAGTCTCTTTTCAATTTAGAAAGCAGATGTATGAAATCTTGCAAATAAAACAGCTATTCTGTGCCAGCTTTGGCAAGATGACCTTTCTTACATTTGTACTCTCTTATATCTTGGAAAAGGGATGCAAAAGGAATGTTTACTTTACTCAAAATGTGTTATTTAGGTTTTGTCCTTTGTGCCTTGGTTTTAGGCACAGCTGTTCAGTGTCAAAAAATCATGTGGAGGCTGTAATACAGTGGATGGCCCTACAGGGTTCATTATTACAGGTGAAAGTCCCAAAGGAAAGCTGAGAGGGGAGCACAGATATTCCTGCTATACGTACTAGTGCTGTGTCTGCAATGTCTTTTTCCAGGGACATCCATTGGAACCTTCTATCTTTCTCTCACATAGTCTCTCTCGCTTTCTATTGCCTTTTGGTTGATGCAGTTATGATGAACATATATGTGTGTGTGTGTGTGTGTGTGTGTGTGTATAAAATCCATATAATATATGTTAAGAAGTAATATTCTAATTGAGGAAATACCTGGTCAAAATATAATTAGACTATCTTACTTATAAAGATTACTGATTTTCAGACCTATTTTATAGAAAACCATATTAACATAAAACACAATAAAAACTGTATTTTTTGCTTTAAGATTTCAGGAGACTCTTCAGAATCATATACTGGCTTTAGAACAGGTGTTTATTTTACTTTAGGATTAAACACACCAAGAACTGCACATGTGATGGAAATATGGGGAAGTAAATTTGAACTTTTCAGTAAGGGCAATTGTAAAACAGTTTCTCTGCAGTAGAGAGAATGTACTAGTGTCATTAGAACACTATTTCCTAAATTATTTTCCATGGAACACTGAGCTTAGAGATACAATGTTTTGATGAAAAAATAAGGTTCCCTGGCCAAATATGTTTTGGAAATATCTCATGACCTACAGCAAATTATCATATGAAATGCTTTGGGGAGCTCAGCATTAAAGGAGTCAGTTCACTGTAGCATTTCCCAAATCTATTTGAGCATGGAAAGTGCTGCTTTTAAAATGCATGAATTATCTATGAGAACTCAAGGAACACACTTTGGGAAATGTGGCAAGAGAGACTTTGGAGTGTCAGCCAATTGAGTTTCCTACCTGCCATGGCCTGGGGCTGTTGTGAAAGTAAAAGCCTGAAACATTGAGCTTGACAAACTCTGCATAAAAGTTACACCATCCATCACATTTCTAATGGAATTATTCATTATTTATAGATCACAGTGGAAAAGCTTTTTAAAAAATCTCCCAGGAAAAGAAACAATAATTTTACAATATTCAGATCTGTATCTGCAGTACAGATGGGGAGCATTGCAATGATGGATGTGAAAAGCAGCAGGGAGAAGCTGCTCGGGAGAAAAGGCACAAAGAAAAAAGGTCAGTGCACGTGGGCCTGTGTAAGTGTGTACATGCACATGTGCATGGGAAGAGGTACTGATTGCATGTGTGTGTGTGTCTGGATGTGTGTGTGTGTATCCCGGATGGGATGGGCACTGGTTGTGTGTGTGTGGAGCTGTGTGTGTACGTGTGTATGGGGAAAGATATGTGCTATTTGTGTGTGTGTCTATGGATCTATGAATGGGTGGGTACAGTTTGTATGCATGGGTGGAGTGGATGCGTGTATGTGTATGTGTGTGTATGTGCACATGTATGGAAGGGGCTGTGGCTTATTTGTGTGTATGTATTTGTATGTGTCTGTTTCTGTCTGTTCTTAGAGAATTGGTCGGGTTTCCAACAGCTTCAACAAGCAAGAAAATAAGGAAAAAAAAAAAAAAAAAAAAAAAAAAAAAAAAAAAAAAAAAAAAAAACAGAAATGAAGTCAGAGGCTCAAGAGCTAGAGGAAAAGGTTGTATCTATATTTCCTACAAATAAGAAACCAACCCCTGGAACTGAATCCTGAGCAAGAAATACACAGAGAATGAAAAAGTGAAAAGAAGGAGGAGTATTTGCTGTTACATAATTTGAAAGTAATTAAAACGATAAGAAACACCCAGCTAACGTTGGGAACATTCAGATCAGCAACAGTCATGAACACAGGGCTCTAACAGGCCTCAGTTCTCCACCCCAGCTCTGCCTGTCCTCACCTTTCTGTGTGGCTGCCCTCTGCTGACAGGAAGGCACTCCAAATCACCATCACCACCATCATCACCATCATCACCATCATCATCAACATCCAGGAGCCAGATTCCCCTCCCTGGTCACAGAAGAATACTTTAAGAGGGCAGCACACCAACACCAAAGAGTGAAAGGACAAGGAGAAGCCCTCCTGTCTCTCCCTTTGTGGCAAAAGAATGCTCCTGTGACAGGCTCTTATGTTGTTTATAACTGTACAGACTTATTTTAGTTCGTTCTTTTACACTGTAAATATCTCCATCTCCTGTTGGCATTCTTAAAGCTCATTTAGTCATTTTATCTTTTTGATCTTTTAGTTACATCTTACATGATCATTTTAGTTCATTTACAGATACTGGGTCTGCATTTCTTGTTTTATCTTTTTCTTATATTTTAAGTTAATCTAAGTTTATCATGTCTATTTTTATTTTGTTTATTTGATTTGCATAATATTTTGTGCTTTATGAGTTTTACTTATTTTTATTAACATCTCTACTTTAAAAAATGATCATTTTCATTCTTACAGTTTATAGAGTGGCAATTGGAATGCACAGCCATAAAGATAGCAGCCACAATAATTCACCCCCAACCCAAGAAGACTAGAACCCTATTCTGCCATCAAGTCGGTGCTATAACATTCTCTCTAGTCTCACATAATTGATCTCCCATTGGCTCTCATGTGGCGCTCTATAAAAATTTTAACCTAAAATAATTTAGCAGACGATGTAGTTCAAAACCACTTCCCAGAATAATACATTTACCAGCACTCACCACGCATACAATTGTTAGAAGACCACTACTTTTAAATTGCTCTTATCATTCATTGTCTCTACAAAAAGCTATGTGATCTAAAATGTAAGTGTATAATGGGACACTGAGCTAGCTTGATGCAAGCTCTGACACAAGAGGAGGAAACAGAGAGACCTCTATCAAAGCAAGTAGTTGGTTGTATTACCAATGGTTTGATGGGTTCAAAATGCAGTGTCTTTGAGATCGCTATCCCCCCATCTTACTGAATAGGGAAATGATGCCAGAGATGCTTGTCCCATGGTCATTCGGCTCACAAATGAGATCACCAGGATTTGAGCACAGGTCTTTTGATTTCAAGCCCAGTGTTCCTTCAACTGTACAAGACTGTCCACATTGAGGTGAAATGAGTCTAATATGTCATAATTATAATTATAAAGTATATTATTTTAAAATAAAAATATAATTCTCTTAAACTAAATATAATACTTAAGTGTCATCTGTCATGCTCTCCTTTTTATGCTATCTGAGTCACCTAATCCTCCCAATAGATAACTGAGAGTAAAATCATTCATTCAGCAAATGAGTGCTGGTTACTGTAGGAGTCTAAGAGCACACACTAAACAATCCTTTCTTCAAGAGGTTGACTCTCTAATCAAAAACAAAAACATGTACAACCAGTTGTAATTGGGGAAATGGCTGATGATGTTATGGAATGACTGAATGATGGCAATTTGCACAGTTGAGAGGTAGGAAGTAAAAATATACTTCCAGAAGAAGTTATCCCTCAGCTGAGACTTAAAGAGTGAAAACCAGTTGGCCAAGCAAAGTTAGGAGCAGGAAGGGGTGATGCAGATGGGCTAGGAGGTGAGAGATGACATAGTATATGAAAAACATTACAAGAGATCAACTGAAGCTGGTCACATATATGGTGACATAGAGGGGCCCCAAGCCACTCTCCTCTGAGTTAAACTGCTGGGGGGCATAGTTAACTGACCGTCTCCATCTGCTGCACCTGTAGTCCTACTGCAGTCTTATGTGTAGGCTGCACTTGGCCCCAGGCAGCGCCAGTCAATCACTGGGCACAGGTCCATGCTCCTGCCCAACAGGGACTCCTCCAACAAGCAACTTCAGCTCCTGATCCGGGCTCCCCACTAGCCTGACTGGGACTTGCTGGGAACAGTGCTGAGCCCCTTCCTACTCAATCCTCTTTCTTTCCTGCTCCCCTTTCAAAGGTGTTTGACCCCATAGCAGTCTAAAAGCTCCACAAAAGCCCATTCACTCCTATTTTATCCTTCACAGGCAATTCCTCCTTATACATATAATCCCATCTACCTTGCTTCTCCAAGGGCCTGAATGGACACAAATAGGAATGGGAGATGCAGCTGGAGAGAGAGAAAGAACCAGGTCCTGAAGCAACTTCTCTGCCACGTTACAAAGTTTTCAACTTGAGAACAGCCCTTTAGGCAATGATGAATCATCAGAGATCTTAAAGCAAAGGAGTGACATAATCCTGTTTGGGTTTCGACAGTTTCTTACTGCAGCTAGGGCAGTTAGCTTTGGCAGGACTGCAGGCAGAAGGCAGGAGAGTATTAAGCCTTCAGAGCCCAAAAGAGAGGTGAGGAAACTACAAATCAGGATTGTGTCTATATGGATAAAGAGAAGGCAATGAGTTTAAGAAAAATTTAGAATGTCAATCTGACAGGATTTGAAGAGATATAGGCTATGAGAATGAGAGAGAAGGAGACAAAGATAAAACCTAGACTTCTAACGTGGACAACACCAAAAATGCAGGTGTCAGCAAACTAAATCCTAGGAGTCAACCTCCTACTTTGCAAATAGGGTTTTATTAGAACACAGTCAGGCTCATTCATTACGTACCATCTATGCCTATTTTTACACTACAGTGGGAGAGGGGAATGGTTAGGACAGAAACTGTATGGCACACAAAGTTTGTAATATTTACTCTTGGCCCTTCAAGAAAATATTTGCTGGCTGGGCACGGTGGCTCACGCCTGTAATCCCAGCACTTTGGGAGGCCGAGGTGGGCAGATCACGAGGTCAGGAGTGCGAGACCAGCCTCGCCAATATGGTGAAACCCCGTCTCTACTAAAAATACAAAAATTAGCCAGGCATGGTGGCACACACCTGTAATCCTAACTACTCGGGAGGCTGAGGCAGGAAAATTGTTTGAACCTGGGAGGCAGATGTTGCAGTGAGCTGAGATCGCACCACTGCACTCCAGCCTGGGCAACAGAACCAGACTCTGTCTCAAAAAAAAAAAAAAAAAGATGGAGAAGGAGAAGAAGATGCTTGCTGACCCTTGAACAATTGTGATAGATAACAGATGAAAAGCAGGTGAAATTCTTACGATCCCTTTAAACGGAGAGCTCTGGTGGAAGGTTGATTATAAGTTTATGAACACTGGGTAGTGTGGTATGGGCACCTGTATTAATATGCAAAATCTATTGCCTTCATAAAAACAAGGAATATCCAATAGAAAGACCTAATATTCAATAACAAGAATTGCAAAGCAAAAAAAGACACCTACATGTCAAGTAGATGTAGCAAGAAATGTATTCAGATAGATGAATAATTGTGCAGGCCTTACCTCAGGGCAAAGAGCAGAACTGGAATTGGGATGTGTGCCCTCTAGGTCTGGCGTCTATGCTCTTAGCCACTGCACTAATTGTTTCCCTCATGTATCCTTTCTGCATGCATGCTGCTAATCATCGTGAGGGAATTAATGCAACAGCCATTTCCCCATTTCAAAAACTAAAGTCACAGTCGTTTATTATTCTTTCATACGTTTAGAGGGGATAAAAAACAGCAAATAACCACCAGGAATAAAAGCTCTAAAATGCTACTTTCTCCTAATTTTAATCTCTCACCTCTGTTTCAAACTGGTCAGTAGGTATTACAATACATTTCTTCTACCAAGAAGGTAAATACAAATATTACTCAATCTTTCTTTGACTAGCAATTAACCATCTTAAAGCTGAGTTTGTATCTAATTATACTCAGCTGTAATTGAGAAAGATGGGCATACCTGATAAGACCCGGAACATAAAGTAATATTTTTAATTACAGTTAAGTCAGTAGTAAGGCTCTAGCACACATACAACACTAATGGAATGGTTTTACCCACAGATTATGTTTTAAAGACTTTAGTGCACAGCTGACAATAGTGATGCTTTGTTTTCTTTACTAGCCAAGAAACAGCTTGTTAAAGAGTAGGAAGAAAAACGTATTCATCTTTACACTTTCTGGCTTTCAACATTGGTTAAACCTTTAAGAGAACTACTTAGTCATCCGAAATGTACACAGAATTTTCAAAATGTCAAGAAAGACAACAAAGAAAGCAATTTGATAATATAAAGTGTAGCTGATTTCATAACATTTTTTCCAAAATCTAAGCTAATCAGCATGGAAAATGCAAATGCTAATGGTATGAGAAAGCCTGTGATTCTGTGATTTTCTTTGCTGCTTGTGACAACTCTGTAAGATAAATGTGTCCTGGAGTTTTACTACCTTCATAGTTCAAGGTAGCAACCAAGGAAAATAATAAATTGCTGTTCTCCCTCATAAACACCAGGCACTTACCACCTGCTGTCCAGCATGACTATTTTGAATCAAGTAAGCAGAAGAAAGAATAAATGTCAACATGCCTCTATGCAGTCTTTCACTTTTATCTTTTAAATCTTAAAAAAAAACTGAAAGAGAACCTTAACATTAGTCAAACTCATTCTTTCAAAGGAATATGTCCTTCTGATATGGGGCAATTAAAGCAATGAAAACCAGAAAACCTAAATGACAATGCATGTTTAAATGTATGAATATTTCCCCATTAGTTATTCTGAGCTTTTCCCAGGAATGTGTTACAACATACCCATGTCTTCACTTTCTGTCTTTTGTAACTCTGTCATCATCCCCATTCCATTTACCCTTTAAAAAATTATATTTTAAAATTTTTAGTCGTTATGGCTACATAATACATGTATCTATTTATGGGGTACATGGGATATTTTGAGACAGGCATACAATGTGTAATAGTCACATCAGGGTAAATGAGGCATCCATCACCTCAAGCATTTATCATTTCTCTGTGTTACAAATATTCCCATTATACTCTTTTAGTTATTTTAAAATGTATGATGAATTATTATTGACTCTTCTATTTACCTTTTAATATTTAAATTTTGTGGTTTGCCTTGTCTTGCTGTATAACTGGGTAAGTTTTATATTTCACAGATAACACAGAGCTTCCTTCCTTCTTCCTCCAAGCATAACATTCAAGATTCTGTTTCTTTCCACGTAACAAAGAGGGGGCACAGCCATGTGGTCTGGGGTACCGATGCCATAGGCCAGGTGAAATATAACAGTGACTGGGCATGACTACAGAAATGTGAGCTTTGGTTTAGCTTAGGGCTTCATGCTGTGTTGACCCATTACCGAGTGTCTAGGTCACAGAAAGCTTTAGTGGGATCAAAATTTTTGTTAAAGCATTTTATTTTATGCATTATATTATGTTTTGATGCACTGATACAATCCCAAACAAAACAAAACCTAATAAACAAGTCCAGCAATACCTACTGATTAACTCTTCACTATAGAACCTTCTTAAAACAAAGTAAAAAGTTTGCTATTCAGCTTAAAATACTTGACTAGTAACCCCTGAGGCAGCCTCTCCCAGTTTCCCATTAAAATGCCTATAAACAGAGAAATAAAATTGGAATTTTGCAGCACTGAAAATTGAGAATTAAAGACACCTTTTGACAATGAGGCATGATCATAATTCTGGCTCTGAATGCTTTAAATACATCTTTTAAAGACTGGAGTCTGAGATAAAAGGATAAATCAAGACCATTTAAATAAATTAACTGAGGTGTCTAAATCAAAAGAATGTTACTTGGGTGGTTTTAAACACTTACTCTCCCTGTAGTGTATCAATAATTAATACAGATATATTTTCATCTTTTTCATTCTGTGCCAAGCTCTCTCAGGGTGAATCTTTCTATCTTTACATGAAAAGTTTCTCTTGACCTAATTGGGGTAGCACTAGGAATGAAAGATGCTAAGGACCTTGAGTTTTAATAATGTATTTTTTACTAAGCTACAGAAAAATTCTAACCACCATTTTAGATTTGGCTTAATTTTTAAATTGCAAAGTATTTTATAAATAACTTGCTCTTTCTTCACAGGCATACAGTTAAAAATAAACTAATTATGCCATTTATCTACTTAAGATGTTATTTGTAATTAAACAGTTCAGTTTAATTGGAAATAAATGACAAAGATAATGACTTAATAATTAAACAGCACTTTCTATCCTTAGATATTTAATGTGCTTTTAAAGAGAAATTTACCTAAGCTCACATTAGCTTCATTTTTGAGAAGAAGCTTATATTTAGAAAGACAAAGTTATTTACCAAAGCAAATGAATAAACTGGGCAAGGAAGTTCAGCTCTGGGCTGTTCCTACTGGATTGTGAAATCTAGTGGATGCCAACTTCATTTTCCCTAATCCCATCATCTCTGTGTGTTGCTGAGTTGCTATGGCATTTCAGGAGCACATTCTCTAGCTCCAACAAGGATAGTAGTTTACAATTAAGTATGTAAAGCAGGGCAAAGATAATGATCCTTAGCTTTACATTATGCATTGATTAGAAAATGAGTATCCAAAATGTACTTAATCAAATCAAGTTTTTAGAGAGCTTAACAAAGAAAATGGATTTTACTCTTTTTCTGAAAAAAAAAAAAAAAAAAAATAGTCTCCTGGAACTCTCTACATTCTTGACCATCCCTTTTATCCAGTATAATTCAGACCTCTTTGAACTCTGTGTGTTCTGAACACAATTTACCATCCACTGACTAAGTTAAGCCTCCCTTATGCTTTACAAAACCCTGCTTTACTGTGGTTCTGTTCATACTTCCCCTTCCCTTCACCTGCCCAGTTCTTCCTCCTGGATCTACCTCAGTAAGTTGGTATATCTCAATGCCCTGCTCCCTGTTCTCAGTAGTTCTCTCAACTCTTTCTTAGAGCGCTCAACTACCCTTTACTATCACCTGCTTGTGAAAGAGAACCAAAGTACCATGTCCAATCCCAACCCTCTAAGACACTGGCCCTTACTACAGCTGTACACTGGACATGATCTGTTGGGGGTTCTGCCATCACCTCAAATATCAGATGTATGAGAAGTACTTTTCATTTTCCTCCAAAACCTAACACTGTCACTTCTACAGAGGAAAAACGGAAGTAGAAGGGAAACAAGAATCCATAATCTCCCTTCAGTCTCCTAATGAGAAATTAGAATTAATGAGAAATCTTCACTTCATAAATGCAAGAACTGTTCCTCCATCAGGTTAGATGACCTGATGAAGGCCACACAGTGGAAGACTTGAGAAGTCTTTCTGACTCCAAGGCCCATGCACTTGTAGCCTTGTTCTCTTGGGAACTTTGTTGAAAGATCAAGCATCAATATAATCTAAGACCAGCTGGGCACGGGGGCCCATGTCTGTAATCCTAGCACTTTGGGAGGCCGAGACAGGTGGATCACAAGGTCAGGAGTTCGAGACCAGCCTGCTCAATATGGTGAAACCCGTCTCTACTAAAAAAAAAAAAAAAAAAAAAAAAAAAAAAAAATTAGCTGGGCGTGGTGGTGGGTGCCTATAATCTCAGCTCTTCGGGAGGTTGAGCCAGGAGAATCACTTGAACCTGAGAGGCAGAGGTTGCAGTGAGCTGAGATCGCACCACTGCACTCCAGCCTGGGTGACAAAGTGAGACTCCTTCTAACAAAAAAAAAAAAAAAAAAAAAAAAAAAAGAAGAAGAGAGAGAGAGAAAACACACACACACACACACACACACACATATATATATATATATATAATCTAAGACCAAGGTGTAAAATGTTACAGGGGTTAAGAGTTGGATGGTGATATGGTTTAAATGTGTCACCTCCAAAACTCAGGTGTTGCCAAGGTGATAATATTAAGAGCTTTAATAGGTGATTGGGACATGAGGCTCCTCCCTTTTGAACAGGATTAAGGCACTTATAAAAGAGGTTTCACAGAGCATTTGGCTAGCTTACCCTTCTACCTTCTGCCATACCAGGATCCAGCATTCTTCCCCTCCAGAGGGGAAGGGCACCATCTTGGAAGCAGAGAACAACCCTCACCAGACAACCAAACATGCTGGCACCTTGATCTCGGACTTCCCAGTGCTATAACTGTGAGGAAACAAAATGTTGCTCTTTGTAAATTACCCAGTCTTGGGTATTTGGTATTAGAAGCACAAATGGACTAAGATAGCTGGCTTGGATTAGAAACCTGGCTCCAATTCCTTCTAGTTGTAATTCTTTCTGACCGAGTAGGTTGCTTAAATGCTAAAAGTGTCTCAGCTTTTCATTTGAAAAACAGGAATGAATCTTAGCAGTATCTACATAACAGTGGTGTTGAGAAAATTAAATAATATAAGGAAAGAGATTTGAACAATATATGAAATGTAGTAAATTATAGATATTAAACATCAAGTCATGTCAAATAGCTCTTTTTAATGTAATACTTTATATTTCCACGGTCAGTCCATATTCAACCCCTCATTCAAGTCATGATCTTCTCCCATTTCCTTCATCGAAACTTTGTTTTTTTTTTGAGACAGAGTCTCGTTCTGTCGCCCAAACTGGAGTGCAGTGGCCGGATCTCAGCTCACTGCAAGCTCTGCCTTTCGGGTTCACGCCATTCTCCTGCCTCAGCCTCCCGAGTAGCTGGGACTACAGGCACCCGCCACCTTGCCCAGCTAGTTTTTTATTTTTTTATTTATTTTTTGTATTTTTAGTAGAGACAGGGGTTTTACTGGGTTAGCCAGGATGGTCTCGATCTCCTGACCTTGTGATCCGCCCGTCTCGGCCTCCCAAAGTGCTGGGATTACAGGCTTGAGCCACCGCGCCCGGCCTCCTTCATCAAAACTTTAAATTTACTTTTTTTTTTTTTTTTTTTTTTCCTGGTAAAACATATTTTCCTAACAGCCTATTCTTAAAATCCTGCTTAACCACACTACCCTACTGGCCCCAAACCTTCAATGGCTCCCCATAGTCTATAAGAGGTTATCATCTAGGATGCGACAAGTTTCAGATGCTGGACTCTTCTCTAGTAATTCTGCAGTTTCATCTCTATTATATTAATTTGATGAGATATGTCAAAATTCATAAGGGAATAAAGCAATGAGTTGCATTTTCACCCAGCCCTTGAACTGAGATGTCATTTTCAGCAAGCATTGCATAAAGAAATATAATCTCGCCTCCACTCAGTTCATGATTAAGATGCTTGGCCTTCAAGATTCTCAGCAATCTGGCACAAGTCTCTGCCTCTCAAAGTTCATCTCTCCTCATGAACCCCTGGCTCCTGCCAAAGTGGTCGCTGTATTACCCGACCCCAGCATGTTTCATGTGCAACTGTGTTATTAATTCTTCTCTGCTGACAATTTCAGCCCCTTCCTCTCTGATGCTTCTTGGCAGCTTCTTGGATCCTTCTCTGGAAACACGATCTTCAACTCTCTTGTGTACAAAACTCTCCTCTCTAATTCCTAGTATTAAGCTCCTTTTCACTTATTCAAATTTCCCTTTTGGCTCTTATCTGATATTACCATGCACTGGTAGCAGTGCGCCCGTGTGCACACACGTGTGTGTGTGTGAGAGACAGATCACCAGTTAGGATGCTTTCCTTACATGCTGGTATCTTCTACTCCACCCAGTGAATGTTTCATACATAAGTATTTGATGAACATTTGCTGATTAGTACAGTCAGGATTCCTAAAACAAGAATATCCCTTTCCCAATTTTTACCAAAAGGCTTCTGGAGCAAAATAGGTCACCACAGTGAACCTAGTATTTGCAGATGAATATATGTGGATGGCCTTTTAGTTAGATATGTACATTTAGGTCTACACTAGTATTTGATGTGGGTCAGTGCACTTGAGATTCAGAATTATTGGAATGGGGATATGTAACCTATTATATGACAAACGTTAGTTCTACTTTTTTTTTTTTTTTTTTTTTTTTGAGACGGTCTCACACTCTGTTGCTCAGGCTGGAGTACAGTGGCATGATTTTGGCTCATTGCAATTTCTGCCTCCCAGGCTCAAGTGATCCTCCTATTTCAGCCTCCCGGACAGCTGGGACTACAACTACAGGCACATGGAACCACACCTGGCTATTTTTTGTATTTTTTGTAGAGGGTTTTGCCATGTTGCCCAGGCAGGTCTCAAACTCCCAGGCTCAGGCAATCCAACTCCCTCAGCCTCCAAAAGTGCTGGGATTATGGGCGTGAACCACCATGCTCAGCCTAATTCTACTTTTAGTGGGCAGGAGACCAGCTGAGGCAGCCACCTCCTGTGATTGGTGAATTCTGAGTCTTATCTGAAGATCTGATGAAACCAGGGTCAGCAAACAATGCTCTGTGGACCAAATTAGGTCTGCTGTCCATTTTATATGACCTTAAGCTTATAAAGCTAATAATAATTTTTACATTTTTAAGTGGGTGGATAAACCATGGGCCTACTGATATGTTACATTTCTGTCCAAAATCCTCTCCCTCATGACACCCATAAATAGTCAAAAGGCATGCAGCCAAAAAAAAAAAAAAAAAAGTCAAGAAATTTCACAAATCACATAATCCCATAATTAAATAATTAGTAACTGGATGATCAATGGTTGAATTTTTTAAAGTTTAATACTAGGAGAAACAAACTTCTTGTCCCAGAAATCAGTTACACTCTATGTCGGTGGTTTGAGATGTTAAATTATCCATTTAAAATGGAAAGTCAATTTATATTTCTCAGAAGCAATTGTGGCTTAATTGCTGTTATCAACCTAATAAATTAGTAGGTGATAATCACAAACTGGTTATACACTCAAATTTCATGTCTGATGAAAGAATAATTGTACCAATATTCTGCAAATATGAAAAGGAAATGTGTTCATGGGCCACAAGGGAAACGCATACACCTTGAGCATAAACTCATCTATCTTCTTCTGTCTATTTTTAAGCAGGCAAATTAAGATGGGAAAGAAACAGTTTTTGTCTCACAGGAATAATGTGTGATATGTTAATTGCTTTTCAAGCAACATTGCATGGCCTGAAAATATGCTTTTTGCTTAATGAGAATGTCATGTTTGCTTCTGAACTCTGAATTGTGATGCACATCTGTTAACGATCATTTAAATTATATATAATAAATTCTCTGTGTAACACTGGAAAACAATAGCCCTAAGAGAGTTAACTCAAGAAGATGATGGATGCCCACTGGAACATAATAGCATGATCATGTAGCCATAAGCTATCTATTGTGATTGGTATGGCATATACCAACATTCCAGAAAACTGAGAAGAAGTTAGGATGGATAAACTAGATAGCTACTAAGATCAAACAGCTAATATGTTCATTTAAGCAGTCATTAAGCAAACATTTCTTTTATGTCTATGTGCTAAAAGTGCATGTGAAAGTGTGAACAATACATGATCTCTATTTGGTGCTCACATTTGGAGAGACAGAAACAAAAAACAGGACAATATTCTTAACAATATGCATAAAGTACAATAGTAGCATAGAAGGAATCGTGGCATAGAAATTGGGGTAGTTAGGAAAGGTTTCCCAAAATAAGCTAGATCTGAAAGGCTGAATATAAAGTTATTATGCAGAAAAGAAGGGAAGGAAGAAACAGACAGAGGAACTCCCATGAGGGCCAGCACACGGATTAAACAGTGACTACGTACCTGAAAATGATCAACAGTTCATTATGGCAGAATGTGGAATACAACGTGTGGAAAAGGAGGATATGCAATGGGAGATGTATTCAGGGACCTATTGAAACAATTTGGTACTGTGCTAAGAGCTTTAAAGTTTATCCTGAAGACAGAGTTTTACTAGTAAATAATATGTGACTAGCATTTTAGAAAGGCTAGGCTTACCAAGATGATGGAATACAGAGGGAAGGAGTTGGTGGGGCGGGGGCCAGGGCAACCAGTTAGGAAGTTATTGCAATGATCCAGGCAAAAAATATGGGCCTGATTAACCAGTGTTCATGAAGATGGGAGAAACAAATCAAGAGTTCTAAAGGGAATTGAATTCATAGCATATCAAGATTAACTGGAGAGAAAAGTGGGCAGGATTCTCAGTTTTCTGGATTCAATAGCTGTATTACAAAACGTAGTTCCTTTAGCTTAAAAAAAAAAAAGAAAAAAGGCTAAGCTTGACAGAATAAAAATGCTTAATTTAGTTAGAGAACTTTTCAGATACTTAAAAATCATTCAAATTCAGATGTTATATACACAGCTAAACAGAGGTCTGGAGCTCAGGAGAAAGTTTAGTTATTCTCAGATAAAGTTAGTCTAAAAAACTACTATTTGTATAATTATAAATGTAAAAACATACATAAATAGCATAATTGACTTAAAATATCTCTAAAGAATAAACTGCAGGATTAGGATTGTTGACATTAGCAAAAGTAATAGAAAATCAAAGTTACTCACACTGGTTTGAGAATTGGTTTGTTGGAAGCTTTTCGGTCAAAGACTGATACACATGATTTATACCTTATTTCCTAGCATATTATTCTCTAATAATAAACCCATCATTTACTTTTTCAAGGGTGTGGCAATCGGCCACCATATATTAATTTAGGTTGGATTATAAATATCTAAAATTGGGAAGCCCAAATTAAAGAGTTGGTCAATATTAACTTAATGTATAGAATACATTTTGTTAAAGTCACAAATATTGAAACTTAAAATCTTTAACTTTTAACAAAAGAGGTAACCAAGGCAGTTCCACTTGAAAACCTTACAAGAACCAGCGGTCTCCTCCTCTTCCCAGTCCCATAAAAAATAAGTCAACCTACTTGTAGTAGTGAGTGGGACTTCTGGAAAGAGATTCTTGTGTAAGCAGAAGAGAAGAGAGGCATGGAAGCCTATGATTTTTAGAAAGTTAACTTTAGTGGTCATGTGAGAAAACGGGCTGACGGAGGAAAAAACGGTGGAAAAGAAATCACTTAACAGGCTTTTTTTCATGATGAGACACAACAATCTGGCACAATCAACTATTCTCAAATATTTATTTACTACCTATCATATGTGAAAACTGATCCGGGGAGAGATTGCTATGAGATTTTCTCATCAAGGATTTCTCAGCCACATCATGGAAATAAGACATGTCTGTGACCGTAATAAAATGTGGTAAAGTCTAACAATCGAGGACAGGTAGAATGCTTTGGTAATTTACTTTGGAAATGTCAGTGTAAGAAGGAACTCTTTCTTTATTTTTAACAATTACAGCTTTTAACAATTAGAACAAGTCATCTGCCTACACCCCAGTATTTCCTCTCAATAATGTCCTGTAAAGGCAAAAGTACAGATGTTATGGCTGCTGCAGTGGGAACTTTCGATATTACGAAAGTGACACTGGATGGCCTCGAATATCTTTCTCAATTTTGAAGTTGTATGGGCCTATAAGAAAAGAAATGCAGCATCATAGCAGCTAGTTATCTTCAGAAATGAATGAATTATACAGATCTCTGTCTGTCTTTTTGTCTGTCTGTCTCTCTTTTTTTTCCCCCTACTGGGGCTAAAATACAAATGCCCTATCTTTAAAATATCATATGTTTTATTGTTTACACTGACCTAATTGGAAATCACATTCTATTATATTTTAAACAATGTTTCTTAAATAAAGTTTCATAAAATAGTGAAAAGAAAGTTTTCAGTATTATTTCATAATCCACCAGGAACAAATTCAACTGTATTTTGTGGGTGTTTTTTTTTTTTTAATACAGGTATTGAGAATAGGTGTGCATGAATTAGTACAACTTTGGTTAGTGATTATTTGCAGGGACACAATGTTTCACGGCCATGACTGTCTAAAGTCAATATTTGGAGAGATTTTGTTAAACAGAGCCTTCCATTAAATTAATAATTATTTGAACTAGGCAAAACTAGCAAGCTTACAGGAGCGCTGGTGCAACCCTTTTATAAATCTATAAATCTTAATGGAACCAAAGAAATACTCTTTGCAATTTGTGTATGTATATGTATGGATATAAAATAAAAATGATTTTATCCACTTAAAAATAGTTAACGAGGCTGGGCGTGGTGGCTCAAGCCTGTAATCCCAGCACTTTGGGAGGCCAAGACGGGCGGATCACAAGGTCAGGAGATCGAGACCATCCTGGCTAGCACGGTGAAACCCCATCTCTACTACAAATGCAAAAAACTAGCCGGGCGAGGTGGCCGGTGCCTGTAGTCCCAGCTACTCGGGAGGCTGAGGCAGGAGAATGGCATAAACCCGGGAGGCGGAGCTTGCAGTGAGCTGAGATCCGGCCACTGCACCCCAGCCTGGGCGACAGAGCGAGACTCCACCTCAAAAAAAAAAAAAAAAAAAAAAAATAGTTAAGGAGTGTATATATGGAAGAAGAGCAAACACGTATACAAATGACAAGCCAATATGATAAAATATTAACAATAGTGAATCTACATAAAGGATATGCCAGTGTTCCTTATACTACTTTAATATTTGCAACATATCTGCAAACAGATTTAATTTTTCCCAAATACCATGTATATTTTTTATTAAAGAATATTCATGAAAAAAGTTTGGAAAATAATAAAAATAGAAAAAAATATTTATGCTCACCACAACTCAAAGAAACATCATAAACATTTTGACATAAATATATTTTTTCAGGTTATTTTGTATTTTCAATATAAATTTGTTTCTTCCTATCTATTTACTTCAGGAAAAGTAATTTCTCAGGTGTTGTAATATTTATTAAGTGTGCCTTTGCCTAGTGTCATTTTAAGTTTATTTTGCTGATGCAGATTTTGAAAGTGATTCCAACATGTAGACTTGAGAGAAACTGGAAATAAAAATAGCCTGCATCCACTGGCCAAAGGGCTGCCACATTCTGGGGGTTGGTGGCAGATAACCACGTTATCTTCTCCTCCCTAAGAGATCTACCACTCCATCAGATCTCTACAAATGTCATCTTTCTTCAAATCTGTGGCAGAGGCAGACCTTTGTAAAAGAAAAATGTTCTATGGAAAACTTATATTTGGTCAGTGACGATTTTTATCTTAAGTACTTGTGCCAAACACAAGATTGTGTTGTTAAAATGTGGGATCTTAAAATCTTTGAAATATATATTCAAATTAATTAATGCAAAAATTCTACATAGTGATTCAGTTCTCAAGTACATCACCTGAGAAGATTAGCCATATACTTGTTTTAAAGTAAAAATCGATTCTTAACTTCCATGCAAATCTGGTCAGTTTGGGTAGGCACAGAAAATATCTTAGGAAACCCTGTAGTTCAAACCTCCCAACTATAACTTCATTTGGAGCCTCAGGTAATATGTATGGGCATCTCCTGGAAGAAATGAAGCTGTAAAATGTAAAGATCTGTGCTTTTTATTTTGATGTAGAAAAATGTCCAAATATCCTATGGTCTGAATGTCTGTGTGCCCTCAAAATTCATATGTTGGAATTTAATACCCAAAGTGATAGTATCAAGAGGTGTGGGCTTTGTGGGGTGACTATATCTGGAGGGATCCATCCTTATCAATGGGATTAGTACCCTCATAAAAGAGGCTTGAGGGGGCCCCCTGCCCCTTCCACTATGTGATGACACAGTAAGAAGGGACCATCTCTGAAGCAGAGAGTGAGCCCTCACAAGAAACTGAGTCTGTCAACACCTATCCTGAACTCCCTAGCCTCCAAAACCATGAGCAATAAATTACCATTGTTTATAAATTACTCAGTCTAAGGCATTTTGTTACAGAAGCCCAAACAAACAAAGACAACATATTTTATATACTGTGTACTTGTGAAAGATTATCTTAAAACTTTTTAAACAGATGCAAAACTAAGAGAAGAAAGGAAAAGAAAATAATATCCAGACAATCACCATTGTAGACCTCAGTGTCCCAAATAAGCTTAAGAAGCATGATTAAGGTTGTAAATGATAACGGCAAGAGATTTTCAAACGAATGGATGGAGAAATAATATTTTCCTGGTCCTTTCATAGGATCTGCTAAAGTGAGGAAAGCACTAAACCTGGAAAACAAGCAGTGTCCGTTTCAAACTCCTTCATAGGACACTTGGGGAAGAGACAATCTGGTTGGGAGGGAGACAGGACCTGTCTTCAAGCTGCATTTGCATAGCATGCACATTCTTAGACTGCATGATTATTTGGCAGCATCTTTTGGACAGAACATGTTTAAAATATGATAAACTGCTTCAGGCTCTGGTTCCTGGATTCATCAGGGACCACAGTCTATGTCATCATTTCTTCCTTTATCCTTACTTGCTTTCTGCCATTCGCTCCTCTTTCTTCCAGGTGCTCGCTAAGCAATCTTCAGAGACCAACAAACCAGAAGAAATCTCATATTTAATGTGAAACCAAAAATGGCATTCACAGCCTCAGAAGCTGGTTAACCAATAAGAATTCCCAAATAGACACAATGGAGAAACTTTCATTCTTAGTGTTCACACTGGACTTGTTAGGTCTCACATTAAGAATCACTCTTGCACCAAGAGGTAACTGAATCTGTTTGGAATTTATCCTGTCACATAGAATTGCCAGCCTCTCAAGATTGCTTTATGCTTTGGCCAGACCTTCTTGGAGGTTTGCTATGCATTAGGGTTTGGCTATAGCCAAGGGAGAGCAAATGACATTATAATATCAATAGCTGCTGTCCAGTGGCATAACAACTTTTCAGTCAGGAGCTTTTTCCCAGGGCTTTTCTTTTTTTCTTTCTTTTTTTTTTTTTTTTTTTTTTTTTTTTATTATACTTTAAGTTCTAGGGTGCATGTGCACAACGTGCAGGCTCGTTACATATGTATACATGTGTCGTGTTTGTGTGCCGCACCCATCAACTCGTCATGTACACTAGGTATATCTCCTAATGCTATCCCTCCCCCCAACCCCTCACAATAGGACCCGGTGTGTGATGTTCCCCTTCCTGTGTCCAAGTGATCTCATTGTTCAATTCCCACCTATGAATAAGAACATGTGGTATTTGGTTTTCTGTTCTTGCGATAGTTTGCTGAGAATGATGGTTTCCAGCTGCATCCATGTCCCTACAAAGGACACAAACTCATCCTTTTTTATGGCTGCATAGTATTCCATGGTGTATATGTGCCACATTTTCTTAATCCAGTCTGTCACTGATGGACATTTGGGTTGATTCCAAGTCTTTGCTATTGTGAATAGTGCCGCAATAAACATACATGTGCATGTGTCTTTATAGCAGCATGGCTTATAATCCTTTGGGTATATACCCAGTAATGGGATGGCTGGGTCAAATGGTATTTCTAGCTCTAGATCCTGGATGAATCGCCACACTGTTTTCCACAATGGATGAACTAGTTTACAGTTCCACCAACAGTGTAAAAGTGTTCCTATTTCTCCACATCCTCTCCAGCACCTGTTGTTTCCTGATTTTTTAATGATTGCCATTCTAACTGGTGTGAGATGGTATCTCATTGTGGTTTTGATTTGCATTTCTCTGATGGTGAGTGATAATGAGCATTTTTTCATGTGTCTGTTGGCTGTATGAATGCCTTCTTTTGAGAAGTGTCTGTTCATATCCTTTGCCCACTTTTTGATGGGGTTGTTTTTTTCTTACAAATTTGACTGAGTTCTTTATAGGTTCTGGATATTAGCCCTTTGTCAGATGAGTAGATTGTAAAATTTTTCTCCCATTCTGTAGGTTGCCTGTTCACTCCGATGGTAGTTTATTTTGCTGTGCAGAAGCTCTTTAGTTTAATTAGATCCCATTTGTCAATTTTGGCTTTTGTTGCCGTTGCTTTTGGTGTTTTAGACATGAAGTTCTTGCCCATGCCTATGTCCTGAATGGTACTACCTAGGTTTTCTTCTAGGGTTTTTATGGTTTTAGGTCTAAGATTTAAGTATCTAATCCATCTTGAATTAATTTTCGTATAAGGAGTAAGGAAAGTTCTGGCTAGGGCAATCAGGCAAGAGAAAGAAATCAAGGGTAATCAGTTAGGAAAAGAAGAAGTCAAATTGTCCCTGTTTGCTGATGACATGATTGTATATTTAGAAAACCCCATTGTCTCAGCCCAAAATCTCCTTAAGCTGATAAGCAACTTCAGCAAAGTCTCAGGATACTAAATCAATGTGCAAAAATCACAAGCATTCTTATACACCAGTAACAGACAAACAGAGAGCCAAATCATGAATGAACTCCCATTCACAATAGCTTCCAAGAGAATAAAATACCTAGGAATCCAACTTACAAGGGATGGAAAGGACCTCTTCAAGGAGAACTACAAACCACTGCTCAGTGAAATAAAAGAAGACACAAACAAACGGAAGAACATACCATGATCATGGATAGGAAGAATCAATATTGTGAAAATGACCATACTGCCCAAGGTAATTAATAGATTCAATGTCATCCCCATCAAGCTACCAATGACTTGCTTCACAGAATTGGAAAAAACTGCTTTAAAGTTCATATGGAACCAAAAAAGACCCCACATTGCCAAGACAATCCTAAGCCAAAAGAACAAAGCTGGAGGCATCATGCTACTTGACTTCAAACTATACTACAAGGCTACAGTAACCAAAGCAGTATGGTACTGGTACCAAAACAGAGATATAGACCAATGGAACAGAACAGAGCCCTTAGAAATAATACCACACATCTACAGCCATCTGATCTTTGACAAACCTGACAAAAACAAGAAATGGGGAAAAGATTCCCTATTTAATAAATGGTGCTGGGAAAATTGGCTAGCCATAAGTAGAAAGCTGAAACTGGATTCTTTCCAGGGCTTTTCTAGGGAATAGCTTCAGAGCTGAATCTGGATGAAACATGTCTGGCCAACACGACAATTTTTTTTTTTTTTTTTTTTTTTTTTGAGACGGAGTCTCGCTCTGTCACCCAGGCTGGAGTGCAGTGGCCGGATCTCAGCTCACTGCAAGCTCCGCCTCCCGGGTTTACGCCATTCTCCTGCCTCAGCCTCCCGAGTAGCTGGGACTACAGGCACCCACCACCTCGCCCAGCTAGTTTTTTGTATTTTTTAGTAGAGACGGGGTTTCACTGTGTTAGCCAGGATGGTCTCGATCTCCTGACCTCGTGATCCGCCCGTATTGGCCTCCCAAAGTGCTGGGATTACACCAACACGACTATTAAGAGGGGTAGGAGAAGAAGAAAACTAGCATTTATAAGTGCCTACTATAGATTAGACACATATAAATGTTTATCCCACAAAATTACTACCATCTTGGAGTCAGCATTATTATCTCCTTTTATAGATGAAGAAATAGAGGCACAAAAGGAAGAGTTATTTGGTAAGATTCAAACACAAGCTTGTTCTCTGCCCTATGCGATGCTGTCCCATCATTGTTTAGCATGGCCAATGTAACCAGGGCAATCCACAACCGACTATTTATGTTCTCAGTTATGTTGGGTACCTGCTATTATGTGCATAGGAGTAATTGTTTTTCTACAGCCTTAGCTCAATGAATTTACACAATCAGAAAAAAGACAGTATCAGAGAACATTTGGGGAAATAAAGAGTAGAACTTAATAAGTTATAGTGAATTTTCCATAATATTCTGCTGGAAAAGAAGTTCAGGAAGTACGTTGAGGACTATGGTTGAAAAATCCAAATGGATGCTTCAGAGGGAGGGGCAGTTGTTGCACGTGTGTGTGTGTGTGTGTGTGTGTGTGTGTGTGTGTGTGTGTAGTTTACCTCACCACTGAATCAACCTAAATCTTAGAACATTTAAGTAACTCCCTATCACATTGCCAGCAGTATAACATAGGAAACACACGAGAAGTCATAATCCTGGAGGGTGAAGTAAAGATTAGCAGTACTAACATAAGCAATCACACAGAAAACTAAAGTATTAAATGTGTTTAAAGATTAAAGAATCAAAAGTTTTAAATAAACCACATTTCTCTAGTAAAGAGTTCACTAGATAAGTGGCCTTATTTGGGTCCCAAATTTGAAAAAGTATAACTAATAGATAAGTGACAATCAAAGTTATAATTCCCATCAATGTTAGACAATTTTGAATATCATAATCAAGTACATCAGTATTCATTATTATATTTGGTACTAATTTGAAATAAAGGTGAAATCAGATGTAAAGAATCTGTCAATCAGACCTAAAGAATCTCAAAAGCAAAAAATATTCACACTAGGAAGAAAACAAATTCTTACATTTTTCCCTGCCTCAAGAAATAACACAAGATTGGAAATACAATAATTCAGATTAAACCTGATATGGGGTCAAAAAATCAAGATATAAATTGCAATTATAAAAAATAGTACCTCAAATTTCATTCTTTTACTTGCTCAACAATTTTTAGAGATCTTTATTTACTATTGAAATGCGCAAGAGAAAAGTAAATTGTTTTGGAATATTTCCTAAAGCAACTGTAAAAAAATTGAAAGGTAAATGATTCTATCAGAAAATACTCCTAGTTGTATAAAACCTTAGAAAAGAAAAGCTGTTTAGAAGCAATATCAGAAGTGTCAATAACCTATATGAGAGGTGTCAATAACCCAGAAAAGGATTTCTGGGCAGAAAAGATGGATCCTGGGAAGTGAAGCAGTATAGCTCAGGAAGCAGCGAAGACTATGTTGTCTATGATGATGCCTAACCTGGTCCCCAAGCACCCAGCAGAACCAGCCTCGACTCACCACCCTACCTTGTATTCCTTTTCCTATAAGCTCACATGTATTGCATCCATCTTTATCACCATCCCAGGGGTAGGGATGGTTTTAAGAATTAACTGGACTTGCATTGCATAACATTACTCTTCAAAAGGTTGCCACAGGTAGACTAAACACTTTTTGAAGGATGACTACACACTATCCATATTTGTATCCCTTGGATTTGAGCCCATAGTACATACATAAATTGTAGTATGTTCACACGGATATAAGAACCCACTGGAGTGTTTCTTAATGCTCTGTTTGGCCACCAGATGTCAGTGTATGATAAAGAATGCTGGAACACTGCTGCTTGTTTCTAGTTAGAAAGAATTGAAAAGGCAGTTTTGATGAGTTTAATTTGCCAGTGAAAAAGAAGAAATAAATTTGGCAGGTACTCCACTGGGAGAAGATATGGTGAACAGGTGAGGATTTCTGGTTCCTACTAAGCATCAGTTACTGCTACTATGCCCTAAAGATGGAAAAGTTTTTCTCCACTTTTCAAAAAAGTATCAAAGTGTTTTTTTCCTTTTTTAAGAAGTGAAAAGAGCATGCTAAGCACATAGTAGGAGCTCAATTAAGCACAAACAGATTAACCTAAGTTAGAAAAATCCTAGACTTTGTGGAATTTTGTTTAAGAATATTCAAAATATGTAATATCTGCATGAATGACTAGGGATTTAACAATCATACTGATGGGAATGAAAGTAAACTAAGAGCCAGGAAAATCAATGCAAGAAAGTTATATTATGTAAAAAAAATCAAATTTTCAAAGAAATGGCTGAAAGTTCTCAAGATTTCATAATTATACTTAGAAAATGTTTGGTTTTTTAATCAGCTAAAGCTTACTTTACAATACAAAACACTATTTCAATATATGGACATATAAAGTACAATTCTCATGACCTGTTGATTCTACTTCCTCAGTATGGTTCAGATTCATCCACTTCTTCCTAATTCTACTCTATTGCTGTACTGTAGACATTCCTAATTTCTCACGCTTATCTGTCTCCCTACTCTGCAGCTTTGCTTCTTCAAACTCATTCTCCACCCTGCAGCCACAGGGATCTTCAAAAACACAAGTCCGGGCCAGGCACTGTGGCTCACACCTGTAATCCCAGCATTTTGGGAGGCCAAGTTGCGCAGATCACTTGAGTTCAGAAGTTCAAGACCAGTCTGGACAACATGGCGAAACCCTGTGTCTACTAAAAATACCAAAATTTGCTGGGTGTGGTGGTGTGCCTGTGGTCCTATCTACTCGGGAGGCTGAGGTGGGAAGACCACTTGAGGCAGAGGTTGCAGTGAGCTGAGATCATGCCACTGCACTCCAGCCCAGGTGACAGAGTGAGACCCTGTCTCAAAAACACAAACAAACAAACAAACAAAAACCCCACAAGTCTGACCATGCTATTTCCTTCTTTAGATCACCAGCAACTTCCTAATGCCTTCAGCATGAAGCCCAGCCATTTGCAAGGGCTGAACAGCTCTTCAGGATCTGTCTCCTGTTTGCCCACTTACACTGACTTTTCCCTATCCTCTGTACCCTAGAAATGAACACTTCATGCAGGTGTCACCCACCATACCACTGCATGCAATGATGTTCTTTCTGCCTGGGAAATATTCTCATTCACACTTCATCATGTTAATTCTTACTTAGCCTTTAGATGTGGCTCATTTACCTCTTCTTCCAAGAATTATTCCACGATTTCATCTTTCCCAATACCACCCCCTTAAACACACATAGTAGGTTAGGTGGATACTATATATGTAAGTGTATGAAGCAGCATTTATGCATTGCAGCAACTATAGCTGTTTACTATTTTCTCCTTTTACATATGACACTCCTTTATTATTCTATCTCATCTGGCACTTATACACTTTGAATGAATGATCTTAGCTATCTGGTGGCTAAACCTTATCCTAAGAGATATAAAATCCAAGGCCTAGAGATGGGCTCAGTAGCCCATGCTCACACATACTTAGTTATTTGTAGAGTTTGGAGTAGTAGCCAGATACCTGAATCCAAGTCCTGGACTCTTTCCAGTGTTCTTGGTTACTTCTATTGGCCATTCAGTGGGAATCACTTCATAGACACATAGCAGAGATAATTATAACGGAGTATTAATAGAACGGCCATGTCGTCTCAACTATTCACCATCATTCTAATGTAATGTAAGATATAGGAAACTTACAATCTTCATGGCCTAACATGGAGGGTTGTTAGATGTCTGTAGTCAAATGACTTTATAAAATATCAAAGTAGATAAGGCCTGGGGTAAGTTTCCCTGATAAATAACTATATTGGTTGCCACAGCAAAAGGAAATATTAGAATTGAGAAGGGACAGAACAAGATGCTTAGTGAAAATTTTATTTTTCCAGGAGGCACTTATCCTTCCCTGATGTTGAAAAAATCATAAGTCAATAAAGCATATTAAGAATCCTTGAGCCAGTCAGAACTCTGGTCCGTGGCCCCTTAAGGGACAGAGTTTTCACAACAGTATCTATCTGATTCTAGGAACAGTAAGAATTAATTATCACAATACTCAAAAACCATAAAAGTGGCATTTGAAATGGAGGCACAACAGAAAAACTCTCACTTATTCAGAAGCCTTCAGTGTAGATCTCCTAGGTCTTGTATTTGGGCCTCTGACTTACCTATACAGCATTTCATTTTCCACTGAAAATGCACTCCAACCCTGGATCTCCAAATACTAATCTTGGGTTGTGAATCCTCTCAAAGGTCCTGCAACCTCTTAATGTCCCTTAAATGGGCTGGGAATCTGCTGTGAAATGACTGCTGCCATGTGAACTACTATGGCTGAACTTCACTCTTTGGCCTGGAGCTCCTTGAATATCTGTGTGCACCCAGAGAAGCCTACAATTGGGATAAGCTTTGGGCAGTGACCACAGAAGCATGGCCTGTGCTCCCCGAGTAGACAATTATCTCATCCTCATAGTTAGCCTACATACAATTCTTGACAGCCAGGGATGATTTTTCCTTGCATTGGTCTGAGATGCAGGTGTTGCATCATTGCTCATGTTAACATTCCAGTATTTCCATCCACTGAATACCAGATCAGAAAGAGAATTACAATTTGACCAAGAACAGAAAAAAAAGAAAGGAAAAAAAAATTAAAGAGAAGATGAAAAAGGGAAGAAAATGTAAGAAGGTAAAGGCAGGTAGGGAAAATTCGGTAAAAATAGGAAGGGGAACTTATGTAGAGTTGCTCTATCAGGGAAACATTTCAGCCTAATGCGGTTGAGAATACATTGTCTTATTCCTCAAGTGCAAATATTTCAATCTTACAAGAGATATTAGTGGTAACAGAAAGAAAGAGAGGCATGGTCTGTATAATAATGTGTTCCCCTCCAAAGCTGAAGTATTCAAAAACTAGAAAATAAAAGCCTATCAATTTTGTGAGAGAGTGACAGTCTCTAGAGACACTCAGGTAGAGTGCTTGGGGAGCAGCGAGGAACGGAGGTCAGCATAGAGGCTTGTGGGTTGTCAGGAAAAGAAAAGACAGCAAAATTATGAGAATATAATAATTTTAGGAGCCGAATGCTTTATTTTCTTTTTAGGTTGTCAGAAGGGGAATGCATTTTTCTGTAGGTTGAGGAGATGGAACGAGTGGAGGAGAAACCAAATGGGCAAGAACAAGAGAATTGCTAGTCAAACAAATTCCCAGGGCAAGTCGGGAGAAAGAAAGCAAATCACAAATAGAAAGCTAAATGTTAGAGGAAGTCAAGATAATGTGTACTGTCTGACTTAAAAGAAAACAACATTTTTAAAAGGTGAATAGCTAAAGATTATAATATGCCTTTGCAAATGGTGTCAATTTTAATTTGTTATAGCAATAGCTTATATTATACATCTGTCCTGAGTCCTAAATGTTATTCGCAGATATTAAACAAATTGTTACTTTATTGGGTGAAAAACTCACTCAAACTTCTTGTGGCTTATTTTCTGGCAAAATTTCTTACTGATACTTGGTGTAATACAATTATGTAATGCCAATTTAAATAATTTAACATGTTCGAGATGTTGAAGTATCTCAAAGATACTGGAAGGGAGCTTCACGAATAGTGTCAGTTTAAAGTTTTGAAAGTACCTTCATCTACAAAAGAGGATTCCAAGAACAAGATATGGTATACTCTCTTTTCTTTAATAAAATATGGAAAATTCTGTAGGAATTGCTTTTAACATTCCTCTCTCCCACTACTGAAAGTTTGTTTTCTGGAAGTCAAAATTGACATTATGTTTTACTTCTGAGCAGTCAATACATTTTTCTTAAATCTTTTGAATATTCCTCAGTAGATAGTTTTACTGGATTAAAATTGACCATCTCAAGCTGCCACATTTAAACAGAGGCTGAGTTTTCCATTGATTATCAATTATTTTACTTTTTACTGTTTTATCATTGGAAACTCTCTTGACAGTTGCAAGTTGTTAAAATACTGCTTTTTTCCTCATTCTTTTGCTTCATAAATCACTACATCAACTATTTACGTAGGTGCCAGAAAATAAGTCACCAAGCATTTAGTCACAATTATGACTACTCAGATAGAAATCAATCCTGTAATTTTAGACAAATAAATGTGAAAATACTATTTTTATCTGGTTTCTAATCAACTATAAAATGTTAAGCCACTTCTGTATCCAGCCTCCCATAAAACTGGGTTTGACACACTTGTGACTATTAATATGAAGTATGTTTCAAATCCAATTTTTGGAGGGCGGGATCAAGATGGCCAACTAGAAACAGAGGCCATCGGAGGCTCTCACTGAAAAGAAACCTAATAAGCGTGTGAATCCTTCACCACAACTGAAGTATCAGGTTTTCTCATCAGAACTGACTAGTTGGCTGGCGTGATCCACGGAGGGGAAGAGCAGTGTGGTGCGGCCCACCTGAGAGCCACACAGGGCATGGGAGCCCCCACCCCTGAGCCAAGGGAGGCAGTGAGTGAGCATGCAACACAGCCGGGAAAACTGCTTTTTTCATGGAAATGTGCAACCCACGGATCAGAAGACCCTACTTACAAACCCATGCTATGGGCACCTAGCATCCCAACCCCAGAGCTACGGAGATTCTCAGCAGCCTCTCAGCTGGAACCTGCTGAAGCCTGCCAAGCTCCCAGGGGGAGGAGCGACCAGCACCACAGCTGTGGCTGCCTGCTGTCTAAGCCATTTATGCCCCTTGGTGGAAGGGCAGCAGCCAGCCCTGGGAGGCACAACAGCCTAACATGCTAAGCTCCCTGGGTGGGGGAAGGGCAGCATCCATTCCTATAGCTCCAGGCCATGCTTTTCCCCTGCTGGAGCCAGGAAGGCTGGACAGTTTGGTCCCAAGACTTGTCCCTCATAGCCCAACACACTAGCTGTGGCAGACTGCTGCCAGAGTGCCTCCTCAGGCCTGAACCTGACCCATTCATCCTCACTGGGTGGGGCTTCCCTGCAGCAACTCCAATAACTCCAGCCAGAGGCTCAGGGACAGAAAATGGATCTCCCTGGGCCTGAGTCCCTAGGGGAAGGGGTGGCCTCAGTCTCTGCGGACCAGCAGACTCAGCCTTTCTACCAGGTAGTTCTGAGGAATCTGGGCAGCCCAGACAAGTGGGTTTCTCCCTAGCGAAACAGACTCCCTCCACCAAGGGACAGTCAAAGTGATTCGTTAAATGGGTCCTATTTCCCATGCCACCCAACTGGGTGAGACTCTCCAACAATAGGGTTGTCAGACACCCTATACAGGAGTGATCCTACTGGCATCAGATTGGTGACCCTCGAGGTCAGAGATCCCAGAAGAAGGAGCAGGCATCCATCTTTGCTGTTCTCCAGTCTCTGACTGACATCTCCAGGCATGGGAGCAAACCAGATGAATAGGGTCTGAAGTGAACCCCCAGCAAACCACAGTAGCCCTACAGAAGAGGGAACTGGCCATTGGAAAACAAACAAACAAACAGAAAGCAACAACAACAGCATCAACAACAACAACAAAAGGTCCCATAAAAAACCTCATCCAAGGGTCAGCAGCCTCAAAGATCGTAACTAGACAAACTCGTGAAGATGAGAAACGATCAATGAAAAAATGCTGAAAATCCAGAAGGCCAGAGTGCCTTTTCTCCTCCAAATGATGGCAATGCCTCTATAGCAAGGGTGCAGAACTGGACGGATGATGAGATGAATAAATTCACAGAAGTAGGCTTCAGAAGATGGGTAATAAAAAACTATGCTGAGCTAAAGGAGCATATTCTAACCCAAGGTAAAGAAGCTAAGAGCCTTAATAAAAGGTCAGAGGAGCTGCTAACTAGAATAACGAGTTTAGAAAGGAACATAAATCACCTGCTGGAGCTGAAAAACACAGCACAAGAACTTCGTGTCGCATGCACAAATACCAATAGCTGAATCAACCAAGTGGAAGAAAGGGTATCAGAGTTGGAAGACTATCTTGCTCAAATAAAGTATTCTTTTTTCTCTAGTCTTGCATGCAGACAAGACTAGAGAAAAAACGAATGAAAAGGAATGAACAAAGCCTCCAAGAAATATGGGACTTTGTAAAAAGACCGAACCTACAATTAATTAGAGTACCCGAAAGAGACAGGGAGAATGGAAACAAGCTGGAAAACACACTTCAGGATATTATCCAGGAGAACTTCCCCAACCTAGCAAGAAATTTGCCAACATGCAAATTCAGGAAATATCGAAAATACCACTAAGATACTCCATGAGAAGATCAACTCCAAGATACATAATCATCAGATGCTCCAAGGTCAAAATGAAAGAAAAAATGTTGAGGGCAGCCAGAGAGAAAGGTCAGGTCACCTACAAAGGGGAGTCCATCAGACTAGCAGCAGACTCCTCAGCAGAAACTCTACAAGCCAGAAGAGATTGGTGCCCAATATTTGACATTCTTAAATAAAATAATTTTCAACCCAGAATTTCATATCCAGCCAAACTAAGCTTCATAAGCAAAGGAGAAATAAAATCCTTTACAGACAAGCAAATGCTGAGAGATTTTGTTACCACCAGGCCTGCCTTGCAAAAGCTCCTGAAAGGGGCACTAAATATGGAAAGGAAACCCAGTACCAGCCACTGTAAAAACACACCAAAATATAAAAGCCAATGACTCTATGAAGAAACTGTATCAACTAGTGTGCAAAAGAACCAAACAGCATCATGATGACAGGATCAAATTCACACATAAAAATATTAACTTTAAATTTAAATGGGCTAAATGGCCCAATTAAAAGACACAGACTGGCAAATTGAATGAAGAGGCAAGGCTCATCAGTGTGCTGTATTCAGGAGACCCATCTCACATGCAAAGACACACATAGGCTCGAAATAAAGGAATGGTGGAAAATTTACCAAGCAAGTGGAAAGCAAAAAAAGCAGGGGTTGCAATCCTAGTCTTTGACAAAACAGACTTTAAACCTACAAAGATCAAAAAAGACAAAGAAGGGCATTACAGAATGGTAAAGGGAACAATTCAACAAGAAAAGCTAACTATTCTAAATATATATGCACCCAATACAAGAGCACCGAGATTCATAAAACAACTTCTAATAAGTCTCTTTGTAGGTCTCTACACACAGTAATAGTGAGAGACTTTAACACCCCACTGTCAATATTAGACAGATCAATAAGACAGAAAATTAACAAAGATATTCAGGACTGAACTCAGCTCTGGATCAAGTGTACCTAATAGACATCTACAGAACTCTCTACCCCAAATCAACAGAATATGCATTCTCCTCAGTGCCACATGGCACTGATTACAAAATTGACCACATAATTGGAAGTAAAACACTCCTTGTCAAATGCAAAAGAACTGAAATCATAATAGTCTCTCAGACCACAGTGCAATCAATTTAGAATTCAAGATTAAGAAACTCACTGAAAACCATGCAATTACATGGAAATTGAACAACCTACTCCTGAAGGACTCCTGGGGAAATAATGAAATTAAGGCAGAAATCAAGATGTTCTTTGAAACCAAAGAGCAGAGACAATGTACCAGAATCTCTGGAACACAGCTAAAGCAGTGTTAAGAAGGAAATTTATAGCACTAAATGCCCACATCAGAAAACTAGAAAGATCTCAAGTCGACACACTAACATCAGAATTAAAATAGCTAGAGAGGCATGAGCATATTAATCTAATAGCTAGCAGACAACAAGAAATAACTAAGATCGGAGCAGAATCGAAGGCAATAGAGACACAAGAAAACCCTCCAAAAAAGCAATGAATCCAGGAGCTAATTTTTTGGGAAAAGAAAAAAAAGAAACAAAATAGATAAACCACTAGCTAGACTAATAAAGAAGAAAAGAGAGAAGAATCAAATAGACATAATAAAAAATTATAAAGGGGATATCACCATTGACCCCACAGAAATACAAACTACCGTCAGAAAATACTATATTTCTAAATATATAGTATAGTATATAAATACTACATGAACACCTCTATGCAAATCAACTAGAAAATCTAGAAGAAATGGATAAATTCCTGGACACATACAGTCTCCCAAGTCTAAACCAGGAAGAAGTAAAGTTACTGAATAGACCAATAACAAGTTCTGAAATTGAAGCAGTAATTAATAGCCTACCAACCAAAAAAAGCCCAGGACCAGATAGATTCACAGCTGAATTCTACCACAGATACAAAGAGAAGATGGTGCCATTCCTTCTGGAACTATTCCAAACAATTGAAAGGGAAGGACTCCTCCCTAACTCATTTTATGGAGCCAGCATCATCCTGATACTGAAACTGGGAAGAGTCACAATAAAAAAAGAAAACTTCATGCCAATATCCATGATGAACATCAAAGCGAAAATCCTCAATCAAATACTGGCCAGCCAAATCCAGCAGCACATAAAAATCTTATCCTCTACAATCAAGTCAGCTTCATCCCTGGGATGCAAAGCTGGTTCAACACAGACAAATCAATAAGCGTAATCCATCACATAAACAGACCCAAAGACAAAACCACATGATTATCTCAATAGATGCAGAAAAGGCCTTTGACAAATTCAACATCCCTTCACGTTATAAACTCTCAATAAACTAAGTATTGATGGAACATACCTCAAAATAACAAGAGCTATTCATGACAAACCCACAACCAATATCATATTGAATGGGCAAAAGCTAGAAGCACTCCCTTTGAAAACCGATACAAGAGAAAGATGCCCTCTCTCACCACTCCTATTCAATATAGTCTTAGAAATTCTGGACAGGGCAATCAGGCAAGATAAAGAAACAAAGCGTATTCAAATAGGAAGATAGGAAGTCAAATTTTCTCTGTTTGCAGATGACATGATTGTATCTTAAGAATACCCCGTCATGTCAGCCCGGAAACTCTCTAAACTGATAAGCAACTTCAGCAAAGTCTCAGGATACAAAATCAATGTGCAAAAATCACAAGCATTCCTTTACATCAATAATAGACAAGCAGAGAGCCAAATCATGAATGAACTCCCGTTCACAAAAGCTACAAAGATAATAAACTACCTAGGAATACAGCTAACAAGGATGTGAAGGACCTCTTCAAGGAGAACTACAAACCACTGCTCAAGGAATTAAGACAGGACACAAAAAAATGGAAAAACATTCCATCCTCATGGATAGGAAGAATCAATATTGTGAAAATGGCCATACTGCCCAAAGTAATTTATAGATTAAATGCTAAGTCCATCAAACTTCCATTGACATTCTTCACAGAATTAGAAAAAACAACTATTTTAAATTTCGTATGGAATTAAAGAAGACCCTGTATAGCCAAGATAATCCTAAGCAAAAAGAACAAAGCCGGAGGCATCAAGCTACCTGACTTCAAACTATACTACAAGGCTACAGTAACCAAAAGAGCATGGTACTGGTCCCAAAACAGACAGCTAGACCAATGGAACAGAAGAGAGACCTCAGAAATGACACCATACATCTACAACCATCTGATCTTCGACAAACCTGACAAAAACAAGCAATGGAGAAATAATCTCCTATTCAATAAATGGTGCTGGGAAAACTGGCTAGTCATATGCAGAAAACTAAAACTGGACCCCTTCCTTAAACCTTATGCAAAAACTAACTCAAGATGGATTAAAGACTTAAATGTAAAACCCAAAACCATAAAAACCCTAGAAGAAAACCTGGGCAATACCATTCAGGACATAGGCATGGGCAAAGACTTCATGATGAAAACACCAAAAGCAATTGCAACAAAAGCCAAAATTGACAAATGGTGTCTAATCAAACTAAAGAGCTTCTGCACAGCAAAAGAATCATCAGAATGAACAGGCAATCTACAGAATGTGAGAAAATTTTTGCAATCCACTCATCTGACAAAAGTCTAATATTCAGAATTTACCAGGAACTTAAATTTACAAAAACAAACAACCCCATCAAAAAGTGGGCAAAGGATATGAACAGACACTGCTCAAAAGAAGATGTTTATGTGGCCAACAAACATACGAAAAAAAGCTCAACATCACTGATCATTAGAGAAATGCAAATCAAAACCACAATGAGACACCATCTCAGGCCAGTCAGAATGGCGATTATTAAAAAGTCAAGAATACATAGATGCTATAGATGCAATCGATGCTAGCAAGGCTGTGGAGAAACAGGAACTGCTTTTACATTGTTGGGGGGATTGTAAATTAGTTCAACCATTGTGGAAGGCACTATGGCAATTCCTCACAGATCTAGAACCGGAAATACCATTTGACCCCGCAATCCCATTACTGGGCATATACCCAAAGGAATATAAATCTTTCTACTATAAAGTCACATTCACATGTATGTTTACTGCAGCACTATTTACAATGGCAAAGTTATGGAACCAACCCAAATGCCTACCAATGATAGACTGGATAAAGAAAATATGCTACATATACTCCATGGAATACTATGTAGCCATAAAAAGAAATTATATCATGTCCTTTGCAGGGATGTGGATGAAGCTGGAAGCCATCATCCTCAGCAAACTAACACAGGAACAGAAAACCAAACACCACATGTTCTCATTCCTAAGTGGGAGCTGAGCAATGAGAACACATTGACACAGGGAGGGGAACAACACACACCACAGCCTGCTGGGGGTGGGGGCGAGGGGAGGGAACTTAGTGGATGGGTCAACAGGTGCAGCAAATCACCATGGCACATGTAAACCTAGATAACAAACCTGCACATTCTGCACATATATCCTGGAACTTAAAGTTAAAAAAATCAATTTTAGGGCATACTAGCTATGCTGACTATGAAAATATATTTTGCATTTTTATGGTTCCTTTTACTTCAGCATTTCAAAGATGTTAAAAGTATTTAAATTTTCATTATATGAGAAAGGTATTATACAAAGTATCAGTAAGAGATTTTGCCAGAAAAGTAAGCAACAGAAAGTCTGAGTGAGTTTTTCACCCAATGAAATATCAATTTGTTTAATATCTGAGAATGGCATTTAGGACTCACGACAGATGTCCATGAATTCAAAATCAATTTCAAGTTAGCATGCCTGAGAAATTAAAAAAAAAAAGTATTCATCATATAGCTATGGAACAGAAATTTATAATTTAGTCACAAAATAAAGAGAAATGGTATATTATTTTAATGAGAAAATTTCAAATATCATTAACTACTGTCTAGGTTTGCTGATGTCAGAAGTGATGGAAAATCTACAGTAGATGAATCACATTATAGTCTGTAAATTCAATACTAATTTATTAGCATTACTACTTTTGAGAAAGTGCTGAAATTAAATTGCATTTATTAATGACAATTGTTAGGGACCCACATCAAATGAGATTGTTCAAAATTGCAATTCAGACAGCTGCTCCACATTTTGACTTTTGTTGACCTCTAAGAAGTAAAATGTTGACCATTAGATAATGCTTTATGTAATTCTCATAGCTTGAGAAACAGTACATATTTAATAAGAATATATTACCTCATTAATATACTAAGCTAATATAAATATAATTTTTATTTATATAATATACTTAGTTAATATTATAAGTCATATAATTAGTTAATATAGAAGTTTAAAGTTAATAAAACATAGTGACTTATTTACCATATTATGCTTTATATCTTAATTTTTTCCAACTGTTTCAAATATATCATGTTTTATAAAAAACACCTTTGATAGTTATATTCCCGTGTTAAATTTCCAAAGCCTTATTTGTCCAGCATGAGCAGATAACACTTTTGGGAAAAAAAAAAAAAAAAAAAAAAAAACTTTGAACATTCAACGTGTTGACATATTTTGCTAACAGATTTTCCCCACATGACCTCAAGTTTGATTTTTACGAATGAAAGCCTTTTGCACTGTTGCAGTGATGCATCGCTTGTTACATTAATTGGGGATAAAAGGTCCTTTTAAGGAAAATGGTCCGGAAACAAAAGGCAGCATGGGGAAGCAGGAGCTGTCACACTCTCGGACAGAAGGTGGCAGCAGCTGAAGGTCCTGAACTGTTCATAGGCCTTCTCCCTGTGCTTCATATTTTCACTCTTAACCAGCTCCTCACTTAGGTTTTGTTGTTTATTTTTGATCATAAAATAAATTATAACTAGAATAATGTGACAGTGTCAAAATCTGACTAAATCCATTCTTAACTAATTTTAATAAACACCAATTTATAAAATAATTTTGTATTTGAGATTGTTTATGATTTTTTATTGTTTTATGGATGAGTCCATTTGTGTCTCAATACATACTTTTAAAATTAATGTAGCATTATGTTTTAATATCTGTGTTTATCACTTGCTCATTTACTTTTCCCTGGAATATGGGCTCATTCATTCTTTATTCTAGAATATAAAAAAAAAGACACATAAAAAAAATCCTTTATCACTCCTCTGTCAAGTTCCAAAAGAATCCTCCTAGAATTTGTACTGGGATTGCTTGAACATTATGAAAATTGATAGGATCAATAGTTCTGCTGAAGATCATGATATCATTTACTGAGGAGTAAAACTTGTCCCTCAGTAAAGTAATATAATTTGAATTTTTAGGTCCTTCACATCTAATTAGACTTATTTCTAGCAGATATAAGAAAAAAATAAAATTAACTTTTAAAAAATCATTTGTTTTGTGAATCATATGTCTCCTCATTATTCTATTTTACATGATGAAAACTTAGAGAGTTTTATATATTTATGTTATATAAAATAAACATTATTCTGAACTCTCCCATTATTTTCTATGAATTTTTGGTTGCTTCCTGCAATTTTGTGAAGAAAATTACCTATTATTAAGTCTTCATTTCTGTAGCAAGTGCTTTAAATATATTATCATATTTAATCCTTACAATAAAAACCTTAGGAAATAATATATGGTGTGAGACACATATAACTAATTGTAGAAGTATGGGAAAGAGGAGAGACCACTGTGAAAATGGTAAGAGCTATCTGAATATGAAGTAGTAAAATTATTCCTCAATTATATCATCCGTCTCCAAGCCTTGAACAATCATTGCTTTGCTTTTGGACCTTTTTACCAACCGCTAACTAGTTATTTCTTGCCAAAAATTCACATCAACATATTCAAAAGCAAGCTCATCATCTTTCTTCACGACCCTTAAGTAACCTATTTTTCTTCTATGAATTCCTGTAACATTGTGTTTTATCAATTAAATGGTGTTTAGTGCATTCTACTTCCTTCATCTCCCCTGCAGGATTATATAACCCTGGAAAGTAGATGTTAAGTATTTATAAATCTTTGTAGGCTTTCATTGATCATAAGATAAATAAATTCCAACTTCTCACAAGTCCTCTGACCCGGGGGAAGCAAGGGCTGTCATCCCGGGGTGCTGATGACATGTGTGCAACCTTCTCACTCACACTGATGCTTCACATATGGCTCAGCACAGTGAACAATCCTCCTTGCTTCTTCCCTCACTTTGACACACCTCCGGAAACAGCCAGTGTAGAATGCAGGACTTTCACAGAACTAACACAGGCACTTCCCAGAGGGGCCGTTCTAAGGAAGACTAGGGTCCTGTGTGGGATCATAGGGCAATGGACTTTATCACTGATATAAAACAAGAAATGGATGGCAGCTTTTCACCCAGGCACAACATAGAGGCAACGTACATCTAGGCTGCCCATAACATGTGCCCCTTTAATAATAAAGATGATCGCCAAATTATGCACTATCCCTAAAATAGCCTGTAAGGTATCTCATCCTTTACCTGGAAGGAATTGGGCACTCTTAAATACAGTTGTTTCTTTTTTTTTTTTTTTTTTCCTTTTCTTTTTTTTTTTCCTTTTTTTTTCTTTCCCCTCCGAGACGGCGTTTCACTGTTGTTGCCCAGGCTGGAGTGCAATGGCACGATCTCGGCGCACCACAACCTCCTCCTCCCGAGTTTAAGCGATTCTCCTGCCTCAGCCTCCCAAGTAGCTGGGATTACTGGCATGCACCACCACGCCCGGCTAATTTTTTATATTTTTAGTAGAGACGGGGTTTCTCCATGTTCAAACTCATGACCTCAGGTGATCCACCCACCTCGGCCTCCCTAAGTACTGGGATTACAGGCGTGAGCCACTGTGGCCACATTTTCTTTAAAGACAAGTGATAATAGCTCAGCCAATATATTACAGACATGCATTATGTATTTTATCTTACTATTAAAACCTCCAAAAGAGAAAAATCAATGTAAATTATTGTAGTGGCCCTTCATCCCCAACACACTTTTTTTTTTTTTCGTCAGCACCAGCGCCCACGCCTCTGTGTACCTCACCAGGATGCTTACGTCAAACTCGTTAAGAGCCGCAGCCAGCTCGCCAATGCCCGTGTGGCCTTTGGCTTCGTCAGTGGGCGAGGTAGCTTGAGCAGCATTGGAGATGCCAGCGATGGCCTCCTGGACTTGTTTGAACACATAATCTCGGTTGGCTCTAGTAGCGGCAACATCTGGGTGGCGGAGAAATGCTTGAGAGGCAGTGTACAGCATTGTGGCATTCTTCTTCAGAGCCCCTCGGGCAGCTGCCATCTCATCTCGACAATGAGGATCCTTCAGCTCCTGTGTGGTAACACGTGAAAGCTGTCACATACATGAAATTTGCATGGAAATATTTGCAACAGAGCTTGGAGTCACAGACTCTTAGTAACACACTGAACTTCAGAAACCCTTGTGCTGTTTCTAGCCGCCAGGCCTTTGCATATACTGTTTTGTTTGTTTGTTTTATAGAGACAGAGTCTGGCTCTATCACCTAGGTTGGAGTACAGTGGTATCATCAAAGCTCACTGCAGCCTCCATCTCCTGGGCCCAAGCGATCCTCCCTCTTCAACCTTTTAAGTGGCTAGAACTACAGGTGCATGCTTCCACACCTGGCTAGCTAAAAAAAAAGAAAAAAAAAAAAAAAAAACAATTGTGGAAGTGGGGTCTGGCTATGTTGCCCAGGTGGGCCTTGAACTCCTGGCCTCAAGGGAATCTCCCACCTCTGCTTCCCAAAGTGCTGGAATTACAGCCATGAGTGATCACGACTGGCCTACTGTCCCTTTTATGTGAAATGCCTGAGCTTTCCTCCTCTGCCCTACCCTTTCACCTGACAGGGCTCCACTGACTTGGCACATCCTCCACCCAACTTTCTAAGCTGTGTCCCCTTTTATCTGTTCCCACAAGACACTATTCCTCTCCTATCACTAACACTTATCCTACTTTACTATATTATTTGTTGAGCATAAATTTTTCTTCTATAATGTACCTCTAATGACAGCAGGGAGCCCTAGTTGTCTTATTCAGTGGTTCTTCAGTCATTAGCACAGTGGCTGGCCTATAAGAGGCATTCAATAAAATATTGCTGAAAGAATATAAAAACCAAGCCACTAACAAGGTAAGCTGATTGCATGGGCCACAGAGTAAGTTATGAACAGAGACAAAACCTGAAAATGTCAGTCTTCTGAGGCCCTACTTGCCTCCATATTCAATTATTGTTACAAACCTGGGAAACCAAACTTCTGATTTTTGCTCAGCACATCAATGTCCCTTCATTATCATTTTCAGAATAGGGTCCTTTCTTTGTTGTTGTTGACAGCCTCTAATGGCAGCTCATCATTAAGTTTAGAGAACAGAAAATAACAGGCCAAAGATGATTTGTTTTCCTAGTTTTGGATGACAAAATAATACCACTAGGGAGTCTTTATTTCCATCTTTAAAGACTGTTGTTGAGAAAATGTTCACACGATTTTCAGAAATGTCAAAGCGGTGTTGCTCTCTGAGAGCCATGCAGGATTGCCAGCTGTGTATCTCTAGGAGAATATTCTTCCAGCTGGAAAACATCAGTAAAGGGTATTTGAATCACTGGGCTTCTCATCCTATTTGCTCATTTGGCATATGACAGATGTATGACCTGGTAACAAGAAATTACATCTTCTGTTTTGTTGGTCAAAATAATTCTGAGACAAACACATTATATTTTATATCTATGATTTTCAAGAAAATTGGTAATAAATAATGAACAATTTACTGAACCATCTTTTTTCTTCTTTAAGCATTAAAAGATGGATACTAGGTAACACAATCTCTAAATTGGGATTATCTAATTTGAGCCCCAGAGATGAAAATGGATAAACAGGTAACAAATATTTGAATGTATTCTCTACGCAGGGCAATGACTTGGGCACGAGAGGTAAGTTTCTCCTAAACAGTCATGAAAGCCTTTATTAATATCAGAACATCTGGTTCAGAAAATCCATTCCTGGGTATCTATACAGAAAAAAAATAATAAAATGATAAAATAGATCTAAATACACAAGTGAGAAATGCGGGTTGCGCAAATCTCTCCATAAAGATACTTGAAGAAGCATGTTTTAACCATAAGAAAAAAACTGGAAACAATCTAAATATTGAATTATCAAGAATTGGTTGAAAAAAAACTACTGAAACCTTCATATTGGAGTATATGATGATTAAAATTAGTTTCTAAAAATTAATAACATGAATACTATTTATAAGATAAAAAGCAGAACACAATATGCATATTTGTATGCATAGTTTGATTTTAAATACATTAAAATGTGAAGCTAAATATCTGAAAGAAAATATACCAAAATATCAGCACCATATTCTTTGTGGGTGGTAGGGTATGATGTGCTTTTCCCCTTTCTTTCTGTTCTACTGTTTTTCTAAATTTTCTTGAAAGAGTCTGAACTAACAATCAACTAAAGTATTAATGAAGCAAAAATAATTACTGTAGGTATTTTCATATGAACATCATCTATATTCTCGTGGCTTTTAATGTCAGCTACATGCTGATGACCCACATTTCTATCTCCAGGCCACACTTCTCTCTTTTTGATGTTTCAATGTAGATATCTCAAAATCAACATATCTGTGTTGGTTATTTTAGGTGTCTACTCGACTGGATTGAGGAGTGTCTAGAAGGCTGATGAAGCATTATTTCGAATGTGTCACTGTGAGAGTGTTTTAGGAGGCAACCAGCATGTGAGCCAGTGAATTAAATGGAGAAGCTTCACCCTCAATGTAGGTGGGCACCATCCAGTGGGCTGAGGGCAAAGATAGAACAAAAAGGTGGAGGAAGCATGAATTCATTCTCTGTCTCCCTTTCAGAGCAGAATGCCCTTCTCCTCCTGCCCTTGGACATCAGAACACCAGGTTCCTAGGCTTCTAGACTCTGGGGCCTGCACCAGTAGTCTCCTGGGCTCTCTACCTCTCTCTCACTATTCAGAGTAACTTTGCTCCTGTTTATATTACACACTGGGCTACCATACAAGATTCCCTTCGAACAAGGAATTCTGCTGATAAAAACATACTTAAAAATAACCACATAAACGAAAATTACATTTATGTGCCTGTCTCACAAAGGACTAGCTCTTGGTTAAGTTCCTAATCCCAGCCTCACTTAAGCCTGGCACAGAATGAACATTCAACAAATGTTTGTTGAGTGGAACTTTCCTGTTGGTCGGAGAGAAAGTTAGAGAAACTACGAATGGCCCAAAATATTTTAAAAATTCTGGAAGCAGTCGAGAGGATGGGTGAAAGGATTTTAGGAGATCCTTCCACATTTGGAAATATTTTTTTCTATGCAAAAGAATAAAAACCCACTCTGTGGGAACAAAATACTAAAGGTATCCAGTGAGCAAACAGAGCTAGCTGAAACTGAGAAATCCCTAGGCAAAAGGGAGGCTGATATGGTCTGGCTCTGCATCCCCACCCAAATCTCATTTTGAATTGTAACCCCCACATGTGGAGGGAGGGACCTATAATCCCCACGTGTGGAGGGAGGGAGGTGATTGGATCATAGGGGCGGTTTCCTCCATGCTGTTCTCGTGATAGAGAGTGAGTTCCCACGGGGTCTGATGGTTTTATAAGGCAGTTTTCCCTGCTCTTGCTCACTGTCTCTCCTGCTGCCTTGTGAAGAAGGTGCCTACCTCCCTTTCCTCCATGATTGTAAGTTTCCTGAGGCCTCCCCAGCCATGTGGAACTGTGGGTCAATTAAATCTCCTTTCTTTATAAATTACCCAGTCTCAGGGCAGTTCTTTGTAACAGCATGAGAACGAACTAATACTGAGGCTGAGGAGATCCCAGGTCACACAGAATCATCACAGTGACTCACGCTCGCCTGAGCTCTTCTCACCCCTTTTTCCCTTCCTCCCCTGCCCTTTTCCCCCGTTCTCTCTCTCTTTCTCCATCCCCCTCCGTGCCTTTCCTCTCATTTTGTTCATGTTTTCTTCTTCTCTTTCATAAAAATTTCACCCCACATACTACACATCCTGGGAGTGCATATGTGTGGTGGTATTCACAAGACTAGGAGATAAAAAGTGAGGGCAAAGGGTGACATCCAGAGACTGACCACAGCACCACCCCACAGTTTAATAATTTTCATTTGACATCAGAGCTGTGTTCCTACGGTGGATAGAAGATTAGAGTGTAGTAGGGCTAGCAGGGTGGGTCCCATCAAAGCAAGTAATCTGTGGCCTGCATATAGGTAGGGGCCAGAGATTGGTCCAGAGCCCACCGTGGCATCACAACTGGCCCCTGCAGGAAACAGTCTTTGTCATCACAGGTTCTTAGGGCATTTGATAGCAAGCAGATGCAGTTGATCCATTGTTCAGGCCTATAAAGCTACGGGGTTATGTAAACTCACCCATTTTCTCCCCTAGCATTTCCAAAATCTTTCCCACCTGTTGTCTTCTTGCTGCTACATAGTTAAGTTTCACCATCTCTTTTCCAAACTCTTTAAAACGGTTTGCAAGGTCTTGCTCATTTGTAGCATTTTTGACAGCTTCCAGGGCCTCTTCCACCTGCAGTGGTGAAAAACAACATCTTATTAGTGGATAGTATTTAAATATTATTCAACATGTTAGAAATGGAATTTGCACCCAAAAAATCTAAAACACTAGTGTTAACATGTAAATGAAAAAATGGGAGAAGAGTTCCTCTAACAATCATGTGTAGTCAGATTAAATAGTTGTTCAAGACTTAAAAAATATTTTGTATACAAAAGAAATAATTGCTGAGCTCCTGGTGCACACAAAATCCTGTATTTATTATATTTTATTAAAGTATGATTTGGAAAGAATATCAACCTTTAAGTAGAAACACTAAGGAAAATATATTTGAGAAAAAATACTGAAGTTTAGAAAAAAATCTAGAAGGCTTCAGAAGAGAAAATGGTTTACAAACAGAAGACTGGAGAAATTCCTGAGCTGCTAAAAATTTAGGACAGCATGAATCTGCAACCAATGTTGACAACATCTCTAGGACTGGGACTAAAGGGATTATCTTTTTTTTTTTTTTTTTTTTTTTTTGAGACAGAGTCTCGCTCTGTCGCCCAGGCTGGAGTGCAGTGGCGAAATCTCAGCTTACTGCAAGCTCCGCCTCCTGGATTCAAGCCATTCTCCTGCCTCAGCCTCCCTAGTAGCTGGGACTAGAGGTACCCGCCACCATGCCTGGCTAAATTTTTTTTTTTTGTATTTTTAGTAGAGATGGGGTTTCACAGTGTTAGCCAGGATGGTCTTGATATCCTGACCTCGTGATCCACCCACCTCGGCCTCTCAAAGTGCTGGGATTACAGACGTGAGCCACCGCACCCAACCTAAAGGGATTATAATTTTAAGCTGAGTTTATACCTCTCCATCCAATGGAAAGAGGAAACATTGTTTCCTTGAAAGCAAGTGAATTTGAAGTTTTGTTGCTACCCGACTGACAGGGACTTAGCGAACTCCTTCACCACAATATCTTAATTTTAGTTAATTGTATCCACAGATGGGATAACTTAAAGGTTTACCAATTGTGGATTTTTTCACACCATATTGAAGTTAAGATCATTGTGGAGGGGAGAATAAAACTTCTCAAAACTTAAATTATTTATAAAGGAATTTTGATGCTATACCACTAAGGTGGTATCCATTGGAGTGGAATGGGGGTGGACAGGATGATGGCAAGCACACCACCCTACCAATGTGCCATGCTTCCAAATCCCCACAAACTGTCTCACTGAACTTTTCCATAGTAGCATTGGACTTGAATTGTGAATTCCATCAAAATTCCTTTATAAATAATTTAAGTTTTGAGAAGTATTATTCTCCCCTCCACAATGATCTTAACTTCAATATGGTGTGAAAAATTCCACAATTCGTAAACCTTTAAGTTATCCCACCTGTGGATACAATGATCTAAAATTAAGATATTGTGGTGAAGGAGTCCACTAAGTCCCTGTCAGTCAGGCAGCATCTTTATAGAAATAATTTCATCAGTGGAAATAGCCAGGAACAGGGTCCTGAGTGAATAAAGCACAAGACAGACATGTTTTTGGAAAATCAACTGTTCTTAAACATGAAGGGAGTCTGATAGAGGCCCCCAACTAGTTCCATTTCCTGAGAGAGGAATGGAGCGCTAAGGCAGCTTTGAAAGAAAGAGGAATGAGAAATGCAGGAAATACTTGGGCAGAATTCAGATAGCCTCTTGCTTAATTTTGGGCAAATTAAAGGGCATTGTACAGACAGTGCATTGTTTGACAATTCTGAAACACAAATGACAACTACAATGGCTGAAAATAGCCATAGATTATACTAACTCAAATCTGAACTTAATTGAGGCTTGACACAATCACAAAGGTGGCTAATTTCACTTCCTTATCAAGTGCACTGAGCAAAGGAAGAGAATATGTATCTAAGCCAGTAATAATGAATATCATCAAGTCTTTTGTCCCAGAGATATGTAATACCATTCAATTTACCAAAAAGGCTAACTCCTTTTAGTAAGGACAGAGTGGTAACAAGCAAAGGAAGTAATTTGGAATGATACTGGTGGCGGGGGTTGAGAGGGAGGTTAATCTAGATGCCACATAATGCTTATGTGCTGGATTGGGAAATTTAAGTTTCCATTCTCAATTTCTATGGAAAGCATGCATCTTCTTTTTTTTTCTAATTATAAAAATATGAAATGATGATGTAACTCCTCAATGTTAGTCATTCTCAATTCCTATTAGGCTCTAATAGTGCTAATGTAAAAAAGGAAGTGCAGTTGAAAAAGGAACTGTCATGTGTTAGGTTTTTTAGGCACTCAAGTCAAATTATATTTTATGGTATGGAAAGGCACTTTTAAAACATTTTTATAGTTTAATGAGAATCTCGTACCTCAAATCTTTGAAACACCAAAATCAATGGTGTTGTACATTCTAATAGATTTATAATCATCTTAACTTGGCTATCAACAGCATCACTGAAAGGACAGTTCTTGGCAGCTAATTTGTTCCTGCTGCTTATTTGAGATGTAAATCACTTCTCGGGACATAAAAACTGTTTTCAGGGAAGAGCAAAATAATTATCTCAGAGGGAGCTAAATTCTGGATTTGTTTTCTAATATATATAAAACAGGCTTCTTATCGGCCATTAATCAGACCAATTTAGAATATTCATTTTACAGTGTTACACATAACTTATTTTCTCAGTGGTTTTCTCTGAAGAATCTAGATGCCAGTTTTAATTTGTTCTTATAAGTCAATAAAATATTTCTCCAAAGAAACACCAAGCAAGAATGGGTCTTTCCGTGTAAAGGTAAACTTAATTATATGCAGAGTTTGAATCCAGAAGGATCTAAGAAGTCTAAAACTTCTCATAAAGACTCATGGGGCAGAATCTGTCCAAGGTCCCACAGAAATAAAGGAAATGGAACCAAAGTCTGGATTATGGGCACACACTGCTAGTAGACAGATGAGAGATGGAGATGGATGGATGGATGGATGGATGGATGGATGGATGGATGGATGGATAGACAGATGACGGATAGGATAGATAGATTAGATAGATAGATGATTGATAGGTGATAGATAGAATATTGAAGGGACATAGAAAAAGAAGAAAAAACAAGTTTAGTGAACAGACACTATTGACAATTCAAAATTAATATAAAAATTGTCTTTATTTTTGAACAGTCAAGGATCTTTTGTTCTTTCCAGGCAGCTAGAGAAAGAAAATTGACTCCTATGGGCCAAACAAATACCTTGCTCTCAAACATTAACTGTTCATGGAGGAGTTAAAGACTGCCAGTTGAACAAAAAGCAGAAGATACAGAAAAAGAACAGGGGACACTTTAACCAAGATACACCTCTGTGGGCCCCAGCATGAAGAATGTTAAGTACAACTGTGTGATCAGATTGGTCTGGATTTGAATCCCAACGATGTCTTTGGCAAGCTCTGTGATCCTGGCAAGCTACTTCACCTCTCCAATCCTCACATCTTCATTAATAAAATGAGGATAATAATGTCTACACACTATGCACAGGTTTTGTGGGAATTAAAGGAGATAATAAATGCAAAATATCAAATGCTTAGCAAAATGTATGGCAAGCATTAGGGGCTCATTAAATAGAGATACCAACTTGCTGCATGGGGGAAAAATGCCTTAATAATTTTGAAGATGAAAATTTCTGTCTTACTCTTGGAAAGTCTGCAGATGACAGGGGCGCTGGGAGGACTAGAAAGAAAGCTGCAGAGAAACTACAGGCAGTGGGCTGCCTAGTGGTGGCTCTAAGAAGGATACTGGTGTCAATGGCTGAGCCCTTTGATAAGGGGGAGGTTTGGAAGACTCTTATGCCCTGGATTGGGAAATGACTTCTAATGAGCTGACATAAAGGGATCGCTCAGAGGCAGCTGTCATATCCTTTCCTGTTAAAAATGCCCTCTTGATCTTGGACATTACAGCCAGCCATTCTTCTCCCACTGACCAGGCTGGGCTTATAAACACCAAAGCCAGAACTCTTTGCTGAACCATATATTTTTGTCCTTAATATTTATAACCAGTGAATAGATAAAGCTGAAAAGACTGACACTTCTAGAAAAGACACTAACCCACTAAAACCCAATTTAGTGGGTTAAAAAATTGTTTTCAGAACTTGTCACTTACGACTCTGAAAATCTTGGCCTTCTCACAGGCCTGTTCAAAATAGCCTGTACCCCCATTCCTAAAGCAAGCATGTCTATCTCTATTATTTAGTCTAGAACTGTGTCATATTGTTTGAGATAGTAAATCAGTGTCTAATTTTCCTGATTGAAACTTTACTTATTTACTTCAATATAAAAAAGCAGCCCTATAATTCATTTATTCATTAAGTATTTATGCAGAATCTACCATGAGGTCGGCATCTGGGGATGGGATAGTGTGGAACTGAGGAGTCTGATACATCCCCGCCCGTACTGTGTGTTCCGGTTCTCTGTAGAAGATTGCTGTCCATTCCATTACTAGAAATCATTGTTGTTATGACCACCATTTCTGTTTGGACAGACTGACCCCATTCCAGAGGTTTACTACTGACACCTAAGTTGACTGGATTTTGAGTGACACTGACAAAACGATTTAATGGATCATATGTAAATCTCTTGTTAGAGTCTACTTTTACAGGGAAATTAAAAAATCTCTCTCTTGGAAAAGGAGTTGGCCAAATGCATGAAAGAATGAATGCATGTAAGACCCGCCATCTAACTACTGTACTTATTTAATCATATACTCTGGTATGGCCATTGGTGTCTCAGCATTATCATACTTTATATTTCTGCCCCATAAGGATACGTTGGTCTTCTTGATTCAATTGTGTCTTTCCTTGTCAACAAGGGAAGAAAAAAATGATTTCATCAAAAGCAAAGGACAATTACATGCTAGCGTCATTGATGCTTCAAGTGTCTTGTTATAAAAAGTACAATTTAGTTTATTACATATTTCCAAAGTTATTTTCAGTTTGTGCAAAAAAAAAAAAAAAGACCCCAGTGTCATTGAGTTCTTATGATATACAAGGCAGGTGTTCTAAATGGTTTACATCTATCTTATTTAGTCCCCAAAAACAGCTCTTCGAATTTGATACTTTTCTTATTCCCATATGCTTATCCAGTAGAGACTGAAATCAGAGCAGAGAAGTTGTATAACCTGTCAGAAGTCTCACAGCAAGTAAGTGCAGGAGCCTGGATTTGAGCCCAGGTAGTTTGCTCTAGAGCCCATACTCAATTTCTGAGCTATGTTGCACTGATTTTTCAGAAAGAATGAGTTTCTAAAGACTTGCCCCATATGATTAGTCTCCAGGTTCTATTCATTCTAACTCTATATCCTGAGTATCTGTAAAATCTACCTCTTTTTCACAATACACACTGCCATTGCCTTAGCCAGTTTTTCATTCATTAACAGGCATGGATAACTTCAATAGTCTCTTTATGTGTCTCTCTTCTAATTCCTTCTCCACGCTGCTACCATAATTACTTTTCTAAATCACTAATCTGAATCAAATTCTTAGCACTACTCAATGGCTCCCCATAATCTATACCTAGAGTGCAAACTAATTATCATGTTATCCAAGACCCTCCATAACCTGGATCTCTCTGTTCAACTTGTTATTGCCTCTCCCCACCTTGCCCACTGTGCTTCAACAATAGAATCACTGGTGTTTCAAACACTCCAAGACTCCTCTCTTAATCTCATGCCTTTGTTCTTTCTTTGCTTCACAAAGCTCTCTGTAGTTGAAATCTGTTGCCTAATCTGAATCTGTTATCTCCCTTCTTACGGTAATAGAACCCTATTTTCCTTCAGTAACATACTCTTTTCCTGCATAGGCTATTAAATCCAAATTTACCTTTTCTGCTTGCACTGTGAAAATATGGATGGGCCCCTGAAATATTTCTCCTTTCCCAGTTGGCCTGATGTTAAGCTTTGTCAGTGGAGAGTGTTGCATAGATGCTGCCAGAGGAAAGGGTTTGGTTCCTGGTTCTGGTGTGCTCCTTCAACGGGCTCCTGTAGCAGGGGAAGCTTCTCCAGCACCAGGCGGCCAGCAGCTTCCGCTCAGTATGCCCCGCTGGGCAATTCTGTAGCAGAATGTCTCCAGTGAGACACCCTTCCATGAGCAGCTTTCCTCAGTAATCCAAAGGGCAGATTTCTAGCAAGCTCCATTATATTGTGTGGCACCTTAGTGACTCCTTTGTCATTAAGTGACAAAAGGCCACACCTTCCAACAACAACTGGATCTCAGGCCTGGTAGGGTGGGGTCCTCCCTAGACTGCCCTATGCCAGCCCCAGGGGTAGCAGTGTCTCCTCATATCTGACATTCCCATATTCCTTAGCGTTCTCGTCACTTCTTATGAGCTAATCCCTTGTTATTACAAACTGCTATTAGAGTTAAGAATTACTTAAATGTTCCCTGTTTAAATGACTGTGTGGTTGTGTTCTCATCATTGGACAGAATGATTCATCCCCCAACTCTTCGATGGGGCCAACTCTTTCCAGTTATCCCCAACTTTCGGCCCCCAGCTTGGACTTGAGACTGTGACTTATTGAATCTAGGCCCAGCCATAGGTTCAAGGAGAGGCAAACCTCATTTAGTTCAATGAGACCCAATCTTGAGACCTCCCTCTCTCAACCACATCATCCTTTCTCATATTATCCTAAATTGTGCAGCAATAAAATATGGTTAAACTGATCCCATTTCCAGCTTGGGGTGAGCAAACAGCAGGAGTCCTGATCATGTTAACTAAGAAATTAGCATATTCTGTTATCCCTCTAAATAATTAACTCAGAGATATGCACATGACTGAGAGACCAACTGTGCCTAATAAGATTGTAGAACTTTTTTTTTTTTTTTTTTTTTTTTTTTTTTTTTTTTTTTAGAGCTATCAGGAAAGAGAATTTCTTCTTTTGTGCTATCTTTAGTCTAGGATCATGCAACCTTCAAAATGGTTGGCAAGTGCTTTGAGACTATGAGACCCCCTATAAGGGGCTACAGAGAACAGAGTCCTCAGTGAGGAGGAAAAAGAAAGAAAAACCTGGTCTTTATCATGCGTTTGCAGCTTGATCAAGCTTTGCCTGAAGCTATTGCCTCTGGACTTTTAATTTGGTGAGCCAAAATATTCCCTTTTCAAAAAACTAGGTAGAATTAGGTTTTTTGTTATTTACAAAAGAAAGCCTCATAATTATATGTTCCTTCTGGGTGAGACTACAGCAATATGCACCCTTTCCTAACATGCATTGCACTCTATGCTAATGTCCTAATGTCTCCCCAGTAGCCTGTAAGGTTTTGAAGGCAGGAGCCTAGTCTTATTCACCCTTGAAGTAATACATCTTGGCACAGTGTTTTGCCTATGGTCAGCACCTAATAAGTAGTTGTTAAATGTATAACTGAATAAATAAATAAATTATGAACAATGCAGCTGCATGAAGCTAATACCATGATAGCTATGACAGAAAAGATGCTAAAAACCTGGGCCATGTTTTCTGCATTTATAATGAGAGACAAGGCTATTTTATAATACCAATTGACTGTTGTTATTCAAACACAAGAGCCACATTAGAACTTCAGGACTAAACAGCAGACTTGAGAAATAATACACTACTGAGGCTGCATGAGGCTATTTGATGCTAAACTCACAAAGTGACAGTTAATGTTAAGATCATCATGTCTCACCAATGCCCTCCTCCGCCTGCCACATTAGAACAGCAGCACTATATTTGACCTCTGGTAGCCACTAAGGAAACTTGACTTCTTGAGAAGCTGACTAAGGGTTGCTATTTTCTATCTTGCTATTCCATTTTCTAGAGAGAAATTATCAAATATTCAAGAACATCATTATCCCACGATCTAGCCTGAGGATAGAAAGAAGGTGATTGTTTTCTCTGACATACACATCTAGATGAGTTTATGTGTCATGCTATCGCTCATGCTAATAATTGACAATATAATCTGATTACATCAGTTCAGAGCCCAGGGAAAATAAACATCCCTCTCCATGATCACTGATTGACATGCAGAGTTCCTTTAAAATTCCAGGATGCCACATATCAACTTAACACACTGACAATGTGAACTGATTGCAGGATATTCCAGGTATCTGGCTAGGAAATCATTTGCCAGCAGCCTCAACAATAAAATTGATTATAATTCAGTATTTTTAAATGGTGTCTGAAATGTAAATGATTACTTTAGCTTTACTCAGGAGCATTAAATTATCGCTTGGGTGCTAAGTGGGCACTAGAACTGTAAGTCACCTACTGTTCTATCACTATCCTCCTGAATTTAAAATAACAGCAGCAGCAAAAGCCTTTTGCAGTCATGTGAATCTTTAATATACTCAAAGAGAACTCAATATTAAAGTACCACAAATACTTGCATGATAGAACAAGTAGCAAACAAGTAGCATAACTTGAGCACTAAGACATCTATGTGTTATCTGAGAAGAACTTCTCAGTAGCCATATACATTTAAGTTTCTAAATGTAATTGTCAAGTAGCAAAATGCAGAGACCTACACACTGCCAAACCACATGACCTTGGCAGGGCTCCTAATCCCTCACTCATTTTTAGAGGCTGAACAACATTTGCCCATGATTACTTAAGTGACTATTCTTCATCAACCTGGTGAACTGCTAATGAAAAAATGTGAATATAAGTTGCTGGGAAACAAGGTAATTCTCTCCATGTTCCTCCAAGTTACTCAGAGATGAGAAAAATTAACATCTGGAAAGAACGCAAATAAAACTTTGACATATGGCCTAAAAGATAAAAAGTAGAATATTATGTGTAACACTTAAAGGTAAAAGAGATATGTAGCAGTTAACATAGCAGGAGGCTGTAGTCTCACTACAGGGTATTACTCAATCTGAACCTACTAGAAAACCAGAGTCACTACTTTACTCTTATGAGAAAGCAACTGTCACTCTTTTCTTTCTCATCTATGTTTTATCATCCAGGTGGTAAAGAAACTCATTGTTTATTTAAAAAATCCTTGAGAAAGGTGTAAATATTTTCTAACTTGCTTCATCAAAACACATAAAGATATTTGATATGTTCTGCATCCTGCGTTACAGAAAAACAAATAAATAGAAGCTTGCAGACAATACATTTCTTTATCAGTCCTGAGAAGATACGCTTCTGCGCAAAAGAACTGACATACTATTGAGTAGAACTATGTGCTACGTTTGTTTGCAACAAATTACTGACATACTCTCTTTTTTTGGAGGGAGTAGGGGCAAGAGCTCATGAGAGAAAACACCTGACAGCACCAGGAACTGTAGTTTCTCATTTGCTCCACAAGATAGCAACATTCCACCACAGCTGTTTGCTACAGACATGCGCTTCTAAGTAGAACAAATGTGTTATTTAGTCTACATTTTTAATTTTACTACTGACAGTCTGACAGGACTACTTAATATTGCCAGGTTGACCTTTCCATGATTTTGTGCTAAATCTTTTTTTTTTTTTTTTAACTTCCCTTACTCGGCTCTGTGGAGAAGAGATTGCAATTGATTCCCCATTACATTAGGCTTCTGTGATCTGATGAGCCAACGGCACTGGTCAAAACAGGTGGGCTGAGAGGCAGGACTGCAGGAGGCAACTGGTACCACACATGGCGTCATCGCCCTGGATTTATCACTCTTTTCGAGTGTGGAGTGTAGGCAGTTCAGCAAGGATATTCAGCCCATCATCACTCCCTGACAGTTGCTGACAGGGCCTTCCACAGCACAGCACAACACAGCAAACAATGACATGTGAGATGTAAGGTTAATTTTTTTAGGTTCAGTCCTATTATTTCCTTGCTGGGGTAAAGGAAGATTGTCCTTCTGTGGAAAGACTTATCTTAAAATATTGCCTTCGAAGACTAACTAGGCTGTGAGGGAAAGATAACAAAACATGCTTGAGAAGTAAGTTTTGTGTAACTGAAAAGATGCATATAACAGAGATGGGCTGGAGGAACGGCAGCCAGTATGGCAGCCTACAAGTGGTTCCAGTGATCTTATACTGCCTACTCAGCTGCCATTGACAGGACACTCACTTTGTGCCATTCTCTGGGATAAGTGCTTCATAGGAATCGTCCCCATTCAAACCTCCCCACCACCTGAGGGCTGCACTGCCATTAGTCCCACTTTAACAGATGAGATATCTCAGATTTACCTGATAGGTTGCCACACAGATGGTAAGTAGATACCAAACCAAGATTAAACCCAGTTAGTCTGACTCTACCAGCTAAATGGTTAATTATAGTACTGTACTGCCCTTCAACAGCCTCTGAAATAGGTAAAGTCTCTCCTCAAACTGCTCACCTCATCCAATTTCAAGAGCCTTTCCTGGCTTTGCAGAACCCATTCCCTGAAAAATTCCTAAGAAAAAACAAAACAAACAAACTTCCAAGCAGTTTCTTGGCATCCCTTGCTCCTCAGGAACCTGTATAGAAGCCATAAAGAGATATGCTTCCTTATGTCTATGACCTCGGAGCTCAGACTGTAGGTGTTGGAATTTGAGGCCTTTCATATTTTTCCAGAATTTATATAAAACTTGGAAATCTTGGCTACTTTATTGGGGCCAGCTTGTGTAAAAGATCCTGCCCAAGGTTTTTTGACAGAGAATAGTTATGATTTAAGTAATTTCTTGGTGATTCCTCCTACTGAACAAACCTGAGCTCAACGGTGAGGTGAGAACAGGCTCTCGTTACTCATTTCCTATCTCCCCTGGCCCCTCCTCATAACCTGTTTTCACTGATAAAGAAAATAAGACAGGAAGATTGGCTGATAGGAAACATGATAATCCAGGAAAGCCCAGGACAGTGGGGGAACCAAGCAAGCAATTGGTTGGTTCTCCAAAAAGGAAAATGTGGCTTGCATCTCATCATCTAAGGACCCTGCAATCAGTCAGAGTTGGTGCCAATTGTTCAGGAATCATATTTCAATGAGGGTATGGTATAGGGATTCTCTAAGCAGAGGCCATATTCCCAAGCAGCTAAGTTACATCATCTTTGTTAAAGTGTTGAACCATCCTTGTTGCAACTAGATACCAATCAGCAAATAGGAAAACAGAAAAAGGACCAGTACTTAAGGACTGGGGAGGTAGCCTTAATCACTATTCCATTAAAATTTGTGATGAGAGCAGGGCTTCACTTCTATTAGGAAACAAAAGAATTAAAAGAAACCATGAAAAGCAAGGCACATATAATGGTGTTCTGTGGGTTAGTGGGACAAGCATGTGTCCACCGAAAGAACCAATCCAGATATTTTAGATGCCAGGCTTGGTGAAACCAGATTGACTTTAGCCATGGGAAATGTGGATGGGGCCCCTTTTCATTGCCAATATATGGTTCAAAATCCATATATCTACAGGAGAGCAAGGCTAGAGTAGATAGCAAACTATATTCAACATGTAATCCACACTAAGGTGGGCACAGGTGGTCAGCTACTCAGCAGAGCTGACCCCAACCTGAACTATCACATGGAACAACATTGCTCTGAATCTTGAGACAGGACAAAGGCAGGTCCACCCCGTCCAGCCTCTGTAGCCTAAAAGAATGTACTGTTACACACTCCAGGAAGTAAGGAGAAATCTAAACTCTCAGTTTTTAGGAAAAAAAAAATAATTCAAGTGAGTCTTACAAAACTCTTTGAATATATTATTGAATATAATTTTATTATTAGAAAAAGTTGGGGGTGGGCACCACATGGGTAGGTAACGAAGTGATCTGGTGAGCAATGAAGCATCTAGAGTAGAGGCCAGAGCTGTAATACACATGGTCAAGATTGCCACTCACATAAAGAAAGTTTTGATAAGTTCTACATACGTACAATTTTCAGATGGGATAAAAGTCTCATGACATCTGCCATGTCCGCCAGGATGAGTAAGCGTGTCACCGCGGAGAGCAAAGCCCTTGCCGCCCGCACCATGGTGCCGCGCTTTACCGACGAGCATGGGTCATCAGCAAACTCGGAGGAGGCGATGCGCATCGTCTCACCTGGAAGACAGACACGGAGAGGCAGGTGGGTAGACAAGAGGCTTAGAGGCTGGCCATCCTAAAGATCTGGGAATGGACTATTACTGTTTTTATTGCAAAACTCTGATGACCAGGTGGTATTTCTGCCACCTCTATTGCAGCAAAGAGCCCTTTGAGTCAAGTACATCAGTACATGTGGATAAGTGCTGTGGACCAAACAAGGTGCTCATTTCACACTGAAGTATGAAGTCATGCTTTTGATATCAATAAGGAATATATTTAATTCCATTTGTCTAATAGTTGAGATGGATTTGCCTTGAGCTTAATCATCCTCTCTCCGCATTTGCCTTGGAACCAATGATACCAGGCAACTTACCATGCAACTCACTGAAGTTACTGACAGTTGAAGTACAAAGTTAATTGTCCCACAGAGAATTGAAAGTTAAGACCTTGGCCTCGTTAACACTGTATTCTTAATTGAGCTAATCAGACAAGAACACCTCACAGAGGTACCCAAGATCCAATCTTCTAATCCTCTTAGTAACCTGTTTGCCAATATAGAGAACATTTAGAAGAGAACTGAACCAATTAAACAAATGTTTACTAAACACACACTTGTGTCAAATTCTGTACTAGGCTCTGGGATTACAAAGTTGACTAAGAACATCCAGGCACAAGGAGTTCACAGTCTCACGAGTAAACAGGTATGTCGACACATAATCAGAATACAGTAATTAAGTGCCACAAGAGACAAGATTAAGAATGTAGGCAATGGAGAGAGGACAAATATTTGCTCATTTAGTGGGAGACTAGGGGGAGGTTGTCCATTTTAATGGGATGCAAAAAGAAAGAGGTGTTCACCAGGAAAACAAAGGTGGGGAGGGGATCTCAGGCAGCATGAACACTTTGTGGGCTCTGAAGCCTGGAGCCCCATGCTGAGTACAGAAACCTGCAGTTCTCTGGAAGGCCCCATGAGGAAGGGGGCTGGAGAAAGGCAGTAATGCCTGGAAATACCATGTAAGAGGTTTGGACTGTACCCTCAGCAGGGTGGGAAGTTACAGTAATAGATTTTTATTTTTAGAAGATTATTTTAGTCATATTACATAAAATAAACTGGAGGGGAAGAAGACCAGGACAGAGAAATCAGTTAACAGGGTAAATGAAGTTTTAGTCTGAGGGAGCAGTGGTGAGAGCCTGGACCAGGGAGATGGGAGAGGAAGGGAGTACAAAATGCATCTGTGTGACGCAACCAACCAATCTAAGGGCTGATTAGATGTGAAGCCCAGATGAAAGGTTCAAGCTGATGATGAGGGCTGACACAATACCAGAGTCAGGTATATATTTGCACCAAGGGACCCTGGAGTGGAAAACAAAAAGGTAATTAACAATGATTGAGACTGATAACCAATCAGTGTGTGAATATCCACTTTGGGGAGTGAAAACTGCGAGAAAGCACAAATGGAGCTTCATATAGCAGAGTGTACACAGGGGTATAAAAGCTTCAATAAACTTGAAGAACAAACAGTTAATATGACAGATTTTTTAACTCAAGATCAAACAATTTATTCAATTTTTATAGTAATGATTACTACTCACTAAGCAAATCTAGCTCATTTAAATAAAGCCAATGATAGCATGGAAAGTCTGTGCATCTTGTAATTAATCCTAAGTTATAAGAAAAAATAAAAATCATCTCTTACCATTTTATAGGCCAATCAGAATAAAAAGTAATTCTCTCAGCTAGTGTGGTAGTTATTTAAACCCTCACAGTGATACCTTTTATACTTGGGAATGTGGGCGTATAAGGAAATATATTGCACTGTTGGATTTTTTAAACAGGCTACCATCTACAATAAGCATTTTATATTGCTAACCAGCTTAGTCTTTTCCTAGGCAAAAACAAATAGTTTGATATATAACAACAACATGGGAGAAACTTAAAAATTTATTACTCTAGTGGCACAATGATGAATTTTCAAGATGTATGGTCCTAGAGCTCAATCCAAGTGTCCCATCCTTGCCACAGGGTTACACACATCTCCTCCTCTTGCCCCTCCTCCTCATAAATAAAAAGAGTCATTAGCAAATACCTGTGTGGTGGGGGGAAGAAAGCCACCTTTCCCCTACTTTATACAGTGGAGGTAGAAAGAACATTATACATCAAGGTAAATCCAACAAACTATTGAGAAAGGCCCCACAAGTAGAGCTAGACAAATTTGTGTAAGATACTAATAGATAAGTCAGTTACTGTTGAAATAGATCCACTTATTCAAGGGAAAGGGAGATTTATTCTGCACATGAACCCAGGTAGCTACATGGTTGATCCCAGTTCCTGCAGGTTAAATCGGTATGAGCCCTAGCATGGCTAAGAGTAGGTCACTCAGGTAGGGCTATTGGCAGAACAGACAGCCCCAGGAGGAGAGGCCAGTCACACCCCTTCCCTGCAGGTGGAGCTTGTGGCTTACTTGAAGAACCATTCCTAATCCAATATATTTTCAAGTTGAGATTGAACATTCGGAATGAACCAACATCATTCCAGAAGACAGGTCTTGCCAGAACGAGGGGCTCTGGAGAGCCCGGAATGACTCCTTCCATCTGTCTTAGCAGCACCATCGGGCATCTGGCAGAAGCGTACTGGCACTTCATGCAGATGCCAACCATCTGGTCAGCAATACTGCTTCAAAGCTGATGGGTGACACGTGTCAGTGCAGAGCTCCTAGGTGGAGCTAATCAACCTGAGGCCCAGAGCAGGCACCCCAAGAGTGGCTCAGCAGATGTCCTTGAGAGGGAGACAGGGAAGAGACAGACAGAGAGAGAGAGAGAAAGAGAGAGAGAAAGAGAGAGAGAGAGACCCACGTTTGAAAATGCCATCTGCCTTTCTGGATGGAAAACTCAAACTAAATTCTGAGATTATTCTAAGATAAATAGAAGATGATTTCATTCAATGTAAATTAAACTAAAAGCTCATTTTAAGCAGATACAAATGATTTCACGTTGTTAAGGATGCCAAAGGAAAGGCAACCTCAAATCAGCTATAATTTTAATATGTCTTATGTCCCTGCAGCTTTAAGATTACTGAAGCAAACTGATAGGCAAGTTTATCAGGATAAAATTAGCTTACTTTCCCAGGAATGTAGAGAAAAGTACTTTTTCTATAAGATTGAAATATTTCGCTAAGAAATAGCATGCATGCGTAAGAGGGAAGTGAAAAGAGGGTACAAGAGATCTGGCTGCTTCTTTTATATACATTCTTGTTCAATCCCATGCACTTGATTATAGATCTAACTCAGAGCAGCATTTCTATAGTAAAGCCTTTGATGTCCTCAAGCCACTACTACCTGCTGAAGAGAAGAAAAATTAACATTACCAAATAAGGGAACAAGGGAAAATAACAATTTTAACATGTATGTAGTGCTTCTATATAAAGGCTTATTATATAAGTATTGTTCTAAAAGCTTTACATGTATTAAGTCACGGATGAAAAAGGATAAACAAAGTCACATTGACCTGGGTTCAGATCTCGACTCCACCCCTACTATTACCAAATATGTGAGCTAGTGCTTATTCAACCTTTGTGTTTCAGTCTGGTCAACTGTGAAATGACAGGGAAAATAATGATAGCTGCCTCACAGACTGCCATGAGAGTTAAAATTAGAGATGATGCATTCAAACACCCAACATAGGGCCTTACCCATAAAGGGTGATCATTATTCATTAATACCATTACTATCACGACCACTTCAAGCCTCCAAAATGCAGTAAGAAGAGTTGGTGAACTCCTAGTTACAGGTTTAAAAGTGTATGTTTTGGTTGGTTTCACTTCTTGTGTTTCTTCCTTAGAAGCAAGACAACATATGCTCAATAAAAGTACTTATTGCTTGAAAATAGAATATATACAAAAAAATGGTGCTTGGCTTTTAAATCAGTGCTTATTCTGGTTCCTAGGCTACCCTGAAGGCATTCGGATGAATACATAATTGTGCATCAGGTTGAGGTAAGATCAATTCAAGTATGGAATGATGCAGGCCAGTAATAATAAATACAAGAAAAGGATGGCATGGGCCAGGCATGGTGACTCACGCCTGTAATCCCAGCACTTTGGAAGGCCAAAGTGGGTCGATGACCTGAGGTTGGGAGTTCAAGACTAGCCTGACCAACATGGAGAAACTCCATCTCTACTAAAAATACAAAATTAGCCGGGGGTGGTGGCGCATGCCTGTAACCCCAGCTACTCAGGAGGCTGATACAGGAGAATCGCTTGAACCTGGGAGGCGGAGGTTGCAGTGAGCCAAGATCATGCCACTGCACTCCAGCCTGGGCAACAAGAGCAAAACTCCGTCTCAAAAAAAAAAAAAAAAAAAAAAGGAGAAAAGAAAAGTATGGCATATGGGAACATAGAGCCTTAGGAATAAAAAAGTCAGGTAGGAATCAGGTCATGAACCAAAATGGCACAAATATCCTGTGCCTCATTCCTTGAAGGAGAGGCCTGCATGTAAGGTCAGCACTCTAAATGCTTGACAACTGAACTGCTGAAAAACTGTGAGAAGTAAGTGAAAAAGTGTGGTGAAAAGCAAGATTCAAAGAGTGCTAGGTGAAGAAGATGAAAACTTCAGAATTGTTGATGGTCTTAGAGGTTGAAGAGGATTTGACTCGTCTTTTTTATCCAGCCTGGTCAACACAGTGAGACCCTATCTCTACAAAAAATTTAAAAAATCAAATTGCCAGGGCAGTCCCTGCTACTCTAGAGGCTGAGGCAGGAGGATGGCTTAAGCACAGGAGTTTGAGGCTGCAGTGAGCTATCATTGCACCACTGCACTCCCGTTTCTGTGGCTGAGTGAGACCTGTCTCAAAAAAAACAAAACAAGGTGCAGTGGCTCACGCCTGTAATCCCAGCACTTTGGGAGGCCGAGGTGGGTGGATCACTTGAGGTCAGAAGTTCGAGACTAGTCTGGCCAACATGGTGAAAGCGTGTCTCTACTGAAAATACAAAAAATTAGCCAGGCGTGATGGCAGGTGCCTATAGTCCCAGCTACCAGGGAGCCTGAGCCAGAAGAATTGCTTGAATCTAGGAAGTAGAGGTTGCAGTGAGCCGAGATTTCACCATTGCACTCAGCCTGGGCAACAAAGGTGAAACTCTGGCTGGGCACGGTGGCTCACACCTGTAATCCCAACACTTTGGGCAGCTGAGGCGGGTGGATCATGAGGTCAAGGGATCGAGACCATCCTGACCAATATGGTGAAACCCTGTCTCTACCAAAAATACAAAAATTAGCTGGGCATGGTGGTGTGCACCTGTAGTCCCAGCTACTTGGGAGGCTGAGGCAGGAGAATCGCTTGAACCTGGGAGGCATCGGTTGCAGTAGCCGAGATCGTGCCACTGCACTCCAGCCTGGTGACAGAGCAAGACTCTGTCTCAAAAAAGTTAAACTCCATCTCAAAACAAAACAAACAAAAAAACTTTTCTTTTCACTCTTTCAGCAATGGCAAGCACTGGACTTACTCCCTGGAATCAAATGATGAAAACTGAAACTAGTGTGAGAATGAAAATGAAGAAAAAGGCAAACCACAGAGCAAATGTAATGAAACAGCCAGAATAAGAGCAGATTAAGACATGAAAAGCCATGTAGGGAAAGGAATTTCAATGTATTTCCTATACCTTACATGGTAATTTACATTGTCAACATTTTTGCTATAAAATAAGTATGTGGTCCTTAAGAGAACTAAAAAAATACAATTAAAAGAAGCCAAAAGAGCATTCACATCTTAATAACCAAGGACAATAGCTGACAAGCTAACTTCTAGAAAGTTCTGTATGCCTATATTTTTAACCAGCAGTTTTCACATATAATAGCTACAACTGCATATCATCTTTTGTCTAAATGCATAATTCTCCTTTATCTAATTACATAAATTACCCAGCATATATGGATAGTTCATTTTTTTAATATTTCTCCCTGTGTTACAGAATTCTTAGAAAAGATGAGAGAAGTCCTGGTGTGGGGGCTCACACCTGTAATCCCAGCACTTTGAGAGGCCGAGGTGGGCAGATCATTTGAGGTCAGGAGTTCAATACCAGTCTGGTCAACACGGTGAAACCCCATCTCTACTAAAAAAAAAAAAAATTAGCTGGTCGTGGTGGTGGGCACCTGTAATCCCAGCTACTCGGGAGGCTGAGACAGGAGAATCGCTTGAGTCTGGGAGGCATCGGTTGCAGTGAGCACAGATCACACTACTGCATTCCAGCCTGGGTGACAGAGTGAGACTCTGTCTCAAAAAAAAAAAAAAAAAAAAAAAGATGAGGAAAAGGGCAAACATTTCAAACCTCTTAGCCACAGTTTGTTCACTTTTCACGATAACCTACACCTGCCTAACAACCTTTTTCACATGTATTTTCCATGAAGTACAGATCTTAAAGGATTCTGAAAAATGGATCCTGTAGAGCAATGCAGAAACTAAAGCATGTTTTTAGAGAGGAAAGCAACATTAGTGAGGGAACCTGATCACAGGTTCCCAAAGCCTTAGTCAGTTCTGTAACTCAAACTGTGCATCCTGATTGAGCTGACACACTTACAGAGACTGTGAAGGAAAATACATAACCAAATCTTAAAATGGTAATACAGTCAACAGTGTCCAACTTCAGAACATTTTATTGTTTTGATTATTTTGTGTAGTCTGTAAGGCAATGTAATACTTGAAAACCACTTACAGGTCTGGTTAGCTAATTTTCAAAGCAAGGTGGGAAAATATTTATCTTCATTTGAGACAAAACAAACTTAAATGTTAAATGAACGGCCAAGGTGGACAACACCACAGAAGTTACAAGGTCACCACAGAAGGTCTTCATGCATTACATCATGCCTCTTGGCTCCTTTTCTTGGAAGAAATAAGTGAGTGGTTCTTTGATAAGAATCATGCAGAGTTGGGCAATGTGTTGAAAAGATGAGGTAAGCAGGTATTGACGTGGCTGAGGGCCTCTGCGCTAACTACATTTGCAAACATAGGAATGTCTTCTTCTGGGATGGTTCCAGCAGCAAGGGGGTAGTGCTGCAGGGTGGCCCAAGATTCCTTCCACTTTAGGATCTTATTAGGCTGTATCTATCTGGATTTAATATTTTAGCATGTAACTCTTTCATCTATAATAAGAACAGCTGTCTTTTTAAGAGCTCACCATGTGCAAAGTTCTGTTCAGAGAGCTTAACCTGTATCAACTCTTATACTGTTGAACAGAATCTGATGAAGGAAGTGTTCTCATTGTCACCCTTTCTATCTGAAGAAACTGAACACAGAAAACGAAGATTATTATTTGCCCAAGGTCAAACAGATGGTAAGTGGTGAAGTAGGCATTCAAAATCTGTCTGGCTCTGCAGTCTATCCTCTTAAAAACAGTGCTTTAGAAATATCTTCATTTTAACGTCCTATTTACTGTGTGAAAATTATTTGCTTACATATGTCTGTCTGCGCCTGGATTAGGAGTTGAAGACTAGTAAATTGTGTTATTCAGTTTACAGAGTATAGGAAGGAAGCAAGAAAGGGAGAAAGAAAGGAAGGAAGAAAGGATGGGAGGGAGGAAGAGAGGGAGGAAGGGGGGAAGGAGAAAGGGAGGGAGAAACAGGGAGAGAGAAACAGAGGGAGAGAGGGAGGGAGGGATGAAGGAAGAAAGGGAGAGAGGGAGGGAGGGAGGAAGGAGAAAGGGAGGGAGAGAGGGAGGGAGGGAGGAAGGAGAAAGGGAGGGAGAGAGGGAGGGAGGGAGGAAGGAGAAAGGGAGGGAAGGAGAAAGGGAGGGAGGAAGAAACAGAGGGAGAGTGATACAGAGGGAGGGATGAAGGAAGAAAGGAAGTGAGAGAGGGAAGGACGGAGGAAGGGAGAGTAGGAGGCAGGAAGGGAAGGAACAAGGACCTAAACAAAGACAATTCTCCAATTATTCCCAGCCCCCCCCACTCCTTATTGTCACATGTTAGGGATGATTTGTGACTGCCTGTGCAGGTTTGCATTTGAGTTTTCCCTCCTTCCTTGGTCTGTAAGCTTGGTCGGTGTAGAAATCATAATTGTAGCACATTAATTTCTTTAATCATAATACCTTACATCAATTGACAAGGTATATTCCCTCAAGGAATGCTATCGGGAGGAGGAAAGGAAGGCCTGCCTGGCACTTTACATTTTGAACCATGTTGAATTCATACTGAAGCGGGGAGAAAAGGCAAATGAAATCCCAGATGCTATACACTCTACAATAAAATAATTGAAATATTTTTTTTTTTCATTTTTGAACTTTTTAGTTGTATTTGTAAGTTCAGGAAATAGCAAGGAAACCAAAACATTTGCTAAAGGAAAGTGCTTGTGAAAGGAGTAATTCCTTTGCTTCTCCTCTGTTTTGCCCACATAGGCCTTCGCTACCAAGAAGGAAAAAGTCTTAACACTTTTTCGGAAACTATCAAGAATGTGAGAGAGCTATGCATGCATTTCACCCTAGGGTGGCTATGACTCAAATCTGTGATTGGGGAAAAGGTCAACAATCAACAATCAGAATCTTTCTCTAAGGCTCCAGGATGATGAAGTCCTGTCTTTTCTCAAGCAGAATCTGCATTAAAATAAGCTACCTCCTGTGGACACTTGAAGCACTAAGCAGTTACAGAATGCTTGGTACTATTCAGGGCCTGTTATCAAAAAACAAGATAATATTTGGCCTAAATAAGCAGTATTCAGAAGAAAGCCTTATCTGCTTATTCAAAAAAAATCCTATCATGCAAGCCATACCAAAACTATGTAAATATTATAAAATGAGAAGGCTGCCTATCACTTTGTCATTCTACCAAGGGTAGTGGGCTCCATGGTCTCTTTATCATTCTTTAGTTTTTTCCCAAAACTCAAGAAAATAATAAATTAGGTCCAAAATGATAGCAATCTGATGGGGCCACTACCTCTGAAGTGATGTTGAGACTGGAGAATTTCAGATCTGCATGGAACCTCCTCAGGCATCATTCAGCACCTCTTTCTCATCTTACACATAAAGACACAGAAGCCCAAGTGCCCAGCTCAGGTGGTTGGTGGGGGTCAGCATCCCTGTCTCCTGACATCCCAGTCAGGGACTTTGGTCTCAATCCCATTGTTGCTGAGAGGCCAGCAAAGCCCAATGTGACACCAGCAAATCAAACTTTCCTCACCTAACAAAATCCCACTATAGACACATGGCTCTGTTACAGCCTTAATTCAGTGGCAAGAGCAGCTCCAAAGACAAATGCATGTTCTCCTTTGGTCAGTGTTCTTTCGCAAGGTAGATAATTGAGTCTTTCCCAGTGTAATTTTTGCCCTATCGAGAAATGTCCAGTATGCAAAAGTACTAGAAATGTCAGTAACTAATGATTAAGTATATTGAATGTTATGAGCTATTAAACATCGTTAGAGACAGTAATGCGCCACTTTGCAGAAGGCACAGATCATTAACTGTATGGATTTTAATTATTTCAGCTGTAGCCTTTCCCTGGGTTGGGAGGAGAGGGTGTAGGGTAATTTTACATTGCTGTAGCCAGAAAGATTATGAAGCCGCAATATGGCATACTTCAAAAATGAGACCCTTACAAAGACCTGTTAAATGTAGCAATAGCCACATTCCATAAAAAGGTGATTATTGTTTTGGCCTTGAATGCAAGAGAAGACCATAAATTAGGAAATGTTAAACAGTGATGATCTAAGCTTAAGAGAAAAATGGCATATAGAGGACCAATAGTGAACTCAATTTTGTTCAATACTTTTACACATAAAGAGAAAATAAATTGATGAAATGTAAATTTCATTGTGCATTACATATATTTCTGAAATAAGGACACTATATCAAATATATACTAAAGAAAACCTATTGTAAGTTATCTTGTAAAGCATATAGGCAGCCAATAAATTAATTTTTCTATAAACCCCAAATTTCAATATGTAAGTCAAGTCTCTCTATAAAAAGCATGCTGCTGACTTACTTATATTAAGTCAATAAATGTTTCTATTGATCAGTACTTGTATTCTCCTACAACCATGACACAAATCAAAACGTACTGAAATGTCAGTACCCTGCTACAGTACTTGGTAGTTGAAGTGTGACTTCAAAAACCTTCTAATGTTATAAGGAAAACAAGAATCAATGCCACAACTTCTATCTAGATTGGACAAACAGAGATAGCAGGAGCATCAAACATGGTAGCATCTAATTCTGAATCAAAGAGATGGCAGCATTCAGGTTCAACATCTCGACATGCATATGTAGAGGACATCTTGATTTCCTCATGCTCCTTAAGATACTGTATAAGGAAATGCAGAGTACAGAGGATGGATTTAATGTCCAAATTCCAGAATTTAACAATACCTTGGAGGACATCATGCAGACGAAATTTTAACAGATGCGAAACAGGTGTGACCTCTAGGACAAAAACACGCTTTGTCTTTCTAGGAAACCATTCCAATTTGCGCTAGCTTTTTTTTTTTTTTTTTTTTTTTTTTTTTTTTTTGAGATGGAATCTCACTGTGTTACCCTGACTGGAGTGCAGTGGCATGATCTCGGCTCACTGCAACCTCTGCTTCCCGGGTTCAAGCAATTCTCCTGCCTCACCCTCCTGAGTAGCTGGGATTACAGGCACACATGACCACACACAGCTAATTTTTGTACTTTTAGTAGAGACAGGGTTTCACCATGTTGGTTAGGCTGGTCTCGAACTCCTGACCTCATGATCTGCTCGCCTTGGCCTCCCAAAGCGCTGGGATTTCAGGCGTGAGCCACCGCACCCTGCCTGTGATAGCTTTAATTGTTAACTTTTAAAATTCTATTTGGTCTTTGATATGCTCTTCTGAACCACACGTAAAAATATAATCTTCTCTTCTATAGGGTAGATCTTGAGAACTTTGTTTAACTGTCCTTTAAGAAGTGAAATGTCAAGATGAATGCTCATTAGCCATTGCCTGAGAACTAATGCTGAGGTTGCATTATGAAAAATAACAACTGACACTAAAAAAGGAACAAACGATTCTCTCCAGGTTTCCAAATGTTAAATATCTACTAAATATTCAAGTCAAGATGATTTGTTTGTTCCTACACTACTTTTTAAGCCTATTAACATGTATGTATAAAAAGATATTTCTAATCTGCTTTGGAAGAAATAGATCTGGTTTCTAACTTGTTATAAAAACAATTAAAACAGTCATAAGTTACTCTGAGCTATTTCAGTATCTAAATTACTACATATATTTGAAAGACATTAACTGTGAGCTCATTGGTGGAACTCAACGTCTGAATTTCAGAAAATAACTATCAAAACATTTAATGGCTTTCTCAAGCTCAAATAATCAACTAAGGGCAGAGTTCAGACCGGAAGCTGGGTCTCTCAACTCTGATATTTGTATTTGCTGCAGTTCCATATACTTTGGGGGAAATATTCTGTTTCCGATACAGTTTCACAAATTCACAACTTACTCTCCCCAAGTTAATCCATATAATTGAAGCCTTTGTATATCAGTTTGGATGTCCTGATACTCCACTTATGTGTATGTATTTGTAAGTTATTATGGCATCTCCAAATTTTCATTAGTAAAACTGAATAATACTTGAATAATACTTGCATCACTGATTTCATATCAACTAAAATATAAATGAAGAGAAAAGCAAATGAGAAGTATAAAAAAGGCACATTTTATACTTTGCATCTTATAGACTATAGCTAAATAAACTAGGCTTGAAATTGCTACACAGTAAAATAACAAGTCAACCTAGCTTTTTCTAAAGTAGTCTTTGGCTAAACAAAGCACAGGAACAATTCTCATAATGAGAAAAGTTGATTAAAGATAGAAAATTCTACCACATATTTCAAAACTAGAAAAAATGTTCCAAGTAATTGGTATGAACATGGTAAATGATGCTATAAAATTACAGCTCAATTAACTTATATTTTAAAATGCAACGTGGGGAAAACTGATTTTCTTCACTGGTTTTTGGGTGAAAAGACTAGAATGATCAGGTTTTAGGATTTAAATGGCATAGCCTTTAATTTCTGACCTACCACTGATTTTCCATTCTTCATAGAGAAATGGCAGTTTGTTAAATGCGATTATAGCCACAAGGCCTCTTTACTAAACTGTGGGAGGCACCCACATCACCACCATTCTGTTTCCTATATTAAGAGGATTTAAAGAAGACATAACGTTTAAATGAACATCGGTGTATAAACCATAATAAAACACAGCTAACAAAAATATATTTGTACAGCAAGAAGATCTGACAATGGGTAATGAACCAAATTGATTTAAGGTAACTAAAAACCCTAAATCCAAAAAGACAAACTGCCCAAATATGCTATCAAAGCTTTCTTCACTCCTGTGATCAATAGCTTGTCACTAGGGTCATGATGAATCTCAGATGGGCTTCTCTCCTTCCAACTCAAAAGTACATTTTTAAAATAAGTAAAATAAAGTTAAAACAAACATCAACCTTGAAAGGGGAAAAAAAATGTTCCAGATGCCTGATATGCAGCCTTAAGGGTGAGGGACATTTGGGAGATTTGGATAGCAGTGACATCTTGTCCTTACTCTCTTAGTTTGCACCATTGATGATATGATCACATCTATAAATGTGTGCTTGTGTACGAAGTATATAGAGAATTATATATCATTTCATTCATTCTTTTATTTATTCAATAAGCATTTATTAAGCACTTGCTATGTAGCAGACACTTTCTAGGTCCTAGATATTCAAGATGAAGTCACAATTTCTGCCCTACTTACTTCCAGCTTGATGGTTCTGAAAGACGCACTAACAAGAATCACCTGCAGAACAACTACAGTGAAATGCTCCCTAAGTGGACATTTAGAAATCAAAACAAAACAAAACAAAACAAAACAAAACAAAAAAAGCAGCTGTGTTTAGGGAGTTGCGAATCATGAGTATGTAGTGAGTACTTAGCTATCATAAAAGGTAAGGGTGCATATGTACACACACACAAATACACACAATGTATATACAGATACACACAAATATATACGCACGTGTGTGTGTGTGTGTGTGTGTGTGTGTGTGTGTGTGTGTATAGTTTGTTTTCATTCTTTATCCCTCCAATGGCAGCTTTTAATCATGACTTTGAGAGATGGCAGAGATCAGTCACACACAGCCCACTCCCCACCCCACACTCCTGGCTAAGTTTCTAAAAGATAAAGAGTATAGATGAGTTTCTAAAAGACAAAGAGTATAGACGAAAATGTCCCAGGAAAATACACTGCTGATCATCAAGCAGTCCTTCGGCCTCATATTGAGCAAGGCTGCATCAAAAGTTCAAGTTCAAGGCCTCTCTAACCTCCTAACATTAAAACCTAAATGAAAAGTGGGCTTTAGGTGCCAAAGGTCCCTCTCTGTTGGGCCCTATTTTATTTCTAACAAGATTTCTGAGGCCAAGAGGCCTAACTTATCATACCAGTTGCATGAAGTTGGAGGGAGATGTACAGCAATAAACGAAAGGATGAAGATCACAGAAAGTCAGTGAATTTTATCCTTTTGTCTCCTACTACTGGAAATATGACCCACTAACTCAGGCAAAATAATGTAGAGTATCCAACATGTCAGGAAATATTGGATAAAATTATTTATTTCAAAGCTAGTTAAATTTTCAAATAATAAGCTCTATATTTTTTCCTTCAACCTCCAGACACTATTCTTATGAAGTACATCCAAATATAAAGCAGGGATCCTATTGTTAAACTGAAAATAAGTAGAATCAATTTTTCCTGTATTTTCAGATTTTTTGGATATTTTTTGGTGTATTAACAATTAAATCTGGACTCATTCTGAGATTATCTTGGCAGTCTCAGGGTCTTCATGCCTCTTGCAGGCTGCTTCCAAGAAAAGGGAGCTGCATTCTGTGCTTCTTAGTGTTTATTTCCTTTAAAGGAAAAGTGAGAAAATAATTATAAATGACTCGAAAATTGCACTGTTTGTACCTGCCAGTGAATGTAGATGCATGGTCCCTAGGCAAACATATTTTTCACTATAAATTTAAAAACTCACATTGGGAGTACAATTTAACTTCCCACATAGGTCTGCCTATAGAGAGAATAACCTAGCCTGCTGATGTTCGCATTCTACTCTGCATGACATTACAATAAGGATTAATAAGCTAACATGGATTTTTTTAAGCAAACAATCATGGTTGTTTAATTCTTTGTCATTTACACATTATGGAGTTGGAGTTGGAGTAATTTAGCAATTGCGTTGGGGCACTGCTGGAAGGTGTTTTATTGTGGTCAGTATGAGAACTAGTTTTGAACAATGAAGGGAAAGTTGGTTTTCAACTCCTACTCTGAACAGCAAGTGGTTTTATTCACCAAAAGGAGTTTAAAGATACGGTTGGATAAGAAAATACAAATGCCAAATAAGCTGTAGATGCAGAGAGCTTATATTTTAGAGACAGAAAGCTTAAGCATTACTGAGCAAAACCTAAGTTTAACAAGCAAAATTCTAAGCCACTTCTAGGCAGTATTTAGGGCCATGAAGGAAGAAGTAGGCATTGTGATATACTGGACGGGGATACTGGCAGCCCAGGCTGATCCAGTTCATGCCCTCACGGAGGCCACCACTCTGTCACAGTAATCCAAGGCTGTTATATTAACATAGAAAAGAAGGCCAGGTATGAATCCACCATGCATCCATTACTGGATGCCCTGTAGAAACAATGAGTAGTCAACTGTATTTAATTCCTGAGAAGGAGTGTGGTTTCAGTAATTTTTAATAGATCTATTTGTTATCTACACACAATTCCAAGTTAAAGAATCCTTTCAGGTGTAAAGTAGGAGATGCAAAAGAAAAAGACCATTTTCTCTCACAGTGAATTCAGACATATAAGTATTTGTGCTTGTCCTGATTCATAAATGTTCAAATAATGATATTATGGATATCACGTTGTAATCAGTCCCAAATCCTTTTTGTTCTATAACTAGAGACAACTTTACAGCCTTCCTTAGCCTGAAGGTAGCCAATAGTACAAGAGCAAGCACAAACATCTGGCTTTTCCTTTGCTCTGTAGAGGGTAATGAATTCTACTGTTATGTCCCAGTTAACATTTCTTCATTAAGATTGAAGACATATTTAAAGGATCGTTGATTGTGCATATAAAGATCACATACTGCTTTCCTAAAGAAAGCACACCTTATAGTAGAATGATAAATTATTCATCATCTATAAAGATTAGTCTGCTTTGCACCTATTTTGCATATGTATGCCAACTAATTATAGACCAAAAGGAGCAACAAAAAAGGACTAATACTTCATCCCATGATAGATTTTCATTAATCATTTTAAATTCCCACCTTCTTAAAAATTAGATATCATTTACTCATTCTTTTCAGTTAGAACTTGGGACTCCTCTGAATCTTAGGCTTATTTGCCATTCCACAGGAAAATTAGGAATAAAATTAATAATGCTAATAGTATTTAATATTCCTCTAGTAAAATATTAAGTAAACAAAAGTTATTAGCAGGACAAGCTCTTCAAATAATTGTATTTTGTCTCTAAGAATGTACCAATAAAAAAACAGGGCTCAGATTTCTTGAGTTTAGGTCCCAGTTCTGATATTGTTTTCTTGTTTGACTTTGCATGTTACTTAACCTCGCTAAGCAGAGGTTGCAGTGAGTTGAGATCGCACCTGCACTCTAGACTGAGCAACAGAGCAAGACCCTTTGTATGTCTCCAAACATACATACATACATATATACATACATACATACATACGAGAGGGAGTCTCACTGTCCTGCCTGGGCTGATCTCAGACTCCTGGCCTCAAGTGCTCCTCTCACCTTGGCCTCCCCGGGGGGGCTGGGATTACCAGTGAGCTACTGTACCCAGCCAAGAAGTGGAGCCTTTAAAAAAAATTCCATCATTAAAATGAATAAAATAATATCTCTTATAATAGGCTCATTTTAAAGGTAAAACGAGAGAATGTGAGAGACTGAATAGCATTTAAAAAGTCTCCAACACCTGGAAATGCATGTAAAGTTCAGCAAACATCTTTATACATGAAAGGAAAAATCTCTAAGTCAAAATAAATAAACAAATACAAGAAAGAAAAAGAAAGTAGCATGATTGAAATAATGTAAGCTGATTATGAAGCATTGGTAACTTTAGAGTTATTCGCATTCTTAATAACTTATTCACATACTTAGCAACTTATAAGCTAGAGTTGTGGCCACGCAAGGAAAAGGAGAATGTCTTGACCTTCACAGGAAATAGAACTGTACAGTTGTCCACCTGAGATAAAATTTAGATTCTTAAAGTGCTATGTCAGTAGGAAAGAAATGCCCTGTGGCAAAGACAAATGGTAAAGAAACTTGTTGTCTCAGTCCAGAAAAGAAATGTCACAGGAAAAATTGCATGGTTTCATTCATAATTGATAATGATAACTTATTATCACACAGTATTGTCTTCATGTGTCTGTAGAGAATAATTTTATACTTTCTGTACAGAATGGGAAATATGGAGCAGATAAATTATTTAAAAACAGTCTCAGATAAGAGCGTTTTAGTGGCCCTTAGCCAAAGGAAAACAAACCCTTTTCCAAGGAAACACAAGACTCTCTCAAATAAGTCTTCATAAAAAAATTAGTATACAGTTCAAGAAAGCACTATAGATGTGCTTAGTGGCAGCATTAACAATCCAAGAACTTCAGATAATATAAGTATAGAGTAGAAAATATTAAATGAATATTTAAAAATACTTATAGAACTAGAATAGGACTTGAAAATATGAACTAAGGATATGATACTCTGAATCAAATAGATTTTCTTTAGAAATAACAGAAATAAAATCTCAAAGGAAGAAATAAATAACAGGTTATACCCAGCTAAGAAAAAAACTAGAAGATAGCTGAAGAAATTAACCAAAAGAATTTTAAAAAGCACAAATAGTTGAAGAAATAAGAAATAAGAAAAATACACATGTTAAGAATACAGAGGAATTTTCTAGCATAAGTCTAATCAGAACTGCAAAGAAAAGAATAAGTAAAATAAAAAAGAACCCTTTTTATGAGATAATGGCTGATAATTTTCCACATTTGAAATATAAAATAAATTCTCTGATTCAGGAAGCCCAATACATACTGAACAAGAGAAATAAAAAGAAGTCCACATTTAATAGCTGCATAGTAAAATTGGAAAATTCAAAGGCCAAAAACAAGGTATTAGTTTGTCTAGGAAGAAAAGACAGACACAACACAATAAAAATGATACCGTTAGCATCCTTCTCAAGTGCAAAATGGAAGCCAGGAGACAGTGGCATAATATATTCAACACAATGAATAAAAGCAATTGGCAAACTTTAATTTTATACCTTGCTAAAATATTAATTTAAATTAGAGTAAAATAGACAGTTCCAGAAAAATGAGACCGCTTACTGCCAAACACCATGATTAAAGAAACTATTACAATTTACATTTTGTATAGAGGACTGCGATTCAGAATAGGATGTGCTTAAAAGATTAATAAATTAATATGTATTAAAAAACATTGCCCAGTTTATAGCTAGCACATAGTAAACACCCAGTAATACATGGTATTAAGTAGTAATACTAATTGTGGTGGCAGCACAACCGAAGTAGTAGTAACAGTTGTAGTAGTATTCTCTAATAAAGATGACTAACAGTATTTTTTTATAGTTTGGAGTCTCTATCTTTCATCTTCCACATAGTATCATGTGACACTGTTTTCATCTAAACGGAATTCATGTAAAGTACTACTAATTCAGTCTCATCAGTATTTTCAATAACTACACAGTCCTCTATCTTTCCAAAGCCACTGTCATAACCAACACTTTTAGTATAATACCCAAGATCTTACAGAGTGCTTAGTTCCCCAGTTTCTTGTTTCATCTTCTACTTTCTATTCATCTTATGTTCAGGAGTTCAAGCTGTCAAATTAGTCAAATCATGAGAATCAAGACCTATAATAATGTCTAATCAGAGTATGTTCTTATATTACATCAAAACCTCTAATAACTAGTCTAAAATAATTCTACCAATTATTACTCTTTTATTCAGACATAGCCTCCTATTGCTTTTGGCATATATTCCATTCTAGCATGGAAAACCCTTCTATACTTTTCTAAAACACAACATGCCTTTCTTTTTCTAAACCTGTCATCTTCTTTCTTTACCCTCCACCCTCCTACATTCTTCCTTCCATGGCCAGCATACTTTCCTCTGATCTAAACTGCTTTTGCTCTTCTTTGAGGTATAGAAAGCTAGCCTATACAATTCTAGTTATTCCAAATAATACACATTAAATCCTTTCATTAAACCTTCAACTTTCATTAAATCCTCAATGAAAGATTAAACTGAGCTCAATGAGTATAATTTTAATATTTGGTTCACTTTATTATTTTCCAATCTTTTAGAAGTAGTAATCCATTTACTGAGTATTGTATAATTCCATTAAATGGAATCAATCTCATTTTTATCACTGTTCTGGATAGCAAAGAAAGACCAATCAGTGTAGAGGACTTGACCCAGTTTTATTATAATAAATATTCATAATCAGCCTTAATCAGAAACATCATAGGAAATCACCTTGCATAATATTAGTCTCTTTTGTTTAAACTGGATAATTTTCTAAAAATAAAATAAGCCATGTTTGGAAATTACAAAAGTCTGCACAATAGAAGTATAGCTCTTTTGGAGTTGTGTTATTTTCTTATAGGCTAAAAGTATTTATAAATTACATTTCCAAATGTTGATTTAAAAAAAAAAAGCACTCTTTTTACTTTCTAACAATAAATTACAAATTGAGAGTATGTTTTGAGGAGCTAGGGAGTAAAAAGATAACAATCGGTATAGCAGAGGAGAAAAAAAGTTTTCCCTGATACCTCTCCACATACGTACCTAAAAAAAAAATCAAAGATTGCATCTTCAATATACACCTCTGTCATGCTCCTTTGAGAGATCATTGGCACATGGTGTTATTCAGTGGGTTGGGTTCTGTGATGGTTAATACTGAGTGTCGACTTGATTGGATTGAAAGATACAAAGTATTGATCCTAGGTGTGTCTGTGAGGGTGATGCCAAAGGAGATTAATGTTTGAGTTAGTGTACTGGGAGAGGCAGACTCATCCTTAATCTGGGTGGGCACAGTCTAATCAGCTGCCAGCACAGCTAGAATATAAACCCGCAGAAAAAATGTGAAAAGAGAGACTGGCCTAGGTTCCCAGACTTCATCTTTCTCCCATGCTGGATGCTCCCTGCCCTCAAACATCAGACTTCAAGTTCTTCAGTTTTGGAACTCAGACTGCCTCTCCTTGGTCCTCAACCTGCAGATGGCCTATTGTGGGACCTTGTGATAATGTGAATCAATACTTAATAAACTCCCATATATACATATATATTCCATTAGTTCTGTCTGTCTAGATAACCCTGATTAGTACAGATTCAAATGGGTTTAATTGTATCTCCCCAAAATACATGTCAAAATCCTAGCTTCCAATACTTATGAATTCATCCTTATTTGGAAACAGGGGTCTTTGTAGATATAATTGAGTGATGATGAGGTCATGTTGAATTAGGTATTCCCTGACCCAATATGACTGGTGTCCTTACAAGAAGAGAAGACAGGAGGCTGAGGCAGGAGAATCATTAGAGCCCAGGAGGTTGAGTCTGCAGTAAGCCATGATCATGCCACTGCTCTCCAGATTGAGTGACAGAATGAGATTCTAACCGTACATAAATAAAGAAAAAGAAAAAAAGAAGAGACGAGATACAGAATACAAGAGGAGATCACACATGACAACAGAGTCAGAGATGAAAGGACTGAAGCTATAAGTCAAGGCACACCAAAGATTAACAGCAAACCACCAGAAGCTAGGACGAAGCAAGAAGGGATTATTCCCTACATGTTTCAAAGGAAGCGTGGCCTTGTCAACGTCTTGATTTTGGACTTCTAGCCTCCAAAACTGTTAAAAAGTAAATTTCTGTTGTTTTAAGCCACCTGGTTTGTGATACTTTGTTATGGAAGCCCTAGAAAACTAATACAAAGGAAATGCATGCACCTCATTTCTGTGAAATGATGCATCTAAATAAAACATTTTAATGTGTACTCTGCATCTTAACTTTGGGTGTTAGAGCACTGAAAAATAATTCAGCCACTGAGATGTTCCACAAGAGTTTGAGCAAATGCCATTAAAATTCATACTCAAAGTAAAAGTTTAGTTATCTAGGGACCAGCTTTCCAGAACATCAAGCTTCTCTAATGACTGCTGAACTAAACACAGTCAAGGTTAAAATTTAATCAGTTTAAGGAACAAACAAAGCAGCCTCCCTGTATGCTGAGGAAGAGAGACATACTGCCAAGAGGATCTGAAGCTCCAAAGATTAAACCCAATTGACAGGAGTTGTGTGTGAAAAGTCATCCCTTCCATACAAGGCTGAGAAGTGAGACAGAAGTGGCAGGAGGCCAAAGAAACAAGAAAACTGGAGATCAGCAATTGCAGCAACTAGAAATGGTGCTGGGGCAGTGAGCAGTGAACACTGAGGTGTGCAAGTCAGTGATGAAAGAAGAGAGTAAAAGAACAAAGAGAGGGCTGGACTCAGTGGCTCACGCCTGTAATTCCAGCACTTTGGGAGGCCGATGCAGGTGGATCATGAGGTAAAGATATTGAGACCATCCTGGCCAACATGGTGAAACCTTGTCTCTACTAAAAATACAAAAATTAGCTGGGTGTGGTGGCACATGCCTGTAGTCCCAGCTACTCAGGAGGGTGAGGCAGGAGAATTGCTTGAATCTGGGCAGAGCGATACTCCGTCTCAAAAAAAAAAAAAAAAAAAAAAAAAAGAGAGGCTGTTCTTCATCACAAAAAGTGGTAAGCATCCTTTAGGCTTCACATCTAATGGCCTCACTCTCTCAAGGACACACTGAAGACATCTGTCAGCTCTGCAGCATAAGTAGGCAGATATGCAGGGAGGTATTGCCTAAAAGCTATTAGAATCTCAATTGCGCAATGAACAAGCCAAGTTAGGGGAATATCAACATTCAGTAGCTTACTCTCATGTGTCACTCTAGTAATCACTTCTAAAAGAAGGCTCAACAATGATTAAAATATTGGGTCATTTTCCTGCCTATATTAGCTGACGGATTCTACGTGCACATTTCATTGCTATTTAAAACATAAAATTGTACTAGAATCCTGCCTTAATGAGAAAACAGATTCATATGGACTCAGTATACAACAGTTTTAAATAAACAACTTAAAAATGAAATGTTTAATGTTATTTTGTCCAGATTTTAAGGCAAATACTAAAAAGCTCTTTAGGTGATGATACTCAAGTTTTGATTGAGGAAAAGAGGGCCAGTAAATAATAAGCCAAGACAATTGTGAAGAAGTTTTAAAAAGGGGGAATAAAGCATTGCCCTGATAGATACAAATATTTATTAATAAGCTATGGTAACTCAAGCAAAGTGGTAAACATATAGAAATTGATAGAGTAGATAGCCTGCAAACAGCTCAACTTATATATATGCAAATGTGACACACGACACATGGGGTGGATGGACTGTTTAATAAACAGTGCTAAATATTGACTATGAATAGGAAAATTAATAAAACTAGATTTTAATTCAAAAAGTAAAAAGTCAAAAATAAAGACTTAAATGTAAAAGCAAAACTTTTAAACATTTAGCAAAATATTTAGGGATATATATTTATGATACTGGGATAGAAAAAAATTCTTAAATAGGACATATATACAATAAAGATCAATGCAATTAATCGAATTTTTAAGAAAAAATTTATACAACAATAGCCATAAGCAAAATGAAAATATTAATCATGTACTGGGGGTATATTTGCAAAAATAGTACATAAAATACAAAGTTTGAATACTAAAATGTAAGAATCATGCTTTTAGATGATGATCACCCCAATGAAAAAGGAGACAAAGAAAATAGCAAACCCAAATGATGAATAAAGATATGAAAAGCATACTGACTGAAGAAATGATAATTAAAGTAATAGTAAGATACAATTTTGCACCCATAAGATTGGGAACTTTCAAACTCTAATAAAATTCATCAAGAACATTGAAAACAGGAAATCTCATATCCCACTGGGAGGTGTGTACACGGTTACAACGTCAGAGAATATCTTGGCAATATCTACTAAAGATAAATGTTAGATACTCTAGGACTCATCAATTCTACTTTTAGTCAGCCTATAAGAAAAAAAGGCAAAGATCTTAGGACAAATTAGTGTCATCGTCCCAGGAAAGCAAGTTTCAGGATAACTCTTAGAACTTACACTTATTGATGAGCTGCATTATTTAATTATTTAATTATACTTCTAAATAAATTCCTATAAGACACTCTCATACTTTTCCACAAGGAAATGTGCAGCAGAAATTGTTTAGTGCTATTGTGTGTTTCAAGAAAACCTTGGAAACATCTCAAAATTCCAACAGTAGGAAAATAGTTAATTTGTGTGTCCAATGGAACAAGGAATTTATAAAAAAATGAACTAGTTTAGAAAAATGCAACTAATTTAGAAAATGAACTAGTTTAGAAAAAGCACAAGTGGTAAACGATACATTCAATATAATATTACTAATGAAAATACTAAAGAAGTTTCAAATAATAATACGTATTATTTATGAATGGATGCATATATAGCAAAAATAAAATCAAAGGATTCTTCATGGCAAGACTGCTCTATAGTAGAGGTTAAGAAAGAGAAAGAGGGCTCTTCCAAGAATATCTGTTTGTCTTGTTTTACTGGTCCCTATTTGGCAATAACATGATGATACAGTGATGTACCAGTACGAGTACATTGGTTTTTTGCCATGAGGAGCAAGAAATCGAGTTTTACTAAGTGGCAGGATTTTCCTCGCCAGCCTTCTAGGATGATTATAATACTCCAGGTTAAGGTCTGGAGAGTGTGTTATCTAGAAAGGGTAATGATTACTAGAACTAGTTCCTAACTGACAATTTTCACTAAATTTCACTATCAAGGAAAAGAGAGAAGGATGCTGAAAGAATTACTTTTGACTAGGCAAGAAGTCTGACAAAGGTAGGAATTCCTGTGTAGTGAAGGGAAAAAAAAAAAAGGCATTGAGTTCTTAGGCTAATTCCTGAAGACAAGCAGGCAGAAGTGCAATGGCCCTGGAAGACAAAGTTTTATTGCTTCAGTATTTTGCCTAGGGCTAGCCTGCCTTTCTGATATAACTCCATTTTTCAGCCACAGTAAAAATTCTCTTATGATCCATAGAATTGGATTCCAAACTTAGGTTTACAAAAATGCAACTTGGTATATTTCCAATATAATACTCTTAATGTAAATATCAAAGAAACCCCAACAAATTGGAATATTGAGCTTTTGAGTAAATTCTCAAAATCGAATGCCTTAGATCCTTTCTGTTTGTTCTTGGTGAGCCTCCTAATTTATATGTACATCCCTATGTTTACAAATTTACCTTTCCTAAAGCTTTAATGTTGGCTAATATTTAAATCAGTTTCATTTTCTAAGAACAAAACAAGTAAAAAGGGGGTAACTGTAATCAGTAGCAATGGAAAACAAATAAGATTTAAAATTTACAAGAATAGTAAAAAGACAATGGTCATGGGAGAACTGTCTGGATATACTGTTAACAGGGTCACATCTGGTACTGGCACTCTTGGATACACTGCGAAGCCTTGTGCAGACATACAGGAAGCCGTCAACAAATGCTCATCCATTTAATATTCATTGATTCAGGAATGCATGCACTGTGACTCAATGCTGAAATGAAATCACAAACAGGCCTGCTTTTGTTTGGATGCGCATGAAGACAAAGGGCTGACACTCACTTTCTCTCAAGGTCTCTTGCAGCAAATCAAAGCATGAAACAACCAATGACTGAACGATCCATATAAAGATAACGGCCAGAAACTGCACACCAGAAAACTGTCAAGTTATTAGAGGCTAGGAAAGACAAAAAACAGGCCATGTCAATGTAAATGGCATAATATTTATGGGAGAAAGCATATTTGTAATTTAATTGTCCCAAGAAATTAGCATTCTCAAGTGGAAGTTAAGGAAAAAGTACAGGCAACTCTGTTAATTTGACAAATCTGCCAGAAAATCCAGAGCACAGGATTAGTAAATGCTTTATAAAATCAGAGAGGCCGCAATCCAAGTCAGAATATTCACCATAGGAAATTAATCATGTATTGTTTCAGGTAATAGCTATGGAACACTTTCAAATTCCTCTAGGTAGTGGAGGAGGGTTTCCTTTCACAGTTTGTTGCATATGGAACGTGGCCATAGGCGACACAGGCCGTTCAGTCCATTTCAGAACTGTGCCAAGTGTGATAGATGAGATTGAAGTTGCGGGTGTCTCACACAGGGAATGAGTATGGGACCAAACTGAAAATCTTAACAGGAAAATGACTGTAGGCACTTTATTTAAGAGCCAAAAACTTGAGAGAAAAATGCTTTAAAGACAAAGTGAACTACAATGTGGTTTCAGACACCTGAGAGGTTATTAAACTGGAAACGTTCACATATCAGATAAAAAATCCAACAAAATGCAGAAATTATTCATCATCTGCTTGAAATTTACTGGATTATTTGTAACGATTTAGAGGCCAAAATAAGTAGGTAGGAAATACAAATAAATATTGGAATTCAAACTTTTTTTTTTAATTGAAGGGTAGAAGATTGAAATTACTCTGGTAACGATTTTTAAAAAAATGTGTACTCTCAGTGAATAAACACCGAGAACAAAAGAATCCATCTACAAAAATGACAGCGGGAATTGGAAATGAGGCATGAGGAAATAGCTGAATTACCAATTACCTCGCAACAATCTTTATAAAAGGAAAGCTAGAGCGCTACCCAAATGAGTTAACATATTTCCTGATATGATTTTGGAGTTAAATTGTATTAAGGCAAAATTGTGGGAAGGATTCAATGATTCTTAAGCTGTGTGAAGCAACACAGACAGAAAAGCACCTTGTTTATCTAAGAACATTAAAAAAAAAGTATTTGAAAAGGAATTCTGGGTTGTTAAAGGGGCTGAATCATGCAAGGCTTTAAAATGAAAACATTGTAAATATGATTACGCTGGAGTTAGCATAAGAAAGAAAATTTGAAAAACAGCTTTAAAAATAACTCTAATATACATACCTCGAGGAGAAAAAGATTTTCTTTTTTTCCTTATTTCCAAATTTACTTTAATATTTTTTAGCCTATGGAGTAAAACCAAAGTTTAACAGTTCATTTAAAAAAAAATCTTAATTTACTGATAGAAACTTGTAAATTTATAATGAGAACACAGAATTTTTTTCTAAAATAAAATGATTAAGCAAACTATAGTAATTTGTCCTAAGTTTATATTGATCAAAAAGACAGTAATTTATGGTTTTCCAAATTAAGCATTGAGAAGAGGAAAAAAGAAAGGTGGGGACAAGAATGGCAATGTCACATTTGTAATTAAATGTATTTAAACAAGCCAGCTACCACTGGCACATTTTTCAACTATCATGAATTAATAATTTTAATATTTCATAATATACATATCCTACATTACCCAAGCTTAGCGTTCTGGCAGGTGCGGAAAAATAAAGTATCTTTAGAGACTCAGGGGTAACGCTCTGAGAAGTGTCAGTATATGGTAATAGAAAGGGGCATTGGATCGAACCTGGGCAGGTTGCATTTAATTTGTAGCCTCCATAAACACCAGGGCCATTCTTTTTACAGCTTGCATTTGTCATTTTGAATGGAAGCCGGGAGCTCCAGCTTTCTGCTTCCTGTTCCTAGACCAGCTTGTCAGACACCTCAGGCGAGAAGCCATATTGCTTTCATTATCTTCCTGGGGTGGATCACAATGTCAAGTGCAGGTGAACATTAAATAATTGCTCGTGGATGACGAGTGCCAGGATCATACCTGGGCAACACTGTGAAGTAGACCAAGTTTCCCTTAGAGAGTCTTAGGATTCTTGTTTTGTTTTGGAAATATTTTTAGCCCACTCCACTTCTCCTTTTAGGCATCCACTGGTCTATGATTTCCTACCACCTACCGACATTCTACCATCTCCCACTGTGGAGGAGATGCTGCCATGCCTGGCCCATCCCCCTCAGAACTTCCTTTTGCCCTGACTGCCCACCTCCAAGTCAGTGCCAGAACTCTTTGCCCATGGCTGTCTCTCTGGAGTCCAAAGTGGAAGCAGGAGGGAAATACACTCTACATCCTCTGCCAGCCTGTCACCAATGACAGGAGTTGATAATAAACTGAATACTCTATCTCCCTTTTGTACTCTTGTAGGATAACTTGAGACATGTTTCACATTGCACCCCAGAGGTTCCCAGGTACATACAGAAGCTGTGCTGACTCCCTGTCCTTGTCTAGCTCAGTCTACAGGTTCCCATCTTCTCCTAAATAAACTACTTGTACTGAATTCCTTTTCTTAGCGTCACCTTCTAGCAGCACTGAGACCTAGTCAATCAAAACTTGATATCATTACATGGAACAAGGTCCCTTATACCTTAACATGCATTTAGGCTATGTTTTACCTATTTATGAATAATTTGCATCTTAAGCAATCTCCCTACAAGGAATACATACTCCTCTTTTTTAAAACAGACATGAGTAAGCAGGTGAATAAAAGGCATTATATACGGGAAGAGTTTTTTTTGTTTTTTGTTTTTTGGGTGTTTTTTTGAGACAGTCTTGTTCTGTCACCCAGGCTGGAGTGCAGTGGTGCGATCTCAGCTCACTGCAACCTCTGCCTCCTGGGATCAAGCGATTCTCCTGCTTCAGCCTCCAGAGTAGCTGGGACTACAGGCGCCTGCCACTACACCTGGCCCTTTTTTTTTTTAATTTTTATTTTTGTAGTTTTAGCTGAGATGAGGTTTCACCATATTGGCCAGGCTGGTCTTGAACTCCCGACCTTATGATCCGCCCACCTTGGCCTCCCAAAGTGCTGGGATTACAGGTGTGAGTCAACTATGTCCAGCCTAGGGGAAGGTTTTTACATATGGAATAAGCCTTCTGCATTCCTCCTACAGAGCTATCTCTGATCATCAAAACGTGAGATTCAACTGCTTGAACTAAGGATAACATGTTCCTTTTCAAGTGGTCAGATCTCAACTGTTCCCATTCTTGAAGTAAAACTGACCCCTCTTAAATAACTCATAAGAATGGGGTAGGTTTCAAAACATTTCACTTAAACACATCAATAAGTCCACCAAGGAAGGAAAGACTGAGGCTTCTGACAGCTCTTCAGTCAATCTAATCAATGTGGGCAGTTCACCTGGGCAATTCAAACAACTATCCCAATTCAGACTAGTGGTTCTCAATCTTAAGAGTGCATCAAAATCACCTGGAGGGTCTGTGAAAACACAGATTTTCTGTTTCAATGGGTCTGGGATGGAGCTGAGAATTTGCATTTCTAACAGGGTCTCAGGTGATGCTGATGTTGTTAGTTGAGGAAGAATGCATTGAAAACCAGAGCTAATATGTGGCAGATAATTTTTATATTTTTCTCTCAAACAGTGTATCTTTCAATTCAGCAGACTCTTGCTTTTCCTTCAGTAAACACTGGGTCCAATAGCAGACACTTTATTCCTAGGATTTTCCTCCTTTTTGTCTGAAAGGCAATGCCATTACTTTTCAACTGATCTTTAATGTAAGTTTTTCCAATATTCTTTCCTGCTAAGCTCACCTTCTCCTTTAAGACATCACTCTGTATAGTGAAAGTAAATTATCTACATTCATTTTACAGTGAAGGTAATTTTCTGCCAGGCAGTGAGTATGACAGGCGGGGTCCTCATTTGTAGTTGTATTTGCATTATTTTGCACTGCTGTAGCTTATAAATGGGCAAAAATAAAATGCCATAATAATCATAATGGATATGTCTCAAAATGATGCATTTTAGGTTTATTGGCAAATATGACATTAGGCAATCGTTGAAGTGTTGCCTTCTATATAGAAATGAGAAACCAAAAATAAAGGACCTTCAGGTTATTTTAATATTAACAACTTGAAGGGAAAAATTATCAAATGCAAAGATCTTTAATGAAAAGAACTGATGCAGAAGGTTATTACTTTCTCATTGCTTTCTTGTAACCTCATATGTAAGTTATTGATTATACTCTATATCACAATATATTTAAGATAATATAACTAAAAGGCAATTATTAAGGAAAAGCTCAACAAAGAAAAGAATGCATAAGAGACAGTTTCTTTTAGACCCAAGAACATATGTTTTAGGTGGGTCAGATAAAAATTATAAAAACAATTTGGTTTTCAGAAAATAAAACAATGAAGCAATACCAACTTACTTTGACATAACTCCATTGTGGAAACTGTATGTTGGTATTTACCAGGCAATTCATCTCATGTGACTACATGACAGTGTGATAATAAAACTCACTCATTCCAAATTCTTTTTATTTTCCTATTCCTTTGCCTCTGTTAAGTATTGTTTCTCTTGTTGACACATAAGACTTAAAAACAAAACAAAACAAAACAAAAAAACCATATATTTGTGCCCAAGGGCATAGAATGATACATATTCCTTTCGGGGCATCTACAGAGTTGCTTCTATTTACAGTAGAAGTCTCTATGTAAATGACAGTTGTAAAAGTCAATTTCTGGCTGCAGCTGTCTCTTCAGGTAGACAATGAAGCATTCCATGTGTCATGCTCCTTGGTTATCACCCATATGCAGGTTCACTGCTCCTTGATCAAGAGGTTCTTCAGTTTGCATCAAATAATTGACTCCCCACTCCGGTAGCCTTGCTAATATTCTGGATGACCCCTTGTGGATTTTCCATCTGCAAACCAACTACATTTCACTCAACTTTCAGCTTAAGCTTATCAAACTATTCTAATTATTTGCCTTTTAAAAATTACAATTTGGGCGGGCAGAGTGGCTCACACCTGTAATCCCAGCACTTTGGAAGGCTGAGGCAGGTGGATCACCTGAGGTCAGGAGTTTGAGACCAGCCTGGCCAACGTGGTGAAACCCTGTTTCTACTAAAAATAAAAAATTTAGCCAGGCATGGTGGCGGGTGCCTGTAATTCTAGCTACTCGGGAGGCTGAGGCACAAGAATCGCTTGAACCTTGGAGGTGGAGTTTGCAGTGAGCTGAGATCAAGCCACAGCACTCCAGCCTGGGCGACAGAGAGAGAATTTGTCTAAAAAAAAAAAAAAAAAAAAAAAAATTACAATCTAATTGTTATGTAGGCAATTATGTTTTGGCTACATCTCTTAAAGCCACCACAGCAGTCTGAACTTCAGACATTATTCCATGCTTGAAAAATATAATTTCCTTGAAAAATGCCATGTGGATTTATGCCATAAGCCTGGATGTTGTTAATAAAGTGGCCAGTGTCTCTGAAGCCAGTTTAATGACTCTCCCTCTCTTCCTGAGTCTGGAGGTGATCCAATTATCTTCTTTCATTGAATTATAGCACTCTTTAAGCCCAACTGAAAAGTTGTCCCAATAAGCCACTATTCTCTTTCCTTGATGATTGTATTTGGAGGTGATTACACTTGTGAACTCAGAAAGAAGCCTACACACAGAGCCCTTGTTGAAATGAAGGAGGTTGAAGGTAATGGAAGAAACTGGCATTTATCTAATAAATTTCTCATAGAAGCACGTGTCCAGATGCAAACATACATACATTTTTCTGTTCTTTGGCATTATGACTTGTAACACTGTTAGCTCCATTCCTTGCTAGATCCCAGAAGACATGCAGATATGAAGATGATAGTGGCTGCAGTTGCTCCAGGAGGCCATGTGCACTTAGTTGGTTTGGTTGAGGCCAAATGGCACTTACCTTTGATCCCTATAACTGCGCTCTACTCCAGTTATCAAAATTGTGGAACTATAGGGAAAGCTAAGTTATAAGAAACAACATTTACCCTTCAGCCATATAACTTGTCTTTGACCCAGTACATCCTTTCTCTTTTTGCATCCTGATAATTTCATCTGACTGTTATCAAATTTTGTTATGGGCATGAAATGCCCCTTAGTTTCCAACACTGTTTCTCAAAATAGTACTTATGAAAGAAGAAATACATCATGTAGATGGTCATTTATAAAATCTTAGTGATTCAACTAATTATATTTTTTCTTTTTATTTTACATTGGCTACTACAAATATGCAGAGTAATGTATAGGCTAGAATATCTAACATCTAATTTTTACTTGCTAACATATATGCCACTTTTTGTGTAGGATATATTTTGTAAGGTACTTCTTTTCGTATTTATAAAAGTAAGTCAATGAGACCCAAACAAAACAATGCAAAAAGAGGTGATAGCACCTGCAGTTCTTTCATCACAACATATTATAGTATCACATAAGGTACAGCGTTACTATGTCGTGTAATTATATATTGATATTTACAGCAGTATATTATGATAGAGCAATCCTCATTTATCCAAAGTAATCAGAAATGGAGTATTTGTGTCTTCTAAATGCTTCTGATCCTCAGGGCTTAGTCCCAAGCTTCTTCACTTTTTTCTGTCTCTACATTCTTTTTCCTATATCAACTTAGCCATCTATATGACTGTACATATCATCTGTATGATATTTCCTAAATTTATATCTCCAATTCTTACCTTGCCTTTGAATTCCAAATTTATATTTCCCATTATTTTGTGTATCTTCATTTTAGTGTCACAGGGCCTTCTTAATCTCAAACTGAAATCTGCATTCCATCCTCTCCTCAGCTGCTCAAACCTGTTCCTCACCTTGTCTTCCCCCTTTTAGTAATGGCAACACCATCCTCTTCAGATGCTTAAAACAGATAATTAGAATTCATCTTTCATTTTTCTTTCCCCTCGCAACCTCCATATTTTATATACACCACACTTTATTTATTCACCACTGTCACCATTTTGGACCATCGCTTATCTCACAATAGACTATTTTAAAAATCCCAACTGGTGCACCACGATTTCTACTCCAACCAATTTTCAACATGGCAGAGTAATCTGAAATTCAACAGCATCATCACTTTAAAGTCCTGTAATGGCGTCCATTGACTGCCTCCTTCCACTGCACTATGTTCCATTCTGTCTTTCTCTCTCGCTCTCTTACGCCATCAACAACAACCCTATGGAGCCAGGATCTCCCTCTGTCACCCTGGTCGGAGTGCAGTGGCACAATCCTAGCTCCCAGCAGCCTTGAACTCCTGGGCTCTAGTGATCTTCCCATCTCAGCCTCCTAAGTAGATAGGACTACAGAGGCATTCCACCATGCCCAGCTAATTTTTAACTTTTTGCAGAAATGGGGTCTCGTTATGTTGCCAAGGTTTGTGTCGAACCCTTGTCCTCAAGCAATCCTCCTGCCTCATCCTCCCAAAGTGCTGGGATTACAGGTGTGAACTGTTATGCCTGGCACTATAATATATTTAATAAAAAGTATAAAAACAAAACACAAGAATTAACAAATGTTGAGGAATTTGAAAACAAATTATATTTGATATTAAAACCACACCAAAACAAGGTGACCTTTTTTGATGGTTTAGAAGGTATATCTGTAACACAAAGCATCTCAGTGCATCATATTGATTTTTAGGCATCCATGGTAGCTACACAACGTAAGATCTTTGGGTTTGATCTCACTTGCCCCTCTAGAATATTCTACACTTAAAAAATATCTTGTGTAAGATCATTTAGATTGATTTTTACTTTTACTAAGTTGAAAAAGCAAAGTCAGCTGTTTGACCAAACTTGACTAAATTTTGAGAAAGTAAGGGAAATAATAATATTGAGGAGTTTTCAGACTCATAAGCCCTGGGGCAGTGGGTTGTTCCTAGCAAGACAATGGGGAAATATAAGACGTGGTTCTAACTGTTCTCAAACTAATGTGTCATCCTAAGATTGATTGTGATGCTCTGGAAAAACACCCCATGACCCCATCACAGCCCACAGATACATTCATTTATTGGCTCGTGCAACTACTAAAAGTTATTTCCAACTATGGTGACCCATGCTTCAGGCATGATAACCACAAAATAAATTGAAGAAAGGAAGATGGTGTTTAGCCTCTGGGTGATTCAGAGAAACCATATCTGGCAGCAGCACGTTGTGAAAACAACTTTTATCAACATCAAAACTGGACTGCAGGGGAGATGTGATATGGACACCATTATTTGGACTCTCAGATGTTCAAAAGTTGAAGCACAGTAGATTGCTAAAAAGATAGTCTGGGCTGTGCCTGTTTTCATTTCTCTCTACATGCTTTTCAAGATCTCATCTCATTTCCTTTCCCTCTTTTGAGTGTGATTTCTGCCTCAGAAATGTGATTTTTTTTTTTTTGTCTAAACAGACACAGGTCCTTGCATTTAGCGCTGTTTTGGCTTCTTGGAAAGTCTTTATATTCAGTACTCAAGGGTAAACACACTTTTTCAATCTCTCCAAGTAAGACTAAATATAAAACCAAGTAGTAGGGTTTTTATCTACCCAGAGCAATTGGTGATATTTGAGAGGTGGGGTAAGGAAGGAGATTGGAAAATGACAAAAAACTTATTTTTTACATCATTTTCCATTACCAATACATATAGTTGCATTTCAGTATTATTATAACAATGAAGAGATGATAAATTTGTAGGTAGATGATAACATTCTTCAGGGTTATAGTTGAGTATACAGAATAGAGTTTGACCACAGAATCTATGAATTTTCAAGCTTCTATCTCTATTTTTCTGAATGTTTAAGAGGTGTGCCATACATATAGTCCATACGATGGATTGGTTGTCTTTGTCTTTTTCTTTTTCTTTATTTTTTTTGAGATGGGGTCTCACCCTATCACCCAGGCTGCAGTGCAGTGATGCGATCTCAGCTCACTGCAACCTCCGACTCCCAGACTCAAGCGATTCTTCCACCTCAGCCTCCCAAGTAGCTGGGACTACCAGCACGCAATACCATGCACGGTTATGGTTCTGTCTCTTAAACAGTTCATAATCATAAGATTTAAAAATCTAAAGCCTTTTTATCATTCATAGACTTAATAGATATTCACAAATATCCTACAATTTTTCCACTTATGTCCTATACCCGGGTAATAAAATAATAAGTAAAGGCAGACATGGCTTAGGCCCTCTGTGTCTTACCATCTACTAGGGAAGACAGGCAGATAAGCCAGAAAGCAAATAAAACCAATGAACAGTTGCGACAGAGACAAAAGTCGCTCTGTTGTGATGCTATGATGGGAGCGTCTGACCCAGGTAAGGTTGTTAAGGAACTCTTCCCTGTGGAAATGACATTTTACTGTCATCTAAAAGATGAAGAGAAAAAAATTGTAGCCTGTTAAGGTCAGCGGATGGAAGACCTGTATGATCATTGATCTGAATGGGGATGGTGGTAGGAGAGTGGGGTATGAAATGTGTCTGAAGGGAGGGAAAGGAGACACATCATATACGGCCTTATAGGCCATGCTCAGGAGTTTTGTCTTTAAGGGTACAGAGAGATTCCTAACGTGTTTTCAATCTGCAGGCCAGGTATAAGATGTGTGTCTTGAAGAGCCCTTTGCTTACAGTGTAGAGAAAAGGCCACTAGGCACCAGGGAGGATGAGAATAGCCATATGAAGAGACCACTGTAATGGTCAAGAGAGCAACAGGGATTTGGAATTGGAGGTCCTGAGGGTAGAAAAAAGCAGAATGATTTGAGGTATATTCCGGAGGGAAAATGAGCCAGACTTGGTGCAGACTAGAAATCAGAGGCAAAGGAGAAGAAGGTGTGGAAGATACTTCCTGTATCCTTCACCACATTTAACATAAATTACATTTAGATAAAGGAGATGAAGAGAATAGTATGCTGACACAGTGCTATAAGATTTTTATACTAAGTATAAATATTCATATTTGTTTATAGAAATGAAGTACTTTCTTAGGTTTATTTAAGTGAATAAAAATTGTCCACTGAACTAACTTGGCAACACAAAATGTAGTGAGCTCATTCACAGTAACTTTGTGAGAAACAAAAGGTGCTGAATATTTTTACATGTAGGGAAATAGTATAATATAGTATTAGTTTCTTAAACATAAATTTTCTTTTAATTAATCACTAACCAAAAATTAAAAAAAAAGAAAATCGCTGGAATCAAATATCAACACCCAAGTAACTGACAAAAGAATTCTCATTAGTATCAGTACAACTTTCGGAAATAAAGCTACCAAAGGCTGGGCAGATAATATGTTTTGAAGTGTAACATCTTAGCAATCATAATAGCAAAACATTGTATTCTTTTATGTGGAATAATAACTGAAATGATTAGTGAAAAAAGTAAAATACATCATTCTACTTCAAGGATTTTGTTAACCATTGCTATACTTTCCTTAAGTTTTATGTTTATAAACTATGTACAAAATGAAATAGAGCTCTAGGCTTCAGTCAATCAAACATCAATTCAAGCTACTCTCCAATGTAGTGTAGTAGGTACAGAATAAATACCAATGAAGAAACATTCCAACCAGGTTCTTGTTCCGTATGTTCTGTCTGGGAGGTACACTTTGATTTTCTACCTGCCAATCATATCTGTTATCTCAAAAACTAAATTTGTAATTCATTTTTTCAAGGAAAATTACCTGTATTGCTCTCTTCCCCAATATTTGACATGAAGTAAAAATTGCATCTTATACTTGTTTGTATTCTTTAATTTTTATATATCTAGTGTCCAACTAATTTTATGCATTCAAGATAACTTTCATTTTCTTCTGTTTTTGGTAGTGTATTTAGCATCTAAAAACAATTAGGCCACTGCTGTGGCTCATGCCTGTAATCCTTAAGCTTTGAAAGGCTGAGGCAATAGGACTGCTTGAGGCCAGAAGTTCAAGACCAATCTGGGCAACATACTAGACCATGTCGCTACATGAAATAATAAAAAAGCAAAACTAGCCAGAAGTGGTGGTGGACAGCTGTAGTCCCAGCTACTTGGAAGGCTGAGACAAGAGGATCACTTGATCCTAGAAGTTCGAGGCTGCAGTGAGCTATGATCATACCACTACACTCCAGCTTGGGTGACAGAGCAAGGCTTCATCTAAAAAAAATAAATAAATAAAAACAATTAAAACACAATAGATAAATGAATTATTGAAGGAATTATCTTTATCTTGCAGGGAAATTAATGGTTTATCCTAATTTTTTTGTTTTGTTTTCATTGTGACAAGCTAAAGAAAATATTTAGATATCCATAAGACGTTTAGTTACCAATTTCTGTGCCATTACTAGATTTATTTTGTTTATATTAGTAGTATGAAAACCTGATGAATGTATAAACATATTGGTTAAAAAGGAACCAACCATTCCAGGAAATACATAAAAGACCAATAACCATTAAAATTTTTCTACAGAATTGCATTTTGGAACAACCCTTTCTCATGTAGTATTTCAATGAATAATGAGAAAAGAAAGATGAGGTAAATATCGAATGTGAAATTAGGGGTCCTATGTTCAAATTTCAGTTCTGCAGCTAAGCATCAATATTTCCAAGCACAAGTCATTTCATTTTGAGGAAAATGAGATTTATTGAAGATGAAAGACCAGTAAATTGGCTTTCAGACATGTTTCAAAATAAACATGGTAAATTTCAAACTTTTCCTTCCTTTGCCCTTCCTTACCTTTTCAATAAAATTATGTGAACAATTGGTATAATTTGTCGAGTGCATATATGCATACACATTAAGTTAGAAGTAAACATGTCACTTTGACTCCAGGGAAGCTAGGATTGGAATATTTCCTATTTCTTCAATCATTATGAGTAAATCGAAAGACGTTCCGAAGATGAGGATTTCAGCCAACTTGGAAATCTACAGCTTCCATCTGTCATTTATGGTTTTAGTACTTGCTATTGTCATAGTGTTTCTTGGCAAATGAACTTCCACTTTTGAAAGTAAACCTTGCTTTGAGTGCTATGAGACAATTGGGATAAAACTTCCACAGGTGCTAAGAAAAAGCAAAAGAAAAACATATGCAATAATGTATAAGCCAAATTTTCCAGAGAATTAATGCAAGATGCACTAACAAGCGCAATTAATACATATGCAAGAAAGAATACAATAAAATGGCCATTGATTAACCATATAAGCCTTCGTTACTGTAAGTTATAGATAATCTTAGAAACAGTGTGGTACTTTAAACTTTTTTTTTGATATATGGCATCATATGGCTTATTTTTTTAAAATCACAAAATATTACATATATTTGAGGATTTACAGTCATATACAGACAAATATGTGAATGGTAAATAAACCATCTAGATGACAAACTAAGATTGTCCTTACAGTTACATGAGATTACTTGTTTTTGTTGTTTCATTTTCATTGTCATTTTATTTTTATTTTTAATTATTATGAATACATAATAGTATATATGTATAGGGTACATGTGATATTTTTATATAAGCATAGAATATGTAATGATCAAATCAGGGTAATTGTGGTATCATTTCCTTGTGTTAGGAAGTTTCTAATTCCACTCTTTCAGTTATTATGAAATGTACAATAAATTATTGTTAACTATAGTTGCCCTATTGTGCTACCGAACACTAGATCTTATTCCTTCTATCTAACTTTATTTTTGGCCCCATTAGCCATTTCTTCTTAATCTCCCCCTCCCCACTACCCTTCCAGTCTCTGTTAACTTCTATTTTAATTTTGGAAATGTTTTATCCACCATTTGAATTTACCGTAAAACATCAGTGGGAGATGTTATTGTTTCTTATATTCTTAACACACATACAAACATTCAAGTACCTCAGAGACTCACACATATAACAAACTCTAGGCATTCATTCATTCATTCTGCAAGGGCCTATCATTCCCAAGCATCGCGCCAAGGACATACAAAAATGCAAGCAATTTTCTAGATTCTAAAATTGTATCAGAGAGTAGAAGAGACAGAAGTAAACCCATAAGTTATAAGAGAGTATGCATGTCATACGACAGCAGTACGCATAGGAAGTAATGGAGCACAGAGGAGGGAGTTCTGTACAGTTCTGAAAATGGAGAAGGCTGGGCATGGTGGCTCATGCCTGTAACCCCAGCACTTTGGGAGGCCAAGGCAGGTGGATCACCTGAGGTCTGGAGTTCAAGACCAGCCTGACAAACATGGAAAAACCCCATCTCTACTAAAAGTACAAAATTAGCTGGGCGTGGTGGCGCATGCCTGTAATCAGGGGGCTGAGGCAGGAGAATCACTTGAACCTGGGAGGCGGAGGTTGCAGTGAGCCGAGATCGCACCACTGAACTCCAGCCTGGGTGACAGAGTGAGACTCCATCTGAAAAAAGAAAAGAAAAGGGAGGAGAAACAGTAGATAGGGATAAAGCAATACTTTTGTGTGTGTGTGTGTGTTTTGCCATTAGTGCTTTGCTTATTGAGTTTACTTAATATGATACACACACACACACCCATATATAATTCTATTATTGCATTTTGAATTCTAAAGTATATGATATAGAATTTGCAGTAAAACTGTAAACAAAACCTAAAATAAAAACAACAACAGAAAAAAACTTTGCATAATTTGCCTAAGGGAAACCATAAGCAATAAAGGATCTAAAATTCAAGATTTCAGGGTTCAGGAGTTGTCAGTGCTACCTAAAGATCATTATTAGTCTTTTAAAGGTAAATCACAATATCCATTCAAGAAAAACAACAAATATGCTAATTATAGTATTTATACACTATCTTTGGTAATATTAAATTATGAAAAATGAATAATATGAAAGTGAACAAAGAGCGAACTTCCTTCTTCCAAAAAAAGTGAACTTCTTAATGTAATCTGCTGTAGTTTGCTTTAATTATATAATCATAGCCATTATTATTATTTTTTTTTTTTTTTTTTTTTTTTTTTTTTTTTTGAGACGGAGTCTCGCTCTGTCGCCCGGGCTGGAGTGCAGTGGCCGGATCTCAGCTCACTGCAAGCTCCGCCTCCCGGGTTTACGCCATTCTCCTGCCTCAGCCTCCCGAGTAGCTGGGACTACAGGCGCCCGCCACCTCACCCGGCTAGTTTTTTGTATTTTTTAGTAGAGACGGGGTTTCACCATGTTAGCCAGGATGGTCTCGATCTTCTGACCTCGTGATCCGCCCGTCTCGGCCTCCCAAAGCGCTGGGATTACAGGCTTGAGCCACCGCGCCCGGCCAATCATAGCCATTATTTAAAAGCTAAAAAAGACTCAGAAAAACAAACACCTAGAAGCAGTTAAAAACTGTAAAAACAACCTTGGAAGTAATGAAGCTTATTAAAATGACTAAATTAAAAATTGAAGCACAATATGCAAGATGGCAAATGTGATTTTAGCAGAACAGCATAAAATTCTTCATCACTTGTCATCATAAAGCTCTTCTTTTGGGAGAGGGGATTATTTACATCGGTGGTGCAATATAATCAGAAGGAGCTGACTTCCAGCCAATGGTTTGTCTCCCTTCTTTAAGCTCAACAACAATTTGTTGCTAGCACCAGCCTGTCATTAACATTGTCCTTTAGTCGTTACGTTTATTTGTCTCCTGTGTCTTTTTCACATTCTCTGACTTGGACAAAATCAAATGCACATTGAAGGCAAAACTCTCGTCTTCTTGATTTAGGTTTTGCCTTTGGTTTTGCCCTTGGTGCAAGATCCCATGGAATACCTCCTAAGAGAAGGTGCCTGGGAATTGGGTGCTGAAATACAAAGAGAGGTCCCCAGGTGTCAAGAGGAAAACCCATCACAGAGCACAGGGAAAGGGTGAAACACAACACATGGTTCAATGTGGTTAGAGGAGTGGTCGTGCAGCCATCTAGGAACACTTTGAGAGTGAGGCTGGAAATAGCCTGATCCCAGGCTACTTATTCTATGGCAATGCAGAACCACTGACAGATTTTAAGCAAGAGACTGACCACATTTAGCCACTAACTTAACTCAGAAAATAGCCAAAAAAAAAAAAAAAAGAGTCAGAGAGAAGTACATTATTCTGCACTTTCTGGTTTGCGTAATCAGAAAAATGAATTCATTTAATTCATGAAATGAAATGAAGAGATGACCTCATTTAAGAAACAAAATGTCAATGATTTGCAGTTTTATTTAATGACTGAAATGGGGAATCATGAGGAGATACAGATCAGGACAGAGGAAAAAGTTATGATTTGAACATTATAAGGTTTGAGATGCTCTTTTGCCAGCAAGGTATGTCACTGTAAAAAGGATATTTTACCTCTCTAGTTTTCTCATTACAGAATGGGAATAATAACAGAGTTGATGTGAGGATTAAATAATTCAACACGTTAAGAGTACTTAGAATAGTGCCTGGCATCTAGAAAGGCCAAGAATGTTAATATATATTGCTAGTATCATCAGCAACGCTGTGTGGAGCTACCTGTGGTAAACCCAACAGATTCATTTGATTTTCAGGGGATTATTTTCAGTGCTTTTCTTCCATGGCCTCAGGATTGATCTTTGAACACTCTTTTCTTTTGGCTTCCTAGAAAGGAGATATATGCTCCTGATCTTCTTGTATCTTCTCATTCTTTTTATATTAATTCTTCCTGCACCCATCTTTCAAATGTTGGTGAGTCCAGCATTATGTTTCTGGAAGTTGGGCATTAAAAATTTTTGAATCCTTAAAATGGTATAAAAGTGTTATGTGTTTTCTATGACAAACCCACAGTCAACATAATACTGAGTGGGGAAAAGTTGAAAGCATTCCCTCTGAGAACTGGAACAAAACAAGGATGCCCACTCTCACCACTCCTCTTCAACACAGTACTGGAATCCTTAGCCAGAGCAATCAGACAAGAGAAAGAAATAAAGGGCATCCAAGTCAGTAAAGAGGAAGTCAGACTGTCATTCATTGCTGACGGTATGATTGTTTACCTTGAAAACCCTAAAGACTCCTCCAGAAAGCTCCTAGAACTGATAAAAAACAATTCAGCAACATTTCTGGATACAAGATTAATGTACACAAATCAGTAGCTCTTCTATACACCAACATCGACAAAGCAGAGAATCAAATCAGGAACTAAACCCCTTTTACAATAGCTACAAAAAATAAAAAATAAAATAATTCAGAACACACCTAACCAAAGAGGTGAAAGACCTCTACAAGGAAAATTACAAAACACTGCTGAAAGAAATCACAGACGACACAAACAAATGGAAATACATCTCATGCTCATGGATGGGCAGAGTTAATACTGTGAAAATGACCATACTGCCAAAAGCAATCTACAAATTCAATGCAATTCCCATCAAAATATCATCATCATTCTTCTCAGAATTAGAAAAACAAATTCTAAAATTCATATGGAACCAAAAAGAGCCCGCATAGCCAAAGCAAGACTAAGTTGAAAGAACAAATCTGGAGGCATCACACTACCTGCTTTCAAACTATACTATAAGGCCATTGTCACCAAAACAGTGTGATACTGGTATAAAAATAGGCACATAGACTAATGGAACAGAATAGAGAACCCGGAAATAAACCCAAATTCATACAGCCAACTGATCTTTGACAAAGCAAACAAAAACAAAGTGGGCAAAGTACATCCTTTTCAACAAATGGTGCTGGGATAATTGGCTAGCCACATGAAACTGGATCCTCATCTCTCACCTTATACAAAAATCAACTCAAGATGGATTAAGGGCTTAAATCTAAGATATGGAACTATAAAAATTCTCAATGATAACATTGAAAAAACCCTTCTAGACATTGGCTTAGGCAAGGATTTCATTACCAAGAACCCAAAAGCAAATGCAATAAAAACAATGATAAATAGTTGCGACTTAATTAAACTGAAGAGCTTTTGTAGAGCAAAAGAACAGTCAGCAGAGTAAACAGACAACCACAGAGTGGGAGAAAATCTTCACAATCTATACATCTGACAAAGAACGAATATCCAAAATCTATAACAGACTCAAACAACTCAGTAAGAAAAAAACAATCCCATCAAAAAGTGGCCTAAGGACATGAATAGACAACTCTCCAAAGAAGATATACAAATGGCCAACAAACATGTGAAAAAATGCTCGCCACCACCAATGATTAGGGAAATGCAAATCAAAACCACAATGTGATACTACCTTACTCCCGCCAGAATGGCCATAATCAAAAAATCAAAAGACAGTAGATGTTGGCGTGGATGCGGTGATCAGGGAACACTTCTACACTGCTGGTAGGAATGTAAACAGTCACTGTGGAAAACAGTGTGGAGATTCCTTAAATAACTAAAAGTACTACCATTTGATCCAGCAATCTCATTACTGGGTATCTACCCAGAGGAAAAGAGGTCATTACATGAAAAAGATACTTGCACATGCATGTTTATAGCAGCACAATTCAAAATTGCATGATCATGGAATCAACACAAATGCCCATCAATCAGAGTGGATAAAGAAACTGTGACATACACACACACACACACACACACACACACACACATATATATATATATAATGGAATACTACACGGTCATGAAAATGAATGAATTAATGGTATTTGCAGTGATCCGGATGAGATTGGAGACTATTATTCTAAATGAAGTAACTCAGGAACGAAAAACCAAACATTGTATGTTCTCATTGATATGTGGGAACTAAGCTATGAGAATGCAAAGGCATACAATGGACTTTGGGGATTTGAGGGGAAGGGTGGGAGGGGGCGAGGGATAAAAGACTACAAATAGGATGCAGTGTACATTGCTTGGGTGATGGGTTCTCCAAAATCTCACAAATCACCACTAAAGAACTTACTCATGTAACCAAATACCCCAATAACCTATGGAAAAATTTTAAAAAGTTTTAAATTCTTATGGGTTCAATTGTGTCTCCAAAGTTTTGTTGAAATCCTAACCAACAGCATTTCACGATGAAACCATAAATATATAAGGTGGAGGAGCACTGCATGTATTAGTTAAGATGAAGTCTTAATAGGTTAGGGTGGGCCCTTAGTCTTCAGTGACTGGTGTCCTTTTAAGAAGAGGGCAGACACAAAAAGAGAAGACTGCCACGTGACAACAAAGGTAGAGATTGGAGTGATGCAGCTGCAAGCCAAGGTATAGGATTGACAGCCACCACAAGGAGCCAAGAAAAGTCAAGAAAGAATCCTCCCCTGCAGGTTTCAGAGGGAGCATGCCCCTGCAAACACCCTGACTTCAAACTTCTAGCTTCCAGAAGCATGAAACAATACATTTCTGTTCTTTTAAAGTATCCCATTTATATCACATTATTATGCAAGCTCTAGGAAACTAATATAGACATTTTTATAAGAATGAGCTTTTTTTTCTTAAAAGAAGGTCCTTAACTTCCATCAGATTCTCAAAAGAACTTGAAACCCTTGAACTCTCTTCTGAGGGTGCTATTTGCTCCTGTGATTTAAATTATAACCCGAATGTCACTGTCTCTCAAATCTGTACCACCAATCCAGACCTCTCTTTAGCTCTAGAACTTTATGTCTACTTGAAATCTCCACTCACACGTCCCAAACTGAATTGAAGGTATAGCGAATCATCATTATATTCCCCATTTCAGTAAATGATGCCAGCATTTGCTCAACTGTTCAACCTTAACTCTAAACAGGCTTCCATGATCCATAATTCAATTCATCAATAAGACTCATTAGCTTGATCTGTAAAATGGATCCTGAGTCTGTCTACCTGTCTTCCATCTTTGCTGTCACTGACCTAGGCCTGTTACTTTCATAAATTTCTCTGTTGGAATAATGCAATCGCCTCTCTTGATGGTCTCTCTGTTTCTTCTTTTGTCCTTCTCATGTCTATTTTTGCACTCATGTGCCAGGGCAGAGATTAGAATGAGGGAAGTTAAGCAAGGAGTGTGCTCAGGATCAGCAACTGTGGTAGAAAGGAGCAAAGCAGGATTTTAGAGAGGAGTTGGGCTTTGAAATTTTGGGTGACAAAGTCAATCTGCTTTACCCAGGACATCCGTACTTTCAGCACTGAGAGTCTCATGTCCCGGGAAACCCGTCTTCTATGGGAAAACTGTCACTGCAGTCACCTAACTGCAGTGGCTAACCAGTCTAACTAGTGGTAACAAGGTGTAAACTCACCCCAAGGGCACCTGTGAAGTTGGACTGGTCTTCAGAACTGCACCTGCAGTGTTACTGTCCCTCTTTGGGGTGTGGAGGCTGAGCTTTCTCTCCCTGCATTAGACACAGGATGTTCCAGGGCAGCTGGCATGACCTACATAAGGTGGTACTTTCCATCAGAAGGTAACTCTTGAGGAGGGCTTACAACTGAGGTCTATCACCCAGCAGTTCTCTCAAGTTGGGGACTAGGTATTTTATGCTTCAGGAGACATCTGGGTGGCAAAGTACAGCATTTACTACAATATCACTGCTAGATATGAACACAATATATTCAGAAAAATGCAATTCCTTTTACCAAAACAACCAAAGATGCATGTGAAGAATGACAAGGTTAGAGAAATGTAGGCATGGGTGAGATCATAAGGTTTCTTATATACCAAGGCAAAGAAAATAAGCTTGACCATGAAATCTTTATGGGACCATTTTTTACATTTCCTTTTATTGTGATCATTGCAATAGATGTAAATAAATGCCTTTGAAAAATATTTAACAACGTTTCAGGCTAGTGACTCCGCAAATATGTAATAGGAGATTTCCTAAACCCAATAAAGGAATTTCAGGAAAACTAAAGCTAACATCTTACTTAAAGACAAAAGACTGAATGCTTTCTCTCTAATATCAGGAACAAGGTAAGGATGACTGCACTTACCACTTCTATTCACTATGATAATGGAAGTCCTAGCCAGTGCAATCGTCAAGAAAAAGAAAATAATACAGAATGAAAAAAACATAAATAAAACTAAAACTATTTGAAGATAACAGAGTTGTCAATGTAGCAAAATCTCAAACAATCTATAAAAAATGACATTAGAAATAATACTTAAGTTTAGAAGGTCACAGGATATAAGGTCAATTCACTCATCCATGCATACACGCACACAAAACTAAACTAGTGTATTTCTATATACTAGCAGTAAACAATTGGAAATTGAAATTTTTTTAAGTGTCATTTAAAACAGCAGCCAAGATATTTAAGTATACCTTTCATGAAATACACACAAGATCTGTATGTTGAAAATTTCAAAGCTGATGAGAAATTTTAAAAGACTTAAATAAATTAAGAGATACATTGTGTTCATAGGCTGGGAGTTTTCATAATGTTAAAGTGTTAGTTCTCCCCAGATAGATCCATAGATTGAATATAATCCCAGGATGAATCATAGCAGAATTCTTCCTTTTCTTAGAAATAAAAAAGCTGATTTTAAAAATTATGTAGAAAAGCAAAGAAACTCAAATACCCAATACCAATTTTGAGAAAAGAACATTAGAAGGCATTACTTGATTTCAAGATTCTTACAAAGATACAATAATCAACACAGTGTGGTATTGGCAAAAGCATGGACATATAAATTGATGCGACATAACAGATTCTAAAAATAGACCCTTATATATATGACCAATTGGCTTTTAGAAAAGGTGAAAAGGCAATTCAATGGCAAAAGGATAGTGATATGGTTTAGCTGTGTCCCCACCTAAATCTCATCTCATGTTGTGGAAGGGACCCAGTGGGAGATAATTGAATCATGGGGGCGGTTTCCCCCATACTGTTGTAGTAGTAGTTAATAAGTCTCACAAGATCTAATGGTTTTATAGGGGGTTTCCCTTTCACTTGGCTCTCATTCTCTCTTGCCAACTGTGATATAAGACCTTTTGCCTTCAGCCATGATTGTGAGGCCTCCCCAGCCGCGTGGAACTGTGAGTCCCATAAACCTCTTTTTTTTTGTTTCAATACTCAGTCTGGGTTACGTCTTTATCAGCAGCATGAAAACAGACTGATACAGATAGTCTCTAAGAAATGATGATGTTTTTTAATTGGGGGCATTTAGCCCATTTACATTTAAGGTCAATATTTTTACATATGAATTTGATCCTGTCATTATGATGCTAACTGGTTATTTCACCCATTAGTTGATACAGTTTCTTTATAGTGTCTTCACTATAGACTTTGTATATAGTCTTTACTATTTGGTATATTTTCGCAGTGTCTGGTACTGAGTTTTCCTTTCCATATTTAGTGCTTCTTTCAGGAGCTCTAAAAACCCAAGAAGAAAACCTAGGCAATACCATTCAGGACACAGGCATGGGCAAAGAATTCATGACTAAAACACCAAAAGCAATGGCAACAAAAGCCAAAATTGACAAATGGGGTCTAATTAAACAAAGGAGCTTCTGCATAGCAAAAGCAACTATCATCACAGTGACAGGCAACATACAGAATGAGAGAAAATTTTTGCAATCTACCCATCTGACAAAGGGCTGATATCCAGAATCTACAAAGAACTTAAACAAATTTACAAGAAAAAACAACCCCATCGAGGCGGAGCTTTCAGTGAGCTGAGATCATACCACTGCACTCCAACCTGGGCTACAGAGTGAGACTCCGTCTCAAAAAAAAAAAAAAAAAAGAAAAGGAAAAAAAAAAAAACATCAAAAGATGGGCAAAGGATATGAACAGACACTTCTCAAAAGAAGACATTTATGTGGCTAACAAACATATGAACAAAAGCTCATCATGACTGGTCATTAGAGAAATGCAAATCAAAACCACAATGAGATACCATCTCATGCCAGTTAGAATGGCGATCATTAAAAAGTCAGGAAACAACAGATGCTGGAGAGGATATGGAGAAATAGGAATGCTTTTACACTGTTGGTGGAAGTATAAATTATTTCAACTATTGTGGAAGACAATGTGGTGATTCCTCAAGGATCTAGAATCAGAAATATCATTTGACCCAGCAATCCAATTACTGGTTATACACCCAAAGGATTACAAACCATTCTGCTATAAAGATACATGCACACATATGTTTATTGCAGCACCATTTGCAATAGAATAGACTTGGAACCAACCCAAACACCCATCAATGATAGACTGGAAAAAGGAAATGTGGCACATATACACCATAGAATACTATGCAGCCATAAAAAAAGGATGAGCTCATGTCCTTTGCAGGGACATGGATGAAGCTGGAAACCATCATTCTCATCAAACTAACACAGGAACAGAAAACCAAACACTGCATGTTCTCACTCCTAAGTGGGAGTTGAGCAATGAGAACACATGGACACAGATAGGGGAACATCACACACCAGGGTCTATTGGGAGATGAGGGGCTAGGGGAGGGATAGCATTAGGAGAAATACCTAACGTAGATCACGGATTGATAGGTGCAGCAAACCACCATGGCATGTGTATACCTATGTAACAAACCTGCGTGTTCTGCACATGTATCCCAGAACTTAAAAGTATAATAAAAAAAATGATGATGACAAAGATGAAATCCATGCATAAACACATTAACCTTGACCCCAAATTTGCCTATAAAAATTAGCTCAAAATAAATTAAAAATCTAAACGTAATGCTTAAAACTATAAAACTCCTAGAAAAAAAAAAAAAAAAAAAAAAAAAAACAGAAAAAAATTGTTGTGACCTTGTGTTAGGCAAGGATTTCTTAAATGTAAAACCAAAATCATGATTCATAAAAGAATAGGGAATTGACAAAGCAGACTTTATAAACATAAAAAAGTATTCTCTTTCAAAGACACTATAAAGAAAATAAAAAAGATAAGCAAGAATTTGGTGATAGCTCTGGCTACAGACGCTTTGGTATTGACTATGGTCTTCAAGCTATGACAGGCTTTCCCCAAGCAGCTTCAGTTAATGAGTAGAACCGGACCACTTTTACTTAATGAATAACTCCTCCTAAGGGCAATTTTGGCACTCGAACTCCTCACTGGCCTTGCCAACATATTTTCTGAGCAGCAACACACTGTAAGGCCCTCACTACCCAGTACTCCTTCCTCCTTCTCCCTTCTCCTCTTTCATACATGCAACCCCCAAAATTTTGCATTTCTAACTCCACTGAACCCAACTGGTACAGTAGTCTCAATCATATAGGGCACTGTAAGCTAAGGCAAGAATTTGAAGACAAATTATCTGTAGAGAAAGTGTTCTGAAATACTTTAAATTACTCTCATCAGCATTTCAATTATAAATACTATGTTTTACAAGTTAAATGCCATGTAAAAAGTAATTTTTGTAAAGGAAAATTTAATATAGATCATGATGAGTCCTTAAAGACAGCTGATGGTAGCAATCAGCTACTTGAAAAATCTGAAAAGTGATCCTATTTTGGAAGTTTAGGTTATCTACTTATGATTTCTTGATATCAAAGTAAGAAGTTTCATAAATGTAAATCGACAGGAAATCCAGTTACCATACTAGAAGGGTATAATTTTCTTCTAACATTCTTAGCTTTTTTTCCGCTCAGAACAATATCTTAGTATTTACAATTCACATAATAGCATTGTGCTTTTTAAAGCCAAATGGGACAGCTGTAACTTCAATAAACAGTTTTAAATACATCAGCACTTTTCTTCCTTAAATGTATAATGTAACTACTAGTCACTCAATAGAACACTTTAGTTCATTTTTTGAAAAGAAACTTTAATAACTTTCAAAGAGCTAATATAATGTTTGAACACTGAATAAAATATAATAAATTCAGTAAGTCTGGAAGAATTAACAATGCATTCAGTCGAGTGAAATTTAAAAGAGCATGTTTTCAGTTACTAGGAACAATTTAAACTACTTTTAAGGATAAAAATGCTTAAAATTAAGATGAAGAAATATGTTTTTAATGTGAAAAAATGAAGATTTTGGAAAAAGTTTAATTTAGCAAACAATCCAAATAAACTACATGCTTGATTTTAACCTTCCATAAGCATCACTTTAAAGGTTAGAAAAGTCAAACAATAAAGAAAAAGGATTTATTGAGTTGTCTTTTTGGGAAATGGGATAAGAACATTGGAGGATAAAAATCATGAATCTACAAAGAAGAGAAATAGGAGGTAACACAAAAGGAAAATAATTCCCATTCTAGTAGAATGGATGAGCAAACCAAAAATATATTTGTATTACAAAAAGTGTTCTTAAGGGATCAAAGTGAGAGCAATTTTCATTAAAATAACAGTAACGAAAGGTGGCCTGGAAGTGGAAGAGTGAAGGAGACCGGGGAGACAGCAGAGAAGTCAAACGTAAGCTACACTGAGTCCATTTGGGAGCAAAGAGAAACAGGGCCGTTGGAGGAATAGGACTCAGGAAAGGAGTTTTGTTTTACGATAAAGAATGCTTGAGCATGTCAGTTGCTTAGGAATAAGATACCCATAAGAAGGGGATTTGGCATTTAACTTGATTAGACCTTTATTGAGTATCTATTGTATGAGGCACGTGGGAGATAATAAATGAAAATATGATCTCAACTCAAGAAGAGACTTATCCCAGAGATACTATAACTTTCAAGCAGGAGGAAGGTTCAGGTTGTAGACAGAAGCAACCCCCAAGAGACCACTAGTTTTCCAGCTAACGACTCAGCTTGGAGGAAGAGGCAAAGCTGGAGGCAAATGTGGGAGACTGGGATTATAGGCTTGAGCCACCGCGCCCGGCCCAGAACTTTCTTAAAATAATTAACTCCTATAGCTCTACTTTGTAAAATGGAAAGAAACGCTCTGTAGGAGGATATAACTGGTGTTACAATAATTTACATTTAAGACATTATCCCCTTGTACCAGAAGCTTTCTGTACCTGAGGATATCTCTGACACATTCCTCAGGTATATCGGATAATCCCCAGGTATGTACGATAATCCCCACTGCTGAATGTGATTGCTTAGAACAGAATTAACTGCATTATTTATTAGCATTTACTATGAAAGATACTCAATCTGGTCATCAATGAAAAGAATAATAAAAAGTAATATTTACTGAACACAAGTGTAGTCCTTCCCATCGATGAACTCAATATATTCTGTGAATAGACATAACAACTCTAAGAGACAGATATTGGAGTCTCTAGTCTTTAATGACTAGAAATTAATTTTCTTTTTCTTTTTGTTTGTTTTGTTTTTTTTGGGGGGGGAAGGGAGCTTCTCTCTCTCTGACTGAGTCTTCAATGCTTCGCCCCTTGCTATTGTATTTTATTTCCTTTTCTCTTTTCTTGCAGTTCCATGATCATCTCACTGTGTTGGCCTGTAGAAGGCAGAACTGTAGAGGTCTGTACTTCAGTTCTCTTGAGGATTGTGAACAAGCCCACACAGCATTCTTAATCATCACATACTTCATGGCACTGTCAGATCTGTGGGGTTATGTGGTCTGAGTGGCAGATGTTGCAGGATCCCTCTATCGTTTCAGGAATGATACAAGAATAATAAATGGTAATACTGAGAGAGAGCACAGCCTCTATGTGCCTTAGGTCTTTGCTGGTGGCACCAATCTATGCAATTTCTCCTAGGATGCAGTACTAGTTTTATCTTATCCTAGGAAGAGGGTCATAAGCTTCTGCCTCCTTTTCTTTTTTTTTTTTTTTTTTTTTGAGATGGAGTTTCACTCTTGTTGCCCAGGCTAGAGTGCAACGGCACAATCTCAGCTCACTACAACCTCCGCCTCCTGGGTTCAAGCAATTCTCCAGCCTCAGCCTCCTGAGTAGCTGGGATTACAGGCATGCACCACCACGCCTAGCTAAATTTTGTATTTTTAGTAGAGAAGGGGTTTCTCCATGTTGGTCAGGCTGGTCTCGAACTCCCGACCTCAGGTGATCCACCCGCCTCAGCCTCCCAAAGTGCTGGGATTACAGGCTTGAGCCACCATGTCCGGCCCAGAATAGCTTTTATTTCATGGATTAGAGAACTAATTTGAGGATTCTACACACTGCTAAGTGGATCCACCCTAATTCTATATTCAAGAACCAAGGAAATTAGCATACAGTGGGTCTGTGAGCCCCTGGATGCACTGCTACTGCTGGGAATCTTTGCAGAGGCAGGAAGAATGCACCTCAACCTCATCTGCCCAAGGCAGGCAAGAAGCAGCTCTTATCTATTAGTTCTAGTGCCTTCATTTGTCAAGGGGCATCAACAACCTGGAACTCAAGCCCTTTCCAATTTCTCTAAAGAGCATTAATTAGCACATAAACTATCCACTATTACATTAACTATCCACTATACTTGACTTAGAATGTCTAGATGGTTTCTTCCAATAGTTCCAAAAGCTCATGGAAAAAGCATACCCTGCGGCAGAAAGCAAAAGAAATTGGCTTTAGCTGAGCCAGCTGCTGTTAGGTTCCATCTGTGGGAAGCTGGTCACCACCACAGTGGCTGAAGACTATGAGGGAGTGCACAAAAGGCAAGAGGTATCCAGTCCATTCTCTCATCGTTTTTGAAAACAATTCACCCTCTCTCATAAATTTAAACTTAGCAAAACCTTTCTCAAGCCCTTTCTAACTTCTCCAAAGAGCTTTCAATTAGTACATAAACTATCTACTGTTACCTTTGCTTGGGCGACAAAAAGCACAGATCTGGATTCAGGTATTGCTGGGTTAAAATGTTCTTGTAGCTCCCCCAATATATTAATCTAGAGACAACAACTGAATGTTTTTGGAAGTCTTAAGGACCAGTTCTTTTAAATAAATCTCCATAATCACTTTTTATGACACCTAAATGATCCAAGTCTTTCTGACCAGATTCACATCACATTGCAACCAAACAATAATTAGCACTCATCTGCTAAGTCCCCTACTCATCCATCAGACTAAAATTTTCTTTCAGCAGACATGTTATCAAAAAATGTACAGATTACTCAAAACTTCCTTTTCTTCTCCTGCCTAAATTTTAGTGTACTCTAGCAGCCTGCCATCACACACCTCTCTAGAGCTGAAGCCCATCTCTTTTGCCATCCTCCTTGGCTGTGTCCCCTTCTGCAGGTGGACGTGATCTGCTGCTGGCTGGCTCCTCTAAACTCCCCAAGACACTGGTCATCTTCAGCTGCTGTCAAGATTATCTGAGCTGACTTTCTGTTAGCATTTCCTGTATTTTTCAATTTTGGAGACCTATTACTGAGGTGTTGACAAATAAAGATAATACTAACAGCAAATGAGAATCAGACAAGGGAGTCAATGTTCATTCAGAGAAGGAATCAGAATTGAATCTGGGTGGGAATATACATGTCTCAATGCAAGGGAGAACATTCACCTGGAGTTTAGAAAAGAGGTGAGGGCTAGTGTTTTGCACAAAAAGCAGCACAGTCATCTTTTATAATATAACATGCGAGCTTCCCAGAAATTCTTAGTTTTCTAACTTTCCAAACTACCATAAAATCTCTTGTTATAAAAATAAATTTTCTTTTAAAATTTGAATTAGAATCACCATACTCGGCATCTTAAAGAGTTCTCTTGTATTTTATTTGACAAAGTTATAGCTTTTAGCAAATTCTGATATATTGACATAAGTTAGAGTTTAATCCATCTGCATGTGAAGTTCCTTAGGAAAAAAATCTTATGCAATGTCTGAAAAACTGTATCAGTCATTTGGCCTTTCAGATCATGTGATTACTTCTCCTTTCTACTCAGTTCCACATCCCTGAACTTTTCCCTTCTAAGCAAAATGGTCATTATTTTGCCAATCTAAAGAGTAAGTAATTACCAAGACTACTGACCTACATCTGTGTCTAAGATGTTGCTATTTTTATGACATATAAGACAAAATACATTTTCATAATGATCACTACCATAACCCTGTGGAAAAATAAATTAAATATAGTTTAAAGAATGAAAGGAATATGCTAATGTGACATTAAGACTGTGAATTTGAGGCTCTTTTCCGTTCAGTGATGCTAAACAATTTTAAGAAAAAATTTAAAGGCTCTAGTAATAGCTCTTTTTGCTCTCTCACTTTCTAAACTTAATTATCTGTTCCAAAGATGTATCAGCCTGATACCTCCACATCTTTGTTATGTGCAGTAAAATGATGGGTGATTTAAATTTCTGCAGTATTTTTGATTGTTGTACAAGATGAGATTCTTCCACAATACAATAGGGCTCATTTCTACATGCCTTTCTGGACAAGAAGGCAATGAGAGTTTTTGCAGAAAAAACAAAAACCCTCAAACTATATGAAAAAGGTTCCTCTTCAGTCTGCATCTGTGAAGGCCAACCCTATAGAAGGTCTATATTATAGAAGGGGTGTGGTGTTTGGAATTAAAGAAATGCCTGTTGAAAAAAAAGAATAAGGTATCTTGATACACATCTAGATATATAATCATACATACAATGCTTAGATATACATGAACATATATAAGAAGAGGTGGAATGAGGCTTGCAGAGATTAAAAAAAAAAAAAAGCAAGGTCTGAGACTGCATCAGAATTATAACTGTGAGCTGACATAGGAAACATTGGCATTACTTTCCCAAAACTACAGGCAGGAGCTGCCTAGGAAACTATCCCTTGGGTCCTGGATAGCAAATCTGGGCTGGGGCTCGTAAGAGGGAACAATGAAAGAGAGTAAGATGTACTGTATCAGGAGAATTTATCCTCTTTTCTTCAACAATAAATCAGATCACCTGTTTTTAATGCTGGATGCCTGCTTTCCATGCATCACCTTGGAACATTGTGAGATTCATTGAGGACTCCAGAATCTGCTGCTTTTCTTATTTTCTGGAAGTAAAAACAAATGAAACCACTGTCCTGGGGAGAATTTCCTTTATAAAACTATGTTACTCTAGTCTGATATCCTCAAAGTCTTATTCAAAATCCCTATCTTTCAGAAATTTGTGCCAATGGTTTTACACTTGCTTTCATTTTTTGATATTCAAATATCTGTCTATGCTCTTCAATTAGTGATACAGATTTCTTTTGATTCATCTTTGAAGTCTCCTTTTGGTCACATCATAATTTCTAGATGCTTCAAATTCACTTGCTATTCTTTCAAGAATGAGTATTTTTGTAAAAAAAAAAAAAAAAAGTCTTACTATATAAATTTGTTGGCTTTTACTACAACTGCTTTCACTCCAGTGCTTCATCTTCTATTCTGCATTTAAAAAAAATTTTTTTAAATTTCAAATAAGAATAAAAATCTAACTGATTAAAAGGAAAAAAAGTATTTTATTATACTATTAGATGGCTCTGATAGATTTTGAATGTCCATGAGGATTGGAAAGTCCCGAAACCCACCAGGAGACTCACATCGTGTTCTTAACATGAACCTCAGTATAGGGATGAAAAGAAAAAAAAAAAAAAAAAAGCACTAGAGTAGGAGGAGTCTGATGACCAGGGGATTAGTACCATCAACCTGTTTCCTAATGTGGAGACATGAGAGTTGGACTAGACGACAAGTTCAGAATTCTTGGAATGTCCAGTTAAAACACAGATTGCTGGACCCCCACCCCAGAGTGTCTCACTCAGCAGTTCTGGGGTGTGGCGGGGAATATGAATCTCTAACAAGTTCCCAGAGAATTCTGCAGGTCTTGGGACTATGCTTGGAGAACCACCAGAATGGCTGATTCCAAAGATCTCCTTTCTATCAAGGAATATATATATGAGAAAAAGGGTAAACTTCTATCAGTAAGAGGGATGCAGAAACCTTTCGTGTAAAAACTGGTATAAATATAAAAAAAATTAAGAAATAATGAAGAATAAATGATTCATTTAATAAAATCCACCCCAGAGAACAGTGCAATCCTAAAGCATCTAATAATAAACCATTAACTTTTACAAATAAGAAAACTGGAACATATTTAATGGAAACTTTAAAAATGTTTCACTCCTCATCATGAATTATTTTCATAAATCAAAACATGTAAACGGACAAACAAAGAACAACAGAGGAAATTTTTCTGTTAGATTAAGCCACTCAGTTTTTTTGTTATTGTTTTTGTTTATTTGAGATGGAGTCTCGCTCTGTCGCCCAGGCTGGAGTGCAGTGGTGTGATCTTGGCTCACTGCATCCTCCACCTCCTGGGCTCAAGAGATTCTCCCGCCTCAACCTCCCCAATAACTGGGACAACAGGCACATGCCACCACACCTGGCTAATTTTTTACATTTTTAGTAGAGACAAGGTTTACCATATTGGCCAGGCTGGTCTCAAACTCCTGATCTCGTGATCCGCCTGCCTCGGCCTCCCAAAGTGCTGGGATTATAGGCGTGAGCCATCGCACCTAGTCAAGCCACTCAATTTTAAGAAAGCTGAAGTCTCCCATTTAAACAAAGGAAATGAGACCAATCTTGCTTATTTTAGATGACCACCTGGGCCTGCATGCTTGGGCTTTGGTCATCTCTGTATCTTCCATTACATCCTACCCACCTTCTGCCTGACTACACTAGTTGTCTACATAGGTACTTTCTCATTCTAGTCCCTCCAATATTTTGTGGACAAAAACAACAACAAAAAGCCTATTTCCTGCCACTCTGACATTAATAGCTTATGTTGACAATGTTTTACAATTTTGATGCATTATTTGCATTTTGAAAGGTACTTTTAAAGACATATTGTACTGACCTTAATGGGAATTTTGGCAACAGAGCTGGAAGTGAAAAAGGAAAAAGTGCCTCTATGGAGGGAGGGCAAATCTCATTGAAAGTGATCAATTTAACATGCATAAGTAGACTGAGCTTCATGAGTCACATCTATTTCATCCCTGCACTGTTCCATCTCCTGGAGGGCTAACACAGTACTCCAGGCCACGGCAGGAATGCATAATAAAGATGGGGTGGATTGCATCTTTTTACCATGGACAGGGAAAACTCTACATTTGCATTCCTAGTAACCCACTTTGATCACACTATGCCACTTCTCATTACCTAACTGATGCTGCTATATGCATTTTTCTTCCCAACCTGATTCACATACTTGGCTTGAAACCCTGGACCTGCCCAAAAGCAACCACCTCTAACCATCACACATCTGACAGGTCCATCCTTCCTACTGGGCTCATCTCTGCCTGTTGGATGCTGCCCTGTCTCCATGAGTCCTTAAGGCAATCTGGTGGTATGCCCCACTTGCGGTCAGGAGTCAGTTCTCACTAAGTGCATATGCTGGGTTCCTTTTCTTTTGATGTGTTTCTGTTTCTGTTTGTTGTTGCTGTTGTAGGGATAGGGGATAGGGGAGGCATTTATTTATATCACCAACTTGGGCATAGTTTAGGCCACTTTTTTTTTTTTTTTTTTTTTTTTTTGAGACAAGAGTCTTGCTCTGTCGCCCAGGCTGGAGTGCAGTGGTGCAATCTCGGCTCACTGCAAGCTCTACCTCCCAGGTTCACACCATTCTCATGAATTTAGGCCACTTTTAAAGAGCCGTTAAAGGGATTATAATATTAAAAGCTTTCTTAAGTTCCAGAAAAGATTGGATATCTAATTTTCTCCTGTTTGACAAGGTCTGTTGCTGTCCTAAGAGTGTTAACAGGGTGCCTGTCCAGGGCCCCTTTATAGTACCCCAAGTATCAAAACATAAAAAATATAAATGTATTAAAGAACAGATGCATCCCTGTCACTTGGGATCTGGTGTGTCCGGTACCGGCACAGTGAAACTTGCAGCCCTAAATATCCATTCTTATAACTAAGACATTTTAGGGCCCAGAGAAACCCTTTCCAGACATACTGACCAATGTCCTCAAAACAAAAGTGAACTGAGTCCAAATACTAAGAACTTTTTTGTGTTGTTAAAAACAGACATTTCACCTGAGGACAAGGAGATTTGAAGAGAAGCATTTATTTCACGGAAAAGATTAATGAATGCAGTAGATTCTTGCATGGAAATGCATTTTCTCATAGTAGTGTTGAGTAACCATTTTTATGTCTCTTCCTCTTTCAAACTGTCATTCTGAGTCCTACACAAAATATCACAGTACTCATATCAGTACTATACTCTTAAATTTACTATATTCTTAAATGTGTACATATATTTGAGTTCCAATGTAGCCTGTGTAAAACATGATACAGTCCTTTATTTTAGCAATTAGAAAGTTATTTAATAGTATAATTAGTAATAATTTCTTTTCACACACTTAACAAAATTTAATACAATTGATTAAAAATTTTAATATTAATTATATTTTCTTGTACCCTTACATTTTGCAAGTTAATTTAAAATATTTAGAAAAAAATAACTTTTAAACACATACATAGATAATATTCTGTAGTTTTACAGTAATTCATTTTGATTTTTGGAAAACATATTTATAGTTTGTGTACTTTACTACATTTTTAAGTCTTTTAGACAATTAGTCTCAACATAACACAAATTACGTAAGAATCTTTACTATAATAACATGATACGTAACTTCGCTGAAATGAAGGCAAGAAAAGTCAATGTTATAGAAAAAGATCATAGTTTGTATAAATTGACTTTATTTCTTATGCATCCCATCAACAGAACACCCAACTGGATAGTCATATTTAAAGTTAGATGGCCCTGAGACTTTGCTGACTTTCTGTCATAGAAACAGTATAGCAAAAAAAAAAAAAAAAGAAATAGTATAGTATTGCACATATTTTTCACTATTGTGACAGTATGCTTGTCAAGATGAGGCTAGAACATATTTTTAGTCACAGTTTGTTAGACTAATTCATAAAATACTTAGACATATAGTAGGTAGGCCTCCAGTTGTACTATTGTCCTGGGCCCCACAAATACTAAAGTTTCACCTATCCTGTTCCGGTATAGGACATCAGAATCAGCAGCATGGCTCCATATTCCCACATTCCTAATGGTCAACTGAAGAAGGAGCCTGAAGTAAAATGCTGAAGACAATATGCATGGAAAGATATACTAGACTTTGGTTTCAAGCAAGATAGATTTATCCTACCTATTACATCTTGGCAGAATGTACAAACTTACTCTTATTCATGAAGTATATTACTTAAATATTCCCTTTAAGTTTCAGTTATTCAAGATAAGTAAGTTATGGAGATCCACTGTACAGCATAGAATCTATAATTAATGATAAAATATTGTATGCTTAAGACTTGCTAAGAGGGTAGATCTTATGATAAGTTTTCTTACAGCAAAATGAAGAAAGAAAGAAAGAAAAGAAAGAAAAGAAAAGAAAGGAAGGAAGGAAGGAAGGAAGGAAGGAAGGAAGGAAGGAAGGAAGGAAGGAAGGAAGGAAGGAAGGAAGGAAGGAAGGAAGGAAGGAAGGGAGAGAGAAAGAAAGGGAGAGAGAAAGAAAGGGAGAGAGAAAGAAAGAAAGAAAGTGAAAGAAAGAAAGAAAGAGAGAGAGAGAAAGAAAGAAAGAGAGAGAAAGAAAGAAAAGGGGGGGAGGGAACTTTGGGAGGTGATGGGTAGGTTTATGGCCTTGAGAGTGGTGATAGTTTCTCAGATGTACACTCATCCCAGAGCTCAGAGCTGTATACATTATATATGTACAGCTTTTTATACGTAATAAATGAATACTCTCTTTGAGGTTCATATTAAGCATTCTAATCTTCAAAAGTAATTGCTGTTTTTGCCATTAAAAGGCAAAATAATTAAAAATAATGGCAAAAAACACAAGTACTTTTGCACCAACCTAACAGATGTCTAAAGCTATGATGAAATACTATAAATCCCTTTATCTGCTTTCTCATTTACTTTTTTCTGAAGTCCATTTTCTTTCTCTCCTAACCTTCTTCTCAGTCTTTCCTTTTCTTTGTTTATTTTTTATTTTTTTATTTCCACAGGATTTTGGGGACAGGTGGTATCTGGTTATATCTGTAAGTTCTTTGGTGGTGATTTGTGAGATTTTGGTGCACCCATCTCTGAACAGTATACACTGAACCCAATTTGTAGTCTTTTATCCCTCACCCCCTTCCCACTCTTTCCCCCCACAGTCCCCAAAGTCCATTGTATCATTTTTATTCTTGCATGTTTTATCTCCTTCTTCTGTGTATGTGTGTGTGTGTGCATGAGTGTGTTTGTGTGTGTGGTATTAGGGAAAGTTGGAAAATGAAAAGAAAAATGAAGAATAGGGATTTTTATGCAGTAATAAAATCTGATTATGTACTGTAATTACTACACCATAGTTTGCGTTGGCCCAAGACCTAATGGTGAAGGAGGCTAAGATTGACTTTAAGTGTCTCCCTTCACCTGAATATTGGGCAGCGATTATCCATATGGGTCTCTCATCTTTTTGCACATCTTGTGAGCATATGCACTAGCTGCCCCTTTGTTTGAGACTCTCTTATCACAGATATTTGTGTAATGAAAACCTTGGAAGACAGAGAGGGTACAGGCCAGGTTTGCTCATTATTTTCTATAATAAAAATAATATCTCCCTTAAGGGGAATGTTTACTATCCAAAGTAAAAGATTCAGGTTCCTTTAGCTCAGGAATGGGTGTTTCCTGTCTAATATAAAAGATAAAGCTTCCTTTGGCTCAGGTACCCTCAGCTGGGGTGCAGCCCCACTGCATGCCCAGCTCTACATGAGTCCCTCTGTCTCATCCCCAGGGGACTCAGGGTAAGGGGATCCAACATGAATTTGAGACTCACACTGCTTTCTGTGTTGTGAGTAATAAATGCATTTGTCTTTGATGCAGTCTTATGCCATCTACCAGCTTTTCTGAAACTGGCAAGTTACCTTGCTGGCACTGCAATACTGCACATGCTGCAGAGCTCTTAACACAAGGCTTCTCTTTTTCCTTCATCACCTTCCATTTCAATGTCTCCATGCTGCTCACTAGAGATACTCCATTTAGGCCTATATTCTCTGGATTGGCATACTAAACATACATACCATCCAAAATTCTCTCTATATACTACACAAAAGATTGATACAGCTTCGCACATAGATGTTTCACTGATTTCTGTTAAGAATAAATGTAGTACAAGAACCAATGAATTTGGATTATGTAATAAATGACTTATAAAATTACAAGGCATTTTTTAGTATACATATTATAAAAATAAATATATTTGCATACATATGTTTTTATCATTGATCAGGTTCTTTGGATTTCAGAAATGTGTCATTTTGTTGAGTACTCACAAGTGACAATGTCATGAGTATCCTCATCTCTGTTTTACTGATTAGGAACTGAGGGCAGAATGGTAAGTGATTTTTCTAACATCACAAAACCATGACATGTTCAATCTAGGACAATAATTGTGATCCTAAAGTCTGAGATCTCTTCACTATTTCCAAACTTCACAAGCTTAATTTTTTTTTTCCCAAAAAAGAGAGGGGCAACTCATTGGAATGAATCAATGCCAAGCAATGAGGCAGATAAAGTAAGAAATAACTTGTAAGAACACATCCAAGCACAAGGCTTTTTTTCACACAGCATGTCACAGGGTCTAAGACGTTATACTGCAAGGTAAAAAGACAGCCTGCCGCAGTTTTGTAGGGCAACAAGGCTGAGCACAGGTGGATGCTTGTACACACAATAGTCTGTATTACAGGAAAGGAACTCTGAGCTTAGTGAAACAAAGTCTTTTATGGATAGCAAACATGTCTGTCCTGTGCTCCAGAGGGAGACGTTATCTTTATTTCCAAGGCTGTTTACTATGCAAACATCCTTGAAAAGCTAGTCATGTACAAAGAGTACCCAGTGCCTCTGCTCACACGATGTGCAGAAATGTGAGAGATCCATTGAGAACTGTATCTAACACAAGACCTCGGAGAGCAGAGAACATACCAGTCACCTACACGGCTATATTTCCAGAGCTGAGAAAGAACAGGCCTGATTAGAACTCAAAATATATTTTTTCAATGGAAGAATTATACTAGTTGGTATTTACATCCACAACTGCATTGTATAAAAATGTCATATTATTTAATTTTATTTACATCTGACTCTTAAGAAATTCAATTGTGAATTCAGGAGGCCACTTGTCCTTCTCCGTAGAGCAACAAATAATACAAGTGTCTTTATTATAACTAAGGAAGAGATTCTGGTAGATTACTGAGAATGACAGTTCACTGTCCAAATTACACATGATCCCTTGCTGCACATGGGCTTGAATTTTTCCGAATGGTGAGAATTTGTGGCCCCTGGAAGTACCTGGAGGATGTCTCCTTTGTGATCCTGCTAGAGCCCAGTCATGGGTTTGGTCTTGGTGGAACACGCAGTCCTCCATCTACTTCCCAGTCTTGGAGAATACTCCTACTTCTTTCTACCTCCTCTAATCTCAGAAGTAATATTCTCCCCATTTTCTTCTCTCCACTAGCATGATTCTTTCAAGGAGTATATGTTTTCATAAAATAAAAATCCTACATAACAAAGGCCACCCCTAAAGCAACTACACACAGAGGCTTAATTACATTCTCGCAATGCAGAAGAGAAGATGCAGGCAGAATAAAACAAACATTATCTCAATACATTATCCTAACCCATCATTATTGTTTACATGTCTCTATATGTAAATCCATTTCTTTATTTTAAAATCTCTGGGGATTGGAAGGATGAAAGGAGAAGTAAAAAGGATCGGTTGAGGCATGTCTGGGAGAGAAATGGGAAAAACAAACTGGATTCATCTTTTGGGCTTCAGGGATCTCATGAGACTCTTATTTGCTCCACAGCTCAAATGCCAACCTCCTACTCTGTTAATATCTCAACATTCAGTGACAACCATTGAATAGATCTTGGATGGCCTTTTTTATGTCTATTAATTCATGTAGGGGCTAAACATTTAAATAGTTTTTGAAATCTATCAATAATTATACTGGGCTAATTGTATATCTGTGCCCAATCTATTCATACTTTGTAAGCCATGAATCAAAGTTGAATACAAGTAGGTTTGTACTAAATCAAAATAAATGACTCATTCAACTCTTAGGAAATAAAATTACAAAAGGTTTAATTAATCAGCTCTAGCTAATATACATTCTCTAAGTTCTAAATGATCTGCAAAATAGTTCATAATTTCTAATTCTGAGGAATAAGTCAGGTGAAAATAATTATTTGGCCCTAATATTTATGGCTTGTCAAAAGTGGTTACTATGTCTTATTATGCATAAGTCTACATAATGATCAATAATAGGGGCATTAAATGACATCATAACTATGATTGGATCAGGGGAACACTTAAACTCAATCAAAACTGAAAGTTGAAGAAAATAACAGGAGACTGAATGATAGGTATAACTGGTAGCCAACTGATACTTCTATTTGCAATTTACCTGGTTCCAATAATTATTCTCTGGCCTCACAATCTGATTCCTAAGTAATTTCATTTAAAAGTCACAACCCCATTGTATTTCTAACATTACACTGAAGTAAGTTTCAAAAGATCTTAGAAGGTCATTTATTTAATCAACAATCATTACGCCTCAATTCATTGTTATATAGCCTTCAAATCCCATTTACCTCTACACCCACTCTTTTTGGCATTTTACTCTCACCACCATATTCAAATCACTCTCACAAAGTTTACCACTTACTCTCTTAATTGCCAAAGAGCAATTTTCAGTATTACCTTACTCACCCTTTCTGTGTCAACTCCTCCCTCTCTCTAGTGCCCTTCCCCTTCACTGGTTTCTCTGACACCATTTGGCTTGATAATTTTCCTAACAGCTCTTGAACAGTTCCTAGCTGAAATTCCTCTTTTCTTCTTCCCTAGGGTTTCATTTATGTCTTTTTACTTACTGCTCTGCTTCTACAAATTCTACCTAAGATATTGCATCCACTATTATGATTTCAGTTACTACTGATGTGCTGCTGACTACACTGTCACTATTTATGATTCTCATTTGCTCTAGAAGTACATTTCCAAATGTAAATATTCCCTGAGGTGCTCTTTCTTGGCCCTTTTCTTTATTCATATGATCTGTTTTTCTAATTGGCTGACTCTCTCCCAGAAGATTAATTTCCACTCTCATCACAGATTGCCAAATCGGCATGTCTAGGCCAAATATGTTCTGAGCTTCAGGCCCATATAGCCAAGTGCCTATGGAGGCCTCTCCCTAGATGGCCGGGAAGCATGTCAAATGCAATATGTCCAAATATTAATACGCCATTTTCCCAGAAGTCTTGTCTCTCCTCTCACCATCACAGTCTTGATGAGGGGCTCCTGGACACCATCCTCTACTTCCCAATTTTCCTTCCATTTTCCATTTCCACTCACCACACACTCTCAACTCAATCATAAAAATGTGCCATGTGTTTGTCCTTTTCACTACCACATAGACGCACTTCTCATTTTTAACCTAGGCTATTGAAATAGGCCCCTGAGTGTCTATTGTGATCCCTGGCTTCCTCACCTCTCCCCAGTCCCCCAGGAATGCATTCTTCCCTCTGCAATAACAGCTCAGCTCACATGCAGATTGAATTGGCTCACTGTCCTGCTCAAAGTCATTTGTCTTCCCATAAGCCATATCATACAAAATAAACTCCTTCCACACTGGTCACAATGTCCTTTGTGATCTGACCTTCCCGTTCCTGGCAAGCCTCATCTGTTGCCATTCTCCCTCCGGCACTTTAAAATCTGGTCCACTCATCATTCCCCAACACATCGTGCCTTCTCAAATCTCTCAGCTTTTTCCAGTGTTGTTCTTCTTTTGATAGCCTTTCACATTTATAGACCTGTAAAACCTCATCCATGAAGTCTCATTTCAAGGGCTAGTTCCTCTAGGAACATTTCCTTGACTCACACAGGTTTGACTCGTGATAATAAAGCTGTTACCCTTTTCTCTGTTGTGTACTTTACACACAATGTCCACCTTATATGATGATTGTAACATTTAATTAGTTAACATATTTAAAAGACTAAGCAGTGCTGAGCTCATAAGGTTTAATCTTAGTAAATATTAGCTATTACTGTTTTTAACAGCTGACATGGTGTATCATTATTACATGTGTTTATCTTACCATTAGACATTAAACTCTTTGAGAGCAAGAAACAACTTCACGATTTTGTATCAAAAAGGATTTATTTTCTCCAATTGCTTTGTGTTTCTTTTACATTTAGATGAGACTAAATATGGAATGCACGCGAAGCAAAATTATAAAATGAGTTTGAGCCTGCACAGACTGAAATGTAAGCAATATCTGTATTCAAAAGAGCACTGATACCTGGAAGTTTTGATGATTTATGCTATTATGCCCTGCTCGCTAAGGTTAGTAAATTGTGTGCATGGATGTATGTGCATGTATACATATGTATGTTTGGAGGTATGCATGTATGCATATGGACATGTATGTGTGCATGCATGCAACCACTCTCGAGTCCTCTCACGGAAGTAGGTGTCCCTTAACCTTTCCAGTTAAGTCCAAAATACATATTTGTAAATCTGAGTGCAGTATGTTTTCTGCAACATAACTGCCAACCTCTGATTCTGAAGCTGACAGAGACATTTCTCATAGGTGTTTATAACTGAATTTATTCAAACTCATTAATGTTGTCATTTCTTATATTGCCACCTAAGCTAAAAACTTCAAAAGGTATCCTCTATATTCTTACCTCTCTGCAAAAACTTCCAAGTCCACACAGGATCTTCTCTGGAATGTCTCTGCAACATCTGCCTGCACTCCAATTCCATTGCCATTATTTCTGAGTTTAGGCTTTCCACCATGTGAGTCTGAGCTCCCATCAATCTCATTCTGCGATCAGTTATTTTTCTAAAATATAGAACTGAGCAGGTTCTTTACCTGCGTGGAAAGCACTGAGAATTCACCACTGACTAACAGATAGTTTCCAAACTTCTTGGCACAAAAGAGAAGATCTCAAACTATTTGTCTGTAGTGACATGCACTAGGGATAAAATCCATACATTGGACATACCCTCTAGTGTACTCAGGGTAACCTCTTTCACATTCATCTAAGTGAGTAAAATTGGCACCAGTAGGGATTGTGATAGTCAAAATAATGCCCTTCCTCCAAAATGTCCATGTCCTCACCCCTGTAACCCGAGAATTTGTTACCTTATAAAGCAAAAGGCATCGTGCATATGTGGTTAAACTATAGGTCTGGAGAGGGGAAGGTTTTCAGGATTGACTAGGTGGGCCCAGTGTCATTGGAAGGGTTTTTATAAGACAGAGGCAAGAGGATCAATAGATAAAACGAGATGTGACAATGGTAGCAGAGGTAGGAGTGGTGCCATTGCAAAAAAGGGGCCATGAAACAAGGAAGACAGTGGCCTCTAAAAGTTGGAAAAGGCAAGGAAATAAATTCTCGCTGACACTTCCCAGAAGGAACCAGCCTGCCAACATCTTGACTTTAGTATATGAAACTGATTTTAAACTTCTGACTTTCAGAACTAAAGATAATAAATTAATGTTGTTTAAGCCAATAAGCGGGTAGTAATATGTTGCAGTAGCAATAGGAAACGAACACAATGATAACAACTCTGATATTGTTAAATTAACCAACTTGCTTACTTCGTCTTTTATGAACAATACAAACAACCCTACTAAGCTCATCTTTACTGCTCCTCCCCATGTCTTCTGCATTATGTACAAAAAGTCTCGGCTAACTCACTGGGCTCCTCTAATTGTATAGCACTTTAGTACTATAAAAATCACAACTGAAGGAGATAGAGACACAAAAAAATCCTTCAAAAAATCAATGAATCCAGGAGCTAGGTTTTTGAAAACATCAACAAAATTGATAGACCGCTAGGAAGACTAATAAAGAAGAAAAGAGAGAAGAATCAAACAGATGGAATAAAAAATGATAAAGGGGATATCACCACCAACCCCACAGAAATACAAACTACCATCAGAGAATACTATAAACACCTCTATGCAAATAAACTAGAAAACCTAGAAGAAATGGATAAATTCCTGGACACATACACTCTCCCAAGACTAAACCAGGAAGAAGTTGAATCCCTGAATAGACCAATAGCAGGCTCTGAAATTGAGGCAATAATTAATAGCCTACCAACCGAAAAAAGTCCAGGACCAGACGGATTCACAGCCGAATTCTACCAGAGGTACAAGGAAGAGCTGGCACCATTCCTTCTGAAACTCTTCCAATCAATAGAAAGAGGGAATCCTCCCTAACTCATTTTACGAGGCCAACATCTTCCTGATACCAAAGCCTGGCAGAGACACAACAACAACAAAAAAGAGAATTTTAGATCAATATCCCTAATGAACATCTTGCAAAAATCCTCAACAAAATACTGGCAAATCGAATCCAGCAGTACATCAAAACGCTTATCCACCATGATCAAGTGGGCTTCATCCCTGGGATGCAAGGCTGGTTCAACATATGCAAACCAACAAATGTAATCCAGCATATAAACAGAACCAAAGACAAAAACCACATGATTATCTCAATAGATGCAGAAAAGGCCTTTGACAAAATTCAACAGACCTTCATGCTAAAAACTCTCAATAAATTCGGTATTGATGGAACGTATCTCAAAATAATAAGAGCTATTTATGACAAACCCACAGCCAATATCATACTGAATGGGCAAAAACTGGAAGCATTCTCTTTGAAAACTGGCACAAGACAGGGATGCCCTCTCTTACCACTCCTATTCAACATAGTGTTGGAAGTTCTGGCTAGGGCAAGCAGGCAAGAGAAAGAAATAAAGGGTATTCAATTAGGAAAAGAAGAAGTCAAATTGTCCCTGTTTGCAGATGACATGATTGTATATTTAGAAAACACCATCGTCTCAGCCCAAAATCTCCTTAAGCTGATAAGCAACTTCAGCAAAGTCTCAGGATATAAAATCAATGTGCAAAAATCACAAGCATTCTTATACACCAATAACAGACAGAGAGCCCAATCATGAATGAACTCCCATTCACAATAGCTTCAAAGAGAGTAAAAAACCTAGGAATCCAACTTACAGGAGATGTGAAGGACCTCTTCAAGGAGAACTACAAACCACTGCTCAGTGAAATAAAAGAGGACACAAACAAATGGAAGAACACACCATGCTCATGGATAGGAAGAATCAATATTGTGAAAATGACCATACTGCCCAAGGTAATTTATAGATTCAATGCCATCCCCATTAAGCTACCAATGACTTTCTTCACAGAATTGGAAAAAACTGCTTTAAAGTTCATATGGAACCAAAAAAGACCCCAAATTGCCAAGACAATCCTAAGCCAAAAGAACAAAGCTGGAGGCATCACGCTACCTGACTTCAAACTATACTACAAGGCTACAGTAACCAGAACAGCATGGGACTGGTACCAAAACAGAGATATAGACCAATCAAACAGAACAGAGCCCTTAGAAATAATACCACACATCTACAGCCATCTGATCTTTAACAAACCTGCAAAAACAAGAAATGGGGAAAGGATTCCCTATTTAATAAATGGTGCTGGGAAAATTGGCTAGCCATAAGTAGAAAGCTGAAACTGGATCCTTTCCTTACTCCTTATACGAAAATTAATTCAAGATGGATTAGAGACTTAAATGTTAAACCTAAAACCATAAAAACCCTAGAAGAAAACCTAGGTAATACCATTCAGGACAGAAGCATGGGCAAGGATTTCATGTCTAAAACACAAAAAGCAATGGCAACAAAAGCCAAAATTGACAAATGGGATCTAATTAAACTAAAGAGCTTCTGCACAGCAAAAGAAACTACCATCAGAGTGAACAGGTCACCTACAGAATGGGAGAAAATGTTTGCAATCTATTCATCTGACAAAGGGCTAATATCCGGAACCTACAAAGAACTCAAACAAATTTACAAGAAATAAACAACCCCATCAAAAAGTGGGCAAAGGATATGAACAGACACTTCTCAAAAGAAGACATTCATACAACCAACAGACACATGAAAAAATGCTCATCATCACTCACCATCAGAGAAATGCAAATCAAAACCACAATGAGATACCATCTCACACCAGTTAGAATGGCAATCATTAAAAAGTCAGGAAACAACAGGTGCTGGAGAGGATGTGGAGAAACAGGAACACTTTTACACTGTTGGTGGGACTGTAAAGTAGTTCAACCACCGTGGAAGACAGTATGGTGATTCCTCAAGGATCTAGAGCCAGAAATAACTTTGACCCAGTCATCCCATTACTGGGTATATACTCAAAGGATTATAAATCATGCTGCTATAAAGACACATGCACACGTATGTTTATTGCGGCACTATTCACAATAGCAAAGACTTGGAACCAACCCAAATGTCCATCAGTGACAGACTGGATTAAGAAAATGTGGCACATATACACCATGGAATACTATGCAGCCATAAAAAAGGATGACTTCATGTCCTTTGTAGGGAAATGGGTGCAGCTGTGGAAACCATTTTCAGCAAACTATCGCAAGAACAGAAAACCAAACACAGCATGTTCTCACTCACAGGTGGGAATTGAACATTGAGATCACTTGGACACAGGAAGGGGAACATCGCATACTGGGGCCTATTGTGGGGAGGGGGGAGAAGGGAGGGATAGCATTAGGAGATATACCTAATGTAAACGACGAGTTAATGGGTGCACCACCTGTACCCTAGAACTTAAAGTATTTAAAAAAAGGGAATATATTAGGAACAACAACAACAACAACAAAGATCAGATCATATGGTCTCAATTTTTTATGAAGTTGCAAAAATAGAAAGTGGAAAAAAGTTATAAGTATATAAAGACAAAGCAAATGAAGTAAATACTGTGTGCAATAATATAATTTATTTTTAAAATCATGGCAATACAGAGAAAGGTGGTGATTATTTTGAAGCTAGGATCACTTAGCACCTTTTTCAAGGAAGTCATCTTACTGGTTTTGGACATAATTTTTTATAATTAACTAAAATGAGTTTTCAATAAGGGTGAAGAACACAGAGGCAGGAATGCGTGAGGTTATAGGGGAGATAATGCCAAGGCATGTTGCGGGACTGGATTTGATGGCTCATTCAATGTCCTAAAGACAAAAATGGGCATTTAAAGTAAGAAAAGAGCAAAGTGAAGTTCCCAGATGGATAAACAGTTCAGAGGCAAGGAATGATTGTATTTATTTGGTGACAATGGGTTGTCAGGTTGAGAAATCCTGTGAAATTAAATTTGTTAGACAATGGGAAATGAAGCAAAAAGTAGCAGGTTGGGGAGTACTTATAAGAAATTGTTGCTGAATGACATATTAGTAAGCACCACAATTAAATAGGTATGGGATGGTACTCATCTAGAAAGTTCTCTAGTGTTGCAGGGTAAATCTTAGCTGAAGATAGGTAAATCTTAGCTGAATTTCTTAGTGTATTCTAAGGTACCTGAAGAGAGTCTACTATCATTATAATTAAAGTGTAGCAACTAGTTTCACCTCTGCCCACTCTTCTGGAAAGAATGCCTATTCCTCCAACACATCCAAAAAAGAAAAAAAAATCCCTCTACTTAATTCATTTATTCTTAAGGCAAAAATATGGTATGTGTTTCAACAGTAAATCTTAAAGCAGGGTGTGTTTAATTCATTACCTTACATTTTATAGTACATGTGTAACACTGGGGGGAAAAAAAGGTCTTTTTCTATTGGAAAATTTATCAGCTGAAGCCCTGCATTTTGAGTCAAAAATAAAACTTACATCTTAAATTATTCTTTCCATCTTTATTAATGTTAATGAATAAAATAAAAGGAATATAACCCATGTCTACTTACTATTCTTCATTCTGCTTTTCTACTTAAATATCATTTCATGTTAACATGGCCATCTGTTTTCCATATGTATTAAATCACACTGACGCACCTGTTAGTGTTTTTCAAACATTTTCATATTTCAACATCGGAAATGGGATGAGACCCCTTCCAATCAATAACCATGTGCTTCCCTATGGAATATGCAAGACCACCCTTAACAGGAGATTGGGATCTTCTCTCCTGCCCACCTTCTTCTTCCTTCAATTTAGAACAATTTCGCTGAGTTTTCCCTTTTGTTAGCATTTGTATATAGCAATTGTAAAGAGCATACAAATAATATCATGCAAGTGGCTATTTCTTTTATTTTTTTCTTTGGGATATACTTACAAAATTAGAAATACCATATCATAGGATCTAGTAAGTACTGTAGTTCTTGCCCATTTTCTCAATTAAAATGGAGTACCTGTTTCCCAGTTGTTTATATTTATTCAACAAATATTCACTAAAGTCCAGCTAGCTGTGTCAGGCACTTCTCTAGGCACTAAAAATACAAAAAGGAAGGCACCAAACAAACACACACTAAATATCCCTGCCCTCGTGGATTCAATATTCTGGAAAAGACAGAAAAATAACGGATAACAAATTAGAAATACAGCTGTTCACAGAATTATTTTCCTGTGGAAAAAAACAAAGTGTGTTAACATGGGTGAGATCAGCAGAGGTGCTATTTCATACAGGATGGTCATGGGAGGCCTTGCTGGTAAGAGAAAACTACAGCAGAGAGCAGAATGACCAAGGGAGCAAACCCTAAATGCATTTAGGGACAGAGCACTTAAGTTAGGGTCAAAAGACAGCAGAAATGTCCTGAGGATGAAAGATGGTTGGCATCAATGAACTGTGTGATCAATGTGGCTGGAGCACAGAAAGAAGGGACTTGAGTAAGAGGAAGTTAATCCTGAGAACTGAGTACAGTATAGAACAGGTGGGGCCTGTAAGGCCTTTGGCTTCTACCTTGCAAAAGATGGAAAGCCACTGGCAACTTCTGAACAGAAGTGGCACAAAAACAGTTATGTATTAGAAGATCACTCTGGCTACACACTGAGGAGAGCATGGTGGCAGAAACAGAAGCAAATAGGAGGGCATCCCCAGCATCCGGTTAAGAGATGGTGTTATTTGGATCAGAGAGGTAGAAAGGCAAGTCCGTATTAGTTTTACAGAGGTATCATATACAAAAAAGTACACATATCATCAATATATAGCTTAATTTTGACCAAGTAAACATCTGGAAGCTCCCATACAGTGCCTCCCAGTCACTAAGCTTCAAGGGCAACCTGACTTCTAGCGGCATAAGTTTCGCCTGTTTTTTTTCCTTTATATAGATAAAAGCATGGGTTGCATATTTGTGTCTCACTGTTTTTCAACATTACATTTATGAGATTCATCCATGTTTTTATATATATATATATATATATACACACACACACATATGTATATGTATTTTGTTCTCTGCTACATAATATGCCATCAATTGAATATATTACATTCTATTAATTCTGAGTATATATGGAACGTAGAGCCAAGAGTTTGAAGATAGAAAAGATGAGGGTTATTAAAGAGAGGAGTTGAGTATGACTCCAAATACAACCTGAGAAATTAGAATTGATATACAGAAAACTGGGGCAAGAGCACGTTTGGGGAGAAACAACAGGAATTTGGCTTTGAACTTCTTAAGTTTGATATGTCTTCTAGACAACAGAGCTATCTAGTAGGCAGTTGGATATGTGAGTCTGTAGTTCTCAGGAAAGATACAGGCAAAGGTTTAAATGCAAGAGTCACCAGGGTAGAGTTGCTAAACAAAATCATAAGTTAGATAAATTACCTGCAGGCTGAGTGTTACAAGAGAAGTTCCTATGGTCATAACTGTGCCCAGGGGAACTACAGCCTTTAGGGTTGGGGAATATATCAACCTTAACTTAGAGGCATTTCAATATGCAGGTCTTCAACCAACAATAAGCCTGTGGAATATTAAGAATTAGCAGCATAAAGCCAGTTCTGGTTCTGAATAAGTGTCTTGTCCTAAGACATGACCACTGGAAGTGGGGTTTGAGGAACAGGGAGAGGGTGATGGTGTTGTCAATCATCAGCCTACTGTTTGCTAAGTGAGATTCCTGTCCACATAAACCCTGATCTATTCCAGTCACTTATTTCAATATGAGCAGAAGAAAAACTTAATCCCCATTTTAATTTAATCATAAAGCTAAAATACAGTTGTCTAACACTAGAACTTCAAAATACATAGGTTTCTTCTTGGCAAGAAGCTGCTGTGAAAAGCACAAAGTAAGGCTCAATAAATGTTGAATGAATTATTCCATATATATCTCAAGAGGTTTTAGTAACAACTGTAGGCAATTTAATGTGATAGATCTGTGAAAGTTAAGAAACCCTTTTTACAATCCAGTTGGGAAAATGAACAAATTCTACTAAATGTACTGAGATATGCATGCATGTGTGTGTGTGTTTTGAGAAGGTACACGTTGGCAGGGTAGACATGGAGAAACATAGCAGAGGGATGAGGGGATGAGAGTGGAGGGAGGGAAGTCCTGGAGATGAACATGGTAGGGAAAAGAATGATCAAATTTATCTAAAAATTAAGACAGAGTGAAAATTAGAGGATGAGAAGGCAAGCCACCCTTCCCACTCAAGATTCCTCTGCAAAGTTTAACAAAAGGAATCCACACAATTATGTGTGATGAGTTTCCAAGTATAAAGAATGAAAGAAGTCCAGAGAAGTTCAGAGAAGAGAGAAATAAATTTACATTGGGAAAGCTTAGGAGGGATTTCTGGAAAAGGTGCAGTTGACAAGGGCCCTGCCGTCATAATCCTAGTAGAGATTCTACTTCTGCTAACTAGATATACTAGCAGAAGGCCTTTGGCCTGGGATTGTGTGTCTCATTATTGCTTGCAATTGGCTGAGTCACAAAGGTCATGTGACGAAATCTAATTAACTAGAAAGCTCTCTAAGCCTCTGATTCTGTCCCTGGCCACTACTGGCACACGGTTTCCAGCTCCTGGCAGACCTATGATTTCTATAAGCCACTTATTCTCCCTCAGCAAGTTAAAGAACCTCCATCAGCAAGCACAGAGGGACATAAAATGTCAAGATTAATTCTAAATATTCAAGAGACAACTCTGGTTGAAAGCTGACTTGAAACCAAAAATTACTGAGCATAATTGCTGACAATTAGGGGAATTAAGTAGAAAGGGGGAGGGAAATTGCCAGAAGACAAAAAAAAAAAATAAAAATAAAAATAAACTCTGTCAAGAAAGAAGGAAGAAAACACACTAAAGTTATGAAAGAGATGACATGGACTAAATGAGAATATTGGTGGTGCAGAACCAATCTGCAAAAACTAAAAATTCCATTGGCTGTCAATTTCTTCCCTTTCTTGGAAATGGATTTGTGCTCTTCCCCTTGCCAGGCCCCAACTGACCAGTAGTAGGGCTTGTGCTGCTCAATAGCTGCTGCACTCTACCCTAGAAGCAGTTGCATTTCATTGTTCAGCAAAGTGATTCTTATGTAGAGACTGAACAATTAAGTACTTAGGCATCCTGCCTAAGCAGGAAGACAGCCAGTATCACTACACTGCATATCTGGGGGAAGAGAAGAAAATTTATCTTCTTCCAAGTTAAACGGTACAGAAAATCTTGAAGTTGAGAGCACACGTAAAGGAAAGCAAGCAGGCCGGGCACAGTGGCTCACGCCTGTAATCCCAGAACTTTGGGAGGCCAAGGCAGCAGATCACCTGAGGTCAGGAGTTTGAGACCAGCCTGGCCAACATGATGAAACCCTGTATCTACTAAAAATACAAAAATTACCTGGGCATGGTGGCGTGCACCTGTAATCCCCACTACTTGGGAGGCTGGGACAGGAGAATCACTTGAACCCTGGAGGTGGAGGTTACAGTGAGCTGAGACTGTGCCATTGCACTTCAGATTGGACAAAAAGAGCAAAACTTACTCTTCAAAAAAATAAAAATAAAAATAAAAGAAGGCAAGCAATAGTGCTTTAAGTTGGCTAACTCTTCTAAAGTTTGCTTATTAATTTTCATTTTATATATAAACTTAAACATAATTATTGGAAATATAACCTTAAAAAATTTGAAGATTTGAGAAGCAATAAATGCCACTAAACCAGAAAATATTATTTCACTTCAAGCACTATAAATCCATGTGCAAATATGAAATTTCAGACTTTTCCATTTAAACTAAACAGAGTAGGTGTAAAAGGAAAAGGATTTAGTGAGCTAGTTCTGATTATTTTTAGATTCCCTTAAAATATTATTGAGTAAACAATAAAGAAGAGAAAGTATTTCACAGTTCTTATGTAGAGTTTAAATTGTTTAAATTCAGTCTTTCAGCTTCTCTGGATCTCATAATTTGAGAAATGTATGATTTTGGACTAACTACTTGTGTGTTTTGCTTTGAAATGAAGCCATTTCATAACTGTTATTTTACACACACACAGATATAAATTATAATCAGTTTTACATATAATTGCCCCAGAGTTTCCTTAAATTTGAATTTCTGTAGAAAGCTGCTATATTTTATTGTTTACTTCCAGTTCAGATAGTTTTACATAAAGCAGCTATCAAATACTTTTTGATCTTTCAAACAGTGAAAAAGAAAAATCGATTATATTTAAGAAACCATTAATTAGCAACATCTCATAAGAGCATGTCTCGTACTGTTTTTAGCAAATGGGCTATACATTAAAGCTCCCAGTGTCAGAGGCATTTGAACCAGAGCAACTCCATCTTGAATAGGAGCTGGGTAAAATAAGGCTGAAACCTACTGGGCTGCATTCCCAGAAGGTTAAGACATTCTAAGTTATAGGAAGAGATAGGAGGTTAGCACAAGATACAGGTCTAAAGACCTTGCTGATAAAACAGGTTGCAGTAAAGAAGCCAGCTAAAACCCACCAAAACCAAGATAGTGACGAGAGTGATCTCTGGTTGTCCTCACTGCTACACTCCCACCAGCGCCATGACAGTTTACAAATGCCATGGCAACGTCAGGAAGCTATCCTATATGGTCTAAAAAGGGGAGGCACGGATAATTCACCACTTTTCTAGCATATCATCAAGAAATAACCATAAAAATGAGCAACCAGCAGCCCTCAGGTCTAGCTCCATCTATGGAGTAGCCATTCTTTTATTCCTTTACTTTTCCAATAAACTTGCTTTTACTTTACTCTATGGACTTGACCTGAATTCTTCTTGCATGAGATCCAAGAACCCTCTCTTGGGGTCTGGATTGGGATACTTTTTCTGTAATACTAACACACCTTTGTTACTTTTCTTTTTTAAAAACTTTGTTTTCATAAGTCAGTGCTTAAAACAAAGAAAAGACTACCTTTGGATGCTTCATTATATTTACAAAGAAAAATTTGAATCAAATATGAGCAAAGTATATGTTGCATGAATTTGATGAAGTAGAAAGACACTTCTAAACAGTAAGTGCAGAAATTGAACATAATTTATAATAGATAGCATTGTCTTCCTATCTGAAGTAAGAGAAAGGATTGCTTGCTTAGCTAATGTCTTACCCTCCTTAGGCCATTTAGGGGATTAGAGCAGATCAGGCATTCTTAAAGTAGATACCATAAAGGGTGGTTCACAGGGAATTCATGAAACTGAAGTTGTATGTAATGTGTTTGAGTGTGTGTTGTGTTTCTGTATGTTTGTGGGGGAAAGAGAATCCTTAGTTTTCCTCAGAATCTCAGAGGGGTCTGTATTTCCCAGACAAAAGTCTTAAAAACTGCTGAGCTAGAAGATCTCTAAGATTCTTTGAGGTCTCCAAAGTTCCTCAGATGTCTAGTAGTCAAATGTGATTGTTTACAAAAAGAGTCAAACTGCAAAATATTTGAAGAGATTTATCCTGGGCCAAATATGACTGACCAAGGGTTCATGACACAGCCCTTAGGAGATGCTGAGAACATGTGGCCGTGGTGGCTGGGCCACAAGTTGGTTTTATACATTTTAGGGATACATAAGGCGTGAGTCAATACATGTAAGATGTACATTGATTCGGTCTGGAAAGCCAGGACAAGTGGAAGCCGGGCTTCCAAGTTATAGGTGGATTCACAGATTTTCTGATTGGCAATTGGTTGAAAGAGTTATTATCAGTAGAAAAGACTGTCTGGGTTACAATAAGGGGTTGTGGAGACCAAAGTTTTATGATGCAGATGAAGCCTCCAGGTAGCAGGCTTCAGAGAAAATAGATTATAAAAGTCTCTTATCAGACTAAGAGAGTCTGTTCTAGCAGTAATTCCAAAAGGCAGAAGGGTATAATGAGGCATGTCTAGCTCCAGCCTCCCATCATGGCCTGAACTAGTTTTTTAGGTTAATTTTGGAATGCCTTGGACCAGGAAGAGGGGTCCATTCAGATGGCTGGGGGGCTTAGAATGTTATTTTTCTTTTACATGATCATCAGGTAAGGGTGAACTTTCAAGCTCATCCTGCAACAGCTGCACTCTGTGTGACTGTCATCTGGTCATTTTCTACTTTGGATAATACATCCAGGGTCATCATGGGTAGTTTAAAGACTACAGGAAAGTCCAGTATATTAAAACTATCTGCTGCTAAAAAAGTCTGTTTACATTTCAGTGCATGGAGTGAGATCATGTTTCACAAAATCTGAAACAATAGGGAAAAAAGTAAAAAAGTAGAAAGCACAGAGGACAGAGTTAATAAGGGTAGGACAGGGATGAAAAGAAAGAATGACATGTGTCCATTAGTCCATCTGCTACTTATATGCTCTAGGCAGGCACTAGATTCATCTCAGGCCATCTGCACCCTTCCACTGGATCCTTGACCTGTTTTCCAGGTGTCTTTCTTCAGGTCTGCTCTCACTGCCACTGCCTGGCAGAAACAGAGAAGCGGGATGAGCCCTTGCAAAACCTCTTGAAGAGGTCAGTCACCCTTGGATACTCCAGGAGACTTCCATCTATTGTTGGCTGTCAAAATCACCCCAGAAGTTTTCTTCCTGAAAGGCAGTTCCAACCTCAAGACCTTTTTTCCCCATTAAAAAAATCTTTCAAATTATAAGTCACACAAATGGAAAAACAACAACAACAACAGAATTTCAGATGTAAATGTTTCACATCAACAAAGTGAGGTATCTGCCATTATAAATGCCTAACTTGGCAAATTAGCCTTCTCTTGGCTGGTATAAATAAATGTTTCCTAACCAGTGGAATGGCCCTATGTGTTAGGGCCCTAGGACAGGAATTAGCAAACTATGGCCGGTAGGCCGCACTCAGACTGCCACTTGTTTTAATAGTGCCTGCAAACTAAGCATGATTTTTACCTTTTTAAATGGTTGTGGTTTAAATATCTGTCTAATAACTTTGGTTTTTCAAACTGGCATAAAAACCTTAAATTGTTTCTGTTACTTTATGTAAACAACTTCTTGGCTAAGAGATACATGTCACAGTGAGAGAGGAGACAGAGAAAGAGAGAAAGGCAAGGAAAATGTAATCTAATTCCATGTATTAACATGGATGCAATTATCTGAAATATCAACAAGTAAAATATATTAAAGTATTTTAAAAGTACATATGTTACATGTATGTGTATGTATATATGTATATACATATATGTTGCATGCATGTGTGCATATATTAATACATACAGTTATCATGACCAAGTAGGTTTTTTTCCCCATGAATTCAAGAATGGTTCAACAAAATATTTAGGAATATAATAGACATACTAGCACATTAAATGAGAAAAATTAGAATCCATGCAGAAAAAGTACCTAATGATATAATGGAACACAAAAGTCATAAATAAGTTTTTTTTTTTTTTTTTTTCCACAGAGTCTCACTCTGTAGCCCAAGCTGGAGTGCAGTGGTGCAATCTTGGCTCACTGAAACCTTCACCTCTGGTGCTCAAGCCATTCTCCTGCCTCAGCCTCCCAAGTAACTGGGACTAGAGGCATGTGCCACCACATTCAGTTATTTTTTTTTTTTTTTTTTTTTGTATTTTTAGTAAAGAAGGGGTTTCACCATGTTGCCCTGGGTGGTCTCGAACTCCTGAGCTCAGGCGATCCACCTGCCTCAGCCTCCCGAAATGTTGGAATTACAGGCGTGAGCCACCACACCCAGCTGAAAAGGCTTTTCCTATCCTTCCATCCTTCCTATTAGGAAGGATGAGGCACAACTATTTGATATAGACAGATCATGCAATCACATGTCATTTGTTTTATGTGAATTTCACATAAATCATTTCCTTTTATTCTTGTCTCTGGCAAAACAAGTACCAAAAAAAAAAAAAAAAACAAAAAAAAAAACAAAACAAAACATGCAAGTAAGTCTATGACTGGTGGACCATTGCTACCTGGACATTTCCTCTTTACAAATATCTATTCACCCTGTCCTGGTTATCTTGCCACCAGCTCATTTGGAGAAATAGTATGGGTTAGAAATTAGGGCATAATATATTTTTCCTCTAATTGGAGAAATAATCCTGCCATCCAAGAATTGATTTAATAAAATCAGGTCTGATTCCCATACTTTTGTTTTGGTAAGATGGGTTTTAATCCCATATCTTATGCCCAAACATCAAGTGCTCTGCACAAAGAAGAGAACAGGGCAAGCTCTCTGCTGGACACAACACATTGCAGTGGTGAAGTAAGTGGGCCTTGGGAGCACTCTACCTGCATTTGAATTCCGGTTCTAGTAATTACCAACCTGTGGCCTTGCTAAGTCCCTCTGCTACTCTGAGGACCAGTTTTCTCATCCATATATAAAGGAAGATGAGAGTATCTTAGTAATAATGTGGTAAGGAATGCAAATGAATACACACACACACACACACACACACACACAGCGCAAGTGTTTGGCATAGGCTAAGAGCTCAGTAAATATTGGCTATTCTTATAGTAAAGAAATCATCCAGTTGTTGACAGATTGCTTTCACTTAAATTTTCCAGGTAGGGGCCCCATGAGGCCCAGCTGTATAGTAAGCAGTTCCTATTTAGATTCCCGTGAACCCTACTCCAGCTTAAGATAGATTTCCTTCTCTTCAGCTGGTTTGTGTGTGGCTTGAATCTCCACAGCAGCAGTCACAGCAACAAAGCTCTGATTGGAAAGTTGGGCCACTGGTCCCACAGACACGTTTAACCACAGCTGGAGCCCAAGCAGGTCTCACATACACGAGTCAGCCAACCTGCATAAATCAAGTTGTGAGTTAATTCCAAGGGAGCATTTTTAATGATGTGTACTTACATGCTCTAGGTTATTCATAGAAGATGCTCTTAGCTCCTCAGAAAAAACAATTCGAAACTGTACCAATGTGACAGAGCTCTTTAACAAACTCCAGGTGGCTTTGGCTCAAATAACTGAAAGGGTTGGAGATTAAGCTAATACTTTTATCTCCTAGGCTCCATAATTAGGAAATGTGTTTTCTGTGGAAAATAAGAACAGCCATCTGTCCTCAATTAAAGAATATATAATATCATTACAAAAATGTGATGCCATTGTTTCATTGTTTTTGAAATATGATTAACAAGCCAGGGAATGATAAGTCTGAAGTTTAGAATTACTTTATGATAAGTGGATTTAAATGCTGAAATGTGCAGAAATATTTGGCAATGATTCTATCCCAGTTGGGTAGTTCATGGCCTCTGCCATCTCCTAAGTGTCTAAGTGATTGCTTTTGATTTACAGTGGTTTTTCCTGCCGACTCATATGCAATTGATTTACCTTAGACCTTCAGTGTAGCTTTTTAAAGAATATAAGTTTAGAAAGTCCTTAGTTATCATGAAGATATTTTATATCTGTCACCATGGATATTGCTTTGGTGGTACCCAGACACTATCATGCTAAGAAGAATCACATAGTACCTTTATACTTCTGTATCCTGGTCATTCATTATTTATCTAAAAAAAAAATTCCAAAAGTTAACTGGTTGGAATTTATTAGACACTAATCTAAGGCATACATAAACACCATAAACAAAAGCCGTGTTCAAAGTTTCATTATTTGAGGATTCCACGTTTTACAATTTCAGGCAGATGAAAGTTTATTGGTCTTCCTTAAACTGTGCCAGAATGTCTTTGCTGTCTGTTTGAATAAACCTTTGGACTCTAATTTCCAAATCTGCAGTTCATAAGGGAGGAATATAATCGGATGACTCTTGCCTATGTATACAATTCATGAGTAACTGCCAAGGTATGCAGTTAGATGAATTCCCTCTCACTCAGACCCTTACCAACTATGGAGAGTACTGTGAGTTAAGAGTTCAAGTACTTCCTAATATTAAGAGTCAGAAGAATTTGAGATTTCAGTAGTAAATTTAGAAACGCAACAAGAAATAAAGTTCTCATGACCATTGAAGAGTGGTATTTAGCTGATGGTGGAGGCGGTAGCGATGGCAACCGTCTACTATGCAACACCTACCAAAAAACTCGAGTAAAGATAACACAGAAAATGGCATTTTTTTTTTTGTTTTCAAAACAAAAAAAATGGCCTAATGTTCCCATATTCCACATGCCCTCTACCTCACAGTTGAATCTCAGTGGGCCTCAGTTTTGTTTTGTTGTTTTTTAAATGCTTTAACTAACAGTTAATGCATGCTGGGCTTAATAGCTCGGTGACTGATTGATAGGTGCAGCAAAACACCACAGCACATATTCACCTATGTAATAAACCTGCACCTCCCGCACATGTACCACTGAACTTAAAATATTTCTTTTTAATGATTTAACTTATTTAGGTTATAATATGCTTTGTTCCTTTGTATTTTTCTACTCTTAGTTATAGCCTCTTGAGAGTGCTAATATCAATAATGCCAAAATATACTAAATAGATCATTATACAATAGTAGCACTGCTAAAGGAAAAACTTAAAAATAGAAAATTAAAAACTTAAGTAGACATACAACTGTCCATTTCTATCTGTACCCTTTACAACCAAAATGCCACAAAACTGCAGAATTTTTAAAATAGAATATTAAAAGATCCAGGGCTTTTGTTGCTTCTTCCAGAATTGTTTTCCAACTGTCATTCACGCCTTGTCAACCATACCAAATGAGAGAAACCCAACACTGTCCATTTATCAGCAGCTGCTGTTATTGTTTAATCTTTCTTATGAATATCCTCTCCTTTCCAAGCAATGTTCCAACTAGATAAGTTCAGCAGTATTACCCATATAGTCCCAATCATAAAGGGATGGCTTTAAAATATTCATTGGTGATAAACATGACCCCTAATGTTACTGATGCAATCTGCAACATAGGAACAATTCATCCTCTAAAGTTACCAATGCTGAAGGTCAGAAAAAAGGTTTAGGAATCTATCCCTTTCCTGGTAAGTGGGGTGAAAGTGAAAGAGGGAATAAGAAATAGAAATTTCCTAATATTGGGCCAGAGAGATAGTGCAAATTGAATATTGCTTTTTGGGGCTCATTTCAAAAAATAATCTTACGACTGTTTTGTGGATAGTAACAAATGAAATATATACTTTGTAGTTCAGTATTATTGTCCTGTTTGCCTGTAACCATGCCTTCTTCTCAGAGCCATTTCCTAGAGCTGTGTTAACTATGGTGCCTTTAATCCGCACTATGTACATGCAATTACTCAGGGAGCTCCCATTTTCCTGTGTGACTCCACTCCTGGCCCACGGTGTCTAGAAGAGTCTAGCAGTTACATATTGCTGCATTAAAACAATAAAAACAAACAAAACCACATTCTAGAAGTTAGTGGCTTAAAACAATAACCATTTACTAGCTCCCATGACTGGAGACATGGGGGGTATTCTCTGAACTTTCTAATACAGAGGCATTCAACTACAGGGTCAGCTAGCCTAGAAGGTTCAAATGGCCACATTCACATTTAGCAATTAGCACTGCTGTCAGCAGGGGATTAGGATCAGCTGGGAAATCCACACTTCTTTTTCTATTTAGTCTTTCATGTGGGGCCTTCATGCCTTCGTTCTCTCATGTCAGCATTACAACAGGGCAGAAACAAACGTTAAAAAGTCTCTTGAGGCCCAGGTGCAAAACTCACTCAGTGCCACTTCTGCCACAATCAGTTTGTTAGTTAAGGCAAATGTAAGACAGGTTCACAGATTCCGAGAGAGGGAATATTTGATCTCTTGATCAGAGAAGCCGGAAAACCACATTGCAAAAGAGCATGGGAGAAGGTGTAGCAGCCACCTCTGAAAACAATCTACCAAAAGGAGACTCAAGAGTTTCTATAACACAGCAGCCAAGATTTTACACTAACCCAAAGAAAGTAGTGAATTAACTCTGGCTCTCTCTGGTTAAAACTCAGATTGTGTTGGATCTATCTAGTGGACAGAAAAAAACCAATAGATACTCTTCAGCATGAAAGCAGTCTGGCACATATCAGAAAGGAACAGAATTGAAAGACAGAAAGACTCACTATGTTTGTTTCCAGCTTTGCATGAGGCCTCTCAGTGGGTGCCTAAAGAACCCCATTCTCCATAAGATACTGTGAAAGAAAAACATCTTGGGCCCCCAAAATCACTAAGCTAAAAGGAAAATTTATGCTGGAAACTGCTCAGGGCAAACCTGCTTCCCATTCTATTCAAAGTCATCCCCTCTGCTTACTGAGATAGATGCGTATTCTGATTGCCACCTTTGGAAAGTCTTATCAGAAACTCAAAAGAATGTAACCATTTTTCTCTCACCCACCTGCGACCTAGAAGCCCCCTCCGTGCTTCGAGTTGTCCCCATCTTTCTGGATGGGAGCAACGTACTTCATATGTATATTGACTGATGTCTCAGGTCTCCCAAAAATGTATGAAACTAAGCTGTGCCCTGACCACCTTGGGCACATGTCATCAGGACCTCCTGAGGCTGTGTCATGGGAGTGCATCCTTAACTTTGGCAAATAAAATTCCTAAAATGATTGAGACTTATCTCGTCATTTTTCTTGATTGACAATACCATCCTCTCTTGCTTAATTCAGATTGGGTTCCTGTCACTTGTGCCTAAAAAAGTCATCTTAACTCACACTTCCAGTTTATGGGTTACAGCTGTTCACTCCAATCTTTCCAGTCTTCATGGCTGTTTCCACATGACTAGATGCCTTTTACAATATTCTTCCAATTCTGGAAGTAAATGGACATGGAAGGCCTATAGGAAAGAAAATCATAAGCAAGCAAGCCCTAAACCTACGTAATCCCAGAGTGAGATAAAGTTCCTAGAATAATATGTTATGTTTGATAGAACAACTGAAAATGCTACGTTAAAGTTTTTGAACATTTTTCAAAATTCATTTTAATACTACTGATGATCTAATATGGTGCTAATCATTAGGCATGTAAAAATGGGCAGACATGCTTTAGAAGGCCAAGGTGGGAAAATCACGTGAGACCAGGAGTTCAAGACCAACCTGGATAGCATAGTAAGACCCTGTCTCTACAATTTTTTTTTTAAATAGCCAGGTACAGTGGCCTGTGGTCCTAGCTACTCCAGTGACTAGGCAGGAGAATCGCTTGAGCTCAGTAGTTTGTGGTTGCAGTGAGGTATGATCATATCACCACACTCCAGCCTGGGCAACAGAAGAGACCCTGTCTCTTAAAATAAAATAAAATAAAATAAAATAAAATAAAATAAAATAAATATTCCATGTTCTTATGATGCTCATAGGCAAGGCAGAGAGAGAGTCAACAAAACAACCTGGACTCATGCTGAAGCCTCATGCTGAAGATGGGAGAGCTGCTCACCAGACCATGCATCCACTTCTGAACTGTTATCTGAGATGGAATTAAACCACTATCTAGCCATCTTCTCTAAGGTACTGTATTTTTTGCATCTTTTTATTAAAGAGGCCTACCATATGCCTTAACTAATTTTATGTGAGCAAACAAGCTGTGGGAACACAGACACTTGAGAGAGTGAGTCTTCAGGGTTGGGGAGTAGAGTGTGGATGGACCTTTGAAGACAATTTTTTTTAAATATCAAACTGATTAATGTCCCTACCTTTTCTCTTTGAATCTTAAAAGCTTAGTTCAGCATCTGTCATGTTGTAGGCAGTTAATAAGTATTAGTGAAAGGAAGAAAGGAAAGGAGAGAGGATGGACAAAAGGAAAGAGGAATAGAGAGAAATGAATTTCAAAAGTTCATTCTATAGCAAGTCTTCTCTATCCCCTCTGGCACCATCAAAAGAAAAGAAAAAATAGAGGGGAAGAGAATGGGAGGGAAGGGGAGGGGAGGGGAGAAGAGGGGAGGAGGGGGGATTAACTTATCCAAAGGCTCATTTTAGCAAAAAACATATGAAATTGTTACATCTTTAACACAGGATTTTTATAAGGATGTGATCATAGCCATAAAACTATTATACAGAATTAGCTTTAAAATGTACAAAACAGTCGCAATGAGAATTCTCAGTTTGGAAGATAATTTTGTATCAACCAGAACAAGGGTCCCCAATCCCCAGGCCATGGACTGGTACTGGTCACAGCAGGAGGTAAGCAGCAGGCAAGTGAGCCAAGCTTCATCCGTATTTACAGCCACTCCTCATCATCATTACTGCCTGAGCTCCACCTCTTGTCAGATCAGTGGTGGCATTCGATTCTTACAGGAGAGTGGGCCCTCTTGTGAACTGTGCGTGCAAAGGACTTAGGTTGACAGATCCTTATGAGAATTTAATAACTGATGATCTGTCACTGTCTCCCGTCATCCCCAGATGGGGCCATCCAGTTGCAGGAAAACAAGCTCAGGGCTCCCACTGATTCTACATTAGGGTGAGTTGTATAATTATTTCATTGTATATTACAATGCAATAATAACAGAAATAAGGTGCACAACAAATATAATGTGTTTGAATCATACTGAAACCATTCCCTTACCCCTAGTCTGAGGAAAAACTATCTTCCACAAAACTGGTCCCTGTTGCCAAAAGGGTTGGGGACCACTGAACTAAGACAATGACTTTTAGAGGACATGATACTTTTATGCTCTGTGGTTTGACTATCAGCTTAATGAATTCTGATTTTTAAGTATATACTAGTTCTCATTTTGATGCCATGTACAAGGATTAAGTTTACATAAAATATCAAGTTTTAAAATAAGCACAAATCACAAATTTCTCTATTATGATTCACCACATAATAGGTAGTTTGATTTGGAATATCAAAACAAAGCAAAACAAAAGCAACCTTGTCTTTCAATAATGCAAAGTAGGTTGTGAAATTTCACGAGGTTAGAGGCCAACCAGCTTGATCTGCATTCTAATTCCTGATTTGCCACTAACTGTGTTACCTGGTAATTCTTTTAAACTCTCTGCAATAATTTCTTCATCTAAAACATAGAAAGCTAGATGCTATACAAGTTAAGAATTGGTTTCACTTACTTTGAAGATAGAACTAAGTTTGAAACCAAAAGCTGCTAATAACTGGCTATCATAACTTGAACTTGTTACTTAAGCTCTCCAAGGAGCTCCAGTCTAAACAGTAAAATGACAAACATATTATTTAACTTTTAACTAATGGAGTTTAGAAAAGAACATACATATCTCTCTTGGTAATCAGAAATTGAATGGGTAATGTTTCATTTCTTTGTACTCTATTTTGATCTTAAAATAGTTTGCCCATATTTTGCAAATGCTAAATACTGACATTTGACTTAATAATATGAAGCTATTTTGTGCACATCAAACATAGCTTACTGTGTGCAGATAGTATTTTTGTAGTGTGCCTGTTCATCTTTAGTGTTACCCTTAGTGTAGTTCACTGCTTTAGTGAGCTTACAAAGATTATGACTTTCATTGCATGTGTCTCCGAAGTTTTGTATTGCCTTATTTTTGTTTAAAAAAGGATGCACTTCCAGTGATTTTGGTGTTGACTAGTTGATCTCTGTTTCAGTTAATTTTCTGCAATTTAGAGACCATCAACTAAATCATATACACATAGCACAATGTTAGGGACTGAGACAGGGAAGCAATCCTCATCTCAAAAATCTCAGACTCAAAACCAGCTTTTCTCAACCTCAGCATTATTGACGTTTTAGGCTAGATGATTCTTTGCTGTGATGGCTGTCCTGTGCATTGCAGGATGTTTAGCAATATCCCTGACTTCTACCCACTAGATGGTAGAAGCACTCCCCAACTTTTGACAACCAAAAATGCCTCCATACATTGCCAAATGTCCCCTGGAGGGAAGTGGTAAAACCATTCACTGCTCTAGATTCATGCTGCCCAGTAAGCTAACAAGTTGAAATTAAGTAAAATTAAATGAATTTTAGAACTCAGTAGCTCAGTCACACTAGTTACATTTTAAGTGCTCAGTAGCCACATTTGGTGAATGGATACCCCACTAGACAGCACAGATACAGACTATTTTTATTGCAGAAAGTTCTATTGGACATGATGACTTGAGGGTAAAAGCTATGACAAAAATACAATAATAACAAAGGTAATAATAATCAGGATTCCATTCCAGTATTTCCTCTACTGGGGAACTCCTAATCAATCAGAAGAGTAATTCAAATTGAATTCTTTTGTAAAAGCCTCCTCAACACATCCTTTAAAAAAGAATTTCTTAAGAGACTTCTGCTGTGAGGCCAGTAGTTCAAAATGTAGCTAATGCTTAAGGACAGCTTCAAAACAAGGCCCAGTTGTAATTATTGGATAGGCACAATGACAAAGCTAGGGATTAATCTTTACTAAGGGCTAAATTAGGAAGGATTATGAAAGGAATTTTTAACAGGTATATGTAATCCAGAAGTTTCTGGAGATGTAATCTGCGTGAAGACTGTGTTGTTACAACAAGATGAAAATATCAACTGACCTTATGGAGGGTTTCACTTCAACAAAACCAGAAGTGGCCTATACAGCCATCCAGCTTTAACACTTCAGTCCTCTTGAACATGAGAGTCAGCTGGCCCAAGGAAAATGTATTGATTAAGTGACCCTCCGTTTTTGAAGATCAAATATGCCCTCAACCTGGTAACAGAGAAACAGGAGACCACAATGTTCAATCAAGAGGGCATTCCTAAGTCAACACTTTTGGACATTTATTAAGGGGGAAAAAAGAATTCTAAGAAAGAAACTTAAAGAACAGTCACACAGACTGGGCGCAGTGGCTCACGCCTGTAATCCCAGCACTTTGGGAGGCAAAGGTGGGCAGATCATGAGGTCAGGAGATCAAGACCATCCTGGCTAACACGGTGAAACCTCGTCTCTACTAAAAATACAAAAAATTAGCTGAGCATGGTGGCAGGCACCTGTAGTCCCAGCTACTCGGGAGGCTGAGTCAGGAGAATGGTGTGAACCCGGGAGGCGGAGCTTGCAGTGAGCTGAGATCCTGCCACTGCACTCCAGCCTGGGCGACAGAGAGAGACTAAGTCTCAAAAAAAAAAAAAAAAAAAACAACAAAAAAAAAGTCACTCAAGCTGCTTTTCACAAAAAGTTGAGCTGGACTCTTACTGGCTACATGGCATGAGACAGTTTGTGTGTACTGGGGAGGGAGATGAAGCCTTTGTGTGCATAAAGCTTTATATTTAATAAATCCCCTGGAAACACTACTAATTAATATTGTCTCCTAAACATTAATCCCTGAAATGAAGGAAAAAACTCTCCTTTTATTATTGACAATTTTACCTCCTTTTATAATTGACAATAGCATGCGATGCTATTATGGACTAATTGATTCAGAAAGTAGTTATTAAATATTTACTGGTGTCTTGTTTCAAGACAAGAAAGCTGGGGTGGAGGCAGAGCAAGATGGTGGAATAGAAAGTTGTTAAATACCAATTTAACAACTATCTCTTCAGAGAAAACATCTTCAAAGGAACCAAAAGTCACCTGAGACCTCATAGTACCTGGTTTTAACACAGTATCGCTGAAGACGCACTAAAAAGACAGTGTCTCCTACAGTGATACAGTGTTAAAACCAGGTACTATGAGACTTTTCTCTTAAGGCACAGAAAAGTCCTGGATCACTGATCCCACCCCTTCCCCACTGCATGCGAAGAGCACCTCTGGGCACTGGGAAACGGAGAGCTCAGCAATCCTGGGAAAATGAACTCCGTGCTGTCCTGTTAGAGCAGAAGGGAAAATCAGACCAAACTCAGCTGGTGCCCACCCACAGAGGGGGCACGTACACCAGCCCTAGCCAGAGGGGAACCACAGATCTCAGAGGTCTGAACTTGAGTTCCCACAAACCTCATCACCGAATGCCAAAGTGCTCTGGGTCTCTAATAAACTGAGTCATAGTGCTTAACTGGGTCACAGCCAGTGGACTGAAGAGGCATGTGACAAACTGAGATACCAGCTGGGGTGACTAAGGGAGTGCTGGCATCACCCTTCCTCTAACCCCAGGCTGCACAGCTCACAGCTCCAAGAGAAACCTCTTCCTTCTGCTTGAGGAGAGGAGAAGAAAGAGTGGGGAGGACCTTGCCTTGCATCTTGGATACCATCTCAGCCACAGCAGGATAGGGCACCAGTCAGAGTCATGAGGCTCCCGTTCCAGGCCCTAGGTCCCCAAAGATGTTTCTAGATACACACTCGGCTATAATGAAACTTGCTGCCCTGAAGGGAGGAGAACAAGAGTCTCTGCCGAGTAATACAGAAACTTCTTCTGGATCTTGTCCGAGATCATCAAGGCAGTACCTCTACCAGTCTGTGAGAATCACAGCACTACTGGGCTTGGGGTACCCCCTAAAGCTGATACAGCTTAGATCACAACAACCAAGTTTTTTCAAATATCTGGAAAGCTTTCCCAAGAAGGATGGGTACAAACAAGCCCAGACAGTGATCATTAAAATAAATAACTAACTCTTCAATGTCTAGACACCTAAGAATATCTACTAGCATCAGTACTACCAGCCAGAAAAACATGACCTCATCAAGTGAACTAAATAAGACACCAGGGACCAATCCTGGAGAAACAGAGACATGTGACCCTTTGGACAGATAATTCAAAATAGCTGTATTGAGGAAATGCAAAGAAATTCAAGACAACACGGAGAAGACATTCAAAATTCTATCATATACATTTAACAGAGATTGAAATAATTAAAAATAAGCAGAAATTTTGGAGCCGAAAAATGCAACTGGCATACTGGAATGTATCAGAGTCTTTTAATTGCAGAACTGATAAAGCAGAAGAAAGAATTAGTGAGCTTGAAAACAGGCTATTTGAAAATACACAGTCAGGGTCAGGCGCAGTGGCTCACGCTTGTAATCCCAGCACGTTGGGAGGCCGAGGCAGGCACATCACGAGGTCAGGAGTTCAAGATCAGCCTGGCCAACATGGTGAAACCCTGTCTCTACTAGAAATACAAAAATTATCTGGGCCTGGTGGCATGTGTCTGTAATCCCAGCTAGTCCGGAGGCTGAGGCAGGAGAATCGCTTTAACCCATAAGGTAGAGGTTGCAGTGAGCAGAGATCATGCCACTGCACTCCAGCCTGGGTGACAAAGCAAGACTCCGTGTTAAAAAAAAAAAAAAAAAAAAAAAAAAAAAAAAAAAAAAAAAAAAAAAAAAAAAAAAAAAAGAAGAAGAAAAAATAAAATACACAGAGGAGACAAGAGAAAAAAAGAATGAAAATCAATGAAACATACCTATAGATCCAAAAAATAGCCTCAAACGGGCAAATCTAGGAATTAATGGCCTTAAAGAGGAGGTAGAGAAAGAGATAAGAGTAGACAGTTTATTCAAAGGGATAATAACAGAGAACTTCTCAAACCTAGAGAAAGATAATACGCAAGTAAGGTTACAGAATACCAAGCAGATTTAACCCAGAGAAAACTACTTCAATGCATTCAATAATCAAAACTTTCAAAAACAAAGGATAAAGAAAGAATACTAAAAGCAGAAAAAGAAAAGAAACAAATAATATGCACTGGAGCTCCAATACATCTGGCAGCAGACTTTTCAGTGGAAACCTTACAGGCCAGAAGAGACTGGCATGGCATGTTTAAAGTGCTGAAGGAAAAAAACTTTTACCCCAGAATAGTATACCTGGCAAAAATATCCTTCAAGCACAAAGCAGAAATAAGGAATTTTCCAGACAAACAAAAGCTGACGGATGGCATTAACACCAGACCTGTCCTATAAGAAATGTTAAAGGAAGCACTTCAATAAGAAAGAAAAGGACAGTAATGAGCAATAAATAATCACCTGAAGGTACAAAACTCACTGGTAACAATAAGTACACAAAGGAACACAGAATATTATAACACTGACTGTGGTGTGTAAACTACTCTTATCCTAAGTAGAAAGACTAAACCATGAACCAATCAAAACAAGAAAGCTGGTTTTGTTCCCAAGAATGAATTTGCTTTAAAAAATAAGTTCCCACTAAATACAATGTGTATACTGAGCACTGACAATGTGCACAAATAAGAACATACTCAGAGTAATTATAATCTAGGCAACAGGAGAAGGGCAAAGGTGAGGGAGGATGCAAGTAACATAACACCAAATGGGACAGAATATACACCATTAGTCACAGTGTTGAGGCTGCATAAAAAGAGAAAGATCGCATCTCATTTTAAACATTCACAAGCCTTTCTGGAGGTAGCCTTTATCTTTGTGGATTAAGTAGCATTTTGGCATATTCCTGTGTGGGGGAAAATCTGATTCTCAGCTAAAGCCAAACTTCAATGCAGGGAAGATGGGTGTATGTTCTGAAGTGCTTGGCATGCTGGGATGTGGGGATAGATCTTGCTGGAAGGGCAGTCTAGGAGTCCAGCAGCAAGCAACTTTAACCTGCCCACCTCCTATTAAACACAAGCATCTTATTCAATGTGCATATAGAATTTGTATTTTAACAAGCTCCCCAGGCGATTTTAATGCATACAGAAGTTTGAAAACCGCTTAAGTAAAGGAACGTTTGAAACTACTTGGAATATTTGTAAGTAAAAGGAATATACGAAGTCAGGGAATGCAGATAATTTAGACAGTTTTAGAAAAAAAAAAAGTACTGGTGACTTATGTCTCCAAAAATGTAACAATAGAGGAAATACTCTTGTTTCTTCTTCTGTCATTATTTAAAGAAAATAAAATCATTTCAACCAAGGTCAACAAATGTTTACTGAGATAAGCATTGAAAAAATATTTTCACGTATATTACCTCATTTCATCTTTTTTTTTTTTTTTTTTTTTTTTTGAGACGGAGTCTCGCTCTGTCGCCCAGGCTGGAGTGCAGTGCCCAGATCTCAGCTCATTGCAAACTCCGCCTCCCGAGTTTATGCCATTCTCCTGCCTCAGCCTCCCGAGTAGCTGGGACTACAGACGCCCGCCACCTCGCCCGGCTAATTTTTTGTACTTTTTAGTAGAGACGGGGTTTCACCGTGTTAGCCAGGATGGTCTCGATCTCCTGACCTCATGATCCGCCCATCTCAGCCTCCCAAAGTGCTGGGATTACAGGCTTGAGCCACCGCGCCCGGCACCTCATTTCATCTTAACCACATTGTGCACAAATATGTTTTGAAAACAAACCAAAAACTTATTAAATCTTCTTGTTGATGGATGGTGCCATTCTCCCATTCCCTACATATCTTGTTGAAGCTCTGACCCTTAAGTTCCATTTTTTCCCCCCGAACCCTACCATAACCTCTAATTACTCTATTTCTAACACTTATGCCTACTGAATTCCAAGCAATCCTACCAGGCTGTCACCTCAGGTTTTGGTCCACATCTTTTCCTCGCTTAGTGAATCCTTTGTAAACGCTTCTGTTATCTCTTTACCTAAGACAGACAGGGTAGTCAGCTCATGCCCTTACTCCCTGGGACCACATTCTAGTTTTAGTCTATCTAAAGCAAGATGGAGGTTTTTAAAAAGGCAATTTTTAAGATCCTATTTTTCAAATCTAGGAAATAGTTGTCTAAGCCACCCACTTATTTTTTACTTTTTACTGGACCACTCTTATCTCAAAGACTGTTCTGTGGCATTTGGAGAACCAACAAGGCTTTTCCCGATGAGCCCTCAAACTTATCAAGGAATGCAAATCCTGTCTTTGTTTCTTACAGATGAATTATTTTTGATTCTTAAGGATGTAATTTTATAAACTTTCATTTTATCAGGGCTCAAATGCTATAATAAACTACCTGAAACCTCAGTAATTTAATACAGTAAAAGTTTATTTCTCTCTCTTACCACAATCTAATGAGAGAGAAAGATGGGGATGAGGAGACCTGGTTATTTAAGGGCACTGACTCCATTCATCCAACAGCTCCATTCTAGGGCCTGAGTCTTGCACAGGATTCTCTTCATCATTTAATAGGGAAGAAAGAAGGCAGAGGATGGCTTGGGTGTTCTAGGGGCTGGGATTGGAAATGGCTTACATCACATCCATCAGCAATCTATTGGAGGAAACCTGGTCACATGGCCTCACCCAGCTGCAGAAGAAGGTGGTAAATACAACTTACTTTTATGTCAGGAGGAAAATGAAATCATTTGGAGAGCAGAGCTTGCTACCATACATCAGAAGTACTGATAGCTTCTATTATGCAATTAAATTCTAAATAAAAATTTATTTAACTGCTTTATTATCAAACTAGTGTACTGTGGGTTGTATGAATAATGTTAGTGATGCACAATTTCCCAACAGTATTTTTTGGCCTATAGTTTTCAACATTACTAGACTTCAACCTATGTATATGCATATGTTGTAATTCTTTCCACATACTTATTGCTAATGTAAATATATTTTTATTAGTGGAATCATACTTCTTTAGTGATAGGTTGCCTATAGTTCTGTATAATTGACATAACAGGAAATATACAGCTAAAATAAGTCAAATCAAATTATTGAGTTATCTTTAAATTTGGAAGATAATATTCTTTAATATGAAACTTTCCGTATTAAATACAAGGTGATTCATAAATACTGCTAGCCAAATTTACTGTATGTTTGTTCAATTAATTCTGCTCCAATTTTTAACACTGAGTTTTTCTTTTCCCACTGAGGAATAGGAACTGGTGATATAAGTTATAGGGTCTGTTTTCCCTCCTATGTGGACCCACTGTGATCATTGCTTAACTGTGTAGCTGTGTATCTGGAGGATACCATCAGCCCACTTTATCCTTCACCAGTTTGGCTTTTCCTGTTCTTCATACAGGGAGGGGAGTGGATGGAGTGGGCTGTTGCCTTAACTCTAAGCCTAATGCAGTCCAAATACTACGCGGCCAACAAAAGCTTTTAAATACAACTTATATCCATTTGATAACTTCATATTAAACAGCACAGAAGAAAGACTATTGTACCTGAAAATCTATTTCCTAGTCGTCTTATTCCTCTAACGAGCTGTGGAATCCAAGGGGAAACTTTCTAGGAGTTACATTCCTCATCTTTAGAATATCAACAAACAATGCAATTGCCAAGTTCCTTTTCAGGTCAAAAATTATATGACTCCGTGTCTGTGCCTTTATTACAAAGCAGATGGATGATATTACCAGATCATATTGTTTGATGATGACTACCATAGAGATGGAAAAACGATGCTGCTATTGCAGAGATGTTGAAAAACTATATAAGAAATAATAAGTAGTTTAGTACTTATAAGAATACTCCACCTTTTACCTTGCAATGCCCTTTGAAATAAAAGAGAAAAATAAGATATAAACAGACAATACCGATTGTCAAGGTGAAAAAAACATACACATCATAAACACCAAAACAGTTACTTTCTGGATGGAGAAGATAATGGAGAAAAAGCTACACAGAAAGAAGCTGTGGATCAAAGTGTGCAATAAATTCAAACCAATTGCTGCTGCGTGAAAGGAAAATATCAGGGTCTGTGCAAGATGAATATAAAGCTGAATTATTTAACAAAACAAGGAGATACTTAGTAACATTGATCTTGGTCTGCATCTGGAATAACTGGTTTAGTTTATAACTTCATTTTACCATATAGAAATGAAAATTGAAGATTTTAAAAAGATAAAAATATTAGCTATATAGATTTCCTTAAGAGGAACGATAAAAGGCGAGAGCCAAATTATTACTCCCATTGTTAGTCACAAACTGTCAAATAAAAGAATTGTTTCTAAATATCTGAAAGATATAAAACTGGAATAAGACCCCAGATTAAGGGGACAAGAGCACTTGGGTTAAAGTTCTAGTTAACTAATAGCTAATTCTGAAAAACAGTTTGCTATAGAGCCTGAGAGTACAGCTAAAAGCCTCTGACACTCTTGGAATACGAGATACTCATTCAGAATCAAAATCACCAACATAAAATTGTGTAGATGCATGAGATATGAAAAACTAAACCTCATGAGAACTCTACAGAACTAAATTTAAAGTCATTAGCATTAAGCTCATACTATTGCACATTTTAGAATGTATATTCTTCTTGAAAAGTGAAACTGAAAGTGTAGAATACAAAGATTCTTGATTTTTTAATCGATTATATTCATTTTCAAGACAGAACTTAAGTGAAATATAAACATGAATTGAAAGATGCTAATTTTTGACCAGGTCTTGCCTGAATACCTGAAGAAGTAGATAAATTATCTTCAAATGTTTTTCTATTACTTATCTTATATTTGCTCTTTAAGCTTTAGGACACTCTATGCAATGAGTTTCTGACCCAGAATTGAAAACAAAACTAATAAAAATCATAAAATCTACTTGTTGTTCTAGGATTACACCTTTTATACAATGTCATGATCTGTTTTCTGAGGCTGAAATGAAAGAAACAGGAGGGTCTTTTGCAAGGGGGATTTTCTTGAGGCATCTCTCCAGGGGGATTTCTCTTGAAAATGTTCATATCTTGCCTTGTTTTCTGTGTGCTTCCTGACTCTTGACTTGCTGTCAATTGAGACTGGAAGCTCCTCTGGGGCAAACCATACCTGGGTTGACTAATCGAAATCCAACATTGGGCAGTGGATTCAGTCTCAATTCCTCCTCTCTTTTTAAAATACAAGGCAAAAATGTATGGTTCAAATAAATATTAGGGAACGTCGAATTCGAAGATTTTGTTTCCTAGCTGAGAAATTAAGACCAAAGATTAAATAGACTTGCTCAGAGAAACACAGCCTAATTAATGACAAAGCCCTTATGCCTTGCTTTTCTTGAGGAAAACAAACAGAATATGATGGGGCTCTCAGATTACCATACCAAGAAGAGCAACTGCTTGTTATTTAGAGCTTTTGGCATAAAAAAGAGATGTATTAGTTATGATACTCACATTTATAGTTAAAGACCATATTTTAAATTTATTAGGTAATATTGCAGATGCCTGCTACCATTTCAGTGGAAGCCCATAGGAAAATAGGTCAATATTTTTAATCATGACATTTAAGTTATTACCAAAGCAGTAAGTTCATAAGGCTTACAATTAGAAGTAAACCAATTAGTCTTTTTCCTTTCTGCCTACACCAAAAGATCATATTCTAATGAATGTAAACATTTAATCCTTTTGACCTTTCATCCCTTAAATACTCCCAGATGAATCTGCATCAGGGAACTATAATATAATTATTATAAGAAGCAACAAACTGCTTTTTCCTTTATGCAGCCCATACAAATACGTGCACATTTTAAGGGTTTTTCAAAAGGCAATGTTATTAAATACTTTTATGCTTTAAAGAGACAAACATACTTGAGCTCAAATTTCATTCCATTCACGAGAGCACAAGTACAAAGAGAAATGGCAAAAACACTAAAAATATTTCAATAATATGTATTGACTTACATAGCATTAGTTATTTTTAGAAATTCAAAATAGAAGGCCAGATTGGCTTAATAGCACCACAAAATTTAAACTACCCTTGGGTTGTTAAAACTGTTTTTTTAAAGTAAAACTTCAAATAAATCATGCCAACAGCTCATTAAATCCTTATGGTCACACACACACTGAAATGGCAAAAAAATGTGAACCTAAAACACAGATGTGACCAAAAATGGAAAAATTATCTATTTGCCTAAATGATACAGCATTTCAGCTTATCTTCATTTCTTAAAGGAAAAATCATGTCTTTAAAAGCAATGTAATTTTCACATATTCAATTTAAAAAATGCTTCATGTTTTCCCAAATTCATTCTGGCATTTATCTAATTCTTGGAATTTTATAGATTAGATGAGACTGGCATAATTATTTGACAAATATGAATTGTGACACATAAAGGCTGACTTGCCCCAGGCCATATATTTGGCTTTTGGTAAACCTGAGTCTCCATTGTACTCAAGAGGCACACGTGACACCCTGCTTGGTATCTACACCCCACAACCTCCATTTGGTAGGACAAGGGTTTTCCTGGAGAAATCTGGCACCAAGAGGCAATTATTTCTAAACGAAGGGCCATGAACACTGCATTGTGTCACAGAAATTTAGAAAAAATAAATGCACTTTTATACATGTACAATTATTTCAAATTGGCATAGCATTACTTATCAATTATTAGCTATTGTGATGGTTAGTTTACTCTGTGAACTTGGTCAGGCATTAGTACCCAGCAATGCAATCAAACACTAAGCTAAAGTGTTGCTTTCTAGACTTTTTGTAGATATAGTTAACATTTTTTTTTTTTTTTGAGACAGAGTCTCGCTCTGTCGCCCAGGCTGGAGTGCAGTGGCCGGATCTCAGCTCACTGCAAGCTCTGCCTCCCGGGTTTACGCCATTCTCCTGCCTCAGCCTCCCGAGTAGCTGGGACTACAGGTGCCCGCCACCTCGCCCGGCTAGGTTTTTTTTTTGTATGTTTTAGTAGAGACGGGGTTTCACCGTGTTAGCCAGGATGGTCTCGATCTCCTGACCTCGTGATCTGCCCATCTCAGCCTCCCAAAGTGCTGGGATTACAGGCTTGAGCCACCGTGCCCAGCCGACATAGTTAACATTTAAGTAAAGAAGATTTGCCTTGATAATATGAGTGGGCCTCATCGAACCAGGTAGAAGGCCTTAAAAGCAAAAACTGAGGTTTGCTAGAAAAGAAATTCCAGACTTCAGCATAACTCCTAATTGAGTTTCAGCCTGTCATACTGTCCTATAGATAGTGGACTTGTTAGTCCCACAACTGCATGAACCAATTCCTTAAAATATATACATATATAACCTATTGGTTCTGTTTCTCTGGAAAACTCAGACTAAAATAACTAAAGATTTTATATATGTGTGTGTGTATATATATATACGTATATATATGTATATACGTATATATATACACACACATTATATATACACACATATACACACACACATATTTTATATATACATATATATATAATTATTTATAGAGGGGTTAGAAAAGGCCTTTCTGAGTAAATGTCTTTAATTAGCATTTACATAATGCTTCCTATCTATCCGTCACTGATTTACATGCCTTGCCTATATGACAATCATTATTTTCCCATTTTACAGGTGATGAAACTGAGGCCTATGAGACATTAAACACCTATCCAACACCATACAGTTAATAAATTATTGAGTCAGGTTTCAAACGTAGGCTGTCTAGTTCCGTAAACTGTACTCTTAACCAATATTCTATAGCACCTTAGAATGAATAGCTTTGAGACCTGCTTTGGAGCATGGCTGAGGGCTTTGGATGTGAAGAATGAGGGGGCAAAAAAGAATAAAGTTTAACTCTAGCACTATTGATTTAAGCAACTGGATTGTTAGTCCCATTTCTGAATTCGAAAAAAAAACGAGAGAGGCTGTATTGGGGCTATATTAAATAGCAGTATCTATGGCTTGGGCCCAGAAGTAGAAATTATGGAATGGTTGGTATATACAGTAAAATGACTGACAAAGAAAACAAAGCTCAGTTCAGAGCCCTGGGACATTCCAATACATAAAAGTCCAAGAAGATATGGAACCAGAGAAAAGTGGGAGGAAAAGGAGGTATTGCAGAAGTCAAGAGAAGCAAGAAAGGGAATGAGCCAGGGGTGCAGGGCGGGAGCTCAACTTTATGTGATGCAACTGAGAGGTTAAGTAAAGATTTAGGGAAAGAAATATCCAGATACAATGAAGAGTTGAACCCAATGACTCAAAGCAGAGCAAGATCGGTGAGCTTAAGAACCAGAATGGTATGGGAGAGAAAGTGACCATTCATAAGCATCATTTTATTTATTATTATTATTATTGAGATGGAGTCATTCTTGTCACCCAGGCTAAAGTGCAGTGGCATGATCTTGGCTCACTGCAACTCCACCTCCCAGGTTCAAGCAATTCTCCTGCCTCAGCCTCTCCAGTAGCTGGGATTACAGGCGCGCATCACCAAGCCTGGCTAATTTTTTGTATTTTTAGTAAAAACGGGGTTTCTCCATGTTGGCCAGGCTGGTCTTGAACTCCTGACCTCAAGTGATTCACCCACCTTGGCCTCCGAAAGTGTCAAATATATTTAAAAACTTATGGGAAATAGATTTGTGGTAGAGCAAGTATGGCAAAATGCTAATGCCAGATTTAGACGTTGGTTTTGCATGTCCAGGTATTCCCTGTAAAATTCATTCAACTATGCTGTACGTTTGAACAGTTTCATAATAAAATGAGAAATATGGACACCAAATTCAGGATTGTGGTTCCCTGACTGAGGTTGGATAGTGGGACTAGGAAGGGAAGGAAATATAGACCTGACAAGCACAAGATTCAGCATGGTTTTAGCTTTGCCCTGTTTGTTTTCTTTTCAAAAGTAGACTCATGGAATCAACCTAGGTACTGATCAACAGTGGACTGGATATAGAAAACGTGGTACATAAACAATAGCAAATACTACAAAGCCATAAAAAAAGAATGAAATTATACCCTTTGCAGCAACATGAATGCAGCTGGAGGCCATTATCCTAAGTGAATTAATGTAGGAACAGAAAACCAAATTTCCCATGTTCTTACTTGTAAGTGGGAGCTAAACATTGCATACTGATGGACATAAAGATGTTGACAACAGACACTGGAGATTACTAGAGAAGGAAAGGAAGGAGGGGGGCAAGAGTTGAAAAACTAACTTGGGTACTATGCTCAGTTACCTGGTGATGGGGTTAATTGTATCCCAAATCTCAGCACCACACAACACAACCAGGTAACAAACCTGCGCATGCACTCCTCAAATCTGAAATAAATCTTGAAATTATTATTTTTGTTTTAAAAAAAGAAGAGTCACATCTAGAAGTACGCTTGCCCAGCCTTGGTTTCTGAGAGGTCCAGAGTTCATGAAGACTGCCTGGTTTGCATCAAGTCACTGACATCAGAATTAGGAACACATCAGTGAATCAGCTTCGTTTTGAACCATCTTATCTGGTTTTTATTCAAGATGTTTATGCTAAATGCATTTTTGATTGAATTACAGACTTAGCTTTTAGAGAGAAAATGCTTGATAGCCAGGTTTCTTTATGAGGTAATATAGAGTATTTTATGCATAAATCAAACATTTTGTTTAAGGAATTTTCCTTAAAACAAAGTGAATTACACATGAAATGGAGGTAGTTTCATGATCTATCTGAAAGATCATTTTATTTTATGATCAAAAACATCATTTTGTCATAAACTTTACAACTGATGTGTTAGAAAGCTTAAGAGCCCAATCTATTGTCCAGTTGTAGCAAGAATAATAATGATGTTAGCAATAAAGGCAACGTCCACCAGGTTTTTCAAGCCTGAGGTGTGCTAGATCTGTTGCTAAGTACTTTACATGCATCCTGTCACCTGCTCTGCACAGTAGTCCTGGAATGAATGTAAGATGAGCTCCAGTGAACTCATGAGCACACTGGCACAGAGTGGGTAAATAATTTTCCCAGGTCACACAGCACAGGCATCATAAAAACTGCAGTTGGAATTTGAACCTGAACTCTACTGCAAAGCGAGCCCCACCCACTGAGCCTCCTGTGGCTGTGTTCTCAGGTGGACACGTTTGCACAGGTTGCATAGGCACTAATGTATATGTGCATTAGTCACTTCCCTGACTCTTCTTGAGTCTTCGACCATATTTGTCTTTTCTATTTTCCATGGATTTCTCATTCTCTTTCTGTATTTTGTATATCCGTGCATGCCTCTTGAAATGTTTTCTGTGAAACGCAAGAATGGCTTTACTTAGACTGGTAAGTTCAGACTTCGAAAAAGAGTATTAAAAGAAACAGTCCTGAATTGGCAATCTTCTAAACTAGCGTTCTGATTCGGATTCATACAGATGTATAATTTACCATTCTTTCCAAGTCAGCTTAAAAATAAGAATAGTTCGGCATTCACACTGTGTTTGTTCTTGCCATTTTTGCTAAGCATATAAGCAGAAAAGTTTATAATTATGGTTTACTAGTATGCTCTGCTCAGTTAATAATCTACCAATATTGGTTTATTAATTGTGACAAAGAAGTGTAGAGTATATGTAATTTTCTGTACTATCCTTGCAAATTTTCTGTAAGTCTAAAATTATTCTAAGTTTATTTTCGAAAATGGAACAAGATTAGGTGATGTCATATAAATAGATGTTTTCAAATGTAGGGTTGTGATTACTGAGTTATAAGGCAATTAAATCCATGTTTAGTTTTATTTTAGAAACTGCCAAACTGTCCTTCAAAGTGGCTATGTCATATTACCTCCGAATGAATGAGATCTCCTGTTGCTCCGCATATCACCAGCATTTTGTATTGTCAGTTTTGGAGATTTTAGTTATTCTAGTAAGGATATATTAAAATCTTGTTGTTGTTTGATGTGCATTTCCCCAATCACAAATGATGCTGAACATTGCTTCTTATGCTTATTTGCCATCTGCATGTCTTCCTTGGTGAAGTATCTGTTCAGGGCTTTCACCCATTTTTATGTTGAGTTACTGGTTATCTTGTGGAATTTTAAGAGTTCTTTGTATATTATGGATATAAGTCTTTCATTAAATATGTAATTTACCAATTTTTTTCTTGCAGTTTATGGCTTGTTTATATTCTCTTAGCATTATGTTTCTCAGTGCCAAAGTTTCTAGTTTTAATACGAAATTCAAATTATCAATTTTTTCATGAATCATGTTTTGGTTATTTCATTTTTAAATTGCACTTCCATAACCTATCATCATGTTTCATATTTTACTTGTCTCATCTCAAAATGTAATATTCTTATTGGCAGATAATGTCTGTTTTCTTCATTCCATATTCTCAGCACCCAAAATAGTGCCTGTGCATAATACTCAAAAAATATTTGTAGAATTAATCCATGCACATGGAGATCAGTATCAGTATCAGTGTCATATTATACAAGTATGGATGATACTTCAAATGACAAAGAGGATGACTTTGAGAGAAAAATGCAAAGTTTCTTACAAATGGAGTGGCAAACAATAAACCATTGCTATTGTTGCTGTTATTTTTGCTGAAAGAATACAGCATTTTCAAAAGCCAAGGGTTCCAGAAAGAGAGGTCAGGTGAAAGAATAATATGCCATTATCTCCCGATGTCTTGCAATAAAAGCCACACAAAGCTCTCTGTGCTGACCTGGAGTACTCTTGGGCCCTCAGCTAATGCAAACTTTGGCGTACAAATATATTTTATTTAACAAAATATGCAACAGATGAACTTATTGTAAATGTTAAAATTTGCATAAAGATGAATCCTAAGGTTATATGACATTTTCATGTTTATGCATTTTTCTTCATGATATTTTCACATCAAACTCCTTTTTGTCTTTTTGTCATTGTATGTATCTCTAGGTTTTTTGGTATTTTTTAAACTTCTGATGTTAAACCTTCCGAATATTGATTTCACTCCTAGATAGCATACTTTTCCATGGAAAAGAGACCTAAACTAATTGAAATGATGTTGATAATGATGTACTAAACTTAGTGATTCTCAAACTTTAGAAGCGTAAGAGTCACCTGGGGTGCTATCTAGTAATAAAATTTACAGAGTCGTCCCAGACATACTGAATCTAGAGTTATGGCTAGACTCATCAAGAAGAATTTTCATGGACTCCTCCCATACCCACCCAGGGAATTCTGAACCAGGTGGTCTGTGAACTTCACTCTGAGAAACACTTGTAAAACGAAGCTTCTATGAGGAAAGGGAGGAGAAGCCACTGGAAGGACAGTAAGTAGCAGTGTACGGCCATAGGGGAGCACCATCAGATCTCTAGCTCAGCTGCACTCATAGACTGAAGAAACACATCCTCCATTCCAACTTCAAGGTCTGCCTTTGCTGGATCTAGTACACATGCACTTTACTACATTACTCAAACTGTACCTTTTTTTTTTTTTTTTTTAAGAGACAAGGGCTTGCTTTGTCACTCAGGCTGAAATGGAGTGGTTCTATCATAGCTCACTGGAGCCTCAAACTCCTAGGCTCAAGCTATCCTCCTGCCTCAGTCTCTAGAGTAGCTGGGACCACAGGTGTGCACCACGATGTCCAGCTCATTATTTTATTTTTTGTAGAGATGGGGGTCTTGCTATCTTGCCCAGGCTGGTTTGAACTACTAACCTCAAGCAATCCTCCCACCTTAGCATCCCAAAGCACTGGGATTACAGGTATGAGCCACAGTACCTGGCTGTGAATAGTATCGTTTTAAAAAGTAATGGATCTACACTCAGCAGGGTCCAGGCTTGATGAAGTGAGATCCGTAGAGAGAACATAAATGAGTTATCTTCCGGTCTCTTACCTAGGATTTGCCTCTTGTATCCCCATTTTCTGTCCTAGAATACTCTTCTTTCCCAAAGGTATCCCCCTTCAGTGAAAACAGCCCCTCCGCTCCCCATACAGGAGTGAAATCTTACCCTAAGACCAGCAAGAGCCCATACTAGAACACAGTAATTAAGGTACCACCCACACAGAGGCAGTCAGGCAGCAGTGAAGTGTCAGCGCACAGCACAGAAAGGAAGCCCAATATCCTGGGAGACTCAAGTATTCAGGGTATAAGAAGTAAAGGCATAAAGCCAGGGATACTTGAGAAAAGGACACACAGAGGAGTAACAGAATCCTGCCATCTCCTGCAACTCTCGTTTTTAGAGAGGCTGACCCCTGGGGACAGTGCTGCAGGAGCGAGGACATGCCCACCATCCCCACACCCTGCTGCTTTATGTATTTATAGGGCAAATGAAGGAGGAGAGGCAGGGCTGTGTGACAGAGCCCTGATCAGGGAAATAGTCTCTGACCAGCTCTCAGTCTAGGAGTTCACACAGTGGGCACCATCTGTTGGGTCCTCTTATTCCACTAACACCACAGGACCAAAGAGGGTGAGAAGCAGGGAGGCACCAGGTCATTAGGAAGCAAGGGCTTATGACCTCTCAGATATGTGAAGGAAACCTTTCTCTCATGCTGTCACGTTTTCTGTCTTGCTCTAAGCCCATTGGTCATCATTTACTTAATAAATATCGAATGAATAAAAATAAATAGTGAGGCCAGGCACAATGGCTCAAGCCTGTAATCTCAGCTCTTTGAGAGGCCTAGGTGGGCAGATCACAAGGTCAGGAGTTTGAGACCAGCCTGGCCAACATGGTGAAACCCTGTCTCTACTAGAAATACAAAAATTAGCCAGGCATGGTGGCATTCTCCTGTAATCTCAGCTACTTGAGAGGCTGAGGCAGGAGAATAGCTTGAACTTAGGAGGCGGAGGTTGCAGTGAGCCGAGATCACGCCGCTGCACTCCAACCTGGGTGACAGAGCAAGACTCCATCTCGGGGAAAATAAAAGAAAAGAAAATAGTGGAACTTGTTGATATCACCATATCACTTCACATTTGAGGTTGTCACAATAAAGAAAACACTGCATAAGCAGTGAATGGCTTGGCCATCACTTTCATTTAGGAAATGGTCCCATGAAGAAGCTGCTTCTTTCACCTGCACCTTTTTGTCACTCTGCTCCATAAGATTCGCCTTAGTTTTGAGTTAGGACCACGTGCATCTCATCTACACGCTGGCCAAATACACTTCGGTGGCGTGGTCATGTCTTAACTCCTTGGATTTGTCATTGTTCAGACAAAGAGTGGGCAATATGAAAATGCTGTTATCGAATGAAGGCAGGAAATGTAAGCAACTGCTCCATGGCTTAAGAGAATGTGGAGATATAATAAGGGGTGACAGAGGAGGCATTTTAAGGATTCTCTATAAGTCCTATGGCATACAACCAATGCTGTGTTACACCATTAAACAGATTTGCCTATTGAGAAAATTTGAGAAAGGATGCCTATCATGCAAAGCACAGCTTTCGAATCTATTTCAAATTGAATAAGATTACCGACTACCATATGTGAACACCCCATTTCTAACAGATGCAGTTACACACCATATAAATGAATTAAATAAAAAATTCTTAGGCAAATTATGCCTCATAAAAATTGGCCTTTTCAGCAGCATCCTAGAAAGGAGTAATCGTCAGCTGTACTCAGTAAATAAAATCCCTTAAAAATGTATGGGAGACCCACACAGATGGCAGTAACAGACAAAAAATAGAAAAACATCTCCAACAGTGGTCAAGTATCAGCTACCCACGGTCCATTAAAATGACCTCTATCTTTGTTCAAAGTAATTGAGATCATTTCATCCAATCTGCTTTTGCTCTTACCTTCTCTACAAAACATTTTTGGGATTATCTCTCCTCCCTACCTGCTTTCTAGATAAAGAAATGTCCTCTCTGCATCACTTCATGCAACCCTGAACCTTCTTTCTTTGTATTATAATTATGGCTCCTTCTCTTCATATATACCCTGATACTTCTTTTTTGGGCTGGAAACAATAATCAAGCAGGCAAATAGTTATAATTTTGTGTTCGCCTTTAATGTCTCCCCATTATTCCTCTCCATTTCTCTCCTTACATTCTGTGACGATCTTCTAAAGCATGCCTGAAATGCTCACTATGTGCAGGCTTTGTGTCAGGCTCCAGAGATACACAAAATAATAACACAGAGGCCCTTGGTTGAGTACCAGACTATCTGCAGAGGCAAAAATAAATACTTTCAATATGTACTGCAATGATAACCAAAAGAGAGTCTAGTTAGCATTCCTACCTACATCAATTATTTCACCATCTATTCTGTTCTTTCAGGATGGATTCCTTCTTTTCATTTAGCAGTTGCCCTTGTGGCTTCATGAAAATGCACTTTTGAATATAATTAATGACACCTGTCTAGCAAAATCCAAAGCATTTTCTCATTATTCATTCTCCACAATCTCCGAACACTCTGATATGACTACAGCAACATTCTAGAGTCTAGATGGATCACTATCTCCTTTAAGAAATATCCTATTCCCTTGGATTTTAGTATTCTGTCTTTGTTCGCTGGATACTTTTCAGGAATTGCTTTCCCTTTCTAATTTATTTCTATTTCATTTTCTAATACTAGTTTGTTCTTTCTTTCCAAAACTCTAGTCTTGTCTCTCTATTGGCAAGTACTTCCAAATTTCTCTATTTCACCATGGCATTGCCCTTCTGCCAGGTGGTCGTCCCCATTCATCTATGCTTAAAATCAAACCCGTATGCTCTCCCCTGCCCCTGTCACTCCTAAAGACTTCCCAATTAATTAGCCTAGGACCAAAAATGTAGAATAAATTTTGGCTCTTATCTCCCCTTCAGTAAGTTGAAAAAGATTATATATGTATATATATTTTTTGTAATGTCTGCAACTTTTAGCTTCTTTCTGTTCCCATTACCACTTCCTCAATCCTGGACCCTCAAAGTACTAGATTTTGTTTCATTTCCCTTGACATTATGATCACACTAACCAATCTGTCTGGGTGCAGTTTTTCTCTGATTTAGTCAGCTTTTCATGATGTTGCCATATTAGTCTTTCTAAAATATCATTTAAGTGGGTAGAAGCCAGCCAGTCAGGTAGCTAGCTTCTGTCCTCCTTCCCTCTCTCCCTTCCTTTCATCATGTTGTCTATACTTTTCCCAATCTGGGTCTCTTCCTTCATCTTATCATATTTCATTTTTTTGGGGGGGGGGGTGAAGTCACTCCATCGCCCAGGCTGGAGTACAGTGGCGCAATCTTGGCTCACTGCAACCTCCGCCTCCCAGGTTTAAGTGATTCTCCTGCCTCAGCCTCTCGCATATCTGGAACTACAGGCATGAGCCACCACACTCTGCTAATTATTTTGTATTTTTAGTAGAGACAGAGTTTCACCACGTTGGTTAGGCTAGTCTCAAACTCCAGACCTCAAATGATCTGCCTGCCTCGGCTTCCCAAAGAACTGGGATTACAGGCGTGTGCCACTGCGCCCAGCCATTTTATATTTCTAACTGTACCTGAATATGAAATGCTTCATCAAATCAGGGCTTCTTTATCCAACCTCCAGTTATCAATGCCATTCTTGTTTCTTTGCCTTTGAAAATTAGATAAAGCCTGAAATTCTTATCCCACCAATCTTAAACCTGATATTCTTGTCCCACTAGTCTTTGCAAATTTTTAATCAATGCTCAGCTGAAACATTACCTCCTTCTTGTTAATTTCAGCTACATATCTTTTTCCACAACTCCTGAAATACTTAACTGCCCTATAGATTTGACTGCCCAGCATATACTTAACACATATTCCTGCGTACCTATGGAATGTCAGGCTTGGTAACACATCATTTAGCATAAGACAGTGTCTCACTCTGTTACCCAGGCTGGAGTGCAGTGGCATGATCTCAGTTCACTGCAACCTCCACCTCCTGGGTTCAAGTGATTCTCCCATCTCAGCCTCCCTGAGTAGATGGGACTACAGGTGCCCGCCACAATCCCTGGCTAATTTTTTGTATTTTTTAGTAGAGACGGGGTTTCACTGTGTTAGCCAAGATGGTCTCAATCTCCTGACCTCATGATCTGCCCCCTTCGGCCTCCCAAAGTGCTGGGATTCCAGATGCAAGCCACCATGCCCGGCCCTTACTTACCTACTTCTAAGTAAAGAGTAAACTCATAAACCTTGTACAATGACTGTCTGTTATCAGCTGCCAAATGTGAAACACTAAATAACTACCATGGATAAGTAATCTAAGCTGGGCTGATAAGCAAGAAGGGGATTAGTCTGCTTCTTCACAAATTGGCTGTAAAATGAAATCACCTGAGGAGCTATAAACCTCTTGAAGCCTGGGTTCAACTCCAGAGATTCTGATTTAATTGAAGAGGAGTGAGGCCTGGACATAGAGTTCAAGATCTTCCCAGGTGATTCTAGTATTCACTAAAGTTTGAGAACCCCTCAATTAGTGCAGTCAAGAAAAAGTTTTCAGTCTAGGAAAATCTTCGTGGTAAACACTGAAAACATTCTAGAATTCCTCGATTTAAGCTTTCCTTGGCCCAGAGCTTCAATATGAAGAAATGATTGTGATAACTCCTTTGCATTCCTTGTTTTCAAGAAGCTTTTCTATGAATGATTCACTAGCTGCACAACTATCCACTTATAGTTTGCGGGCACCGCATGCAACTACCACCAACTGTAAGTCATACCGAGCTACTCAGTCTTCTTCAAGAAGACTATTAGATGCTGATTCAGCTCTCTAGCATCCTGCTTGGAAAGGCTGGGGATTGCTCACTAACCAAAAGGTAGTACACATTGCTATAGGTAGTACACACTGATTTAATAAATTACAATTAATAAATCTACTCTGACATCTATAGAACATTTAAAGTTTTTTTTAAATCCCCTGTGACTTCATTTAGTAAAACAAATCATTTAGGTAAACACAATAATTGTATGTGAAAAATGGAGAAACCAAAGCTAAAAGTGGTTAAGTGACTTTGCTTTTCAGCTAGTTATTTGTCAAAGTAAGATTAGAAGTTGGATATCTTAACCAAACTGCCAATGCTTTCCTGATTTCACAAGACTCCTTCCTTAATATCACCTACCGTGTGCCAGAGGACCACACCAAGTGCTTCAGGAGAAGAAATATATAAATCTCATTGTTCCTATTCTGATACTGTTTAAACTTACACTAGGAAGATAATATGCATATATCACATACTTTAGTCATAATTAGACAGGAAGGCAGAAATGCAAACACCAAACTAGATATCCTGTTTTTCCCAAAGTCTAAAGCATCAGAGTTCTAAGTTTTGAATACAGTATCTCTTTTAGACAATTGATTTTTGTTACTTCTTTAAATATAAATGCTATCATAAGCCTACTGTATGTAAACGCACCTGAGAGCAAAAACTTACGCATACTCCGAGAATGACCCTGTATGGCAGAGGCATCTGAATGTGTTTGCTGAGCTAGGGAATCTGGGAGTGGCCACTCCAGAGATTCATTCCTTGTTTATGAGTAGCATCTGAGCCCCCAGCCCAGCCCGTGGAACATGGGGTGTAGAGGGGATTTGGGGGGGGGGGGTTGAATGAAGGTTGCCAGGTGAAGGTTGTTAGGTAAATGGTGCTACGTGAAAGTGCTATATGAACTGCATGCCTCTCACAAATGGTTGTGGTTCTTCGGCCCAGCCTGCTGCCACTGGACTTCTCCCCTGTAGGTAAGCCCCCCAATAAAACTCCCTGTCTCATTTGCTGACGCTGGGTCTCTTCTTCGGTCGCGTGATCCTGGCGTCATCCCCACTGGAGTCCATAGGAGTTCAGCACAACACCTACTCCAATATTTTTTTACAGATATAGGGAAATCTTCTACTGGAATATTCTACAGTAAAAATATAGTCACCACTCATACTGAAAACTTTTAGAGATCTGGCTTGCAGCTTAGATTTAAAAGAGAATATGTAAACAAATTCAAATAACACTGTTTAGCCATATGAGATACAATAATAATATAGTTAAAAAGACAATTCTATCTATAATCTTGACAGATTGGGTAATTATAATGAATACTGTGAAACTTCAAAAGAAAAACAAAACAGTTGTATATTAAAAATCTGAAAATGGACATGTACAATATGAAAATTGGCATTTACTTATGCTGAAAACAAAAAGTGACAATATTTTTTAATAAAAACAGAAACGATGCAATAGTAAAGCTAACAGATTTCATTCCTACAACATGTCATTTAATAAATAAGTCATGTATGGATGCTGGAGGTTGTTTAAAAGAGGTTATTGTTTCTAAATGTCAGTGTGTCCATAATTTCTGAATATCATCTTCCAAATTAGAAAACAGATTTCTATGATAGAAGGAAAGATACTATGTTTTAAAGTTTCCATTAACTAAATATCTCGTCCCATTCCATATTCCTTACCCACAAGCTCCTTTCTCTCTACCTCTCTCTGAAAATCAATGCAGGCTCTCATTGGTAAATAAAATTTGGGTAATGGGCAAGCAGGAGAATCAGGTAAAGCCAGATAAGCTAAGGGGATTACATAACAACGAGCTGTGCTAGAGAATGGAAAGAATGGAGATAAGAGCTTCTGGGCATCAAATTCAAACAAGAGACTAAGGACCTTGCTGTCAGGGAGGAGGTGCACGACTCACACCTGAGAGGCATGTGCAGCGGATGGGCGAGACTGCAGAGTGAAAAATAACAAAGCGAATTTTAAAGACTTACCCATTTTTGGGGTTATTTTGCATACTATAGTAATGCTTCCTTGAATTTGACACTGTTCAAGAGAAGCAGCACATGGCATTTGAGCTTTATACAGGTTAGACATAGCCATCATTTCAGATATAGAATTGTTTTGTAACAAGAAATGGATAATATAAAAAGCAAGCTTGAAATATCCTCTAGAAGAGCAACCATTGTTAGCTGTCTTCAATTAGCATCTGTAGAAATTTGTTACTCTAATACTCCTAGGATAGTCTGGTCAAGAACTGTGTTGCTTATTATATCCACAAGAACACCATTTCATGTAAGCTTCAAGAAAATGAAAATATTAGTTTCTACAGAATGTGTGAAAACTAACTTGTAATGACAGAAGAATTCTTAAGAGGTTTTGGAGAATCTAAACGGAAAATTTTCTCATCATAAAAGACAAACATTTTAAAAAGAGGCCCGGGGCCAATCAAACCACTTTCTACCATGAATACCTTTGCTATCTTCATTGCAAAGATGGATTCATGGATGTATAAATTTGTCAAAATTTATCATTTTGTAAATTTTAAGTGCATACAGTTTATTATATGGCAGTCAACCTAAAAAATCCACAACAAAAGAAAAAATAAAACAACTATCCAGCCTATAGATGCATGAAAACAAACAAGCATCCATCTACAGTTCAGAAGGAGTATCAGTTTTCAAATGCACCTGAAAACTTAGATTTCGCATTGCCAAAACACATACACAAATATACTCTGTCCACAATTGATAAAATGTAGCACATTTAACATTGCAAATTAAAGTAATAATTTAAATTAGTATCATAGAAATGAAATTAGGTTTTAGGAGGAAGGAGAGGATGAGGAAGAAGAGGGCAGCATGGGGAATGGTATTTGTTAGTGTGGAAGGAGGGTGGTGTTTCCAGGTACTAAATATCCAGCTGTGAACTGACACAGTGCTAGGTTTGCAGGAAGAATTGGGAGAGACCATTCATTCACCTCTTAATTCAATAATTCAAATATTTAATGAGTACTTAGCATTGCAAATCAATGATTAGCAAAAGAGACATGGTCTGGTCTCTGCCTTTACTAATTTGTAGTATGGCATGAAAGACAGTCACCTCACAAATACTTAATTATCCTGTGAAAAGTACCAAGGAAAGGACCCATTAAAAAGTATGACAGGAGTTTCAGATAAAGTTTCCCTGAGAAGGTATTCTTTGAGCTGGGAAGTGTAGAAATGCGTGAAAAGGACAGCGTATATAAAGGCCCTGGGGCACGAAAACATAGTGCCTTTGAATAACTGAGACAGGAAGCGGTCCATTAAATAGATATTTAGGAGGTAAGACCTAGGAAACTTTACAATAGACTATATTTGGAAGGAAAGGGAAGTAACAAGAATGGCACCAAGATTTATGCAACATGCAACTGAATAGATATGCATTGCATTCTTCAAGATAGAAAATGCAAGAGAGAGACCAAGCTTGGGAGTAGGTGTCTGTTTTGATTTCATGGTCCTTAGAACTTTCAACTACAGATACTGCGTAGGACTATATCAAAATTTAAAAACTCTCTGTGTCAAAAGACACAATAGAGTGAAAAGGCAACCTACAGAATGAGAGACAATATTTGCAAATCACTGTCTGATAAGCTGTTAATATCCAGACTATATAAAGAACTCCTATAACTTAACAACAGCAACAAAACCGAACAACCTGATTCAGAAATGGGCAAAAGACTGGAAATATTTCTCCGAAAAAAATATTCAAATGCCTAAGAAGCATATAAAAAGTTCCTCAACATAAGTAATCATTAGGAAAATATAAATCAAATCTACAACGAGATATCACCTCACACCAATTATGATGACACAATTCACAAAATAAAATAAGTGTTGGTGAGGATTTGGAGAAATGGGAACCGCTGTGCACCATTAGTAGGAGTGCACTACTATGGAAATGGTGCAGCCACTGTGGAAAACAGCATGCAGGCTCTGAAAAATTAAAAATATAATGATCATATGATCCAGTAATACCACCTCTGAGTCTATATCCAAAAGAACTGAACTCAGGGTATTAAAGAGAGATCTTTACCTCTGTGTTCATAGTAGCATTATTCTCAGGAGCCAAAAAGTGGAAGCAATGCAAACATCTGTGAATGGATGAATGTATAAACAAAATGTGGTATATACATACAATGGAATTTTGAAACATGCTACAACATGTATGAACCTTGAAGACACTACATTAAGTGAAATAAGCCAGTCAAAAAAATACTAATATGTATGATTCCACTTATAGGAGGTATTTAGAGCAGTCAGATTCATAGAAAAAGAAAGTAGAATGCTGATTACCAGAGGAGGATGATATGGGGAATAGTTTAATAGGTATAGAGTTTCCGTTTGCAAGATGAAATAGTTACGGAGATTGCTTGCTCAACGATATGAATATCGTTAACACTATTGAACTGTACACTTACAAGTAGTTAAGATTTTTTTTTTTTTTTTTTTTTTTTTTTTTTTTTAAGAGACAGGGTCTCACTCTGTCACCCAGACTGGAGTACAGTGGTGCGATCTTGGCTCACTGCAACCTCCGCCTTCTGGGTCCTAGCGATTCTCTTGCCTCAGCCTCCGAGTGGCTGGGACTACAGGCACATGCTGCCATGCCAGGCTAATTTTTTGTATTTTAGTAGAGACAGGGTTTCACCGTGTTGCCCAGGCTGGTCTTGAACTCCTGAGCTCAGGCAATCCACCAGCCTCAGCCTCCCAAAGTGCTAGGATTACAGGTGTGAGCCACCGCACCCGGCCATAGTTAAGATTTTATGTTGTATATTTTACTACAAATCAAAATTTTAAAATGCTGAATCAACAGCATGATAGCTAGCTAGCTAGAGAGGTAGTTGATTCATTAATGGGTAGCTAGCTTGCTACGTTTGTGAGGAAATCTGTGAACTGATAATATGAATTTGGGACTCGCAGAAAAAGAAGAATAATTCTGTTATAGTACTTTACATTCTTCTCCCCCTTCATCCATAGAAACTTGATTTTACCATGACTCTATAAACATTAGGTCTTCCCATCCCATTCTCTCTAAAACCTGAGTTTGACGCAAAGTCTGTTTTCATTTACCAAGAAAAAACAACTTGAAGATTTTGAAGTAACAGCAGACATGGAGTGTTTGTAGCTGTACCATACTGCAACAACAACAATATCTCTCTGTACCACGTCCAGCAAACATTAAAAACAAGTGCAGATAGAAAGGAAAAAATGTAAGACTTCTTTGAGTAAATATCCATTGATTCTAAAGAAAAAGTCATTGTTTGCACATCCGTATAGATTCCCCTCGAACAATAATATCATTCTGCCTACCTTGTTTGCGCACATCCTCTACAGCAGCCACCAACTCTTCTTTGAGATCTTGACTCTCCTTAGCGATCTGTTCACCCTTTTCCAGGAAGTTCTGAGTGGCTTGCTCTACAGAGGCAGCTAGTACATGGGCTTTCTTTGACCTCCCTTTCTTTTTACCAGATGGGCCTTTGTTGCTTGTGTTGACAAGTGTAGTCACCTTAAATATAAAAGAAAAACTGTAAAACTTCTTTGCAAAACTGTCTAGAAGTGTCACGTTATCTCATAATTTCTAAATCTCTGTGTTTATTAAATCATGGGATTTCATTATTAAATCATGAATGCACATCACTTAGCCTCATCACATAGCCTTACCAAGGAAAGTGTGGAATTACATGGATTAGCATACAAATAAATGGTTATCATTTATTTCCTGTAGAAAAACAAAAGCACATGAATAATCAGAAATAGCATACTTGCCAGTAGCTCAAAGTTTCAAGTTCACTCACTTTTACAGACTGACAAGTACAGTGCTCCTTGGAGTACCCAGCCTCAGGGTGGCAAGGAAGCAAAGCAAAAATGGAAGTGCCTCTGAGTACTTAGCCAGGAGAACCAATATCCAGTGCTGAGCCCTGTAAGTCAGGGCAGAGATGAATGAGCAATTAATAAATAACGAGTAGCCAATACCCAGTACTTATATGTTATTTTCCAAGGACTTTGGAGACCTTTGCTATTTAGAATTTTATCTTATATAAATAAAATGGTAAATTTTGGCCAGGCGTGGTGGCTCATGCCTGTAATCCCAGCACTTTGGGAGGCTGAGGCAGGCAGATCGCCTGAGGTCAGGAGTTCGAGACCAGCCCGGCCAACATGGTGAAACCCCATCTACACTAAAAATACAAAAATTAGCTGGGCGTGGTGCCAGGTGCCTGTAATCCCAGCTACTCGGGAGGCTGAGGCTGGAGAATCGCTTGAACTCGGGAGGCACAGGTTGCAGTGAGTCGAGATTGCACCATTGGACTCCAGCCTGGGCGACAAGAGCAAGACTTCATCTCAGAAAATAAAATAGAATAAATAAAATGGTAAATTTTATGTGAGGGGAATAAATAATTCAGACTTTATGTTTAGTTAACCAGCTACAATTTCTAGAATCATGAGATTTGAATCGATTATCACTCTTTTTCTAAGTATCATAATTTGGACACATATCTCAACTGCCCAACTTCTTTTAACACTATATCTAGAGCTATTTAATTTGCTAACAAGGCTATTAATATCTTTTGAGCAACTTGCTATCTCCTATAAACTTCTGAACCTTTATTTTCCACCAGTGAGAAGTTTGGAGGGGAAATGAATACAACTGTTCCATATTCTGTTCAACAAAAGTTGCCAGTCATGTTCACTATTGTATTTTTTTTTTTTTATCAGCTTCACAAGAATGTAGGTTCTGTGGTTTATTTTCGTTGATATTTACCCTGGTTAGCAGACTAAAGATGTTATTGGAGATTAAGAAAGCCAGTCTACAAAAAAGTTCCAAATGGAGTTAGCTTCTGATGTTTACTCCAAATCCCAGAGCAATCAAAGCAATTACTCAAAGTCACAATTAATATCTGGTCAGTTTATAGAGAAAGAGATAGCACTGAAAGAAAAAAAGGATTGAATAAATGTAAACTAAGATGATGTATGTAGATAGAACCAATACTTAAGAGGTGATTAGTGCAGGGTTGGGAGCTGTCATATTTGGCTCTCTTTTGATTGCTAAATAATTATATACAGTGAACTTAAAGATTCTATAAGGTCATTTAAGTACAAACACTAGCCAAAAAATGGCAAAATCATTAAATATAAGAATATCCGATAATACTGGTTTAGCTGTAAAATGTGTATGCAATGAGGAACACATTGTAATCTTTTCAGTGCCACCCACACACGGCAACCATTAAAAAAAAAGACAGCTTGTCACAAAGATTGCTTTTCTGAGGTGCAGGAAGCATTCTCCTTAATGAGGATTTATTCTAACAATGAACATACTACTCTTCCAAGAACCTCAACTCCCCAGAACAGCCAATACCTGGAAACAAGCACGTAAGTCCCCTAAGCAAACACAGCAACCATCTCTACCATCTGCATTTAGGCCAGGCACCTTTTATCAGAGGAAAATACTCCCTATTCTCACTGAGATGTAATTTATTCTCGTTTTATACATAATTATGAGATGTTTCATAATCTATTTTTTTAGACTTCACAAATGAGAAAAAATAGGGTGGAGAGGAGCTATTAATTTTAGATAAATTGACATTTTTAAGAAGTAGAAGCTGGTAGTGACTCTACCAAAATTGCTACACGACTATAATGTGGGTTCATTTTCTGGAGAGGTTGACACATTTCTAGCCTTCTATATGTTATGGTGCATTACTGCATTAGGCACAGTTTAGGTGATGCAAATAATAGCAAACCAATAGAAAATATCAGTTTTGTGGGGAAAAAGAAACCATGGAATATTACCAGGAAGTTCCTAAGAAAAATGTGATTACTTTCATAAGAAGCAAATCAATCCTCATTTAGTAAAAGCTCTCATGTAGTCATGGTAGAAGAGCACAAAGGGAAGAAAGGGAAAAGAGGCAAATAGAAAGAAAGGGATGGGCTTCCATAAAGGCTCATGTCTTAATCAGCTTGGAATAAACAATTGTCAATGCTTTTCACTGCTATTCAGTGTTTTATTGGAGGACAAATTAATAAATTAGATAAGAAAAAGAAGATATATAAGTATTAGAAGAGTAGACATTAAATTACATCTTAACTTATAGAGAATAGGATTCTTAAGAAAATAAAAAATAATTAAAAGACAAACAAGTCCAACTACTACAAGAGCAAACAGCAAGATGGCTAAATATAATATAAACAATAAAAACCTAATAGAGCAGTAACAAAGGAGAAATGTGATTTTAAATATGCCATTCACAATAAGCATACATTTATATGATCAGAAATAACCATAACATAACATGTAGAATGTCGCATGGGGGAAAATAACATTTTAGTGAAGAACATAAAAGAAGACCTACATAATACAGAGACATCCCATGTTCTTGGATGGGAAGACTCAAGATTGAAAAGATGTCATTTCTGCCCAGTTTATTCTAAAATTAGCATTCTAGATATTTACATAGCAAATAACCAAGAAAGCCTCTCACTCCGTTCAGATCTCTTTTTACTGTAAACTTAAAATATCCTCTCTTTCAGTTTAGTTCTCTTTTTACCGTAAACCTAATAAACTTTTCAGTAAATTAGGGACAGATTATTTAAGATTAGCATATGCAGGACTCTTGCTCCTCACTTCTGGCCAGTATATCAAATGTTGAAATGGAAGTAGCAAAAGTAGTTTAGATCCATTAGTAGGTGAAAAAGTTGGGTCTGTCTTTTTAAACTAACCACTCTTGGGAATTCTCAACCTAGCCTTTGCTATGCAAATGCACTGATTTAGTCTCACTCTCTTACCTTCCTCCTGAGTTGCCATGTCTGTTCTCTTGCCACCCTATGACAATGCGTGCCACTCTACACTACTGCACACTTTCCTTTTCTCCCACCTGAAGTGTCATTTTTTCCCCAGTATGTTAAAGGCTTTTATTCTTCTTGAGCTGTGCCTATATTTACACCTAAAATTCTGAAAGTTCATATCCATCTACTTCGGTTCTATCTTGTTATTTTACAGGTAGGGAAACCCAGCTTAGAGAAGTTACCTTAGGTGAAAAAAAGAACTTCTTCAAATTCACATGGCTCCAGAGAGACAAAAGGCTAAATTATTCTTGTGTTCTATGCTGTATCTTTGGAACTTGAGAACTCACCATTCTCCTCTTGTTTTTCCTTCTAACAATGAGAGGTTGCTAAAAGACAAAATAATCTTAAAATGTATTTATTCTCTACATTTGTCTCACTACATTTATTTGTGTCCTATTGGTTATCTTTTCATTCAAAGGCATTATTTATATATATTAATGTATATTTATAAATGTCAGTGAAATGTTAACCAACTATGTTATCCTGTCTTCCTGCAGTGCTCTGTAATATCTGATATATTCAAAAGTCTCAGTCTAGAAAATGCATATTAGGGCTTTTTGTGTCAGCTGAAAGTCAAAGAAGGACAAAAGTATTTCAAAAATCTTATAACTAACCAAATAGTAGATCTTAGGGTTCCTATGTAACAATGCTCTTCTATGGGTAAATCAAAGAACAACAAGGAAATTCATTGCTTAAAAAAGAACAAGATCATGTCCTTTGCAGGATCATGGATGGAGCTAGAGGACATTATCCTTAGCAAACCAATGCAAGAACAGAGAATTGAATACTGCATGTTCTCACTTACAAGTGGGAGCTAAATGATGAGAACACATGGACACATAGAGGGGAACAACACACACTGGAGCCTATCAGAGGGTGGAGGTTGGGAGGAGGGAGAGAATCAGGAAAAATAACTAATGAGTATCAGGCTTAATACCTGGGTGACAAAATAATCTGTACCACAAACCCCCTTGACACAAGTTTACCTATATAACAAACCTGCACATGTACCTCTGAACTTAAAATAAAAATGAAATTTAAAAAAAGAAATTTATCGCTCAGTCATGAAGAACCAAGATATACTAAAGATCAGGAATCAAAGATTTTTAGTGAAGAAAGTGACTACCTAGTCCCATGGATCCACCCACCACTTCTCAAGTCAGGGAATATCAGAATTATTAATTCTAATGAATAGTACAGTCAGCTTCTGCATACGAATATAGCTGCATCCACAACTGGATGCCTTAGAGAAGTCAGAGCAGCAGGAACACATTTTGATGAAAAGGTGGGAGCCACAAGGTGGCCCAGTTGCTGGAATTGCAGGTATCTGTGCGTAAGTTTGATATCCAGACTGACACTAGGTCTTGGTAGATGGTACTCATAGACTTTTTAAGTGTCTAACACAGCTTGTTGGCAGTCTTGTAAGAAATGGCTTATTCTGGACTTCACCACTACACAACATATACATGTAACAAAACTGCACTTGTACCCCCTAAATCTGTATTTTAAAAAAGGCAAATGTCAGCATGCTTTCTTGAACATTCATCATAAGCTGTTTTCTTTCAGTGAATGAAAGAGCTTGACAGAGAAAAACTTTTGTAAGCAGACATTGAGAATATGTTACTAGAACATGGGCCCTATGAGGACAAGTAGAGAAATCCAGAAATAAAAGGCAAATGTAAGCACACTTTCTTTAAGATACATCAGAAGCTGTTTTCTTTCAGTGAATGGAAGAGTTTGACAGAGAAATCCCTTTGTAAGCAAACACTGAGAATATGTTATTAAAACATGTTTCTTACTCAAAACAAATGTTTCATTCTATGGAAATCCTTAGTTGGATGTTAAGTCTCCCTCTGCCCCAACCAGGGATTCTCTCTAATTCCCACTCTTAACTTTCACCCAAGGCAAGGATCACTCAAGATCCACACATTCTTCTTTCCTATCCATTTGCAAGCAGTAGGGAGAAAAAATAAAAAGGTGTCCGGTGAAGGGGGAGGGGGGGAGCAAAGTCCCTGCAACAAAAACTGGTAGTAATAGCATGAATATTGACACATCTCAAGATGGAGTTCATGTTTTCCAAGGCAGTAAGGAAATCAGTCTTACTTGAGAATAAAGCAAACCTATAAATCATTTGGAAAGTAAAGTTAGATAGATGTAATGGAACAAAACTTTGCAAGGCTTTGAAAGCCAAGTTAAGAAATTCAGATTTTATTAGTCATTGCCAAGTTTCTTTTTAAAAGAAAAGCATGGGTTCAAAGTGTCCATTTCTCTTTCCATTAATTTCTCAGCCCAGTGAAATTTGCTTTAATCCTCTCACCTCCTGTAGCAGATTGCTCCTAAGTTAGTTAACAGGTTGTTAAATCAAATCATTTTTATCTTATAATACCATTCTACCACATTTAGTGCCATTGACTCAATTTCACTTCCTCCTAGAAATATCTCCTGGCTCATTTTCTTAGCAGTAATCATTTCCTTCTCAAATTCATATAGTTTTAAAAGGAACATATATTACCTGCCACCAAACTCACTTATTTCTGCACCCATCTTTATCCCTCCTACAACAGGAAAAGCCTGCTATTACCATCACCCCTTTAACTAATTTCCTAATCACATCCTCCAGTACTGTTGCATTAGCTGTGCCAACTTCCTGCTAAATCTTCAACATCCTCCTCTCTGCAGACTTCCTAACCACAACCTATAAGAATACTCAACTTTGCTCTAGCCCTGCCCCAAATATTTCCTCAATCTCTCTGCCTCTCCTTAAACAGAAGAAATTCTGCAGGTCACAGGTAAGAATATAAGTGTTCAAGGGTCCTTGGACCTTAATCTAATAATGGTCCCAGGAGAACCCTGGCCAGTGGAAAACTCAGAAATAGTCAGATAATAGGCACCATTGTTTTCAGATATGTTAATGGTGCGATCTGAGTATAAAACTGAGACCCAGGCTGGTATAGACTGCTCATGACCTAAAGTCCTAAAAGTAGACCCACCACTCCTGCACAATGGCAGTAGTGCAGTGGCCAAGACCATTTCATTCATTTCTCTTTCTTGCAATGTGTTGTATTTTAAGACAATTTGTCAACTTGACTATGTCTCATCTACTTGATCAGTACTCTACTTTTAGGCTCTAAAAGCTCAACAGACATGAAATACTTCTTTCTCCAAAATAGTAATGAGCAATAGTCAGGGCATCAAGGCACTTTGTCTTGCAAACGCCATTACACTGATTTTGAAATGTGAGAAGGACCTGAGACTTGTGACAGAGCAACTCTGTTGTTTCCTGAAACTAGCAACAGTGTAGTTTGTCTAAGCCTTACCCATGGGGCAGCCAGCTGAAAAACTTTAGCACACTGATACTCCAAGTGAGCTATGGAGAGCATCAGGGTTATCTAGGCTTGTTAGAAATGTAGAATTACAGGCCCCATCCCAGACCTACTAATAGTTGATTCATATGCATATCAAAATATAAGAAACGCTAAAATTTGGCACAATTATTTTCCAACTTTATCATCCCTAACATTCCCCTAGATTCCTGTAAGAAGGCAAATTTCTGGACTCTACCCACAGAGCTTCTGATCAGGTAAGTCTGGGTGTAGGCATTTTGCATTCGTTGCATACAATTAAGATTTGTATGGATTATAAACTTTACTTTCAGAAACATTTATCTAGGAGTCTAGCTGAAGCAAAAAAAAAAAAAGTGAAAGACAGAGCAGTGACCTTTTTTTTTATTTTTTTTGAGACAGAGTCTCACTCCGTTGCCTAGGCTGGAGTACGGTGGCACAATCCTGGCTCACTACAACCTCTGCCTCCTGAGTTCAAGCTATTCTCCTGACTCAGCCTCCGGAGTAGCTGGGATTTCAGGCATCTGCCCCCAAGCCCAGCTAATTTTTTGTATTTTTAGTAGAGATGGGCTTTCACCATGTTGGCCAGGCTGGTCTCAAACTCCTGACCTCAGGTGATCTGCCTGCCTCGGCCTCCCAAAGTGCTGGGATTACCAGCATGAGCCATCGCGTCCAGCAGCAGTGACTTTTAACAGGTAAGACCTTCCTCTCATTTTAGGTGCCAAGATACATCATGATTCTTTACAGCTTGGTGAATCAATTCACTGTCTTTTGGTGGGAAAGCATCTCCTCTATTACGCAGGTACAAGGAACTTGGAAAAGTGAGAGTGTACATGTATAAATACGGTGAAATTGTTGAGCTCTCCAGAAAAACCAATAAAGCAGAACCAAGATAACTTGGGCATTGTTTTGCTAGATGCCTAAAGACTCATGCACTTTGCAGATATGAGTAGTAAGTTTTTGTGAATTCTACTGCGGTGTTGCTCTAAAGTAGTTCAATCTTCATGATTACTCAGCTAACACAAGGGAAGCCTTCAATTGTTGCCAAAACCTACAAAGATTAAAATTTAAAACAAGTAAAAATTTAAAAAATTAGAAATTCCAAAGCAAGACATTTTTGGGGTGAATGTTTGAAGACAACATTACAAAAAGCACTCTATTCCAGGAGCAACTGAAGATGAATGAAAAATTCCTGAAAGAGGAAAACTTATGTAACTAACTTGAAATATGAAGTTAAGTCCTCATATAGTAATATATTTGATAATACCAAGCTTCTAAGGAGAAATCTTAAGTCAGGTTTTAATGACCAGTTAAAAATTAACTGCCAAGTAATACATCAAAATGATGTTTTTCTTAAAGTATCCTTCCTTGAACCACCTGATTTATTCATTTAGCAATGATAGAGTAAGTGCAAATATGGCTTGTGCCTTTTCTCATAAAATACATAAAAAGATATATGCTTACCTTCTGGTATACACTATTAGAAGTTATTTCCTAGAGCAGAATATTTGTGAGATTTAAAGAGATATGTATGTTATATGTTGTACACATCAGAGAGAAAGGCAGACCAACAAAGTTATACAAATTCTGGTAAAAGGAGGTGATAATACAAATTTATTTCAACTTCACTAATAACTAAGATAAAACTTTCACAGAAACTACTACAATAGAAACTACTATAATAGGATCTCTTGTTGAATGGATCATTTCTCTCAAGCACAACTTCACACCTTATTTCAGATTAAAAAAGAACAAGAACCACAGTTATTGATGCTTCCACAGCTTCAAAAGTCAGAAACAATGATCTTTTAATGATGCATTAATAATTTATAGAGGGAAAATCCTCAGAGAATTAGTCTGTCTCTTTGTCTTTGAAATTTCCTCCCCATTATCTGATAGTAACTGCATAGAATTCAGATGCATGCCCACTGATACTGAGACCTGGAAGACCAGCTTTCTGAAACCTTGAAGATATGGTCTTATGATTTAATCATCTAAGATAGGACTGAACTGGCACTAATTAATTTTTGCTATAAAGAAAGCCTATAATTAATGTATTATACTTATTAATTATTGTAGATGCACCCTCAACTTTTAAATAAGGCCATGAGGCAAGCCTTATAACTCAGTTGCTGTGGTATATATTTCCTGAAGAAAATAATAGCAAGTAGAATTCAGAAATAATGCCCCAAATAAATATCTGTGATTGGGTGAGATATTTTTATGGCCAACATGAACAGCCAGTCATATGTATATTAAAATTTTTCTAGGCTAAATTTTCTGTGGCTGCAAATTATGGAGTAGAGCGTTTGGGAACTGGATCATCCTTTCATGTTATAGGTGAGATGCAATTTGAACTCATTTCCTAGGAAGTGTTTCAGTAGTGTCTATGAGCCAATACAAAGTACAGCAGCCTTTTCTTAACTTTTTTTTTTTTTTTTTTTTTTTTGAGACGGAGTCTCGCTCTGTCGCCCAGACTGGAGTGCAGTGGCGTGATCTTGGCTCACTGCAAGCTCTGCCTCCCGGGTTCACACCATTTTCCTGCCTCAGCCTCTGGAGTAGCTGGGACTATAGGCGCCTGCCACCATGCCCAGCAGCCTTTTCTTTATGCACGGATTCTTCAGACGAAACTCAATTTTCCTTAGAGAATATCAACTAATATTTTTTCCAGTCTCTATTAGGGCATGATGTTTCATATTTAAACAGCAGCATAGATAAGCTCCATTCTTGGTAACCTCCAGAGAGTATGGTCTAGATCACTGCCATCCAAAAGCTTGCCTGAGAGAAACATTTAGTTTGTTTAAGGATGTTCAGTCCATCTCTCTCTCATCACCTAGTACAAAACACCAACCACTCTACATTAAAGCAGATAAGCCAGGAGAGAAGAAGTATTATACTGGACACTGGTAAAAGTGTTTCTACTGACTTATTGTGATACCACTTACCTCAATGGGAGGATACTACTGCACAAAGTCATAGGATGCTCACTGTGTATTCTCTAAGGTTATTGATGAGATATTATTGTTGCTCACATTACATAAATTTTTGTTCATTTCAGTACCGAGGATATTGACACTTCTTCTTAAAAACTGGTTTGATTTTATTTTATGATTTTAAGCTGCGTAATAAATTAAGATTTCCTTTTCCTTTTTGTACGGACTTCAAAACAGTTTCACCCAAATTTATGGTCCCTTCAGGAAGGCATATGATGTAATGATGATTGTTACCAAATTAGTCTCAATCCTGCTCCTTATTTGTTCTTACATTCATTTTGGTTTCTTAAAAGCATTTTCCTTTAATATTTTTTAATCTTTCTGCAGTTTATATATCCTTAAAATTTCCTGAAACCTTTGCTGGAAGACAGTATAATATTTTGTATTTAATTAACTCTAAGGTATACCTTTTCACCACGGTTTAACATATACAAAATAAGAATGAGTGTTACAATCTATGTCATTTTTAAAGATATATTTGACAGAACTTAATTTTTTTCTTAGAGTATCTAAAATATATATCTTACAGTTGATGGCATCTCTGATTTGATAAAACACAATAAACCAAGCAACGAAAAGAAACAAACTTGTTTAAAGGATCTATTGCCAACCTAGGTTATCCTAAAATCTATACAACTTTCAGTGTCTACACTTACAGCCAATGAAAAGTGATGCTCAAAATTAAGAAACCAAAATAATGCTAGATATTCACTGAAGAAGCAATTGCTTAGAACCAAGGATTTTAAATGGGTAATGAGGCATTCCTCTTTTTCAAATTCCAAAATATTTTAATCATTAGTGCCCATCTGAGGAAATCCATGCTGTTGAGAATGTCCCTAGAAATTAAAAATTCAATTCCATTCATGAGTCACTATTTTGCATTTAGTAAGGTTAAAACAAAATAAAACAAAGTAAAGCCAAAGTGTTCCAAGAAAGAGTAGAAACAAATCTGAAAGCACGACAGACACAAAATATTTTCCAGTCAACAGTATGTTAGGCAAAGGATTCAGTTTACCCAAATTCTCATTCCTCCAACATTCATCATCTTTTTGTTGTACTCTTTGATTGACATGGGCACGAGGTTTGATATTTTCTTTTTTTAAGGTTAGTGGACTCCTGCACAGGGTGCACACACTCTACAGGGAATAGTAGACGGTGGGATGCAGGAAAAATATCAAGATGCTATATTGATTTTTGTCTACAAATATAAAACAATGTAGCCTGACTACTGTTTTATATAAGGACTTACACTAGTACCACCACCTATCCCTACCTCAGATGGTCACATGTCACATATGATAAATGGGGTATCTTGAGGTAAGGGTAAGGGTCCACAAATCCAGGAATTGCAAGGGTGACCTTACACTTTGATGTGTACCTGGTAAGTGGATTTAAGTCTTAAATATTCTAGTTTTCACACACACTTGCACACACACATACCCATGCACAGAATGGAACAGACTTTAAAAGACTATAAACTGGAGATCGAAGACAGTACTAAAAATACAAGCATAAGTAAACGATAAGAAAACACATAGTCGACATTAACTTTATTCGTAATACAACCTCTTTGTCAACTAGGTTATAGGCTGAAAAAACATATAATCTCATCAGAGCTGAGAAGTTCAAATATGTATTTACATCTATTATTGCTGACAACGAATCTCATCCCAGGGTCCTTACGACATTAGCTCATGATGGTTTAAAGCAATTATGACTTGCAAGTCTTTAAAAAGAGAAAACATCCAGCAAATACAGCCAATTGAGATATATTTGTTGATTTTTATTCTTAGCGAAAAGCAAATTTATTATGTTTGTAATTGTTAGTGGAGAAGACTGCTGGGTGCCACCAACCAACCCACTTCTTTTTCCTGTGGACACAATGTGAGACTATATTTTTCACTCTCGTTTTAAGTTGATGTGGTCAATTGACAAATTCCAGCCAATGAAATGTGATCATCAGTGAGTGCTGTGTGTTCTTCTCAATCTGGCGTATTAAAATCATCCTCCATGTTTTTTGTTTGTTTGTTTGTTTGTTTTTCTCCCAACTGGCAAACTTGGAAGCCAGGTGTTGAAGAAGCCAAAAGCTGAAAGGAGCCTAACTTCCTGAAGTTTCCCTTGGAAGAGAGTGACTTATGGATCAGAAAGACCCATTGAGATATTATGTAGCAAGAAGAAAACTTCTGTTAAGTCTCTGAGATTTTTAAAGATCCTCTATTACAGTAGCTAATATCACTGTATACAGTTAATAAACAGAATGTTGTTTTCAAAAGTTTATGCCATTCTTTTAAATGTCTACTTTTATGTATATTGTGTAATGTATGTAATACATTCTTAGTTCAGGAATGTATGCTAATTTAGAAAAATAAATAACACATACATTCTTTATTTGTATGCACACAAAGATATATACAAACTTTGTTTTACTCTTTTATTATGAAAATATTTTTATTATAACATTTGGTGGATAAAGCTTTGCCTGCCAGTCTCGTGCTTTTTAGGTGAGTTTCACACACTTTTTTCTATGAATTGCTAGGAACATATTCCCCTCCCCCCCCTTTTTTTATTTTTGAGATGGAATCTCACTCTGTCGCCCAGGCTGGAGTGCAGTGGCGCCATCTCGGCTACTGTAAGCTCCGCCTCCCGGGCTCACGCCATTCTCCTGCCTCAGCCTCCCGAGCAGCTGGGACTGCAGGCACCTGCCACCACGCCTGGATACTTTTTTTTGTATTTTTAGTAGAGACAGGGTTTCACCGTGTTCGCCAGGATGGTATCGATATCCTGACCTCATGATCCGCCCGCCTCGGCCTCCCAAAGCTCATTTTTTTTATATGAAAAAAATTTAAATTGCCAAGTCCTTGTTCTTATACAGTTCTGGGAATCCATTCTCTTCACTTTTCAATGACCTGGGAATAATTCAGTTGCCACTTGTTGGCATCTCTCAGAGCAGAAAACGAACAACAGGGAGACAAATATCACAAATCCAAAGTTTTTCAAGTCAGATTGCAAACTTTTTCTTATGGAAAGACCCAACTACTGACTCTTAAAAAGAATTATTGAGAATGAAATTTCAAACAGTTCAGTTAATGGCTTTAGTAAATTATGACATTAGTATAGATTTTTAAATAAGCCTACAAATACAGGCAGATACACTTGGTATGTATATAGTCCAATGTATTTATAAATTTTTCAAATGTTACTTGCAGACTTTAAAAGCTTTTACTCTTTTTAATGTCATTTTAGGAGAAAATGAGTGATTTCTGCTAACTGGGAGAATTTTATCTGAATATTTATTTTTCTTAAAGAGACAAACTGCATTTGATGTTAAAAAACAAAAATAAAGTTGTAGAATAAATATTTTTCTGCCACCCTCTTAACTTGAGAGCACGTTAAGGGCTATGGCCAAATGCCTTAAAGATATCTCAAATGTCTGATCATCTCCCTCAATACTTCCAGCCCAAATGTAGCTCACCGACAACCAGCCAGATTTTCCACTCACTAAAATCCTTACCAAACCTCCACTAGCAATGAATTTTCTATTTCTATCCACTCACAAGCATCTCAATGTATCCTTTTCTTTTGGATGAAAATGATAAGCAAAACCCAACGTATAAGTGAACTCACATCCCTCTAGCACAAACAGTTCTGGTGGGTAGCCACAAGCTATCACATCTCCTCTTGTCTTTTATACCTGTATGGGTTTTGCAGAGGGATTATCAATCACTTTGAATGCTGGATACAGAAAGACACATTAGTCCATTTCAGAAATCAGAAAAAGTTTTTCAGAAAACAGATCAACCACATTTGGCAACACTGTAGATGACTTGAGAATACAGGGCTCACTGAGACCACACTTCAATAAGCAAATCTAAATCATCAATGAAAAACCATCAAAATCATCGTCGAAACACAGGAGATTCAAGTACTTTATCACCATGCCCTGTCTGTTCTTATTTCATTGGCTGAAGCTCGTATTTGTTCCTACTAAGTATAGAGGGTAAAGGCAACATTCAAAAGTAGCACAATTCAAAACAAAGAAAATTTCTAGTAACCTAAAAAAAAACCCATATTTTGATATGGGGGATTATAGCTTAAATGACACTGACCTTAAAAAGTAACAGTGTTTGATATTAATTTATTTATTCTTGTTTAATATTAGTTTCCTTGATATTAATTTCTTTTAAATTTCATAAAAGAAACATCTAAGGAAAGTATGGATATAAACCTCATTGCATCAAATAAAAATGATTTATTTATTTTTCTCATATTTTTTGTAGTAACCACTGAATTTATTTTTTATTTATTTATTGTTTTGGTCTATCTCTTTGTCTGTCTCCGTAACATGAAAGGAATTCTAGCCTATATTTGTGTCCTGTGTATGTGTGTATGTGTGTACACTCTACCTTGAGTTTCATGGTTTTGTCATATAACATATTTTTAAAAATACTTTATCAAATCACAGTAACTATGATATATTGAAAATGTAAATTTCAAGCTACCTTTTAGAAATAATGAAAAGGAGCTTTAGATTCTTAATAAGCTTGAAAATTAATAGCTGGAATTAATACTAAAATGAAAAATATAAATTATTATCAATTCTTGGAATAAAACCAACAATACTAGTCTCCTATAAAGAAAATTATACTTGAAAGCCACAGGGAGCTAAGTTTAACACAAGCCTACTAAGTTCTAGGAAAAAAAAAAAATCTCTCCACTAGCATATATAAAAACAGTTTCTTCCAAAAATCAGAAGCAGAAAAATCTCAACAAAATCTCATCCTTCTATTGTTTATTAGTTTCTACTCTAGAATTAAAGTAAACCATGATTAATAATACTACCTTGCTCTTTGCTTAATAGAATGTTAAATACTAAGTGTTCTCCAGATATGCTCAGCTCATTACACATACAGCACATGTTTGTGAGAATAAGGAAATAAAAGTATTATCCCTATTACTCAGAGAAGAAAATCAAAGCTTTGAGCAATTTGCCTGCCAGAAGTCATAAAGCCTATCAAAGAAGAATAATTCAGGTTTTAATTTGTCTGACATTTGTAGTTTATTACCCTAAGATAATGATCAACACATATTTGTCTCATTTTACATAATACAAATTTTTAAATCTATAATCAATTGGTTTTATGGCAAGACAACTGATGTGGCTGCATAATTTTATTACAGTATGCATGGCACACTCCATTTTAAGACATTCCCTTGTTTTTCAAAGAAACAATTACATCATACACTGACATTTTCTGATTTTGATGTGTAAGTGTACATTATTATTCTTCCATTAAATTACAAACTGCTGGTAAAATGCCAGTGATGTGAAAAAAGGCCACATTGATATTTTACTGTAGGGTCATCTTCTTCATGGATAGAATGCCAGCCTTCCACTTGAATGCACTGCCATATTGTCAAGCTACATTCCTTAAGCATCACTTCTTGGAGTCCTCAAGCTTCTTGGGAATGTTTGATGACTTAAAGGGGAAATGAGCAGGTTGTAATTATGCTTGTCAAGGTTCTTCTTGTGAACCTTTATTAGGACAACTCACACGCAAAAAGAAAGCAGCTCATTTTCTAATTCAGGATATCATTTCTCTTTAAAACTGGTATTAGCATTTTTGAAACTGCAGAATGGGCCCTGGATAATTAGTACGGAAGCATTCAATACTGCAGAGTGAAATGTCAGTGACAGGAAGCAGCATGGGGTAGGGGACAGAAACAATACAGAATTTGGAACTTGCCGTTTCTTACTTAGGTGACAAATGATTGAATCTGAGACTCAGCTTCCTATTAAGAAAAATGAAGACGATAATATACACCTTATAGGGATGCTGTGAAGCTTAAGTAAGACAGTTTATTTAAGGAACTTAGCTCTGTAACTAAAGGAATGCTCCAAAAAATAATATTGAACATACAACCACAAGGGGAAAGAGTGCTGGACATGAGGTCAGAATAATTGAACTTGAGCCCCAGACCAGCCACTTACTCACTGTATAAAATTGAGTTCAATTAATCTCTTTGGGATTCATTTTTGTCGGCTATAAATTAAAAATTATCCTTAAGTTACTTCAAATTTCTACATTCTATGTGCTAATAAAGTAAAATTCTTGACTTCTGGTTCATGATGGTAAGTTTTATATACAAATATCTGAAATCTGTTCTCTGTATTCACTGAGATAAACTAAAATAAATGGGATAGTATTGATTTTCAATGAATTTTTAGGTCAAAATTAAGAGGGATTCACAAAAGAATATCAGAGATCTCCTTTTCTGATACCTTTCCAAGTCATTTAGGTGGCTAAGCTAAAGACATTCTGGGGCTTACAGGGAGTCCTGCGGATCTCAGGACCACTCCTGTCTTTCATCCAAGTATTTTATGGAATTCCTCAACACATGCCATGCTCATTTTCATATATACTCTTTCTTTTGTTCTAATGTGTTTTTAATAAGCTTTCAATCTGATTATATTTGTATAGTACCACTAAATTAGCTTAATTACAAAGTCTAATCTTTTTGTTTTAAGCAATGCATAATTCCCATGTTTTTTTTTTACATTTTTCATACAGAAATGTGCAAAACAGTTCAACAATTTTTCAAATTAAAGTTATATTTTTAGCAATGTGCTAGTGATTTTGAGAAGTCGAGGGTTTGTTAAGCAAGAAAGTCTAAGACAGGTGTTTAATTGGACTAATTAAGCAACATGTAGTCACTTCCGGTTTTCATTTGCTCTTTGTGAATGCAGATAAGCAACACAGTGATTGCCTAATTACACTATTTAAAACCGAGTCACTTTTTATAGCCAAAGATTTTTTTTTAACCAACAATAACAAATCCAAAACCTAATATGTAGTCTGAAGTCTCATATATTTCCTCATGTTCTAGCCATCATTTTATAAGTAAATCAATCAACCTAACTATGCCAATAGGCAGATAGAATCTCTTTACCCCATTTTAAAAGATATGCCTTGTTTTCCAAAGAAATACTTACATCATATACTGAAATATTATTATTTTGATATGTAAGTGTACATTATAATTCTCCCATTACACCAGTGGTCCCTAACTTTTTTGGCACCAGGGACGGGTTTCATGGACAACAATTTTTCCACCAGGGGGAATGTGTCGGAGGGAGGAGGGGTGGTTTCAGGATGAAACTGTTCCACCTCAGATCAGGCATTTGTTGTTATAAGAAGCATGCAACCTAGATCCCTTGCATGTGCAAGTCACAATGGGGTTTGTGCTGGTATGAGAATCTAATGCCCCCGCTGATCTGACAGGAGGCAGAGCTCAGGTGGTAAGGCTCACATGCCCATCACTCACCTCCTGCTATGGGTTCCTAACAGGCCATGGACAGGTACTGGTCCACAACCACGGGTTGGAGACTTCTGCATTAAACCACAAACTACTTAAAACACAAACTATAATAGTACAAACTAAATATTTTATCTATATATATATATATAGATACATACACACACGCGCACACACACACACACACACACACACACATTCATATCTCTATCTATTGACTGATGGACCAAAAGAAAGCTGTGTAGATGTGAACATGAAATTCAACAGAAGCTCATTTCAGTGTTTTCTAATCACCAGGATTACACCAATTTAGTGTCAAAGGTTAAGAGTATGTCTTCTACAAATGAAAACAGATTTAGAAAAAGGCTATGCCTGGTAAACTGCAAACTGCTGGCTTTTACATGGCCTGTGTGCCTAAACCCAAGTTTGCTCAATCTCAAACCCTGTACTTGCAGATCTGCAGACCTAAGGTCACCTGGCAGAGGGAGAAATATCCAGACAGCCGGATTCACATGCATTTCCTTAGTAAGATCAGTGGACTCTCATCATTCACTCACTGTGTTTCAACTGCTTCCTCCTGGACTCACACAACAGATGCTGGACGCAGGCAGCAGGAGAAAGAGGGATTATAAATGACCTATGGAAAAAAAATCTATAGGTGGTAAAGTTTTTGTAGAAAGGAACTGGGGAGCATCTTCAAGGTTTCAAGGTGCAGGCACTGACAATTTAGAAAGAAACAAAAATGTGAAGAAGGATGGAAAAAGAGGACAGGGAATGACAGTAGACAGTCTTTTCTAGGGAGTACATGATTAGATTTTTTAAAAACTTTATTTATTTATTTATTTATTTTTAAATTATACTTTATGTTCTAGGGAACATGTGCACAACATGCAGGTTTCTTACATATGTATACATGTGCCATGTTGGTGTGCTGCACCCATTAACTCGTCATTTACATTAAGTATATCTCCTAATGCTATCCCTACCCCCTCCCCCCACACCGCAACAGGCCCCAGTGTGTGATGTTCCCCTTCCTGTGCCCAAGTGTTCTCATTGTTCAATTCCCACCTATGAGTGAGAACATGAGGTGTTTGGTTTACTGTTCTTGCGATAGTTTGCTGAGAATGATGGTTTCCAGCTGCATCCATGTCCCTACAAAGGACACAAACTCATCCTTTTCTAAGGCTGCATAGTATTCCATGGTGTATATGTGCCACATTTTCTTAATCCAGTCTGTCACTGATGGACATTTGGGTTGGTTCCAAGTCTTTGCTATTGTGAATAGTGCTGCAATAAACATACATGTGCATGTGTCTTTATAGCAGCATGATTTATAATCCTTCGGGTATATACCCAGAAATGGGATGGCTCAGGTCAAATGGTATTTCTAGTTCTAGATCCTTGAGGAATTGCCACACTGTCTTGCACAATGGTTGAACTAGTTTACATTCCCACCAACAGTGTAAAAGTGTTCCTATTTCTCCACATCCTCTCCAGCACCTGTTGTTTCCTGACTTTTTAATGATTGCCATTCTAACTGGTGTGAGATGGTATCTCATTGTGGTTTTGATTTGCATTTCTCTGACGGCTAGTGATGGTGAGCATTTTTTCATGTGTATGTTGGCTGCATAAATGGCTTCTTTTGAGAAGTGTCTGTTCATATCCTGTGCCCACTTTTTGATGGGGTTGTTTGTTTTTTTCTTGTAAATTTGTTTGAGTTCTTTGTAGGTTCTGGATATTAGCCCTTTGTTAGATGGGTAGATTGCAAACATTTTCTCCCGTTCTGTAGGTTGCCTGTTCACTCCAATGGTAGTTTGTTTTGCTGTGCAGAAGCTCTTTAGTTTAATTAGGTCCGATTGGTCAACTCTGGCTTTTGTTGCCATTGCTTTTGGTGTTTTAGACATGAAGTCCTTGCCCATACCTATGTCCTGAAAGGTATTGCCTAGGTTTTCTTCTAGAGTTTTTATGATTTTAGGTCTAACATTTAAATCTCTAATCCATCTTCAGTTAATTTCTGTATAAGGTATAATGAAGGAATCCAGTTTCACCTTTCTACTTATGGCTAGCCATTTTTCCCAGCACCATTTATTAAATAGGGAATTTTTTCCCCATTTCTCACTTTTGTCAGGTTTGTCAAAGATCAGATGGTTGTTGACGTGTGGTATTATTTCTGAGGGCTCTGTTCCGTTCCATTGGTCTATATCTCTGTTTTTCGTACCAGTACCATGCTGTTTTGGTTACTGTAGCCTTGTAGTATAGTTTGAAGTCAGGTAGCGTAATGCCTCCATTTTTGTTCTTTTGGGTTAGGATTGTCTTGGCAATGTGGACTCTTTTTTGTTTCCATATGAACTTTAAAGTAGTTTTTACCAATCCTGTGAGGAAAGTCATTGGTAGCTTAATGGGGATGGCATTGAATCTATAAAATACCTTGGGCACTATGGCCATTTTCATGATACTGATTCTTCCCATCCATGAGCATGGAATGTTCTTCCATTTGTTTGTGTTCTCTTTTATTTTGTTGAGCAGTGGTTTGTAGTTCTCCTCGAAGAGGTCCTTCACATCTCCTGTAAGTTGGATTCCTAGGTATTTTATTCTCTTTGAAGCAATTGTGAATGGGAGTTCATTCGTGGATTGACTCTCTGTCTGTTATTGGTATATAAGAATGCTTGTGATTTTTGCACATTGATTTTTGTATCGTGAGACTTTGCTGAAGTTTCTTATCAGCTAAGGAGATTTTGGGCTGAGATGATGGGGTTTTCTAGTTTACTTGTGTAGAAGTATTTATACTATTCTCTGATGGTACTTTGTATTTCTGTGGGGTCGGTGGTGATACCCCCATTATCATTTTTTATTGCATCTATTTGATTCTTCTCTCTTTTCTTCTTTATTAGTCTTCCTAGAGGTCTATCAATTTTGTTGATCTTTTCAAAAAACCAGCTCCTGGATTCATTGATTTTTTGGAGGGTTTTTTATGTCTCTATCTCCTTCAGTTCTGCTCTGATCTTAGTTATTTCTTGCCTTCTGCTAGGTTTGAATGTGTTTGCTCCTGCTTCTCTAGTTCTTTTAATTGTGATGTTAGGGTGTGCATTTTAGATCTTTCCTGCTTTCTCTTGTGGGCATTTAGTGCTATAAATTTCCCTCTACACACTGCTTTAAATGTGTCCCAGAGATTCTGGTATGTTGTATCTTTGTTATCATTGGTTTCGAAGAACATCTTTATTTCTGCCTTCATTTCATTATGTACCCAGTAGTCATTCAGGAGCAGGTTGTTCAGTTTCCATGTAGTTAAGTGGCTTTGAGTGAATTTCTTAGTCCTGAGTTCTAGTTTGATTGCACTGTGGTCTGAGAGACAGTTTGTTATAATTTCTATTCTTTTACATTTACTGAGGAGTGCTTTACTTCCAACTATGTGGTCAATTTTGGAATAAGTGCGATGTGGTGCTGAGAAGAATGTATATTCTGTTGATTTGGGGTGGAGAGTTCTATAGATGTCTATTAGGTCTGCTTGGTGCAGAGCTGAGTTCAATTCCTGGATATCCTTGTTAACTTTCTGTATTGCTGATCTGTCTAATGTTGATCATGGGGTGTTAAAGTCTCCCATTATTATTGTGTGGGAGTCTAAGTCTCTTTGTAAGTCTCTAAGGACTTGCTTTATGAATCTGGGTGCTCCTGTATTGGGTGCAAATATATTTAGGATAGTTAGCTACTCTTGTTGAATTGATACCTTTAATATTATATAATGGCTTTGTCTCGTTTGATATTTGTTGGTTTAAAGTCTGTTTTATCAGAGACTAGAATTGCAATCCCTGCCTTTTTTAGTTTTCCATTTGCTTGGTAGATCTTCGTCCATCCCTTTATTTTGAGCCTATGTGTGTCTCTGTACGTGAGATGGTCTCCTGAATACAGCAAACTGTTGGGTCTTGACTCTTTATCCAATTTCCCAGTCTGCGTCTTTTAATTGGAGCATTAAGTCCATTTACATTTAAGGTTAATATTGTTATGTGTGAACTTGATCCTGTCATTATGATGTTAGCTGGTTATTTTGCTCATTAGTTGATGCAGTTTCTTCCTAGCATCGATGGTCTTTACATTTTGGCATGCTTTTGCAGTGGCTGGTACTGGTTGTTCCTTTCCATGTTTAGTGCTTCCTTCAGGAGCTCTTGTAGGGCAGGCCTGGAAGTGGCAAAATCTCTCAGCATTTGCTTGTCTGTAAAGGATTTTATTTCTCCTTCACTTATGAAACTTAATTTGGCTGGATATGAAATTCTGCGTTGAAAATTATTTTCTTTAAGAATGTTGAATATTGGCTCCCACTGTCTTCTGGCTTGTAGAGTTTCTGCTGAGAGATCCGCTGTTAGTCTGATGGGCTTCCCTTTGTGGGTAACCTGACCTTTCTCTCTGGCTGCCCTTAACATATTTTCCTTCATTTCAACTTTGGTGAATCTCACAATTATGTGTCTTGGAGTTGCTCTTCTCGAGGAGTATCTTTGTGGTGTTCTCTGTATTTCCTGAATTTGAATGTTGGCCTGCCTTGCTAGGTTGGGGAAGTTCTCCTGGATAATAACCCGCAGTGTTTTCCAATTTGGTTCCATTTTCCCTATCTCTTCTCACTTCATTTCATTCACTTGATCTTCATTTCATTCACTTGATCTTCATTTCATTCACTTGATCTTCAATCACTGACACCCTTTCTTCCAGTTGATCGAGTTGGTTACTGAATCTTGTGCATTTGTCATGTAGCTCTCATGTCATGGTTTTCATCTCTATCAGGTCATTTAAGGACTTCTCTAAATTGGTTATTGTAGTTAGCCATTCATCAAATCTTTTTTCAAGGTTTTTAGCTTCTTTGCATTGGGTTCATAGTTCCTCCTTTAGCTCAGAGAAGTGTCATCATCTGAAGCCTTCTTCTCTCAACTTTTCAAAGTCATTCTCCATCCAGCTTTGTTCCATTGCTGGTGAGGAGCTGCATTCCTTTGGAGGGGGAGAGGCGCTCTGATTTTTAGAATTTTCAGCTCCTCTGCACTGCTTTTTCCCCATCTTTGCAGTTTTATCTACCTTTGCTCTTTGATGATGGTGACGTACAGATGGGGTTTTGGTGTGGATGTCCTTTCTGTTCATTAGTTTTCCTTCTAACAGTCAGTACCCTCAGCTGCAGGTCTGTTGGAGTTAATGCTTGAGGTCCACTCCAGACCCTGTTTGCCTGGGCATTGGCAGCAGAGGCTGCAGAAGAGTGAATATTGCTGAACAGCAAATGTTGCTGTCTGATTGTTCCTCTGGAAGCTTCGTTTCAGAGGTGAACCCAGCTATGTGAGGTGTCAGTCTGTCCCTAGTGGGAATGTCTCCCTGAGGTTACTTGAGGGTCAGGGACCCACTTGAGCAAGCAGTTTGTTCATTCTCAGATCTCAAACTCTGTGCTGGGAGAACCACTACTCTTTTCAAAGCTGTCAGACAGGGACGTTTACATCTGCAGAGGTTTCTGCTGCCTTTTGTTTGGCTATGCCCTGTCTTCAGAGGTGGAGTCTACAGAGACAGGCACGCAGACCTCCTTGAGCAGCGGCGGGATCCACCCAGTTCGAGCTTCCCAGTCACTTTGTTTACTTACTTAAGCCTCAGCAATGGAGGGCGCCCCTCCCCGAGCCTCGCTGCTGCCTCATAGTTAGATCTCTGACTGCTGTACTAGGAATCAGGGAGGCTCTGTCAGCGTGGGACCCTCCGAGCCAGGTGCAGAATATAATCTCCTGTTGTGCCATTTGCTAAGACCCTTGGTAAAGTGCAGTATTAGGGTGGGAGGGACCTGATTTTCCAGGTGTTGTGTGTCATGGTTTCCCTTGGCCCAGAATTCCCTTCCCCCTTGTGCTTCCCTGGTGAGGCGATGCCAGGTGAGCGAGAGCCCTGCTGCGGCTCTCACTTGCTGGGCTGCACCCATGTCCTACACCTACTGTCCGACACACCCCAGTGAGATGAACCCAGTACTTCAGTTGGAAATGCAGAAATCACCCATCTTCTGTGTTGCTCATGCTGGGAGCTGGAGACTGAAGCTGTTTCTATTTCATGATTAGATTTTATTGATCCTTGAATGAGTATAGTTATGAGATCCAAAATAACTCTCAGACCTTACCTAAAGCCAAGCTTTATGTTATCTCTTTATCATTAAGATTTGAATATTAGAAAGATGTAAGTGAATATTCAACAGTGTCCCTTCTCCAGTAAGGAAAGAACACTCTTGGAGCATGTGCTTTGTGATGGATTTTTTGCTAGGCACTTACTATGCTTTCTCTCAATTTGCACAACTGTCTTGAACAATGGTATCAACCTATGTCAAAGAGGAGAAGTAACATTCGATGAATTCTTGCTTAAAGTCACATACAAGTCAGTAGCGCAGCCAGGGTTTGTAGCCAGATATGAGTTTCTCTACCATATCATCTGGGCCTGATCATCTTTTATTTTATGTTTAAATATCAAATAGATTTTAACAATTTAGACAGAGATGTTTTGTTTCACGATATAAACTCAGGTAAAATGAGTATTTTGGTAAGCTAAATCTGAAAGACATATATTATCATGGAATTGAAATCATAAACTTAATTATAATGAAAGCTTATGTAGCTCCCTCTATGGACCTAAACTCTATAAAATATAAAACATATGCAATGAGAGTGCTGGACCAAGGCTCTTCTTCATCTCCTGCTTGCTGTGACATGCTACAAGTACCATTATATGAGCAAGAGAAAGCCAGAAAGTCAAGAGCAGCGTAAAGACCAAGGAGTACCACAGAGTAGATGTGCTAATGTGCTGCACAGACAAGCCACTAAGTCATAACTCACTCATTATTTCTTTTTTTCTTTTTTTATTTTTTTGAGACAGAGTCTCCGTCTGTTGCCCCAGCTGGAGTGCAGTGGCATGATACCGACTCACTGCAAGCTCCGCCTCCCGGGTTCATGCCATTCTCCTGCCTCAGCTTCCCGAGTAGCTGGGACTACAGGCACCCGCCACCATGCCTGGCTAATTTTTTGTATTTTTAGTAGAGACAGGGTTTCACTGTGTTAGCCAGGATGGTCTCCATCTCTTGACCTCGTGACTCGCCCACCTCAGCCTCCCAAAGTGCTAGGATTACAGGCGTGAGCCACCGCACCCAGTCCATTATTTATTTAAAGTGGTGCTAGCGTTGAACACGAACATCTTGAGTGGCTAATACTGAGTCCACTCAATCCCCTTATTATCTGAGAACAGCAGACCATCCTCCTGTTGTCATGAAGGTTCCTAGAGAAACCACCAACTAAAGCACAAATTAAATGAACACATCTCCTGGAATGCAGAGAGAATCAAACCCTAACATGTATTTTGGGGTCTTCTTGTAGATAACTTCTTGTAGTTTGTTTTTATTTTTTTTCCCAAAGGTGTCACTTGTCACAATATGAATAAGCATACTAGACCAAACCCAGAGCCAAAAGAAGAGAATGGAAAAAAAACCTGAAGGAAACCAACTGGAGAAGGAAGTTATGGCCATCAGAAGCTATTAGGCACTATGATGCTCCATGAAACCAGCTTCTCAAGTGTCAGCATCAGTAACATCCAACAAGGCAGTCCAGGACTGAGATGGTGGTTGAGGAATTCCAGACTGCTGATACTCTAGACAAAACAGGTGGTGCTGAAGTCATGATGAATCAGAGCAATATGTGCATCAGAAGCAAGACCTGTAGGCAGTAGCTGAAGGATCTAGAGGCAGGATTCAAGTTTTCTCATCCAGGCAGGAAAAGACCCAGGCAGGAATGCAACTGGCTGTCAGGCCCCATTCCCTTAAGAATTAGTATAGAGACAAACTTCAGCACTAATAGAAAAGATGCAGGGAAAATGATCAAAAGATCAGTTCTAAAAATTGAACCATTAGAGTGGGGTCGAGAAATGCTAAAACTCACATATATTCATTTCCTGGACAGAAAGTACCATATGTATGAGCAGCAAGACTCATTCCCTAATCTATAAGGTGGAGATCATGTTTCAGAATACTTACTGATTCTATTGTGACTGACCTGAAAGCTACATAGGGATTCTGCCTTTAATCCATCCAAGTATCTTCCTATTATAAACAGGCCTAGCTTTCTGCATAGAACCAGAGTATATCCAGATGTAGCTCATGAAGAGGTAATCAGTTGATGAGTGGCATAGCTGTGTTCTGAGTTCAAAGAAAGAGTAAGACATTAACATCCTAACATATATCAAGCATGTTTTAACTCCCAACAGCTACACTGATACCAGTAGGGAAAAGCAATCTACATTTGGAAATGCCTCTTCATAAACAACGCAACTGAAAAGTTCCTCTTCACAAATGAGAAAGTATTGCCAAAGAAAACAGTAGAATTTTTAGAGATCCCTCGTCTAAATCTTTTCATTTTTCTCTAAAGCCATTCAGTTTCTACAGGACCAATAGGACTTGTGTAGGAGCGGTGAGATAAAGAACTATGCAAGTGTACAGGGGGTAGGAAAGACACTCACCTAACTGCTTGTTTCTTAGGCAGAAAACTTTTCTTATGGAAATACTAAAGCAAAACTTAAAAACTAAAGTATTTTTATAAATCTTACAACATTTTTCTCTTACTCTTTGGCTTTCTTATTTCATCATATTTACTTGCCTTCATTTTACTTTATATGAAATAAAAATAGAAGGGTGGTTCACTTTTGAAGAAATGCTAAAGATCATAAAGTAAAACACAGCATAGCAATTCAAAATAACAGAACTCTCAAATACATAATCATGATCTATCACAACCTGGATGTTTACATTTAGCAACTGCTTTTCAGGCATTAATAAATATTTATTGATCACCTACTTTGCCTATGGACCAATTAGGACATAGGCAATGAGTACTCAGGTGAAAAAAACAGACATAGTTCATGTCCTTGTAGCAATACCATCTAGCAGTGGGGGAGAAAACATTAAAGAAGTAAACCGTAATAAATACGTTATACAAATCTGAACCAGTGAGATAAAGGAAAAAGTGTGCTGTGAGACAGAATAGAAGAGAGGAGGGCTCCTTTAAATAGGCGGTCAGGAAAGACTTCAGGACTTGGGTTAGATAATCTCCGATATCTGAGATCCTGTGAGATCTCTGAGAAGCATTATATATTACTAAAGTAATTGCTAACTACTCTGGACCCCAGGTTAACAATTCCCCTAATCACATGTTCATGTAAACTTCATGTACATTTCTGAGAGCAAGTTGATCCCTTCCTTAGATTCTTACCCTCCAACAAAACAAATACAACCAAGGCTGCCACATCAGACAATACAATTAAGTCCATTTCATCCTCTCACACTTTTGGCTGGCCCATTTTCGTATTTGGCTTAATAAAACAAATATGAAATATGTTAAATATGTTCTGCCTGCTTATTGATAATGAGCCCAGGCCTATGTTGCTCATCATTATATGTCCCCAGTCTTACAAAGAGCATGAACCATATATAGTGGGTGTTCAAAAAATGTAAGCTGAATGAATGAATCAGTGGTGACATATGCTTCTACTAAATATTTATGTAATTCAGTTTTTAGAAAATTGAATCAAATTCAAGTGTAATTGTGCTGCAGAAAGTTTATTTGAAAAGTAAAATATTGAGAAATATTATAAACACTTCATTTTTTATTTCTTTGTTCTTATTTAAATTCAAGCCCATCTGCACTGTATTTATTCTATTATTGTCAAAACAGAAAACATTTTCCACTATATTACATAATACATTTTCAAAAAAATTGCTATTGTTTCAGATTCTCATTCAAATTTATTAATTTGAAAACCATAATGCACAATGGTGGCAGTACACTTTTCTAATAATGAGGACTTTCTGTGATTTGAGAACCGAATTTGAACATATTCAGTAGAAGAGCTGCTATATTAAAAGGTTTTGATAGCAGTCCAAATTATTTAGTGCCAATTACAAAGAAAGTGATTTTATTAGATAATATTCAGGGAATAAGTATATGTGTGTTTGTGCATAGATAATACCATTTCTATCTGCAAGCAATTTATAAACAGTAAGGCAAAGTAGGCCTGGCAATGATATGAAGCTTACAAGCTGCTAGTATTTGAATATGTCCCCAACATTTCATGTGTTGGAAACATAATCCCCAAATTCATATGTTGATTGGAGATGGGAGGTAATTAGAATTAGATAAGGTAATCTGGATGAAGACGCCATTTTAGGACTGGTGGCCTTATAAGAAGAGAAAGAGAGACTTGGTCTGAGAAGCATACTTTTGCTCTCTCAACATGTGATGGCTTCTGCCATTTTATGACACAGCAAGAAGGCCCTCACCAGATGCCAGATCTTCTATCTTGGACTTCGCAGAAGAAGTGTAAGAAATACATTTAGTTTCTTTATAAATTACCCAGTCTGTGATATTCTGTTATAGCAACACAAAACAGACTAAGACATATGCGGAGCAGAAGTCTCTAGACACAAAATGGAAAAAATACCAAACTGCAAACTACATGAACTGAGCTTAATGGTTGAGATTTCAGCCTGAACAAGAAGCATGATGTGATTAAAAAAAAAAAAAAAAAAAAAAAAAAAAATCATACTTTTCTGGGCCAATGATAATTTAAAGTATAAATTTTGGCTCTTAAACCCCGTATTAATTTACACATGATGTTCTTTTTATAAAACACATGTAAGTACACTATTCCATTTGGCCTTTCCTTCCCTAAGCTTTTGTATGGTGTTAAAACAAAGTGGGAAATAAGTCTTAGACAGAGCAATAGGGAAGAGAAAGAAAAAGCATCCAAATAGGAAAAGAAATAAAACTATCTTCCCTGAAGATATGATTCTATATCTAAACAACCCTAAAGACTCTGTGAAAAAGCTATTAGAACTGATAAACAAGTTTAGCAAGGTTTCTGGATATAAAATCAATGTACAAAAAAAGTAGCATTTCTATATACCAATGATGTCCACGCTGAAAGTCAAATCAAGAACACACTACTTAATTTACAAAGTCATAAAGAAAATAAAATACCTGAAAATACAACTAACCAAGAAGGTGAAGGATCCCTACAAAGAGAACTACAAAAATGCTGACAGAAATCAGAGAAAACACGAATAAATGAAAAGCATTCCATGTTTATGGATTGGAAGAATTAATTTTGTTAAAATGACCATAGCGCCTAAAGCAATTAAAGGTTCAATGATATTTCTACCAAATTACTAAAGCCATACTTCACAGAATTAGAAAAAAAAAAAAAATTTAAAAGTCATATGGAACCAAAAAAGAGTCTGAATAGCCTAAGCAATCCTAAGTAAAAAGAACAAAGCCAGAGGCATTACACTACCTGACTTCAAACTATACTATAAGGCTATAGTAACCAAAACAGCATGGTACTGGTACAAAAGCAGACACATTGACCAATGGAACAGAATAGAAAACTCCAAAATAAAATGGCATACTTACAATCATCTGATCTTCCTCAAGGTCAACAAAAACAAGCAATGAGGAAAGGACCCCCTATTCAAAAAATGGTGCTGGGATAACCGGCTAGCCATATGCAAAGGAATGAAACTGGACCCTCACTTTTCACTATAAACAAAAATTAACTTAAGATGGATTAAAGATTGAAATGTAAGATCACAAACTATAAAAATTCTAGAAGAAAATCTAGGAAATACCCTTCTCAACATTGACCTTGGCAAAGAATTTTTGGCTAAGTCCCCAAAAGTGATTGCAACAAAAACAAAAATTGACAAGTGGGGCCTAATTAAACTAAAGAGCTTCTGCACAGCAAAAGAAACAGTAAACAGAGTAAACAGACAGCTTACAGAATGGGAGAAAATATCTGCAAACTATGTATCTGACAAAGGTCTAATATCCAGAATATATAAGGAAGTTAAACCAACAAGCAAAGCACAAATAACCACATTAAAACGGGCAAAGGACATGAACAGATACTTCTCAAAAGAAGACATACAAGCAACCAACAAACATATTAAAAAATGGTCATCATCACTAATCATCATAGAAATGCAAAATCAACACCACAATGAGATAACACCTCATACCAGTCAGAATGGTTATTATAAAAAGTCAAAAAACAACAGAAACTGGTGAGGCTGCAGATAAAAGAGAATGCTTATGCACTGTTGCACAATTAGTTCAGCCATTGTAGAAAATAGTTTGGAGATTTACCAAATAATGTAAAATAGAGCAACCCCATTACTGGTTATATACTGAAAGGAAAATAAATCATTGTACCAAAAAGACACACACATGCATATGTTCATCACTGTACTGTTCACAACAGCAACATCATGGAATCAACCTAGGTGTCCATTAATGGTAGACTGGATAAAGAAAATGTAGTACATATACACCGTGAATATTATATAGCCATAAAAAGAATGAAATCATATCCTTCATGTAATATGTATAGAGCTGGAGGACATAATCCTAAGTGAATTAACACAGGGACAGAAAACCAAATACCGCATGCTCTCACTTATAAGGGGGAGCTAAACACTAAGCATATATGGACATAAACATGAGAGCAATAGATGCTGTAGATGACTAGAGTGAGGAGGAAGGGAGGGAGGAAGGATCAGTTGAAAAACTACCTACTGAATACCATGCTCACTACCTGGAACCAATATACCCATGTAACAAACCTGTACATGTACCCTGTGTATCACAAATAAAAATTGAAAATAATCAAAAATGAAAAAAATCAAACAACTATTTAATCACATATGTTTAACTGTCCTTATTAAAACAGATAAAACAACAATCACCACCACCACCACAAAATAAAATGGGATAAAGGTGCCCTAAATATTTGCTGTACATTTACCAACTTTCCTATTGAAAGCATCAGGCATTGTAGATAAAAATCTTTGCTATACATCAGCATGTTTACTTAAAATAAAATAAATATGATGGCTACTCTTTCAATGTATATATATGATCTTAATCTATTTTTTACAAACCAATAAAGAAGACAACAAGGGTAATCCAAAGGGAAAGAGATATGTCTTCTGATCAAGCGAGGTCTAATTTTTAGATAAAATTCATTTCTGGAGGCTTCATCTTTAAGTCACAGCCAGAATTACATGACCTCTCAAACTAATGAATAAATGTGGCAAGAATTTTAAAGTGGAGTAAATTGTGGAGCAGATCATTTTTATTTCTGTCTATTACCTGAGTCAGAGGAAATAAAATTTTTAGAACTAATGAACCAAATTCATCAATAATTAATTTATTAATAGTGTCAAATTTTATGTTAAGCATATTGTAAGTCTCTCATATGCTCACAATATGCTGAATATGATCATTCCAATCTCTATTAGCTTTTATTTTTAAGAAAAGAGAGAATTCTTTTATGAAGCTAGGCCAGATATCTCATAAATGCACTTGTTAACTTCATTCGAGAAGTAATAAACATCGTATCAAAGAGGAAATCAGAGTATGTAGTTCCCTGCAAGGGAAACACTATTAGTAGAGGAAGATACCACATCTGCTGACTTTTTTCTTTTCCCTTTTATGTAAACAAAAGCACCCTCCAAAGATCAAACCTGACCTAAGAGTTTATCCAGAAGTTCTAAAGCCACATGGCCTTCAAGAGGTTGCAGGAAATCTCAGTCCTGGCAGAGCTAAGACACCTAACGGGGATACACCTAACCATCTGGGACTTCAAAGCTCTACCAAAATGATCATGACCCTCTGCTGACTTAGGTCCCCCAGTGGCACATATTACAGAGTAAAAGGTAGGTTCCACTTTAAGTCCATGAAGCAGCATTCACTCTCTCCATGCTTTGACATGACCATGTCCCATACAGTCTCTGAGATCAGCCCTACCCCCTGACCTGCTATCCCTAGATACCTACCTTGCCACTAGTTCTGACACTTCAACTGTTTTTCTGCCTCTCACTTTCAGTTATATTTTGACCACATTTACACCTAATTTTTTTCCAACCATGTGACCAGTGGTGGTCAGTTCAGTTCTGGAATCAGAGTCATTATAGAATAGCAGACACTGCTGTTTAGATAGCACAGGACAATGGAATCTGAGGAATGATCAGGTCAAGCTCCAGGCACCTGAGAATCCTTCCAGTGGCTTCTCTTGGCCGCTGCTGTTGCTGCCTCCTCCCAGGCCCAGCATACCCAGACTGCTTTCATGCAGCCTGAACCACACGTCCCTTAGCAATCCCACAGTGCCTCAGGTTGACCGGAGAAGACAGTACCAAGAGTCATGCCTTTTGCTATTTCTTCACAGTGATTAAAAGTCGAAGGACGCCTAATAAAACTGAGAAAAAGAGTTGGAAGGAAACTTCTGCATGATTCTTTCTAAATCAGGAAGCTGACTTATTTCCAAGGTAGCCTGTGGAGTTTCTTTCCATCCAATGAATGTTTACTTTTATCAAAATAAGATACTTACGTAGTTAAAAATTTAAAAATTTAAATAGTGCCAAAAGGCTTATACCAAAAACAGCAGTCTCTTGTATAATTCTCTCTTTCCCTCTGCAGGGCTCATACACAAATAGAAATGACTTTAATTTCTTAAAATTGTTTCTTCTGGTATTCCTATTTATATTTGCTATGTCGTATGTATATACTATATCTCTTAATTATTCAATTTTAGATGTTCCCTATGACTTCCTATTATGATGATGAAAATTTTAGCACCTCCTTTCCTTCCAACATTAAAGCACAATTATTTTTTCCAACCACTTTCAGTGTCTTCATGCCTTTGTCAATGTTTTTCTTTGTTTGTTTCTGATACAAGTAGCATAATTACATTTTTTCTTGTACATCTTATTTTTTTTTCCCTGAAGTCAATTGATACTTCCTGTTAAAATTTGATTGATTTTCTTGCAACTATTGGCTAAGTCTTCCTACACTCTTCAATGGCTCTGTAAAATTCTCATAAAATACCACAATTTCCCATGTTTGTGTGTTCCCAGGACACCCCTCCTGAAGCTCCCTGACTACCAGAGTTCACTGTGAACTGCCGTTCCCTAGGCCCGCCATATCCCTTCAGTCTTAAGACTGCCATTATCCTCAGCAAACTAACACAGGAACAAAAAATCAAACATCGCATGTTCTCACTTATCAGTGGGAGCTGAACGATGAGAACATATGGACAACAAACACTGGGGCCTGTTGGAGGGGAGTGTGGGGGAAGGGAGATCATCAGGAAGAATAGCTAACGGATGCTGGGCTTACATAGCTAACGGGCTTACACAGCTAATGGATGCCGGGCATAGATGCAACATCTAGGTGATGAGATGATCTGTGCAGCAAACCACCATGGCACACGTTTACCTATGTAACAAACCGGCACATCTGGATATGTACCCCTGAACTTAAAAGTTGAAGGAAAATAAATAAATAATACATCAATGACATAAAATAAAATTAAAATTAATTGTTTGTGTATTGGCAAAAAGTTTGTAAGAAGTCTTCCTTTTGCTGTCATCTAAGTATTCCCATCCTGCCCTCTCCCACAACTCCACCCTGCCCCTGTACACCCACTTCTGTTCTTAATTAGTTCACTATCTCATCTAGGTGGAGCATATCCCTGTGGCTTCCTAACAAGGGGAGGATATTGTCTGAAAATGCTGTTTTTTCAATCCTTATAGTTGATTAACTGGCTGTATATAAAATCCAATGATGAAATTTATTTTCGGCCCACATTTTGAAATCGTGATTGCACTTTGTCAGCACTGATAATTGGATGTAATTCTTATTCTAGAGCTTTTCAGGTAACCTGGTCTCTCTCTCAGGATCTTCTACTTATGCTTAGATACTAGACATATCTATGCTAGTATACATTGATGTGGGTCACTTTTCTGGGCATTCAATGGGTTAGCAATGGGTCCTGATGATCCAATGGCTCCATATTTATATATATATTTCTTTTTACCAAATTTCATATTTAGTCCTCTCCCAAGCATTTCGTCTAATTGATGAATTTAATTCCTCAGCCTTTCCCAGGTTTTGTGGGAGAGATGTGGCTTCTCATCAGTGTTCCCACACTGTGAAGTCATTTGCTGTTTCTGCATCCATTGTGTACCCTTATATGTATACTGTGGTTTGAGACTACAGATGTCCCCTGATTTCATCATAATTGGAGTTTGGATTCTTTTATGTTGTTTTTGTCATCTTAAATCTGAAAGTACTGTTTCATTTTTTGAATAGCTTTATTCACTGGAAGATTCTTTACTGTACTGCCCCCAAAGCTACCTGTCTGTATTTCTATTCATTGGTCCTGGATCTACCATATAAAGAAAGGCAGAACAATTCTACAGTGCTTTTCCATGACAGTTCTTTAAACATCTGCAGATGTTAGCAAGGCTCTCCATCCTTTTTCTTCAAGCTAAATACCCCTTGTTCCTTAACTCTTCCTCTGTGGGTTTTTTGTTTGTTTGTTTGTTTGTTTGTTTGTTTGTATTGATGGAATTTTGCTCTTCTTGCCTAGGCTGGAGTGCAATGGCATGATCTTGGCTCACTGCGTCCTCTGCCTCCTGGGTTCAAGCGATTCTCCTGCCTCAGCCTCCCAAGTACCTGGGATTACAGTCACCCACCACCACACCTGGTTACTATTTTTTTTTTTTTTTTTTGTATTTTTTAGTAGAGACGGGGTTTCACCATGTTGGCCAGGCTGGTTTCAAACTCCTGACCTCAGGTGATCTGCCCACCTTGGCCTCCCAAAGTGCTGGGATTATAGGCGTGAGATACCGTGCCCAGCCTCCTCTGTGGTTTTTAAGATCTTTCCCTAAACACTTCTTCTTCTAAGAATGCATGCTAGTTGACTAACATCCTTTATAATTTATACAAAAAAAGAGCTGTAGCTAATGTTTCAAAAGTGGACAGATTAATAGAGAATTCAAGTAGTTTATTATCTATCACAATTGAGTTGTCATCCTGTCATGACTGGAAAAACGAAAGCTTTCTCTCCACCTGACGCCCCGTGCCCTACACAGATCTACTTGAAGATGATAGTCAAAATCTAAGAATGTAATTAGGCCCCTAACGGTGGTGGTTTGAAGTTCAGCTGGGTGAAAGATCGGACATTGAGATACATATGGAACACACATTTGCCTGTACATTGATAGGAAAAGGGGTAGTTAGAAAGTTATTGCTCTTTCTTCTTAGGTTGAGCTAGCATAATCTATGATAGCCATATTTTATCACCGAGAAGTCAGTACATGTCTAATACAATTGAGATTGGGAAGACAAACTGGGAAAATAAATAGCATGACTGCAATTCTCCAGTGTGGAGCAACTGCCTTGACTCAACACTTGCCTTGAACAGCTTTTTTTTTTTTTTTTTAAGTTGTGGTTAAAAAACACATAATGTTAAATATATCATCTCAATAATTGTTAAGTGTTCAGTACTGTAGTGTTAATTATGTGCACATCGTTGTGCAGCAGATCTCTAGAAAAGCCTGGACAGCTTTTTTAAGTTGCATGGACTGTCCTGCAGGAACTCTGAAGCTCTAGTCCAGTGTGTATAACTCGGGTTTGGAAACGAGCCCTGCTGGAGGAAAGGCAAGGGTGCATGCTAGAGTAGAGCAGGTTGGGCGGTACACAAAGGCACCAGGTGGAGGGACAAGCAGGGTGGAACTCAGTTCTTGCTCTACTTCATAAAATCCACGTCAAGGATCACCCAGAGGAAGGGAGAGCTTTTTTTGTTCATACATGAAGACATGTGAGAAAATTCAGGCAAGGGAGCAGGGCAGACAAGCAGAGAAATAGTGAGGGGCTGCTAGGTAGAATTTAATTTCTTGGGTGCTTTTCATTTCAACTTAGGCATAAGTAATAATTAATGTACTTTTTTAAAGTTTTTATCCTATCCCACACACTAATTTTCTTCAATTGAGCCAGCCCTTCTGTCAAGCCTTACAAGCCTCTCTACAGTAATGGTAAAAATTTAAATGAACTGGGAATTCAGTGGAAATTTAGCTACCTCCCTGTTTACCTTTCTATTGGTGCCCAAGTCAATGTCCTATCAAGACCACTGTGTCACAGGAAGTGATTAGCAACAAAGACTGCGGGAACCCCTGGTAGAGCTGGGAAGCAGCAGAACCAGTACTGGAATGATGTAATTCCCATGAGGGCAGGGATTTTGGTCAGTTTTGTTTACCAACATATTGCATGCAATTTTAGCAATTCCCCGCACAGAACAGGTTCTTAATGCTCTGTTTGAATTTTATTTATTTTTACTCTTGCTGTCACCCCAGGCTGGAGTGCAGTGGCATGATCACAGCTCACTGCAACCTCAAACTCCTGACCTCAAGCGACCTTCCCACCTCAGCCTCCTGAGTAGATGGGATTACAAGCATGAGCCACTGTGCCCGGCTGCTAAATATTTTTAGAACGAACAAATGATTCAAGGAATGTGATAATTTGTGGAACTGTATTAGAATTGCTATTTCAGATTATTAAAGAGAAATGATCCAAGAATCTGACCCAACATTTTATTCAATGATTTCTGCCGTGATATTCAAAAAGGATAGCATGATTCAATGTTTTAAAAGTCCAGTCTATAAAGAGAAATCAATTTTAACTAAATGCATTTCTTTTCTTTTTATTTTAAAGAAAGCCCAGGCTGGATACCAGTGACTTTTTCCCCTGAGGACTCACATACATGCTGCTTAAAAATCTCTTGATGAATATTGCTAGGCATCTTAATTAGGCAAACCAATCTGAGTTTCTAGAATTAATGTATTCCTATTTGTGAAAATTATGGCAAATCTAGAGTTTTGGGTCTATACTTAATTTATCTATGATATCTTAAATATTATCCTTAAGACTGCATCCACAAATTCTTTCAAATTTCAAAAACAAGTATGGTAAATTATGACTCGATTATACATGCCAATAGTAGAAATTTGCATTGAGAAATATTTTTGAATATTTAATATACATTAATATACTTTTGCCATGGCCAGCGCATCTTTTCCTTTAAAAGCTGCTTTACCTGATTATAATTTTTTTTCTGATTTTCTGATTTCTGATTTCGAACAGACATTCTTTACTGTCTCTTAGTGTCTCTCTTTACCAATTGCATAACCAATTTACACTCTTTCATTTGTTGACATTATTGCCTCATCCTATTGCCTCATCCCAAGGATTTGGGGAAGGATTTTTCCTTCACAATTAGATAATAATATTAATTGATGTAGGATGGTACAGCTAGAGGAAAAAGCAACTTAATACATACATTAGTCTGACAGTCTTCACAATAATTTTCTAAAGTTGCAAAGCTATTTAGAGCTTTGAGAATTACATAAGCCTCAGCCCAACTACATGGCAATGAAAGTAAGAATGATACATCAATTTTATAGATGAGGAGATGAAAATCCAAGAAAGCAAACGGTTTTTTCTAGAGTTGCATTGCTTGGTAGGAGATGAACACAAATTTTTTGACTCTCAAAACAGTGTGATATTTGGCAAGTTTTTCAACTTCTCTGAGCTTCAATTAGTTCACTAAAGATTGAGCTAATAATGTCTAATACAGAATTCCTTACAGCTTAATTGAGATGACATATAGAGTAGTCAACACAATGCCTTAGATATAGTAAGTGCTCAATAAATGCAGTTATTTTCATTTTTATCAATGCCTCATGAACAGTATAATGTTCTTTCTTTTTATTCCGTAGTTGGCAAACTATAGCTCTGAGTGACAACTAGCCCACCACTTGTTTCTAACTTGACTTACGAGTGAAGAATGGTATCTATCTTTTTAATGGCTAAAAATTCAAAGAATTGATCCAGGACACCAGAAACCAGTATGAAATTCAAATTTAATTGTCCATAAATAAGTTATATGGGAACACAGTCACACCTATCCGTTTACATATTGTCTATAGCTGTTTCCCACAACAGCTGAATTGAACAGCCACAACAGAGACTATACGGCCAATAAAGCATAAAATATTCACTGTCTGACCCTTTACAGAGAAAAAGTTCTCTAATCCCTGTTCTTAATAATCCACAGTATTCTGGTGAGCTATGCAAAAGTCAGGGTTGCTTCTCCTTTCTACCTTATTTGTATATACCCGTTCCAATTCTTATTTGCAGGAAAATGAGAAAAAAAGTATGACATAGGAAAGACTAAATAATTGCCATTATTAGGGAAAGTTATGAAGATCTGCGATATACTCGTTGTCTTTTGTGTTCAGCTATTTTATCTCAGTTCCTCCCTTCTGCCTTCTGGGATTCGGCAAAGGAGAAAGAGAGAAATCGGGCCAGTTCAAGTTCAAAAGCTATTAATCAGACGAGAGCATAGGAACCAGGTACTTCTTCCTCCTCCAGTATGTCTGGAATTCAAGCAAAGTAATAGCAGAAGAGATGAGGCAACACTATTGAGCAAAATGCAGTGTCAACAATAGTCCTGAAACCACTTAATCTTCATCCCATTCTCATTCCCACCAGACAAAAATAAGGAATAAATCAAATAATATCAGTCGAGAGACTGCCATAGGTTTTCTCATTTCAAACAAAGGTAAAACTAAGCTAGAGTTATCATTCCACTTTACAGCTACACACAGCCAAAGTAAGTACACGGAGTGCCTACTTTTGTATACCACTACTTTAGAAACAATATCTAGCCTTTAAAACAAAAAGGAGAAAATGAGGGCATTTTACGAATAATACAACATCTCTTTTCCTCTTGTTCAGCTAGCAGCACTGTATATGGTTATGTTTCATGCAAAAAGGCATTATTTTGCTAAAAATACATTCAGCTCATAAAGCCTGTGGATAAACAATAGCTCAAACTGAAAAGGAAAACAAAAAAATAATGGAAATATTCATGTGGGGTATTAAGTCTCCCTAGACTTTTCTCTGAAAGTAGAGGATGTTTATATCACTAAGCAAGAATATGTTTACTCACAGACAGCTCATATGCACACACAACACACAGACACATATCACACACACAAACATACACACACCTACTTTCTCCTCTTACACCAGGTTTGAAAGCTGATTGGCTTGTGGCTGAAACTAATTTACAGGCCCTGCAAACACCTCTGTGGCATCTTTTATTAAAAAGAATTGAGGTAATAAAAATAAAATATTTGACCTAAATGTTCTCACTAGGTATAATGTGTCTCCCACCACTCAAAGCACTCTCCACTGGGTGGAAATGGAAACACTTCCATTCACTATCCCTCTCTCATGACTAACAAATATAACATTTCTTCCTACAAACAGAAGATCTGTCCTTCATACATATCCCTAGACAGTTCAAAATAGGTGTAAGCACTTTCTCATAAAGGTTTGAGCTAGTAATTCAGTGTAAGCATGTTAGAAATACAGTATTTTTAAACATGAAATATGTGAGATAATCATTATTCGTAATAATGTGGATAAAAGCAATAGCAACATTATGGAAGGATGTACTTTTCATCTTCATATGATAAGGCAACTGTGAAGTCTCTTCCATTTTTTTTTTTTTTTTGTTTTTTAAATAATGCCTTAGAAGAAATGTAACTACTCAGAATTAATCAGGCAGAAGCTGACAAGCTCAAAGATACAGTGCCTAACGTCTTCCCACCAATTCTGCAGGATGATTCAGAAAACATCATTTCTCCTGATGCAAACAGGTTTTCAGAATTCAAGAGGGATAAATATTGGGATTCTTTCCTCACCAAGCTCTACTCTGGGGAAAAATGGCCAGTCGAATGTTAGCAGCCAATCAGTGCCATTCTTGACACATAATAAGTGTCCAAATCAGAACCATTCCGCTGTCTCCTCTCCCCTGAATGCCCACCCCTGACCGGGTGTTTTCTGTTCTTGTTAATGTCTCTGTCATTGTCCCAGTTCCCCATCTGGCCTCACAAAAGGGGCTGCAATACCTTTGAATTTGTGGCTTTAATATTTCTCCTGCTCTTCCTTGTTTTGGTCTGGCTCTGTACGCCCCCTACCCCATCCTATCTCTCCATTACCACTTCCTGCTGAGAATATTGCAAGTGTCTTCTAACTTGTTTCTGTCCTCTGTAAAATATGCCCACAGTTGCTGAGCTTTGGCATACTGCAGCAGTTGCTCCTGCTCAAAAACTTTCAATAGACCCCCACTGCCGACAAGAAAAATGCAATCTCCTTAGCCTATATTCATTATTATTGAGTAGTAACAGCCAAAATTGGCTTTGTTTTGGATTGCCAAGTACTTTATCATATTACCCCTCATCCCTACAGTAACCCTGTCCAAGATGCATCTCATCCCCATATTACTGACAGAAATATTGAGGCTCAGAAGAGTGCAATGACTTTCCCATTTCCCCGAGTCCTTGGAATATCTTTTATGTACTCAATATTTCTTATGTATTTATTAAATAAGTAATTGTTTTTTCTTATTCCCCTCTCTGTCTCTTTTCATAGTAATTTTAAAGCAGATGATGTTAGGACTTGTTTCTTTGTTAAATTCTTCATCCTTAGATAAAATGATCTTTGAGTAACTATTAGAACTCTCCTGGTGCTAGGTTTAAATGTAAGAGCTGTCACCTTCCCTAGGGTCAAAACCCTCTCGATTCAAGATATAGATAGCACTTCATTAGTCGATATGGTAATTAAAAGCCCCAGCTGTAATGTATAAGGACCAGTATAGGAAATACAATTTATCTTACTTTTCATTTTTATTCCACTCTGGACTCCTAATTGAAATAGAAATCATCAGATAAGCAGATAAAACTATAACAAGTCAAGAGTATCAAGGACTCTCTTCAAATTGTTATTCAATTTGAGAAAGGAAAAGACAATTATTATCTTTGGCCAGGAAGGCTGCCATGATTTCTAAACCTGTTCTGCCATCTCTCATAGAAAAAGAGAACAGATCTAAAGCCATAGTCCTTATATATCAATATATTTTGATCAAGATGAACTATATCAATATTAATTTGCAAAAATTGTCATTAAATAGACAGGTATATAGTAACTCTTTACAAAAATGGTATAATTTTCTGAAGATTTATTTTCTTATTCTTTGAGAAGTTATCCTGAATTATCCTTATAAAAATTACAGTATATGAATTGCAAGTTAAATAATATATTTTAATTTAATATAGTATGTAAAGGTATACACAATTTTATGAAAGTTTACTGCTTAAAGCACTTTGTAGCTTCTTAAATTTTTGAACCATTTTGAATGTTTATTTATGAAAGCATAGATAAAAGATTTAAGACATTTAAAGTGGCTGAACAGGGTGTGAAAACTGAGAAACCAGAACACAGATCTCATGAAACATTGAGAGATAAAGAAAAGTAAAAACAGAAATAAAGCTCTACTCAACATCACAGAAAGAGAAGAAGGAATATAAATCAGATGAAAAGGAAAACAATCATATACAAGTTCCCACCTACTTACTAGGGGTACTAATCAACATGCTGTAATCAAAGAGATAAAAGTCAACATAGGAATATTTATTACAGCTTTCAGAAGAGCAACTTGAACTACTGGGGCAAGAGTGAAACACTGAAATAAACATAGTACACTGTATAAACATGACGTAAGAAATCAAATGGCATAATGTAACTACAATCACTTGATCTAACTAACAATCGGTGTGCATTACCACAACACTTGGGCATTTTTAGAATGTTATATTACTGCAAAATTGTACACGAGAAAGGTCCATAATTTAATGTTTAATGATTTGCCACAGAGTAAGCTCTCAAATCCTTGTTGAATATTAATTGACGTGGTAAATCCCCAAATGGCTTGAGGAAGGACATGTGTTTAGAGAAGATACACAGGATCAGGGTGTCTAGAGTTCAACGGCATTGAAACAATGTAAGGAGCTATCTTCAGAGCCCACTCAAGCTGGAAAGTCTCTCGAATTGTCAAAAGGAAGAGTTGGCTACAAGATACATATTTCCACAACCTCACTGGATGGTGTATCAGGATGGGTGTGGTGGAGAGGAAGACAGTGCAGTAGAACTGTGCAGACAAGTAATGTGTAGACAAAGCATGTGCTTCTTAACGAGAGTGCTGAAAGAATAAAACAGATATAAGTACTATGGCTAAACTTAGAAATGGCATTGATAGAGACTGTATAAAGAATGCAACTGTAGAAAAAGTCACAGGAACCCCTCTGTGTAGTAATAAAGGGTTTAGTTAAGGCAAAAAGTATGCCAATGCAGGAAATATACAGATTAGGACTGAAGAAGTTACCAAAGCTACATCCGTTGGGGTGTTGTTCACTTTCCTAGTGAGGTGGGTGAGAGGTTAATAGTTGACATAGTTCTGTATACACATGGACTCACACAGACATGCCCACAGAAAAGCACACACTTGGTCTTTCTCTACGTGTAATTACACTGTGTGTATTACCCATATACAATATGGATTATGCCTCTCAATTCATGCTTGTCAGCGTCCCTGTGTACCATGTTAGTTTATGGTGTGCACAAAGGCATTTAGTAGGAGGGGGTGCAAGTGGATCTAAAATTCAACCATCTTCTTTTCACCAAGCCAGTAACTGGAGCCAGCACAGGTGTCCTGGCACAGATGTTGCTGAGCCAGGCGAAAGCAAAGACTCTCTAAATGGTCATCCAGAGGGGTCCTTTCCATGATTCATAAAAAGGCCCCAAATGTGCAAATGGCAGTTCTAATCCTTTCTGTGTTTTATAACATACAATGTTGGAATTCCTCTAGGGTGGTATGTTAAAAGTATATTTGCACCAAATTTTCTCTGACTGACAAGCTCTGTGTAGTCAGGATTCTGTGGCAGAGGGACCAGATCAGGTAAGCAGCATACCTGACCATATTGGATAAAGGTGCTTATTCCTCTCTGGGCAATGAACTTCAAAGAAATAAAGTAAGAAAGAAAATACACAGCTCCAAAAATATAAAATATCACAAGAATGCCCACTCAGTGTCTGTAAAAGTAGGAATTGGGCATCTATGACCTGGGCGCCTGCCCACCACCCCAGATTTTATTATTCTTTCAAGTCCCTGCTTGTACTCACTTTTACCTCCTCAACCATCTGGGACTCTTAGTACCATGTGAGTCAGTTTCATTTTCATAACTATATTTTGTTCCCTGAAGGTCTTTCAGAGACATAAAGTATCTGGACATACTTTTCCTCCTTAAAGATGATGGCAAGGAAAGGGCAATTTTTAAACCAAATGGGAAGAATTTCTGACGGTGAAACTTCAAGCATTATGGTACACAAGTGAGAATCTTGGTGGGTGAAAGATTCTTTCCCCAAACCCACATTTACCTTCAAGTAACCTCTCGTAGGCAAATTGGGAATCCACACATGCTAATTTTTAATAAGACCACACTAAGGCCTTCGGCTCTTCCATGCCTCTGGTATAAGGTGATCTCTACCAAGAATGCCCACTCCCTCTTCTTTCCCACCTGACTAACTTCCGTCTACTGTTCAGGTCCCTTCTTACATATGACCTCTTCTCTGTAGCTTGTCCTCTTCTCCCCAGACCACCTCAAGGCCTAATGCCTTCCTCCCTTGTCTGCATTCACCTAGCACTTGATACATATTTTAGCACACTACTTAATGATTCATAATTATTTATCTCTCTATCTCCCCAGCTGGATAGCTGGCTGCAAACAAGCATACTCTTTTTAATCTCTGTTACAGGCAGTGTGCTAGATAACAGAGAAACATTTATTGCAATGAAGCCTATGCAATGCAATATCAAGTGTTATTTTTTAATATTTACAATTTGGTGATATTTTTCTATCCAAATTGCCATTTCACATGGGTCCTCAAGTAAAGCACAAACAGCATAAAGTAAGGAAAATCAAGACTTGGACTCAAGAATAAAATAAACTGTGTATTTGAACAAATCTCTCCACCTCATTGTCTAGTTTCCCTATCAGCAAAATCAGTACAGTCATTTTGGAAAAACTCCTGAGTTTATACATACATATGTTCCAGAACCCCAGTGGACACCTGAAACCATGGATAATACTGAACCCTATGCATACTGTTTTTTCATATACATACATACGTATGATGAAGTTTAATTTCTAAATTATGCACAGTCACAGATTAACAACATTAACTAATAACAAAATGGATCAATTGTAACAATAAACTGTAATAAAAGTTATGTAAATGTGGTGTCTCTCCTTCTCTCTCTCTTTCTCAAAATACTGTAATATTTTTGGACCATAGTTAACCCCAAGTAACCAAAGCCACTAAAAGTGAAACAAGGGATAAGGGCAGAACTACTGTAACTGTAAATCTACAACAGGATTTCTCAGCCTTAGCACCATTGATATTGTGGGTCAGATAATTCTGTTTGTGGGGAGCAGGGAGTGGAACCGTCCAGCGCATAGTAGGATGTTTAGTAGCATCCTTGGTCTCTACCCACTAGATGCCTGTAGCACCCACCCAGCTGTAACTGTCAAAAATATTACTAGACATTGATAAATGTCCCCAGTGGTGGCGAGAAGATTCTTAAAATTGCCCTAGGTTGAGAAGCACTGGTCTAGACCAGAAGTTTCCCATACTTTTGAGCATCAGAATACTTTTTCCTAAAGAAATATTAAATAGCACTCATTATATAAATGTAGACAAATTGCAGGGCTCTGCTTGAAAGGGGTAGAGAGAGCACTGCTGAAAACTCTCTACTTTTTATGATTCTCAGATTTTAAAGAAGCACAAGTGAATATGCTCAGAACATATGCCAGACAGTGCTTTGCAGTTTCTCTAGGATATTTACCATTAAACATTGAGATTTGAAAAGATCACGCTGAAAATATACACAAAAAGTTTAACATCAGTCACACAATGGAAGACTGTAAAGTCAAAATACATTTTCTTTTACCCACAGAAGGGAATCCTCTGCTATAGTAACAATAAAGGAAGAAAATAAGTCACATGTCTCTGGCATTTAAAAAATGTTATTAATTTATACACAAGATTCACTAGGCAATAAACCTCTTAAAAGGCTGACCTAAGTGAAGGTTTCACATCTCCAAATTTATTTTGCAAAATTTATGTTTATGAATTTTATCAATTGCTTGACGTTGAATATATATTTATATGCGTGAATGTATATATCCCATGTATGTATCTGTATGTGCATAAATATGTCATATAGTTAATGTAATTTCTTTTACTAAATATATATATACCAACTTTCTAGCAATAATAACCTTAATTTAGATAAAAGAGATCTAAAACTTATCACTCATGAATTTAAAATACAAATTATATATGAAAATATAAAAGGAAATTACCACTAGGCAAACATATATATTCTTTCATTCACTATAATACAAAATACTGTAATATTTTTGGACTGCATGTTAAAAGTTTTAATCATTGACTTCTCTCTGTTACCAGAATAAGAGATTTTAATGTAAAATCCTTAAAATTTTTTGCTAATATTTAAAAGTTTGCTCTAAATTAAAAACTTAGCCAACATCCAAATAAATACGATAATTTAGTTCAAAATTACTCCATGTTTGATAATTGAGAAGAACAAAAATTAAAATTAACACAGCAGAATTGGCAGATGTACCTAATTAGAAGGCAGTAGATAAAAATCCAGAATGGAGAGTTTAATTTAACATTCTAACTGTAAAAATTCAGGGGAAATATCAACATTGGCACCCACATTAACTTTCTCTCTGCCTATGGAGACCCAGAGCAAATAAGTACTAGGAGAAAGGATTTCACTTTCCATATAGGTAAACGATAAGAAAATGTTCAGAGATGCTAACACTTAAGAGAAATTGAATGATCCATGAGTTCAACTGATTACAATCACCTTATTCCAAGTTTGGGGGGAAAAAAATCTAATAACCAAGTTATAATCTTTTAAGCTACTAATGTCAAGTAATAAATTTTTGAACCTATCTGCTTTTCAACTAGATGTTTAATCCTTGGGTAAGCAATATTTCAAAATAAACATGCAGATTAGAACTCACCCACTTGTCAAACGTAGCAGAAAAAAGCCTCTCTGCTAAGCTGGAGAAAGACTAATTGTCCCCCAGGGAGCTATGACAAGCTCTCCAGATTTCTCTTCTGTGTTTCAGATTCTAGATGTCTGGACACAACTGTTCTCTATTTCCCTCCATTTATTTCACCAGTGCTTCCTCTGCATGGAGTGTTTTCTCTAAGGGTAACTACAAATATTATTGACCAGTAATACCCACTGGCCTCTGCTGTGTGTGAAGGGCTGCAGAGAGGGCAAGGGCACACACATCCTTAGGACCCAGAAGTTAACATCACAATTAAGCCCATGGTTTAGGTTTTCATAGCAGTAACATACGGTGATGGTCTAAAATGGATAATAGCGAATTCTAGTCGCACTTTCAAACAGGAAACCAGTCAATTTAGGCAAGTTCTACATTATAAAAGGGGCAACCTATAAATGCTATGACTGCTGACTTAGGAAACCCCAGAAACAGTCTCAGAGTCAATAAAATCATTGTAGGTAAAAGTGGTTCCCCAGGAACCCAATACAAGAAAATACGAAAGGAGGCAAATTAAGAGCCAACCTAAGAAATATGAAGGCACTTAAAACCCTTTAGTTACTCCCCATTGCCTTTCAGAATCAAAATCAAAATCTCTCAATATGAACTACAGGGTCCTTCATGATCTAACTCCATAGCAACCTCTCATCCTCTACAGCAGGAGTCAGCACACTTTTTTCTGCAAAAGGCCAGATAGCAAATATTTCAGGTTTTGTAGACCATATGGTCTCTGTTGCAACTACTTAGGTCTGCTATTGTAGCATGAGAGTAGTCACATACAACATGAAAATAAAGTGGGTATGGCTGTGTCCTAATAAAACTTTATGAACATTGAAATTTGAATTTCATATATTTTTCACATATCATGGTATATAGTTCATTTTTTAATTTTTAAAAAATCACGTACAAATGTAAAAAGGCAGGCCATACAAAAGCAGACAGCAGTCAAGACTTGGTCCACAGGTCATAGTTTGCACTGCAACCCCTGACTCACTCAGTCATCATCTCTGATTCCACAGAATGAAAGACTTTCAGTACCCCATTCATGCCATGCTTATTTTGGGTATAGGGACCTGTCCTTGTTACCACTCTTGCAAAACTCTTTCCACATCCGTCTTTTTTTCTGAGACAGAGTTGTGCTCTGTCTCCCAGGCTGGAGTGCAATGGTACGATCTTAGCTCACTGTAACCTCTATCTCCCAGTTCAAGAAATGCTCACGCCTCAGCCTCCTAAGGAGCTGGGATTACAGGCATGCACCATCATGCCTGGCCAATTTTTGTATTTTTAGTAGAAATGGGGTTTCACCATGTTGACCAGGATGGTCTTGAACTCTTGACCTCAAGTGATCCGCCTACCTCAGCCTCACAAAGTGCTGGGATTACAGGTGTGAGCCATCATGTCTGGCCTATATCCCTCTTTAACAAACTGATTTCAGTTCGTCTTTCAGGAGTCATTAACTTTCCTCAGATGCCTTCCTGGCTTCTTCATATGTCCTGAGGCCGCTTCAATATGCCTGATAATTCTAGATTTTCACCATCATAGGACCAGTGAGATCGTGTCTAGTCCTAGATTCAGTATGGGCTGGGTCAGAATTGCTGTCCAGTAGATCTCCTGTGCCTAGACACTAAGTTGGTGCTCAATAAATATTGTTGAATGCATGACTAAAGGTGGGATCTGAAGAACATTACAGTGACAAACTGACCTAGGTACATCGGTAAGAACGTTAGACTAGCCTTTGGGGTGCTAGGGGGCTTTCTGCAAGGTCAGGTTTAGATGCATGATCATAGCTGTTCAGATGCAGCAGTATGGCATAAGTCCCTGACATCAAATTGTCTGATACCTGGATCCACCACTCACTATGTGATTCTGGGCAGGTAGTATAAGTGTTCTATGCCCAATTTTCTCATTTATGGGATACAAGTGGCACTGTTTCATAAGAACTAAATGTGTTCATACTAGTGGAACATAGTGGTTGACATGCAATAAGCTATCAACAAATCATAGCTATTATTAGTACTGATGTCAGACAAAAAGGACTCTATTCTCATGGATTCTAAAAACTAAAAGTGGGAACTCATATTTTGTTTTTCATGAATACATTTCTTGACTAACTCCACAAACAACTTGTCCAAGCAGAACCAATCTGATTAGGAAAAATGGAACAAAAAATAGACAACAGATTTCTCCTCCATACTAGTCTGCAGCTACACAAACACATTTATGATTCTCTAGATATGAATATGTAGTGTGTGCCGTTAGATTTCTCATATGGCACTGAAATTCTCTGACTGAGGGTACAGAGCTGATGATTCAGTACAACAGCCTAAGCAGAGACAAGAAGGAATGCTGCCTTCTCTATACCACATCCTAAATTTCCCTTTCCCACCTCTATTCCCCCAATTCCCTGGGTGGTGTTAATAAACAAGAGCCGTGACAAACATGGGGTGCTTTGGATTGAATATGTCCTTAATATTCTATCATGCTGTCTTATAGCCTTGCCGCCATTTGTTCATTTTGTGGCATCCCAATTGCTACTTTTTTCTTTTCTTTTCTTTCTTTTTTTTTTTTTTTTTTTGCCATTCTAAGGAGGGCAGGCAGGCAACAAGGCTGTCTTTAGGCCCCTTGATCTCAGGGGGGTCGAGTCCCCATGGCTGATATTGGGAAAGAAGGGACCAGAGATGGCCATTTCTGTATGGTAACTAACTACTGAAGCCTGGCCCTCTTGGCATGCCCATTATTTCCACAGGCCCCATCTGTCTCTCTCTCTCTCGGGCTGTAGTTATGGCTAAACAGAAGAGTATCAGCATCAGAAATCTATGATAGCAAATCTTACTATTCCCGTAGGTAGCAAACCTTACTATTCCCTTAGGCCATAGGAATGAAAAATGCAAGTTATAATGTTAAAATTTCAAAATAAATTTTATGATGAGTATAATACTACCTACAATACTTTGATGATTATTGCATAGATATGTTATATTCATAACTAGCTACACTGAAATTCTCACTAGCAAGATTAGTTAATTGCTATCATTGCAAATGGATACAAGTTATATATTGATTACATTTGAATAATGTAATGTGTCCCTGTCTTCAGCAAAACTATTCTCAGTTACTATGTTACAAGAAAACCAAATACCTCCTGAACTCCTGGCAGCATCTTGCCCTTCCTCACCTGTTACCAGTATAAAATATATATGTATTATATTATATATAAAAATATATGCGATATATAAATAGATGTATTATATATACATATATAAACTCATATGTATACAAATATATATATATATACACACACACATACAAACGTGTGTGTGTGTGTGTATTTTTTTGTTTTTGGACTAAATTTTCATCGGAAAATATTTCCTGGCTTTTAGGATCAAATTTTTTTAGTTTATTTAAAAAGAAAAAAATACAAAAAAAGATCCCCCTAAAAAGGTCCAGGGTACTGTTGGGGTGTCTAATATGGAGGGTCTTTTTGAAAGATCTCTTAACATAAAATATTTTAATTAAAAAAAGAACTTTGCAAAGTTGGCTCCATATGGGAATACCCCACTTCCTTATCCCATTATGCTACAAATATGGATCTTTGTATAATTTTTAGAGAGAGACTTTGGCCTTGAATTTAAGATAAATTTCACTATAATATTGTTTATAATTAGCAGCTAATATTAAGCCCTTACAGTGTACTAAGTACCAACATATCCACTTATCTATCACCTATGTGTAAAATGTATTCCTTAAAACAAAAACAATGAGGTATGTGTTTTTATGATCCTCATCTTATTGATGAAACAGGAACAAAAATTGAAGTGAATTCTCCAAGGTCACAGGGCAAGTAAATGGCAGAGCCTTGCTGTTGCTCATCAGTCTATATTTCCCTACTTTGATTTATAATTTCATTCATTATTATGATTTTAATTTGGAAAATTTATGAAAACTAGCTTGTCAGTATGCTCTACAGGCATATGAGAAAGGTGGCTTTTTAGTTTTTTAGTTAGTACTATATTTTATAGTACAAAATTTATTTAAGTTACTGAGCCAAATCACAATCTAACAAATAAGTCCCGAAAATGTATCAGTTCACCAAAACTCCTGGTCACCACTCAATTTCATCACATAGGAAGATCAAATAGAATTAGATGCTTTCTGCTCACTTTTGATAAACTTCAGCAAACGTTGACAGGCTAGGAGAAGACTGCCCTTTACTGCTGTATTGCTGAGATAAATATCCTCAGGAAAGTCTTCCTAGCCAATCTGATCTTAGTTTCCTGTTTCCAAAATGGGGATTACGTTTATCAGGGCCAAAGTGTGGAACAGGCTACATTTATCTCAAGATCAGATATATACCATGCACCCATATGCACACATGTACACACATACACACATTCCCTTTTGGTTTCTTGCTCTCTGCTTCTTGTGTGTTACCCCATTCCTAAAGAACTATATGCTGAGTGAACTAGCAAATAATTTCCACTAGTATTTTGGGAAAGAATTACCCCCAAATATTATTCTCCTGAGGGAGGTGCAAACTTAGTTTAACCACTGTAATAGACACCCCTCTGTACTAAACAATTATATTGCAAGTACAATCATTTTTCAATGTTCACTTGCCAAATGAAAATATTATTTGTTGCAACTCACACACTGTGTCACTATTTTAAATTTGAAACACAAAATTCAAGTGGTCACATACAAGGAAAGTATTGAAACAATTCAAGTTCTGCTTTTTCTTCTTTAAAATCTCTGTACTATCATTTTTCCACTTCCAATTTACCGTCTAAATGTAGGACTATACAGTACCACTAGTTGTAGAGACATGAACTGCATCCAAACAGAACTTGAACAATTCCAAAATATTAAGAACTTAAACGTACTCTTGAAACAAACATATAATTTACGAACCAACAGTACAACTCAGAATTATCCAAACTAACTCCCATGTAAAAAAAAAAAAAAAAACAGTGCTTAAAATATAAAATATACTAATCCGAAGCTCACATGTATGTTATTATAGCACAACGGCAACCACAGACACCAAAAATAAATAAATAAATAAATAAATAAATAAATAAATAAATAAAGGTTTCTTGGACAGGAATATTTTATCACTAAGACTGTTTAGAATTGCTATAACATAGTAATAATAAAGAAGCAAGTTAATGTTAAATGGTTTTGTCATTGTTTTTAAAGTCATCGTTTTTAAATTTTCTAGAGTATACCTCCTTATTGGTTGTTCCTGGGACAGACTGTTTCAACCACATCCTCTTGTGTAATAAGTGGTATGCCACTTACTATAAAGAAAATCTATTTGGTGAGTTTCAACTGAAAAAAAATGTGAAACTGATGTATAATTTGTAAATCTGTATAACAATGCAAAGTGCTAATTTTTTTAAACCATATACTCTGGCAGAATGAAAGCGCTCATTTTAGGAACCAAAGGAATGATTCTATATTGACAAAGTTTCAAATGCTTTGGAGGAGAAAGAGATATGTTTGAGAATGAGGCTATGCCTGGCCTCACAGTTTGGCTTAATGCCACAAAAGTTACCATCCAGAAAGCCAGGCAAGGAGGTCTGCAATGCAATTAAACGCTTAAATCACATACCTAAAGACTGACTATTCTTTGCAACACATTTGAAAAGGCAACTCAAATATGTAATTTCTACTTACATGTGCTTGATATCCAGGAAAATATAAGGAGCTAAACTTGATGGCTTGTGTTGACAGAGTGTCAAAACTGCAGGCAGAGTTTCCAGAACATGTGGGTGTATAATACACAAGAAATGGAGATGCATCTCTGATTCTGTTTTTAATGCACGGAAGTTTAAAGTAGCAGTGACTGACTTCAGACTGCAGCTCTACAAAGTTTGTCAGGAGTGACACTGCGTAACTATGGAGAAACTATTTTCAAACTCTAATTAAACTAACATTTTGATGATTTTGGATTTTTAAAATTAGGATTCAGATGAAATTTGGTAAATTCTATTTAAATTGTTAAGACTCATATTGATATGCCCTCTGCTCTAAAAATGACTATGAGTTTACTAACCGGCTATGGGACCCTGATAAACCCAGTTCTCTTTGGTCCTAGATTTCTTCATCCGTAAAATGAGAGTATTGATTTGATCATCTCTGACCCTCCAACTTTATAATTTTTAGATCTATGATCTTATTTACCAAATGGATTAGAAGAGATAGCAATTAAAGTCTCTTGAATGTCTGTCTTACAACAAAGGAATCTGAACTCTGTTGAAACCTGCTTTTCCTAGTTCAAAGACCCATATTGACTTGCCAAAATTAAGATATAGAAGGCAAGTCTTCCAACAAGTGATTCTCAAGGTACTCTACATACTAAAGATGATTCAAATAAGCCTGCAATTCTCCCACATTTGGAATCCCACTGGGCCTGATTTCGTTTTCATTGCCAATTCCCTGTTGCTAAAACTATAGAAGCATCCTCCCTTTAGGCCCAGAGAGTACTACAGAAGAAAGAGATGGGCATGTGAGATTGTAAGTGCTGACTTTGAGGGATAAAATTAGTTCAGACTTTCCAAATCAAGGATGGGCACACGCATGCCTAAACAACTGAAAGACTGAGAAACTCTGCCTCTTGGGCCATTATGTGGCCCCTTTTCATCCAAAAAGACAATTACCAAGAGGATATCAAGAAACCTGGTGACGGAGTCTTCTGGCTATTGCAGTTCCCCATTATGGGTTTTATACAAATAGAGGTATACATTTTTAAGCTACCTTAGGACAAATCAGTGGAGACTGCAAAAAGCATTGTAGCATAACAAAAGTCTCTAAATTCCTTGCCTTAAAAGGTTTTAACAGAATGCTTATGTTTTACATAGGGAATGGCTACAAGCCTTTAACTAATTCTGAGATTACAGTAGCTCAATGCATAGAACTTACAAGGCAACTTTGTAACCTTGCTTTTTGGCTTTGGTTTTTGGCTTTTATATTGTTCGTTGATGAATGCCTACCTACTTCTATTCCCATCTGACCTAGAGTGTTTAATTGGCTGTAACTCTTTTGTCTCTAAGTCCCTTGTCTATAGGGGTCTCACCAAGGACAGGATAGACCTGGGACAGGTAGCCACACTATCCTGGCAATGATATGAGAAAAAATAAAAGTTTACCCAATGCTGCCTCTGGCAAATATTGGCCAAAAGAGAGAAAATGAGAAATCAAAATAAAATCCTAAGCCCCCAAACCAACTGAACAGACCTCCTCTTGGTAGGGGACCCCGTAGTAATCTTGAAAACTGAGTTCTCAGCCAAGACAAGATAGGAGGTCAGACATGCCTCATTATATACATCCTGCCCCTCTCTAACTGCCATTAACCTCTCTTCTCTAAGAGCTAAACCGAAACCAGCATGCTGCTCCTGCTCCTCCTTTTTTGCCTGATAAGAGACCCGGAGTGGACCGGGCCAGTCTATGGAGAACATACAGTAAGAATTTTCACGTCCTCTGCTTCATGTTTTGATAACAAAGGGCTGAAAACTCCACCCTCGGTTCATCCTAACGCTGCCATTTTTTATACATAAGACCTATGGAGAGGCTTAAAGCTTAATTGCTCATGTGTATGTTTCTCCTTTCATAAATATTCATGACTCCTCCTATAGTTTATTGAATATGTACATTCAGCCACCTTGCTTAGCATAAATTCCTGTTCCTTTTGCCCATCCCTTAAAGTATTTGTTTCTGGCTTACCAGCGTGTCAGGATAGCCAGCCTGCAGGCTGTAACCCTTGATAAGAAATCAAATCTTCTCTTCTACTTTAAAAGCAACTAAAAAATGTGATTTTAATTATGTAAGTTTGGTTCTGGGATTATTTTAATCAGTAGTTGCATACACTAAAGCGTGTTCAAGATGACAACTCTGCCCTAACCCCAAGTGCTTGTATGTGAATGCAAATAAATCCATGATCTTCCAAAGATAATGGAATGGAGCTTAGCAGTTTTTAAAATTCTAAATTTTCTTAGTACTTCTTCAAATGTAACATTAAAAAAAAAAGTAATGTGAAAGAGCAGGGTTTTTTTTTTTTCCACAATACCAAAAAATAAAAATCAAAAAAAATGTAAGGCTTGGTTTCATATGGCCTTGGAGACCTCACTAAATGATGCCGCTTTAGGCAGAAATAAAGCAGGTAATTTTCCTTTAACAACAGATGCCTGTGTTTTGTTTCTTGAGTTTGCCATGAATCACCAAAGAATTCACAACTGAGCAAAGGAAAATGTGCTCTTTTCTAGACTCCCACCATTGTTAACTGAGAAGTTCTCAAAGACAGAAGAAGATTTAAGGAAGCCACTTGTTCTCTACTTTCTATTAAAATCACTTTTAGTTCTTTATGTGGAGATATGAAAGAATTTGGAACAATAACTAATTGACACAGCAGAAAAACAGAGAATCTTTCCAAAAAGTCCTCACTAACATCTAACACTCAGGTAGCCTATTATGATGTCCACAGAATCACTACATACGCTTTGAGGCTTATAATTTGTTATTTCCCTGACATCCTCTATTCACATGTGAAATCATTTTCCAATGTAAAAAAAAAAAAAAAAAAAAAAACAGAAATGAAACTTAAATATTACGTTTTATAAAATATACAGAATTAAGCTCAAATAGTTGACAAAAAAGTGCATAGCATTTCTTGCTCTGTATCAAAAATAAATTCAAAAACCTCTTGCATCTTGTTTATTATTTCTGGAGAAAAAAAGCGCTGAAGATATGATTGCAATCACAATGCTGCCCAAACAAACAATGTCAGAAAATCAAATGGTTGAGTGTTTTCTTTCATAATACATTTTTTTTCCTTAATGGATGGTCTAAACATTTTTTTCTTTCTGAACTTTACTCAGCATAAAAAGATGTTACGAATAGTTTTCCTAACTCACAGCCATTAAATGTCTCCCTTAACATTAAAGCTTTATGTGTAACATTTCTAAATTAGGAGAGGCAATTTGACAGCACAAAAAAAAAAAACATTAAGTTTGTGGTTGCTGTGAGGTTGTCTAAGAAGAAGATGCTCCTGTCCATGTCTTTGAATAATGTTACTGAAACGTTATTAGTCTATTCATATAAGTATGTGCAAACACTATATGAATATAATATTTGAAAAAACAATATTGCTCTCAATTCTTCCTAAGTCATCTACATTGGTAGCATAAGAAAATATTCATAACCATGTACCTAAAGTAGGCTTCAGGGATGCTCTAAAATCCTAATTTTATCTATCCCCACGATTACTTCATAGCTTTTCCCCAGTCTTCAATCCAATTCTGTCTTCGCCAACTTTATTCCCTGCTGCTAATTTCTTACATCATGTTTAATATTTCTGGAGAAGGCAGAACAGGTGAGAACATCCACATACCCTATTATCACCTCTGCCCACCACTTTCCCCTGACCTTTATGCTCTGACTTTCCCCCATGGAACTTCCATCTTGATAAAGTGCCTGAGGTCCTCCCGGTATCTTTTCCTTTCTCACATGATCCCTACCCATTCTAAGTTTTCAAGGACATTGTTCCAGTGATTTTCCCACTCTTTCTGAGAATCATCAAAAGATTTTCTCTCTTCTGAATTATTCCCATTAGTCCAAAAACATACTGTATTCACTGATGCTTGTAACTGACTTGGAAATTTGGAAAAGAGAGATGAAAGAATGAACAGAAAAATGAATAGGTATGTGATTAAGCAAATGCAGCAAAATGTGTAGACTCTAGGTAACTGGGATATAAACATCAATTCTCAAACGCTTTCAAGTTTTCCATAGTTTTGAAAAATTTTCATAATAAAATGTTATTAAAAATCTTAACGCAATTTTTTCCAACTTAAAAGAATGCCTCATCCACTTCTAACACCATCCATTTCTAGTTTCTCATTATTCCCACAAAGCATTGACTTTAATTGTACTTCTTCCCACATGTTTTGACTTTAATTGCTCTTCTTCAGTGTAAAAATTTCTATCAGGGATGGCATGGAAGGTCTTTCCAACTCTTTATGTCTAAATTTTCTGCATCTTTATAATTATGGCATGTCTCATAAGTAGCATATAATATACAGGTTTATTTTTTTAATTTTTATTTTTTATTTATACTTGAAGTTCTGGGATACATGTGTAGAACGTGCAGGTTTGTTACATAAGTATACACATGCCACAGTGGTTTGCTGCACCCATCAACCCATCATCTACATTAGGTATTTCTCCTAACGCTATCCTTCCCCTAGCCCCCTCACCCACCGACAGTCCCAGTAGGTGATGTTCCCCTCCGTGTCCATATGTTCTCACTGTTCAGCTCCCACTTACGAGTGAGAACATGTGGTGTTTGGTTTTCTGTTCCTGTGTTTGCTGAGAATGATGGTTTCCAGCTTCATTTATGTCCCTGCAAAAGACATGAACTCACCCTTTTTATGGCTGCATACTATTCCATGGCATATATGTGTCACATTTTCTTTATCCAGTCTATCATTGATGGGCATTTGGGTTGTCTCCAAGTCTTTGCTATTGTGAACGGCGCAGCAATAAACATATGTGTGCATGTGTCTTTATCATAGAATGATTTATAATCCTTTGTAATTTACCAATCCCAGTAATGGGATTGCTGGGTCAAATGGTATGTCTGGTTCTAGATCCTTGAGGATACACCACACTGTCTTCCACAATAGCTGAACTAATTTATACTTCTACCAACAGTGTAAAAGCATTCCTATTTCTCCACATCCTCTCCAGCATCTGTTGTTTCCTGACTTTTTAATGATCGCCATTCTAACTGGCATGAGATGGTATCTCATTGTGGTTTTGATTTGCATTTCTCTAATGACCAGTGATGATGAGTTTTGTTTTTTTTTTTATGTTTGTTGGCTGCATACATGTCTTCTTTTGAGAAGTGTCTGTTCATATCCTTGACCCACTTTTTGATGGGGTTGCTTTTTTCTTGTACATTTGTTTAAGTTCCTTGTAGATTCTGGATATTAGCCCTTTGTCAGATGGGTAGATTGCAAAAAATTTCTCCCATTCTATAGGTTGCCTGTTCACTATGGTGATAGTTTCTTTTGCTGTGCAGAACCTCCTTAGTTTAGTTAGATCTCATTTGTCAAATTTGGCTTTTGTTGCCATTGCTTTTGGTGCTTTAGTCATGAAGTCTTTGCCCAGGCCTATGTCCTGAATGGTATTGTCTAGGTTTTCTTCTAGGGTTTTTATGGTTTTAGGTCTAACGTTTAAGTTTTTAATCCATCTTGAGTTAATTTTTGTATAAGGTGTAAGGAAGGGGTCCAGTTTCAGTTTTCTGCATATGGCTAGCCAGTTTTCGCAACATCATTTATTAAATAGGGAATCCTTTTCTCATTGCTTGTTTTTTTCAGGTTTGTCACAATCAGATAGTTGTAGATGTGTGGCTTATTTCTGAGGCCTCTGTTCTGTTCCATTGGTCTATATATCTGTTCTGGTACCAGTACCATGCTGTTTTGGTTACTGTAGACTTGTAGTATAGTTTGAAGTCAGGCAGCATGATGCTTCCAGTTTTGTGCTTTTTGCTTAGGATTGTCCTGGCTATAAGGGCTCTTTTTTGGTTCCATATGAATATTAAAGTAGTTTTTTTTTCTAAGGTTTTTCATTGTAGTCTGAAAATCTCTGCCTTCGAATTGGAGTATTTTGCCTATTTGAGTTATTACTGTTATGCCATTACTAATATATATCTTACTCTTCGCTCTTCGTAGAAACTGCAGATGATAATCTCTATGGTATCCACTAAATGAGAATTGAAATAATGTCGTTAACTCCCAAGCTAATGTAGGAGGTCACTGATTAAAAATAATTATATGATTTGGAAAAGGAAAATAATAAGAAAAAAGTATATAGAATAAATTATTACTTTTATCACATTCTAGACAATGCAAAGATTTAGGTTAATTTACTTCTACTTACTGTATGACCACACTTTTTTAATGCTCTGTCACATATATTTCAATTCTTTCTATATTTCACCTTAAAGTAGTTATTATAGTTTCACAGAATCAACAGTTATTTGGAGCTACCCCAATATTTACTGTTTGTTCTGCATTCTGTATCTTTCCTGCATGAAGAACATCTTAAGTGTTATGTTTCTTTTTGTGTGTGTGCTTCAAAATTGCATTTATAGTATTTTTTCTTATTACATATGATATCATGTTCATAATGGGTACATAAATTAGATGCACATAAATACAAATAAAGGCAAAATAACCATATTCTCACCACCTAATTCAATCTGTTAACTCTGTATATAAATAGGTGAATGTTTTCAGTATATGAACACACAACCTACTGTAAAAATTCAAGAAATGAGTGTAATGATGATATAAACTGCAGGTTCACCTCCCCTGCCCCCACTTCCTCTGCAACCTGGGTGTAAATCCTCACTCCACCACCTGTTCTCTGTGTGAACTTGGGCAAATCCTTCACTCTCTCTGGGCTTTCCTTTCTCATCTGCAAAATGGAGCTAATAATACATACCTAGCTGATCTACTATAAAGACACATGCATACGTATGCTTATTGCAGCACTATTTCCAATAGCAAATACTTAAAACCAACCCCAAAACCCATCAATGATAGACTGGATAAAGAAAATGTGGCATGTGATTTCTGCATTTTCAACTGAGGTACTGGGGTCATCTCACTGGGGAGTGCCGGACAATCGGTGCTGGTCAGCTGCTGCAGCCCGACCAGCGAGAGCTGAAGCAGGGCGAGGCATTACCTCACCTGGGAAGCGCAAGGGGGAAGGGAATCCCTTTTCCTAGCCAGGGGAACTGAGACACACAACACCTGGAAAATCGGGCAATTCCCACCCCAATACTGCGCTTTAAACAAACGGGCACACCAGGAGATTATACCCACACCTGGCTGGGAGGGTCCCACAGCCACGGAGCCTCCCTCATTGCTACCACAGCAGACTGCAATCTAACCGCAAGGCAGCAGAGAGACTGGGGGAGGGGCGCCCGCCATTGCTGAGGCTTAAGTAGGTAACCAAGCCGCTGGGAAGCTCGAACTGGATGGAGCTCATAGCAGCTCAAGGAAACCTGCCTGTCTCTGTAGACTCCACCTCTGGGGACAGGGTGCAGCTAAAAAAACAATAGGGAAAGCAGCAGAGGCCTGTGCAGACCCAAACGACTCTGTCTGACAGCTTTGAAGAGAGCAGTGGATCTCCCAACACGGAGGTTGAGATCTGAGAACAGACAGGCTGCCTGCTCAAGTGGGTCCCTGACCCCTGAGTAGCCTAACTGGGAGACATCCCCCACTAGGGGCAGTATGACACCCCACACCTCACAGGGTGGAGTACACCCCTGAGAGGAAGCTCCCAAAGTAACAATCAGACAGGTACACTCGCTGTTCAGCAATAGTCTATCTTCTGCAACCTCTGCTGCTGATACCCAGGCAAACAGGGTCTGGAGTGGACCTCAAGCAATCTCCAACAGACCTACAGCTGAGGGTCCTGACTATTAGAAGGAAAACTATCAAACAGGAAGGACACCTATACCAAAACCCCATCAGTACGTCACCATCATCAAAGACCAGAGGCAGATAAAACCACAAAGATGGGGAAAAAGCAGGGCAGAAAAGCTGGAAATTCAAAAAATAAGAGCGCATCTCCCCCTGCAAAGGAGTGCAGCTCATCGCCAGCAATGGATCAAAGCTGATCAGAGAATGACTTTGACGAGATGAGAGAAGAAGCTTTCAGTCCATCAAACTTCTCAGAGCTAAAGGAGGAATCACGTACTCAGTGCAAAGAAACTAAAAATCTTGAAAAAAGAGTGAAAGAATTGATAGCTAGAATAATTAATGCAGAGAAGGTCATAAAGGAAATGACAGAGATGAAAACCATGACACGAGAAGTACGTGACAAATGCACAAGCTTCAGTAACCGTCTCGATCAACTGGAAGAAAAAGTATCAGAGATTGAGGATCAAATGAATGAAATGAAGGGAGAAGAGAAACCAAAAGAAAAAAGAAGAAAAAGAAATGAACACAGCCTGCAAGAAGTATGGGAATATGTAAAAAGACCAAATCTACGTCTGATTGGGGTGCCTGAAAGTGAGGGGGAAAATGGAACCAAGTTGGAAAACACTCTTCAGGATATCATCCAGGAGAACTTCCCCAACCTAGTAGGGCAGGCCAACATTCAAATTCAGGAAATACAGAGAACGCCACAAAGATACTCCTCGAGAAGAGCAACTCCAAGACACATACTTGCTAGATTCACCAAAGTTGAAATGAAGGAAAAAATCTTAAGGGCAGCCAGAGAGAAAGGTCGGGTTACCCACAAAGGGAAGCCCATCAGACTAACAGCAGACCTCTCGGCAGAAACTCTACAAGCCAGAAGAGAGTGGGGGCCAATATTCAACATTCTTAAAGAAAAGAATTTTAAACCCAGAATTTCATATCCAGCCAAACAAAGTTTCATCAGTGAAGGAGAAATAAAATCCTTTACAGCTAAGCAAATGCTTAGAGATATTGTCACCACCAGGCCTGCCTTACAAGAGACCCTGAAGGAAGCCCTAAACATGGAAAGGAACAACCGGTACCAGCCATTGCAAAAACATGCCAAAATGTAAAGACCATCGAGGCTAGGAAGAAACTGCATCAACTAACGAGTAAAAAAACCAGTTAATATCATAATGGCAGGATCAAGATCACACATAACAACATTAACCTTGAATGTTAATGGACTAAATGCTCCAATTAAAAGACACAGACTGGCAAACTGGATAAAGAGTCAAGACCCATCAGTCCGCTGTATTCAGGAGACCCATCTCACATGCAGAGACATACATAGGCTCAAAATAAAGGGATGGAGGAAGATCTACCAAGCAAATGGAGAACAAAAAAAAGCAGGGGTTGCAATCCTATTATCTGATAAAATAGACTTTAAATCATCAAAGATCAAAAGAGACAAAGAAGACCATTACATAATGGTAAAGGGATCAATTCAACAGGAAGAGCTAACTATCCTAAATATATATGCACCCAATACAGGAGCACCCAGATTCATCAAGCAAGTCCTTAGAGACTTACAAAGAGACTTAGACTCCCATACAATAATAATGGGAGACTTCAACACTCCACTCTCAACATTAGACAGATCAACGAGACAGAAAGTTAACAAGGATATCCAGGAATTGAACTCATCTCTGCACCAAGCGGACCTAATAGACATCTATAGAACTCTCCACCCCAAATCAACAGAATATACATTCTTCTCAGCACCACATCACACTTATTCCAAAATTGACCACATAATTGGAAGTAAAGCACTCCTTAGCAAATGTAAAAGAACAGAAATTATAACAAACTGTCTCTCAGACCACAGTGCAATCAAACTAGAACTCAGGACTAAGAAACTCAATCAAAACCGCTCAACTACATGGAAACTGAACAACCTGCTCCTGAATGACTACTGGGTACATAACGAAATGAAGGCAGAAATAAAGATGTTCTTTGAAACCAATGAGAAGAAAGATACAACATACCAGAATCTCTGGGACACATTTAAAGCAGTGTGTAGAGGGAAATTTATAGCAATAAATGCCCACAAGAGAAAGCTGGAAAGATCTAAAATTGACACTCTAACATCACAATTAAAAGAACTGGAGAAGCAAGAGCAAACACATTCAAAAGCTAGCAGAAGGCAAGAAATAACTAAGATCAGAGCAGAACTGAAGGAGATAGAGACACAAAAACCCTCCAAAAAATCAATGAATCCAGGAGTTGGTTTTTTGAAAAAATCAACAAAACTGACAGACCGCTAGCAAGACTAATAAAAAAGAAAAGAGAGAAGAATCAAATAGACGCAATAAAAAATGATAAAGGGGATATCACCACGGACCCCACAGAAATACAAACTACCATCAGAGAATAGTGTAAACACCTCTACGCAAATCAACTAGAAAATCTAGAAGAAATGGATAATTTCCTGGACACTTACACTCTTCCAAGACTAAACCAGGAAGAAGTTGAATCCCTGAATAGACCAATAGCAGGCTCTGAAATTGAGGCAACAATGAATAGCCTACCCACCAAAAAAAGTCCAGGACCAGGTGGATTCACAGCTCAAATCTACCAGAAGTACAAGGAGGAGCTGGTACCATTCCTTCTGAAACTATTCCAATCAAGAGAAAAAGAGGGAATCCTCCCTAACTCATTTTATGCGGCCAACAACATCCTGATACCAAAGCCTGGCAGAGACACAACAAAAAAAGAGAATTTTAGACCAATATCCCTGATGAACATTGATGCAAAAATCCTCAATAAAATACTGGCAAACCGGATTCAGCAACACATCAAAAAGCTTATCCACCATGATCAAGTGGCTTCATCCCTGGGATCCAAGGCTGGTTCAACATTCGCAAATCAATAAACGTGATCCAGCATATAAACAGAACCAAAGACAAGAACCACATGATTATCTCAATAGATGCAGAAAAGGCTTTTGACAAAATTCAACAGCCCTTCATGCTAAAAACGCTCAATAAATTCGGTATTGATGGAACGTACCTCAAAATAATAAGAGCTATTTATGACAAACCCACAGCCAATATCATACTGAATGGGCAAAAACAGGAAAAATTCCCTTTGAAAACTGGCACAAGACAGGGATGCCCTCTCTCACCACCCCTATTCAACATAGTGTTGGAAGTTCTGGCTAGGGCAATCAGGCAAGAGAAAGAAATCAAGGGTATCCAGTTAGGAAAAGAAGAAGTCAAATTGTCCCTGTTTGCAGATGACATGATTGTATATTTAGAAAACCCCATCATCTCAGCCCAAAATCTCCTTAAGCTGATAAGCAACTTCAGCAAAGTCTCAGGATACAAAATCAATGTGCAAAAATCACAAGCATTCTTATACACCAGTAACAGACAAACAGAGAGCCAAATCAGGAATGAACTTCCATTCACAATTGCTTCAAAGAGAATCAAATACCTAGGAATACAACTTACAAGGGATGTAAAGGACCTCTTCAAGGAGAACTACAAACCACTGCTCAGTGAAATAAAAGAGGACACTAACAAATGGAAGAACATACCATGCTCATGGATAGGAAGAATCAATATCGTGAAAACGGCCATACTGCCCAAGGTTATTTATAGATTCAATGCCATCCCCATCAAGCTACCAATGAGTTTCTTCACAGAATTGGAAAAAACTGCTTTAAAGTTCATATGGAACCAAAAAAGAGCCCGCATTGCCAAGACAATTCTAAGTCAAAAGAAGAAAGCTGGGGGCATCACGCTACCTGACTTCAAACTATACTACAAGGCCACAGTAACCAAAACAGCATGGTACTGGTACCAAAACAGAGATATAGACCAATGGAACAGAACAGAGTCCTCAGAAATAATACCACACATCTACAGCCATCTGATCTTTGACAAACCTGAGAGAAACAAGAAATGGGGAAAGAACTCCCTATTTAATAGATGGTGCTGGGAAAATTGGCTAGTCATAAGTAGAAAGCTGAAACTGGATCCTTTCCTTACTCGTTATACAAAAATTAATTCAAGATGGATTAGAGACTTAAATGTTAGACCTAATACCATAAAAACCCTAGAAGAAAACCTAGGTAGTACCATTCAGGACATAGGCATGGGCAAGGACTTCATGTCTAAAACACCAAAAGCAATGGCAGCAAAAGCCAAAATTGACAAATGGGATATGATTAAACTAAAGAGCTTCTGCACAGCAAAAGAAACTACCAGCAGAGTGAACAGGCAACCTACAGAATGGGAAAAAATTTTACAATCTACTCATCTGACAAAGGGCTAATATCCAGAATCTACAAATAACTCAAACAAATTTACAAGAAAAAAACAAACAACCCCATCAAAAAGTGGGCAAAGGATATGAACAGACATTTCTCAAAAGAAGACATTCATACAGCCAACAGACACATGAAAAAATGCTCATCATCACTGGCCATCAGAGAAATGCAAATCAAAACCACAATGAGATACCATCTCACACCAGTTAGAATGGCAATCATTTAAAAGTCAGGAAACAGCAGGTTCTGGAGAGGATGTGGAGAATTAGGAACACTTTTACACTGTTGGTGGGATTGTAAACTAGTTCAACCATTATGGAAAACAGTATGGCGATTCCTCAAGGATCTAGAACTAGATGTACCATATGACCCAGCCATCCCACTACTGGGTATATACCCAAAGGATTATAAATCATGCTGCTATAAAGACACATGCACACGTATGTTTATTGCGGCACTATTCACAATAGCAAAGACTTGGAATCAACCCAAATGTCCATCTGTGACAGACTGGATTAAGAAAATGTGGCACATATACACCATGGAATATTATGCAGCCATAAAAAAGGATGAGTTTGCGTCCTTTCTAGGGACATGGATGCAGCTGGAAACCATCATTCTTAGCAAACTATCACAAGAACAGAAAACCAATCACTGCATGTTCTCACTCATAGGTGGGAACTGAACAATGAGATCACTTGGACTCGGGAAGGGGAACATCACACACTGGGGCCTATCATGGGGAGGGGGAGGGGGGAGGGATTGCATTGGGAGTTATACCTGATATAAATGATGAATTGAGGGGTGCTGACGAGTTGATGGGTGCAGCACACCAACATGGCACAAGTATACATATGTAACAAACCTGCACGTTATGCACATGTACCCTAGAACTTAAAGTATAATAAAAATAAAAATAAATAATAATAGAATATCAGTTATTTTCAGTGCTCTGATAATTCTTCCATTGAATTCGGTTTTCATGTTTCTAATGAAAAGTCAGACATCTCTATCATTTTAATCCCAGAATGCTAACATCTTTTTAAAAATCTCTAATTGCACTTAACTTTGTCTCTTCACCTGTGGTTTTAGATATTTTAATATGAAATAAGTATTAATACATGCAGTTTTCTTGCAGTGCCTAGAATTTCTTGAATCTGCGGCTTAATGGCTTTCATCAGATTTAGAAAATCCTTACCAGTTATCTATTGACTTTGTCCCTTTATTTCTGTTTTCTTCTATGGGCATTTCAGGTATGCATATGCAAGATATTTTTAACTATGCTTTATGTCTTATATTTTTTTCTGAATTTTCATCATTTTGTCTATGTTTCATTCCACAAATTAATGTTAATTTATCTTCCAGTTAACACATTCTTTCTTCAGCTTTGTCTAATCTACTGTTAAAACCATGACTCAAATCATTGAATTATTATCTTTCAATTCTAGAATTTCCATTTCATTCTTTGCTACAGCTCTCTTCTTCTGCTATAATTCTCCATCTTGTCATTTAATTTCCATAGTATTACATTAATGCAAAATTACATCAATCTATTATATTTAAATAACCCCGTTTGGTAATTCTAATATCTACATCTTTTGTGGACTGCTTTTTTGCTATGTTTTTCTTTGTTTTGGCCATTACATATTTTTGCATACCTCATTTTTCATTTAATGTCATACACTGTGTATTAGCTGCAGAGCATTTAGAAAGTTATGGATGATAATATTTTCTTCCAGAGAGAAATTTTCTTTGCTGTGAGAAGAATATTATAGAAGGAACATAGCCATCTTAATGCATTATGAGACCGAGCTGATTTAAAACTGGGCTTCAGTCCTTATGATGTCTGATTTCCATGTTTCAGCCATTTCAGAATCCAAAATAAAAGCCCAGGGTCTTGTGGCAGATTATATTTTCCAGAGATAATCTGCCTTTAGCCATGTCTATTTCCCTTGATCCTGAGTGTATGCTCAGGATCTGTGACAACTCTGTCAATAGAGAACGACAGAAATCCAGACATGTGATTTTTGAGGTTAGATCACAAAAATGCCTTGTACTTCTGCTTTTTTAAAGTGATATCCTCAGTCTTAAAGCCCATGCTGCGAGGAATCCCAAATAAGACAATTTGGAGATACTAGATGAACAGACCATATCTTGTATTTGGGATGATGGCTTCAGCTGTGTTTGGGAAGATAGGTCCCAGCTGACAGCCAGCATCAAGTCTCCCACATTTGAAGGAATACCCCTCCAGATGATTCCAGTCTTGTTACCCCCAGCCTTTGAATCTTTCTAGTTGAGGCCTCAAGCACCACAGCACAGAGACAAGCCACCATGCTATGTGCTGTGACTTCCCTACATTTACAAACCATAGCAAATAGTTTCACAACACTACATTTGGGATAATTTGTATGCAGCAAGAGTAATGGGAATAGCTGCCTTCCGTACCTTGTTCTTGATCTTCAATTTCTGTCCCTCTGGATCAGTGAAACTGCCCAAAGCTCTTCTCAGCTTCTCACTGCTCACTCATTGCTTTAATTGGAAAATGTTCACATTTCTGAATTTCTTCTCTTTCCAGAAGAGAATCCTGTTCAGTTAGTACTTTTCTAGTGCTATAAAAATGTTTATTATATTTTAAGATTTGGTTATTCTTGGTTGAGAGAATTCATCTGGAACAAATCAATTCTTTTTTTTCGAGCAGAAATATCTCATTTCCATTGAATTTTTAATTTAAGTCACTATGTACACATAGACATATAGTGATTTACATATACACATATACATATATATTTTTTAATTTCCAAAAGTTCTGTTTGATGTGTTTTTAATTATGTTGTTTGTTTTTAATATCTCTTTATTTGCTACCTTTTTAAAAGCCTTTCTTAATTCTCAAAACAGAGTACACAAAATTATTTTTTGTATTTATGTCTGATAATTCCAATATCTGTAGCTTTTATAGATGTAATTCTCCTGTGTTTTGCTGTTTGTTCTACTGGCACTCATTTATGAGCTCTACTGATATTTTTTGGCTTAAGCCAACTTTCTTGAAATATACTTGTGGAAATTATTTAAGACCTTATAAGAAACTTCATATTTCTAGAAAATTTGCTTCCGCCAACTGCTTATTTCACTACCATCCTGGGACCACCTTAAATTAAATTCTCTATTTGGAGGTTGTTCACATAAGTAGCATGAATTTTGGCTGAAATTTTGTTTAGGACCAACTCAAATTTTCAAAGGAAACTTTTTTTCCCTCCACTGAACTGCAAGTTGACACAGACAAGATGCTCTCGCTTTATAGTTTGTTATTGTCTTTTTGTATTCCCACTGTATACGGATATTCTCCTTTTCAACTTCCCATCTCAAGCACAATCTAGACTTCATATCTTATCTATTCCAGGCCATGCATCCTTCAAATAAAAACTTAATCAGGGCTTGCCAAAAACCCTAAGTGTGAAATCCAGTTTGGGCACTTGTATTTCAAGCCGACCATCTTCACTTAATTGTGAGCATTTTGGGATATCTTATTTTTTTAAAGGTCACAATACATCCAAAAGATGCTTTTATATTTCATCCAGTTTTTAAGTTATTTTCATGAAAAGAGCTACCCAATTCAACAGGTATCCTTTTTTCAAGATGACAGCAATCCAGATTTATGTGATTTTCGTGTGAAATACCCAGTAGAAAAAAAATGCATTGCAAGGCAAACAAAACAAGGAGTATTCAGTTCTGGTGGACTGTAGTGTGTGCCCTCTGGCTAATGCAAATAAAAATGAAAGCTAATCGAAATTATCTTAAGGTACAAAAAAAAGCAGATCCAAATGACCGTTTATGGCTTTTTGTTGCTCCTCAGTACTATAACAATATCTAAAATATTTTTGTTCTTAACTCAAATTTTCTTTTGTACATTTATAAGCACTAGGGGCTACTGTGCTCCTTAGAACTTGGAAAAGAAGAATACTATTTTGAGTATCACTTTTTCATAATTAAGCTAAAATTTAATACAGAAAACTGCCACCAGAATCTAAAGTGAACCAGGGTGACCATACTCTTTCACCACGGGGGCATTTTATTCATCCATCACTCTTGATTCCATGCTTACCAAGCAACCTCCCCACTCAAACACAAGCCTGTCTATGAGGACAGAACGTGTACATCATGCTGACACAATTATTTCTAGTCTGAGTTACAGTGATTTCTCCCAGGAAATTGATGAAGTGATGTCTGATTATGATTTGGCTTCCCATATAACTTGACTAAAGAGCAACATAAGACATAAGCTGATTATGCTAATAGAAACATTTCCACTGGGTGTAACCATTCTGTTCCTCACTTTAAATTAATGGAGTAGCATTTGGGTTGTTTCCCTAGTTCACTCATAAGTTTTAATTATCTTTCAGGCCTCTCTCACTCTAGACGTTGACCATATTAGTATTTTTTTTCAAATTGGGACAACCACATCATCAGGAACAGACTGCAGAGTAGCAGGGTGTATGAAATGCCTTAAAAATAATACAGGGTGAGGTTCCAAGACGGCCAAATAGGAACAGCTCCAGTCTACAGTTCTGAGCTTGAGCGACACAGAAGATGGGTGATTTCTGCATTTCCAATGGAGGTACCGGGTTCATCTCACTGGAGCTTGTCAGACAGTGGGTACAGGACAGTAGGTGCAGCCCACGGTCCGTGAGCTGAGGCAGGGTAAGGCATCACCTCCCCCAGGAAGCACAAGGGATCAGGGAATTCCCTTTCCTAGCCAAGGGAAGCTGTGACAGATGGCACCTGGAAAATCAGGACACTCCCACCGTAATACTGCACTTTTCCAACAGTCTTAGCAAACGGCACACCAGGAGATTATATCCCATGCCTGGCTCGGAGAGTCCCATGCCCACAGAGCCTTACTCACTGCTACCACAGCAATCTGAGATCGAGCTGCAAAGTGGCAGCGAGGCTGGCGGAGGGGCCTCCACCATTGCTGAGGCTTGAGTAGATAAACAAAGCAGCCTGGAAGCTCGAACTGGGTGAAGCCCACCCCAGCTCAAGGAGGCCTGCCTACCTCTGTAGACTGCACCTCTGGGGGCAGGGCATAGCTGAACAAAAGGCAGCAGAAACTTCTGCAGACTTAAACGTCCCTGTTTGACAGCTTTGAAAAGAGTAGTGGTTCTGCAAGCATGGAGTTTGAGATCTGAGAATGGACAGACTGCCTCCTCAAGTGGGTCCCTGACCCCTGAGTAGCCTAACTGGGAGGCACCTCCCAGTAGGGGCTGACTGACACCTCATACGGCCGGGTGCCCCACTGAGACGAAGCTTCCAGAGGAACGATCGATCAAGCAGCAACACTTGCCATTCTACAATATTTGCGGCTCTGCAGCCTGCCTCTGCTGGTGATACCCAGGAAAACAAGGTCTGAGCGTGGAACTCCAGCAAACTCCAACAGACCTGCAGCTCAGAGTCCTGTTAGACGGAAAACTAACAAACAGAAAGGACATCCACATGAAAACCCCATCTGTACGTCACCATCATCAAAGACCAAAGGTAGATAAAACCACAAAGATGGGGAGAAACCAGAGCAGAAAAGCTGAAAATTCTAAAAATCAGAGCGCCTCTTCTCCTCCAAAGGAACAGAGCTCCTCGCCAGCAACAGAACAAAGCTGAATGGAGACTGACCTTGAAAAGTTCAGAGAAGGCTTCAGAAGATCAGAAATAACAAACTTCTCCAAGCTAAAGGAGGATGTTTGAACCCATTGCAAAGAAGCTTAAAACCTTGAAAAAAGATTGGACGAATGGCTAACTAGAATAAACATAGAGAAGACCTTAAATGACCCGATGGAGCTGAAAACCATGACATGAGAACAACGTGACGCATGCACAAGCTTCAGTAGCCAATTTGATCAACTGGAAGAAAGGGTATCAGTGATTGAAGATCAAATGAATGAAATTAAGTGAGAAGATAAGTTTAGAGAAAAAAGAGTAACAAGAAATGAACAAAGCGTCCAAGAAATATGGGACTATGTAAAATGACCAAATCTATGTCTGATTGAAGTACCCGAAAGTGAACGGGGAGAATGAAACCAAGTTGGAAAACACTCTTCAGGATATAATCCAGGAGAATTTCCCCAACCTAGCAAGGCAGGTCAACATTCAAAGTCAAGAAATACAGAAAATGCCACAAAGATACTCCTCAAGAAGAGCAACTCCAAGACACACAATTGTCAGATTCACCAAAGTTGAAATGAAGGAAAAAATGTTAAGGGCAGCCAGAGAGAAAGGTCAGGTTACCCAAAAAGGGAAGCCCATCAGACTAACAGGGGATCTCTCAGCAGAAACTCTACAAGCCAGAAGAGAGTGGGGGCCAATATTCAACATTCTTAAAGAAAAGAATTTTGAACTCAGAATTTCATATCCAGACAAACTAAGCTTCATAAGTGAAGGAGAAATAAAATCCTTTACAGACAAACAAATGCTGAGAGATTTTGTCACCACCAGGCCTGCCTTACAAGAGCTCCTGAAGGAAGCACTAAACATGGAAAGGAAAAACCAGTACCAGCCATTGCAAAAACATGCCAAATTGTAAAAGACCATCAATGCTAGGAAGAAACTGCATCAACTAATGAGTAAAATAACCAGCTAACATCACACTGACAAGATCAAATTCACACATAACAATGCTAACCTTAAATGTAAATGGGTTAAATGCTCCAATTAAAAGACACAGACTGGCACATCGGATAAAGAGTCAAGAACCATCAGTGTGCTATATTCAGGAAACCCATCTCACGTACAGAGACACACATAGGCTCAAAATAAAGGGATGGAGGAAGATCTACCACACAAATGAAAAACTAAAAAAAGCAGGGGTTACAATCCTCATCTCTGGTAAAACAGACTTTAAACTAACAAAGATCGGAAGAGACAAAGAAGGCCATTACATAATGGTAAAGGGATCAGTTCAACAACAAGAACTAACTATCCTAAATATATATGCACCCAATACAGGAGCACCCAGATTCATAAAGCAAGTCCTTAGAGACCTACAAAGAGACTTAGAGTCCCAAACAATAGTAATGGGAGACTTTAACACCTCACTGTCAACATTAGACAGATCCACGAGACAGAAAGTTAACAAGGATATCCAGGAATAACTCAGCTCTGCACCAAGTAGACCTAACAGACATCTACAGAACTCTCCACCCCAAATCAATAGAATATACATTCTTCTCAGCACCACATCGCACTTATTCCAAAATTGACCACATATTTGGAAGTAAAGCACTCCTCAGCAAATGTAAAAGAATAGAAATTATAACAAACTGTCTCTCAGATCACAGTGCAATCAAACTAGAACTCAGGATTAAGAAACTCACTCAAAGCCACTCAACCTCATGGAAACTGAACAACCTGCTCCTGAATGACTACTGGGTACATAATGAAATGAAGGCAGAAATAAAGATGTTCTTTGAAACCAGTGATAACAAAGATACAATATACCAGAATCTCTGGAACACATTTAAAGCAGTGTGTAGAAGGAAATTTATAGCAATAAATGCCCACAAGAGAAAGCAGGAAAGATCTAAAATGGACACCCTAACATCACAATTAAAAGCACTAGAGAAGCAAGAGCAAACACATTCAAAAGCTAGCAGAAGGCAAGAAATAGCTAAGATCGGAGCAGAACTGAAGGAGATACCCTTCAAAAAAAATCAGTGAATCCAGGAGCTGGTTTTTTGAAAAGATCAACAAAATTGATAGACCACTAGCAAGACTAATAAAGAAGAAAAGAGAGAAGAATCAAATAGATGCAATAAAAAATGATAAAGGAGATATGACCACCATGCTCCCACAGAGATACAAACTACCATCAGAGAATACTATAAACACCTCTTTTCAAATAAACTAGAAAATCTAGAAGAAATGGATAAATTCCTGGACACATACACCCTCCCAAGACTAAACCAGAAAGAAGTTGAATCCCTGAATATACCAATAACCGGCTCTGAAATTGAGGCAATAATTGATAACCTACCAACCAAAAAATGTCCAGGACCAGATAATTCAAAGCAGAATTCTACCAGAGGTACAAGGAGGAGCTGGTATCATGCCTTCTGAAACTATTCCAATCAACAGAAAAAGAGGGAATCCTCCCTAACTCATTTTATGAGACCAACATCATCCTGATACCAAAGCCTGGCAGAGATACAACAACAAAAAAAGAATTTTACACCAATATCCCTGATGAACATCAATACAAAAATCCTTGATAAAATACTGGCAAACCAAATCCAGCAGCACATCAAAAAGCTTACTCACCATGATCAAGTGGGCTTCATCCCTGGGATCCAAGGCTGGTTCCACATACGCAAATCAATAAATGTAATGCATCGTATAAACAGAACCAGAGACAAAAACTACATGATTACCTCAATAGATGCAGAAAAGGCCTTCGACAAAATTCAACAGCCCTTCTTGCTAAAATCTCTCAACAAATTAGGTATTGATGGGATGTATCTCAAAATAATAAGAGCTATTTATGACAAACCCACAGTCAATATCGTACTGAATGGGCAAAAACTGAACGCATTCCCTTTGAAAACTGGCACAAGACAGGGATGCCCTCTCTCACCACTCCTATTCAACATAGTGTTGGAAGTTCCGGCCAGGGCATCAGGCAGGAGAAAGAAATAAAGGGTATTCAATTTAGGAAAAGAGGAAGTCAAATTGTCCCTATTTGCAGATGACATGATTGTATATTTAGAAAACGCCATTGTCTCAGCCCAAAATCTCCTTAAGCTGATAAGTAACTTCAGCAAAGTCTCAGGATACAAAATCAGTGTGCAAAAATCACAAGCATTCCTATACACCAACAACAGACAAACAGAGGGCCAAATCATGAGTGAATTCCCATTCACAACTGCTTCAAAGAGAATAAAACATCTAGGAATCTAATTTACAAGGGATGCAGAGGACCTCTTCAAGGAGAATTACAAACCACTGCTCAGTGAAATAAAAGAGGACACAAACAAATGAAAGAACATTCCATGCTCATGGATAGGAAGAACCAATATCGTGAAAATGGCCATACTACCCAATGTAATTTATAGATTCAATGCCATCCCCATCAAGCTACCAATGACTTTCTTCACAGAACTGGAAAACACTACTTTAAAGTTCATATGGAACCAAAAAAGACCCCACATTGCCAACACAATCCTAAGCAAAAAGAACAAAGCTGGAGGCATCAAGCTACCTGACTTCAAACTATACTACAAGGCTACAGTAACCAGAACAGCATGGTACTGGTAACAAAACAGAGATATAGACCACTGGAACAGAACAGAGCCCTCAGAAATAATGCCACACATCTACAACCATCTGATCTTTGACAAACCTGACATAAACAAATGGGGAAAGGATTCCCTATTTAATAAATAGTGCTGGGAAAACTGGCTAGCCAATGTAGAAAGCTGAAACTAGGTCTCTTCCTTATATCTCATACAAAAATTAATTCAAGATGGATTAAAGACTTAAATGTCAGAGCTAAAATCATAAAAACCCTAGAAGAAAACCTAGGCAATACCATTCAGGACATAGGCATGGGCAAGGACTTCATGTCTAAACCACCAAAAGCAATGGCAACAAAAGCAAAAATTGACAAATGGGATCTAATCAAACTAAAGAGCTTCTCCACAGCAAAAGAAACTACCACCAGAGTGAACAGGCAACCTACAGAACGGGAGAAAATGTTTGCAATCTACCCATCTGACAAAGGACTAATATCCAGATCCTACAAAGAACTCAAACAAATTTACAAGAAAAAATCAAACAACCTCATCAAAAATGGGCAAAGGACATGAACAGACACTTCTCAAAAGAAGACATATATGCAGCCAACAGGCACATGAAAAAATGCTCATCATCACTTGCCATCAGAGAAATGCAAATCAAAACCACAATGAGATACCATCTCACACCAGTTAGAATGGCAATCATTAAAAAGTCAGGAAACAGGTGCTGAGAGGATGTGGAGAAATAGGAACACTTTTGCACTGTTGGTGGGACTGTACACTAGTTCAACCATTGACAAAGACAGTATGGTAATTCCTCAAGGATCTAGAAGTAGAAATACCATTTGACCCAGCCATCCCACTACTGGGTACATACCCAGTGGATTATAGATCATGCTGGTAAAAAGACACATGCACATGTATGTTTATTGTGGCACTATTCACAATAGCAAAGACTTAGAACCAACCCAAATATCCATCAATGATACATTGGATTAAGAAAATATGGCACATATACATCATGAAATACTATGCAGCCATAAAAAAGGATGAGTTAATGTCCTTTGTAGGGACATGGATGAAGCTGGAAATCATCATTCTCAGCAAACTATCTCAAGGACAAAAAAACCAAACACCACATGTTCTCACTCACAGGTGGGAATTGAACAATGAGAACAGTTGGACACAGGGTGGGGAACATCACACACTGGGGCCTGTTGTGGGGTTGGGGAAGAGGGAGGGATAGCATTAGAAGATATACCTAAGGTAAATGACGAGTTAATGGGTGTAGCATACCAACATGGCACATGTATACACATGTAACAAACCTGTACATTGTGCACATGTACCCTAGAACTTAAAGTGTAATTTAAAAAAATAAGCAAGAATAAATAGTAATAATAATAATCATACAGCATATCTTCCTTTATCCAATATTTAGATGTTACCATAATATCCAGATTAATGTCTTCCATCATTTGTTTGTTTAATGGCTACTGTACTTTTTTCCTTATTTATTACTTCTCTTTCTCATTCTGTTGATAAATATATTTATAAGGCTCTATTTTGTGTCATTGTAGAATGATTTTTTGTTTGTTTCTCGGGGCATACACATTATCTAGTTTAATCAATGAGTATGAAATAGAGTAGAAATTCAATTATCACTAAATAAATGAAGTATTTTGTAGCTAAATAGTTTGTATGAAAACCACACTGAGGTGTACTGTAAGCTTTTATATTAGCTTCATTTTAGAGGGTTGAGCAGGAAGTTTTCATATTTTGTTCCTTCCTCCTTTGGCCACAGTAATTAGTGTGGCAGCTATAACTCAGACTGGGTTTGTATAATAAATAGCATCCATCCTTCTCCTGAGTTGAACCCTTGAACAAATCCTTCTTGCTTTTAGAATAAAGTCCAATCTCCTTAGCTTTGAGTAAAGCATGATCTTCCTCTAGCTAACCTCTCAGAGCCTCATTTCTTGTCATAACTTTCCCTGCAATGTGTCTACCAGCCAAATTAAATTTTTTATGTTTCTTAATCACTCTATGCTCAGCCTTATGTCAGGGCCTTCAAATTTCATGCTTCTTTGCCCTCCAACAACCACTGGGTGATTGACTTCATTCTTCAGACTTCAGCCTAGATAGGAAAGTTTCTCTCATCTTGCCTTCCAAGCTTGGGTTAGGTACCCCTCACATTTGCCCCTCGGTGGTCAGTACACTGCACATACCTTTTCATTGCATTTCCAACACTGCATTACAAAATTGCCCATTTGCTTCTCAGTATCCTCTTTGGAACTGCAAGGTGGATAGAATAGTCTTTCTTACTCCCTATACCCTTCCCCTGATTAGTTCCTATTTACTCTTTTAGATATTAGGCAGAGAATGTTAATTGCTCTCCTTCACCAGTCTTCCTTCTTCCTTGTGGTACCCCTAGTTTCACCAATTACCTGGCTGCCCAATACAGACTATATTTGCCAGCCTCCCTTGCAACTAAGTGTGGATGTGGGATGTGAGCAGAAGACTTATGTACAACTTTCAGGTTATCTCCATAAGGACACTTGTCCTAGACTCTGTGTACATCTTCTTGATGGCTGGTCTGGGAAGGGAGAGGAATGGAGCTAACCCTGGGGGCCGCATATTGAGTTTGGTGTAACTACCCCACTAGGTCTATATGCTTCACTTCAGACTGCTGTGTAGGAGTAAAAGAAACTTCTATCTCTCATTTGAGTCAGTTAAGATAATCAGATCTCTGTGTTACAGTGCCCCATTCTAATTAACACAGAGGTCAATTTGGATGTCACTTCTTCAAGGATACTTACATGTATCTACTACTGGACTATAAATTCCATAAAGCCAGGCATGATTCATATTTATTTAATGATACATAAATTAATAAGTGAATGAATCCAGGAATCTGAAATTATATGCTAATCTACTTTATGAATATAATTTCAAATATTCCAAATGTATGCCGGCATAAGAAATTAAGTCATATTTTAAAGAAATAAATTAGCAAAAATATATTTAATTACAGAGTAAAAGAATATTTAATATCAGGAAATCTATTAATAATATTCCATAGGTCAAAGTATAAGAAAAATACAAACACTCTAAGGTTGAAAACTGGGAGCCAAAGAAAGAAATTAATCCTCTCTCATGAAGCAGGTACACTCTTTCCCCTGTCAGTATAGATGTCAGAATGTCCCAGCTCATGACGAACTGGGAAAGAGGGCTGAGCTCACAGAGGCCAGAAGAAGGGATAGGAAAGAGGTCAGCACAATAGTGAGAAAGAAAGTTAAACATTTAAAGGAAATTTGGACAAATCTTCAATCTCATCTATTGACATAAATAAACAAGAGGAAATGTGTATATTCATTTCATGGCAAATAAAGAAGTACATACTAATCAATGAACAGTGGATCAAACTCCCCTATGCAGTCTCCAAAACAATTATTCTACACGTCACAGGTGTTGCTATTATCATTTTTATTTTGGTTTGGTTTTCAAATAATACAGTGAAGTATTGGAATCCTTCATGAAAATAACTGTCTTGATTTATATTTTGAACATAACAGCCAATAATAAACGACTTCATAGTGTGTGCCAGAGTATTTGCTAAGCACTTTACATACATTATGTTTGAAAATTGTTTAAACACAATCCAGTAGATGCTTATCATCAGTTTTGATTCATGTTATTCTTATTTAACTAAACTTATTAGCAATAAACTACAGATTTTCAAACTATAGGTCATGATCCATTAGTGGGTTGCATAAGAAATTTAATGATTTGAGGTCAGACATTATTTTAATAGCTATGTAGAATAAATTATACAAGAACAGAACAGGGCAGAAAACAGAATAGAAAATATCATAAAGTACTGCATGAAATATATAAAAATGATATTTCATGAACTTTTATTTTGGTTACATATATTTATGTGTAGACTGGTCCAAAAAAGTTGGAAATGCATCATTCTAAGGTATCCCTACTCAGTCGTGCACACCACAGGTGCAATGAGTGTGCTCTTAATTGCTCATTATCCTGGCTCCATTTTTTCACCACATCCTGTCCAGCTTTGAGCCTCATCTGGATGGCTACACCCTGGGTTCAGACTGCCCCCTCTCCTGGAATGGCATGGAGTAGGAAAGATTAGCAATAGGGCACAGTGCTATGAACAAGTCTCTCCTTCAGTGACAGCAATCCCATGTCTCTGTGGTAACCTGCTATTTTCCACTTAATAAAAGTAGGGCTTCAAGTTGTGTGACAGGGAACACAAAAACTCCAAGTGCTTTTTAAATCCTGAGCCCGGTTCTCCCATCACTCCATAGTGGTTGCCTTTGCCTACATGCATCTGTGTTTTCAGTATCTTTCCCCCAGCATCTGCAGCTCCTGCAACTTGTGGGAACTCTCTCCAGATTGTGTGAAGTTCAACTTCAAAAAACTGACAATGACAGAGGTGAACAAAGGGAGCTAACCTGGCAGAGTAGAGTCTCTGGTGAGTGCAGACACTTAACTATTTAAAAGAGTGCTTCCTTGTGGCTAATATGTGCTAATGATCTTCTAAGCATAATAAATATAGAAAACACATCACATACTCTTCCCTGAATGATGGCTGGAGAACAGTCATAGTCAACAGAAACAACACTTCTAAACAAAAGAGGCCAGTAGGTGTTTTGATGCTTACATCAAGCTGGTATGTCAAATTACTTTATCTTTGACTTCCAAAGACTAACTTCTTTAGGGAAATTGAGGCAGAAAAAAGTACTGTGCATTGTTATTATTTCTGTATGTTTAAGTCCTAAAACTGTAATGAAAATAAACACATTCTAGGAGATGGAAAACCATGGAGCATTCAAGAAAGACCCTAAGGAGATGAGTGGATCTAATCTTTGAAGTTGTTTCTCAAAGTGGGGCCCATCAACCTCTAGTACCAGTTACCTGGCACGTAGGGGTAGGGGATAGGCCCAGTATTAAGCAGGCAGAGAGGTAGACTCCAAAAGTCTTACTCCCACAGAGGGTTCTTAGTTTCAGGAACACAGATTTCCCACCAAAATAAAGTTAAGTACTGACACAATCACTGAATTGTAAAGAACCAATCAAGTCATTTCAAAAATCACCAACCTGTATGTATAGACTTTGGTCTAATATTCATGTTTTAATAAATGCCATTTATACTATTCCTACAACTTCTTCTGAAAACCAAATATTTTGTATTTATTTGTATTTTTGCAAGGAGGAAAATTAATATTCCTCTTGCCAGTGAACTCAAAATTTGTTTTTTTTTTTTTATTTAATATAAAGCTTAGGCACAAATCCACAGGCAGTTATGACAATTTACAGAGAGGTAAATGAAAAATCAAAAATCACAAAGCACATATACATATCTACTTTACTTACACGGAAAATAAAAATGTACACCAAAGTACAAATGTAGTAAGCTCCATTTAAAATTTTTTAACCCATCTCTGGGTAAGTTCAGGAAGGTTCAAGGCTGCATTTGTATATAAATTTTCCCCCTTATATTTCACAACTCATTTATAATTCTAGATTGTTAGAACATTCTAAAATGTTTTATTTATGCTATGGGGTTTTGTGAGCACATTTGAAACTGTGAAAGCTACGGGGCCTTTTGTTCAGGCTATGTATCTTAAGTCTTGCCAAAAGAATGTAACCATATTACTTCAATCCAAGCCAATATAAATTCAGATTTTTTATTTTATTTTTTTATTTTTATTTTTTTTGATACAGAGTCTTGCTCTGTTGCCCAGGCTGGAGTGCAGTGGCGTGATCTCGGCTCACTGCAAGCTCCGCCTCCCGGGTTCACGCCATTCTCCTGCCTCAGCCTCCTCAGTAGCTGGGACTACAGATGCCCGCCACCTCACCCGGCTAATTTTTTGTTGTTGTTGTGGTTTCACCGTGTTAGCCAGGATGCTCTCAATCTCCTGACCTCATGATCCGCCCGCTTCGGCGTCCCCCAGTGTTGGGATTACAGGCGTGAACCACCGCGCCCGGCCAGATTTGGATTTTTCAAGCAAATTCTTATGTATAAATATTTAGCCTAAAAAGTTTTAAAGATTGTTTCACACAAGAAACAGAAAGTAGATGTTAATCCAGACAAATCCAGTCCTCCCTCAAACATTTCTGCTCATTTGAATGTATTAATCTGAATGGTAATGACACTTCCTAGGAAGAAGAATAAAATTTAAAGTGTAATTTCTCACTAACAAAGATTTTCTGACAAGCCTCAAAGATACTTTGTTTAATCCACTGAGGGAGATTTAAAGAATTTTCTCACAGTATTGCTACAGCCCATGCCTTTTCCCCTCCAAAGCAGTTAATTTTTCCCAAGTATATTCCATGTTACTTGTACATAATAAGTCTGCTCATTTTCATGCAAACCATATCTATATTAATGAAGTTAAGTAGAAAATGAAGGCACAGAACCATGTAATTATGTCTTAAGAGATGCTTTCATTTGAAATAACAAGAAATTTGGGCAAAGGATTTTGATGCATGTGTGAGGCTGACTTGTCTACACGGGCTAGTTCCATATTTCATTCTGCTAAGAATGCACTAATAACACTTGTGGACAATGATCAAATAGCCATGTTCTTTGTGCTTGTCTCATTTAACTCTTGTAAAACCCAATAGTGTATATACTATTACTACCACCATTCCCACATTACAGGAAAGAGAAGAGAGAAAGATTACATCACTGGTGTAGAAGTCTAGGGCATGGAAGTAGATCTGAAAACAGGTCAGTGTGAGGCCAAAAGCTGTCTACTCAACAGCTGTTGTGATGTGGTCTCACTGGAAGGCCATCTAGTAACAGAAAAGAAGGTTATTCAAAAGTAGAAAAATCTTTCGAAAAAAATGCCTCCAAATACTGTCTATTGGATCAGGAGACAGGAGAAAAATAGTGCCATCTAAAAAATTAGTAGAAAAGTGTTAAAGATGATGAATGATATGAAAGTGAAACCTGCTTTGTGTGTGTGTGTGTGTGTGTGTGTGTGTGTGTGTGTGTGTGTGTGTGAAAGAGACTGGATCTCACTCTGTCACCCAGGCTGGAGTGCAATGGCATGATCTCAACTCACTGCAGCCTCAATCTCCCAGACTCAACTAATCCTCCCAACTCAGCCTCCTGAGTAGCTAGGACCACAGGTGTGCACCAGCCACCCAAGTAATTTTGCTTTTTCTTTTTTTAAACAAAACAAAACAAAACAAAACAAAACCAAAACTTCTATGTTTCCTTCAGTCTTCTGTTGCTGTCCTGAAGTTCCACGGTGGCTAAGGTCCCAGTTCCACACTGCAGCAGTCATTCTGGACAGAGGATGTGTGTGATACAGAAGCAAAGCTTTGCTCTGATGAAAAAGCCAGTTTACCTCTTTTCAGAGTTTTACAGTGATCCCCTGGCACTAGCAGGAGCAGCAGTAATACCTCACATTTAGGTTGACTTTTCACATTACTGAAAGCAGTTTTAGAGAAAGCATTTAGATCAAGAATGCCCTAAGATTAAGAGTCCCTGGAACTCTTTTGAATCAATAGTACATAATTGATGAAATTCTAAATCAATGGCCTCCATGAGGCCTAGCAGTGTTTCTGGTACTACAAAAATTCAAGAGGCTCCAATGAGAAGGTCCTGACTCCCAGCAGCTTAGGGTCTATCTCAGTGTGGTACATTCAAGGAAAAGGCTTCATTTTACATATACACTCAATGTTTTCTTGTCTATTACACATTTTTTCACACCTCTGTGAACTCCTTTCAATGTGAGAAAAGAGATAAGAAATGCAGGTACATCAGTAGGACGGTCCCCTCCCCTCCTGGGAGGTCCCTAGCAGAGCAGGAGCATCTACAGTAGAAAATGTCCTTTGTTGACTGGCCTCAAACTAAAAATAACATTCAAGTAACCCACCTTTTCAGTTTGAAAGAATTAGCTGGATCTATAGTATAAATATTCATGAAGGAGGGATATCCTAAGGGAAGATAAATCTCTAAATCCCAAGATTTTCTGTTTTATTTGCTGCCTCATTTAAAACAACACCAAAACCAAAACATTCATGGTAAAAGTGGCCACTGAGTGACAATAAGGGTCAGTCCAAAAATAAGAAAAAAACAAAAATTTCCAAAACAGGAATATTTTAGCATTGCTTTCTCTTCCTCTCTTGCTGCTCATCCCCCTTTCTCAATTTGTTGCAAAACATTTCCAGTTCCTGAGATGATACCTGGAGGAATCCCCAAGTCGTAACATTTAGTGTAGAAAGAGCCTAATCTGGTGCAGAAACTACCAAGTGGGCCTAGGGATGAGATGCCATGGAGACTGTCTCTGTGTTCCAATAGGGGATCGGCGAGAAGACGCAGGAGGCTTCCATTCACACTGTGTCACAGAGACCTCACCCAGAATGAGAAGAGAGTTAAATACTCACTGGTTCCTCCTGTCTTCCTCCAAAGAGAGGTTTTGCAAGCCTACAGTGATGTAGGAAGCAGAGGCTGCAGGACATTGAAAGAGTTAAAATACTAGGAACATCAGAAGACATTAACACAACACACCTTCACCCTAACTCCCCTGGATGGTGTCAGCAGCCATAGAGCAGAAACAGAAGGCCAGGACCACAGAGATGGGCAAGGGGCTCCAGCAAGGGGTGGTTTGCAGCTGCATGCTGAGGGGCAGGACAGCTGCAATGGGAACAGGGCAGAGACTCCAGAGCAGGAAGTCTTTCATGACCGCCATGGTGAAGGTGTGAGCCACCTGGGATCTGCCAAGAGGCAAAAAAGGGCTTGGAGACATGGTGAGGCTAACAGGCAGTGGAGTGAGGAACAAGGAGGGATGCCAACCCACCCACCAAGGGGGCCTTTATAATTAACACACCTCTAGTTATATCTCCCAGTAGGTTGTGACCTAGGGAATATGTGCTCATCTGAAAAACAAATTCTTTATATTCATCCGATACATTATTCTCTAGGTGTAAAACAAATAATTTAAAGAAAGTTAAACTATATTTTAGATACACCAGGAAAACCCACTCTTAAAACTAAATTACAGTGAATGCTCTAGGAAGCGAAAAACAGTTTTATAATGTTAGTAATCCTTCCTAAATTATTTATTTTATATGTATGCATTTCCTTATCTTAGTTTTCTGTAAAGTAGATCATACAGGTATACATTGTTATATAGAGATAAATATAACTGAGCTAAAAAAAAAAAAAAAAAAAAACCCATAAATGTGAACAGTGGAGGGAGAGCCAGTGAAGGCAGTAGTGGCAGAAACATTCCACTATAGATGCAGAAAGTGTTGCAGAAGACGCTGTAGATTTTAAAGAGCTGTAAATTGCATTTACAGTAGAGAAGAGAAGCGAGTCTTTTCAAAAATGCCCAAAGGCCTAAGAAAAATATAAACTTTTCTCTGAGCCTAATTTGGAGAATGCTATTCAACGAGACTCCAAGATCACTGAGGCCACAATTCTGTCTTGAAAGATGCAAAGGACCCAGGAGGTAAAGGTCAATGACCTCTTAATATAGGCCCAGTCAGGCAGGGAGGGATCTGCAGCTGGGGCAAAATGAAAACAGGAGACTAGCTTCCTGGAACTCGGACAGGGACACAGCCTACCACTGGGGTCAAAGGAAGAAACTATGGGGATAGAGACTTTTTCTTTTTTTTTTTTTTTTTTTTTTTTGAGACAGGCTATTGCTCTGTTACTCGGGCTGGAGTGCAGTGGTATAATCTTGGCTAACTGCAACCTCCACCTTCTAGGCTCAAGTGATCCTCCCACGTCAGCCTCCCAAGTACGTGGAACTACATCACCACACCCAAGTAACTTTGGGATTTTTTTGTAGAGACAGGGTTTCGCCATGTTGCCCAGGCTGCACTCGAACTCCTGAGCTCAAGTGATCTGCCTACCGCGGGCTCCCAAAATGCAAGGATTACAGGAATGAGCTACCACGCCCGGTCTGGGGATAGAGACCTTCTACCTTAAAGTGTGATGATGCTTGAAATTGGAACATTAAAATTAGGAGTTGATCAGCTGGGAACTGTTGCCTCATAATCAGGCAATCTATGGGAAAGCACAAAGTAGTCGAATCTGGAAGTAACTACTCTCCGCCTTCTGTATATAATTTGCTTTCTGTAGACAGTGTACTTTCCAGACCTTAAAGAATCACCACCACCGTCATGACCATAGCAACAAATAAAAAGCAACTGTTATTTACTGCGAACTTACTATGAGCCAAGTACTAGGTCAAATTTTTGTTTTGTTTTGTTTAACTTCATCTATTCCTCAATGAGTTGCAAAACATCTTAAAGGTCTTTCCGGAGGACAGGATGCCCATGTTATACATGTCCACACAATGTGGTTACTTAGTGGCACATTGTCATTTTTCCACAGTATTTAGTGTATTCTGAATTCTTTTCCATCCAACACACCTTTTAAATTTACTTTTTACAAGTTATTGTTATTCTTATCTCCTCTTTTTACTTCATTCCTTAACATTTCCTTTCAGTGGCTGGATAATCACATGGCAAAGATATTTGGAAAGAAGGCCTATAGGGGGTGGAAGGTTGAGCTAATTCATCTCCAAAGTTCCTTTAAACTCTAAGCTTGATGATTTTATCATGAGAATTCAGCGAAATCTTAGAATTCTGGCACTTTTCAGATTACAGCACAAATGCTTAAAGTAAGTGACTTTCCCAAAGGCCATATGGATACTAAGTGCGCTGTCATGTAACTATGTTTAAAATATTAACGTGTGTGCGTGTTTCCTATTACTACTCCACCTTTTACCTATTGTTTCTCCCCCATTTGGTCCACCTATGCCATTCTAGATTTGTTGTTTAAGATTAGGACAACTTTAGCAGAAAATAGAGAGAAGAAAGAGCCCAAAGAAGGGACTCAGTGGACAGGCAATAGGCTTGGCAGATTCCTTGAGGAAGAAAAACTAGTCTCCCCATCCCCAACCCTCCGCCACACAGGACTCTGTAGCCTGAAGGAAGGCAGGGACTTTGAAGGGGAAACAGTGGTGTGCAGCCATCACAGGACTCTGAGAAAAGCATCCCAGGAACTTGTCCCTGTCTCTCAGATAATCTTTGAGTAGAATAACCATATCATTTATTGTCAAAAGAGACAGTATGAATAACTGTACCTCGAAAGCAAGTGTAAACCTCAGACCTGGGCACATCTGATGGAGAGTCACCCTAAGTCTTTGAGGATGAGTGGGGAATAGCACTTCCCACAAAAGGTGGAGGGAACCTGTACCTCTTTTTAAGCAAAGCTCTAGGGAAAAAGAAAGACTCCTGAGAAGAAAAATATCCAGATAGCTGATGTATTTATAAAGCTTTTCACAATTTCTCACATCTCACAATGAATCCTTTCCATTCCAGGGTGGCTGTGAGTATAGTTTCCTTTACAGTGTACACTTTCCACAAATGTTTGTGGAGTCTTGATGGTGTGCTCTTATTTATAGTTGAAATGCCCTTTTGGACTGTCTGCTGTTTCTATTTGTGCCATCCACTAGTCAGGCAGAGGCCATAGGGGACATCTGGACAGAGTATTCAAGGACAGTGGTAGGGTGTTGCTGTTGACGATCACTTCCAGAGCCAATCACCTAGGCATGGAAATGGGCATACCGTATTCCTCCAGGCTGTGGATACACATGTGCTCCATGAATCTCACCCTGGGTACCACCCCAGACCCCTGAAACCAAGCTCCCACACTTGCTGCTCTCAAATGGACACAGAAAACCACGGTGAGCGTCCGAGTCCAGGCAGGGATGTGACAGCTGGTATGTGACCTGGCTGCTGCTCCCAGAAGTCAGCCCCTCATTGGCCTGGCTTAGGTCTAACGCTGTGGGCACTCACAGAGGGCCTGAGCTGTTGTTCCCTTCTTCAATCCAGTCCTATCCTTTGAGGATTATTTACAGTTCTTGATCCACTAAAAGTTTCCAATATTTGAACTCAGCTATATAGACATTTATTGTTTTAAAATATCTTCTCTATCATTCCCAGGCTTCCAAGAGAGGGAGGCTATAGCCTGTGCTCAGTCAGCCATTGTAATACGAAAGCCCAGGGACCAACTCAGCGCAGACCTGCAGGCACCAAGAGCTGGGACCAGCTGGGTCAACAGGCATCTCTCAGGATGCCCTCACCTACAGATGACCCCGAGGGTGAGACAGCTGACCCAATACCTTGACACTCCACAAACTCCTGAGTACTTGGCTGTAACTCCAATGGGACCTAGGATGTACCTAAAATTGATTAGGAACATGTTTTATCTTGCCTAAAGGAATAAGGGCTTAAAATAGAAGTTAAATTTAAGAAAGAAGAACTTACTTTTTTTATATCCTTGTAAAGGTAACAGGGTCAGAAACATATTCATGCATTAATTCTGGAAATTCTTATTCAGTAACTACTACATGCCAAGCATTGGTCTAGGCCCTAAAGATCACACAATGAGACACACAGACATCCAAGTCTCCATTCAGTTTCTTTATCCATGGATCCCCAAAAGTACCTTGTTTTACATAATGCAACTGAGTATTTTGATAAAGAAATACCAAATGCTTAAAAATAATTAGAAAATAAAATTTTATGTAGTTAAAACTGCATTCTATGCACATGTTTCAGCAATCAGATAAAGAGGTATATTTGGTTTTCCATAAGTTATAGAACAGCCGTATAATTCCCAAGCCCCCAAAACTGTTTCTGAGCCATGCCCAGCATACATCTTTCTTAGAAGACTAAGTGCCTTATTTCAATTTACCTAAATGCCTTCTCTACCCTCTTTACCAGAATCCTAAGTCTATTAATATTTTAAGAGGAAATAGGCATCGTCCACCGCCATAAAATTAGGTGATATGGGTTTTGTACAATTCGAATCAATACCAATTATATACCTCCAATTCTCTCCATTATTACAATGGCTTCTATTCAAGCATTAGGCAACTAATTGTTCTTCAGTTAAAAGTAAATTGTAAAGAAATCAATTCAGTTTGGATAATTAATGACCTTTATTGTATTCCCACATTTTATATCATGGAATAGGTGATCATTATTGCAGCTGATCAAAAGATATATAACTGAAAAACATTCACTGATAATATCTCAGCCTCTTATTTTTTAAAAATAACAACTACTGTCCCATACGAGATACTTAAAAATGAGAAAGCCAATGTTAGTATGTTCTGTTAACAACTAGAAATTATTGAAAAGAGCATAAGCAAAATGCAATTGATAAATATGTCCTGTGTTCATTTTAGATGGGAATAAACTCAACTGACAATAAAATATAGAAACCTTGGAAAATAACTCTCAGAACCAAGCACTTTTGGAGAATGGGGACTGTTTCTGAATTTCAGTTTTGGTTGCCAATAATAAAAAGTATCAAGTGAAAATCGCTTAGTGTACATAACAGGTATTTTTTGGTGGCATTCACTGCCTTTAAGTTGTTTCTCCTTAGCCATTTCCCTCTTATATCTTTCATCTGTTCGCTTAAATAGGAAATCTATTTACTAGAGAACTAGATATTTTTATTTACTAGAGATCTTATCATGAGATAACTTTTTAAAGTTCCCTATTTATCTAAGTTCCCTATTATCTAATAGGGTATTCTCATTTTTATGATGATTTAGTGATGGGGTCATGTCATTTATAAATTTCTTACATATTTTTTCTATCCTGTGAATTATTTGAAAACTGTTACATTCCTGGGCTAGACAATATAAAACAAAGTCAGTTGATGGAATACAAACAAACTAAAGTTACATAGGTGGCTCCAGTCAGCAAAGATGGAAGATGAGGGGGTTCTGTAACACAGTCTGTTTATCCTTAAAATTAACTGTGACCTTCTCTCAAAAGAATAAAATTCTACCCTCAAGACCCAGCTCAATATCTTCTTGCTTTAAGAAGCTTTCTCTAAAATAGGGCTATTGACATTCTAACAACCTCATGGAAGTCTAGGGGTCATATTTATTTAAATATACTATTTGACAGTGTGATTCAGGAACCACATGTCTCAGATCATGCAGAGCAATTTTTTAAAACACAGATTGCCAAGTTTCACCCCAGACCTACTGAATCAGAAATTCAGTAAACAGTGACCTGGAACCTGCATTTAAATAAGCTCCCAGAGTGATTCTTCTACATATTGAAGTTTAAGAACCAGTGCCTCACAGCTTCCAACACAGATCTACTATGCATGTTTGAAGTTCAATAAACAGTTTGAAGTTCAATAATTAGTGTCTGGGGTCACAGGAAAGAATATATTCAGAAGGAGAAAACGTGAGCATGAAGATTGACTGTGGCTTATTAGGAAATAAAACACGGAGCAGAGACAGAGGGAGACTAAGGAAAGCAGACATTAAAGAAGGAAAGTAATTGCAATTACACACAAAAAGGATCATAGAAGTAATCAAACACTCAAAAGAAATGCTAGAACCACACACACACACACACACACACACTCTCTCTCTCTCTCTCTCTCTCTCTCTCTCTCTACTAGGAAAAAAATACTAAGATAAAACAAGAGTGTTTTTTGAGAAAGGCAAATGGTCATTCATTTATTTACAAAATCACAAAACTGCCAAGAAATGCTGAAAGAGGTAATTGAAAAAAATGTTTCCTTATTTTGTATTCACAGAGGAAGACAAACAAAACAGTTATTTCCAGTCAAGGTCAATTTTTTAAGGAACAGAATGATTAGATGTTCTCTCTTGCCGCCTTTTATATTCAGCATAGTAAATTTAACCTGATCTCCTATAAAGCTATACTTTATTTTTGTACTTTAATCCCAATATGTGGAAATTCAAGTTTATATTTTTAAAAAGTTGAAGCTAACGATTTACTTTAAAATTTATTTATATCAGTGTTTTCAACCCCGTCCCCTGGAAAGACCTAAAAGTTTTTAAGGAATCCACAGAAAGAATAATGAGGTATAACTTTGCTCTATAAAGTCAACCAATCATGGCACACACAAAAATATGTTAACTGTACAAAATTTTGTAATAGAGCAAAACTAAATATTCAATCAATAAAAACCCAGTTTAAAAAGCCTTTAGAAACTAACCCAATATAATAACATTCAAACTGAAAATTCACACAGAAGAATATTTAATGTCACTGGCAAATAGTCACAGTGTAAACTATTTTTTTTTTAACCTCAATCATGTTGAAAATGTTGCATAGAGGCCGGGCACTGTGGCTCACACTTGTAATCCCAGCACTTTGGGAGGCCAAGGCAGGCAGATTACCTGAGGTCAGGATCTGGAGATCAGCCTGGCCAACATGGTGAAACCCTATCTCTACTAAAAATACAAAAATTAGCTGGGCATGGTGGCGGGCGCCTGTAATCTCAGCTACTCAGGAGGCTGACGCAGGAGAATCACTTGAACCTGGGAGGCAGAGGTTGCAGGGAGCCGAGATTGTGTCATTTCATTCCAGCCTGGGCAATAAGAGCAAAACTCCATCTCAGAAAAAGAAAGAGAAAAAAAGAAAGAAAAGAAAGAAAAGAAAGAAAATGTTGCATTGGAAAATATTAGGAAAAATCTATGTTTCAGGTAGTTATCCTATTTTTTGTTTTCTAAGTTTTTTTTTATTTTCAACTTTTAAAAAACATACATTACCTTATGTGATTAAAATATACGATTAAAATATTAAAAGGCACAGGATAATTGCAATGTTGACTTTTTTAAAGTTCACTTTCCATTATGAAATTTTTCTTTTCTTTTTTCATGGTATTTCATGAAAGTGGCAGTTTTCTTAGAACTGATTACAAAAAAAGGGAATAATTGGACTTTTCTATTCATGTTCTATTTAACTTGATTAAATTTGCTTTAATGTTCATGATTATCGTTAATGATCACGAGTGAGTAATTTCTAAAATTCTAGTTTGGTTTGTTTCCAGAGAAATATATTTTTTGTTAACTTTTCATGATGCCAGGGCTAACAGATGTATTAAATAATGGCTGAAAATAACTACGTACTTCAAGAACCCAATTCAGGGTCCAGGGATTTTGTTAACCATCAAGTAATGTCATCTTGGCTTCAAGGCTTTTGATGTCTATTGACTTGAAAAATGTATTTTTAAAAGAACTTTTTGTTATAGAAAATAGGTATTTTTGACCAGGATGAAACATAGCCTAAAAATAAAAATAAAATAAAATAAAATAAGAAAATAGGTATTTGTTCAGGTTATAAAGTGTGTATGTAAAGAAAAATGAATTTGCTCATTTGAGCTGTAAATTAATTTTCCAGCCTTCTGCATGTATGTTCCACTATACATGCAGATATTATTAATCTGCCTACACAAAAGAAAGCATTTTAGCTTTAGCTGATAGAATCACCTATGACACAGGTAATCCACATGCCATGTGAAGTTCCATCTCTTAGCGACTAAACAAACAGTAATCCAGAACAAGATCTTAAAAACTTGGTGACTCTCATATTGCCTTCAGATATCATTTATCCTAAATTTACACTAGAAATCAAGTGCCCTTTCTTCACCTAACAGCAGCAAAAATGCATTAAGCATTTACTATGTGCCAAGCAGTAAGAGGTTCCCAGGCATTATGTCATTTGTTTCTCACTGTTTCGTCTGGCACTTAAAAAACTGAGAAATCCATTCCTTTTCACAAGATACATGTTCAAGCCTTAGTCTTGATTCCCTGCTTTCTTCTGAATTCTGCCTTCTCTTTTTTTCCTCCTCATACGAAAATATCTAGGTCAAAACTATGTGCTTTACTGATAAGAGCTTCTTGCCACCTTTTTAGACGTTTTTCAAAATATACAAGTGCATAGGCAGGCTTCAGAGGCAGAGCGTATTGCGGAAAAAGTACTCAAGAACTTGAAGATGGTACTAGCATGAAAGCATCCATTCTATGCTCTAATGCGATCACTTATCTGAGCGATGCTGAGCTGCAGCTAGTCAAAATGCTCGCCCTTTGATCCAGCCTTGGCTTACAGTGGCATTTCTTTCTCCATGTAACATTTTAACACAGTAGATATAGTGTAAGAAGAGGTCATCAGCCAGGCAAGGACATCCTTTTCCCAAGGATCCAGTGCACAGGCCTGCTTCTCTCGAAGTGCCAATCTCATTCATGTGCTCATGACAGCCCTGTGCATTCACTGTTCCTGTCTGTGCTGTAGGCAGTTAACAGTCGCATTCTTGCTTCTTAGAGGTGTGAGGAACAGAGATTTCACCTTACACGTATTCCAATTCTCAGCCTTTTATTTATTGAGATGATTTTTAAAATATCGGTCCATGACTTGTGAGAAAACTTCTTTACAGTCTTAATTTTGAGGGTAGAAAAGGAAACACGAACTACAAAGCAAGGCAGTAAACCAAAATGAAATATCTTGAAATCTAAATAAACCTCCAAAATGTAAGCAAACAGAACATGATAGAGTCAAACACGTGACCCAGAGCCAAAAGCATTAATCACAAAACTCAACTTCGATGAACCAAACTCAAATTGTCCAGAACCACTGTGTTGATATACTGGTTTTTGCCAAAAACTAAGTATTAGGGTTTTTAAAAAATTAAGATTATGGAGATATAGAAGAAAATCCACTAAAGAACTCAAAAGTAGGAGAAATCGGGCATCCAAACTGGTAAACCACAATTATTATTATATTTATTTATTCATTTATTTCAGCCTGTTAATGATGGCAGTGGCTGCTGCCATCATGCTGGCTGCAGCAGGGAAGCACCCTGGGTCTGCACACTACATGGAGCCAGTCTTCTGAGCACGGAAGGGAGCTCCCGTGCCGCTTCAGCCACCCAAATCGCAACTGCAGATCCAGGTCTTTTGTTCCACTGAGCAGGCAGGAGCCCCACCCAGGAGGGCGGGGCTACAGCTCCCCAAACTATAGCTGTGGATGGGATCCTCCCTGTGCTCTTGTACGGAGGGAAGAATGGGTAGGATCTGCCCTTCCATGTGCAGCTGCAGCCACAGCCACTGGACAGCTGGCTGCAGACCTGGGCCTTCCACTTCAGGAAGGAAGCAGGAGCCGGGACAAATGGGGGCCCTGCCTCTTCCAAGTTGGCAGGGCGGGAGCTCCCAGGTGCAGCTGTGGCTGCCCTCCCAGGCACAGGACTAGGGCATCTCTGCAGCCTGCACCCTCAGGGGCCCCAGGAAATAGGCCCCCAACCCTGTCCCTGCAGGCTCAGGGGTGTTTGCTTCCACTGCCTGGCCTCTCTCCTCCCAGCTTCTGCTCTGATCTTGGAGTGGCGTTGGGGTCCCCAGTAAGGCCCCACCCACAGACCAGGGAATGGCTGGGGGCTAGGCTGCCAGTCCTGCTGACAGGAGTGGAGACTCCTGGTGCCTCTTCCTGTCCGCCCATGGACCAACGGGGCATGCACTTCCTCCCCTCTGAGGTCCATAAAAGCCCTGGGCTCAGCCAGAACAGGCAGTGGACAGCCAGAGGACAAAGAGGGCAGAGAGATGACAGGATCATCCTTGACCAGCTGCAGAGAGGAGTACCCACCCCGCTGAGAGCTGCAGAGACGACCTGCTGCAGAGAGGAGCTACCTTCTCTGCTGAGCGCTTCAGAGACCTGCAGAGACATCCAAATGACTTGCCTGCAAAGAGTAGCCACTCTCTCCAGGGCCTCCTCTCTGCAAAGAGCTGAACACTCGACTGGACAACCTGCCTACAGAGCGGAGTTGCCCACTCCTCTGCGTTTGTCTAACACTAAATAAACCCCTTCTTCACCCTTCAATTGTCTGCACACCTCATTCTTCCTGGATGCAGGACAAGAACTCGGGCAAAGGTACTGCGGCCACAGAGGTTTCCAACCCGAAAAATCGACACCCCAGAGGTCTCGTAACTTTAGAAGACCTGACTAGCCCGCGTGATCAAATTTTATTTTCTTTCAACAAGCTATGTCAGAGTGGAAAGTAGCAGTGGGAAGAAACTTAAAACATTTGCATCTGGTGGTTTCAACTAGCAGATATTTGACTCATCCTGTTAACAACATTTCTCCTGCTTTTCTTCACTTAAAAATCTTAAGAATTACTATCATACTGGTTTCATTGCCCTTAAAGTTAGTCCCCAGTGGGGCATATCTAAAAAAGGTTTAAATTATTAAATATTTCAAAGTGTACTAATGCTTCCAACTGGAATCAATATCTGTCAGTAGATCTCAAGGTTTACCCTGCAAGATCTCCACGTGAGATACCATCTACACACCTCACCCAGCCTGCTGGGATTAGCACACAGTGGTTGAAGGTGGGACTTGCAAAAACTACATCCACCTTTTTCCCAAGCTGCATGTGATGATCCTTGTGGTTAGAATAAGGAATGCGTTCCTCCACTTCACTGGAAACTTTTGGTTTAAATGATCACACAATACAGAGTATTTACAAATTGAAAACAGCATAGCAACCACACTGCTATGTCTTATGTTCTAAAAATAAACCTGCAATTTACAGATTGTGGCTGCATCTGCATTCCAAAACAGCAGGTATTTTTTGCTCGCTTAACTTGGTGACACTGTGTTATTTTTAATATCAAAATTTTAAGCTTTTTTTTAATAGAAGGTGAAACTGTGGAGTTATATAAATAATGACTCACTGTGTCCAAGAGGTGCATTTCTTTATGAGAAAAGTAAGTAGACTACTATCTTGAGAAAAGAAAGGAATATTCAAGGAAGTGGTTCTTATTCCCTACAACCTGGATTTAAAGCCATGCTGAACATTAATGAGAAACCTAATACTATTATTCACTGACGTAGATGTAGAAATACAAAAGGTAGTGAGTGTTCAAAAAACTAACAGAGTTTTAAGAGATGTGAGGGAAATGAATTAGCTTATACATTCATTTAAATATCTTAAATCACAAAAAATCCACCTGGCTAGAAATAAATGAGGGAAAGAAATCCCATGATTTTCCAAAATGACAGAAAAGAGAAAGATGTTCAAGTTTTTACTGTTATGAATTTTAGTTGGTATAGAATTTCAGAATAATGTATGATTAATTAAAATACTACACACCACGCATTAAAGTTTAATCACCCCTTTCTATAGTTTTCACAGATGTACTTAATTTGCTGTGCAAACCTGAATGCATTAATAAATGTCTTCTGGAAATAACTCAATATCTAGTAACCACTCAGTATGCTAGGATTGATTATGCTTCTACATGAATAGCTAGTAATAAAAGAACCTGCTATTAGCATACAAAGATATAATTCATTTTCATGTTACAGAATAATACGACATGAATGATGAACTATAATTCTATTTTGAGGACTTACCTTTTGTATGCCTTCCCATTATAAAGGTTTTGGACTTAACCCATTCCTACCAGATTGTGTTAGGTATAAAAATATAGATTTTTATTTACTTAAAGACAATTCGGTAAACTCCCAATGAGTTTAAACTGGAGAACCATTTATTCAAAAGAACTCCAAATACATGTTAAAGAGCAAAAAAGAACCCTCCAGGTAAAAGCAACCTATTGGATATTCATTTGAAATACAGATCTATATATCTCTCTGAATATGAAAACAAAGACACACCAGAAAACCAAACAACCAACCAAAAACAAAAGAAAACACTGATTGCTCTTGCTTTAATGATCTCCTGCAAGCACACAAAAACTTAACCTTCATGACGGCCCAAGAGGGACTACTCTCCAACATGAAGGCTGCCACCAGTTACTACATTTTGAGCTGCTCTATTGTAAATCAGATACAGAACACATGGTTAGTTTATCTTTAAAAGAAATTTCAGGTATTAAATTTAGCCAAAGTTAGTTCTAGTCATTTGAGTGATTTAATTTATATTTGAAGAACCCAGCTTTAGGGTTTGCATGGCAAAGAAATGCAAGAGTGACCTTATTGATCTTTAAGTGTTTTTGCTTCTTCTTTCAGACTCCTTCTTGAGGTGCCTTCCTGATTTTTAAAAAAAGGAGACTTAGAAGCCAAGGCCTTGGCCCTTTCTGCCATCTCTGGAGGTTTCTGTAAGAGGACACCATGATTGAGAGGTGGCTATTCTGTCTCCAGGAGAAGACAGGCAAACTGGAGACGTGACTCTGCTCAGATGTTCAACCGACCTAAGTGAAAGTGAGCAAAACAAACCCCTCTTATGTAAGCCACTAAGTTTCTTATTCTATTATCAAGTATTTCTTACTCCTGAAGTTATCAATTTTCCAGCCAGATCTTAGCATATACATTCATTAACCACTTTGCAACCTAGCTCAGTCTCAATGCAAAAATAATTTGAAGTAACATCTGAAAATCTCCTATGTCAGCACTTATCAAGCACCATCCATATTTGTGTGGTTAAAAATCTATGAGATTCTGAATAATTATGACAATTCCAGAAAGCACACACAAACTACAATAAACAGATGACTGTGGTTTATGGATATCTAAAAGAATAGTAAAAAGCGAATAATGAATAGAACAAAGACAAAAATGCACATGAAAATACTAAAAAGAGTCCCATGACATCAAAGTCAATCACAAATTCTGCTATTAATAAACTGATAATCTATTAATGCAAAGAAGTTCACAAAAGAAAATAAATTTGGCAACTTTAATATTATTCTACCAAAGTGGTCTGATAGGAGCCACACTAAGAAATCATTTTCTACAAATAAAACATTAATTTTCTATAATGTTTAATGATTTTACGTTTTTGAAAGTTTATTAAATTACAGAGCCTGTTTTTTTTTTTTTTTTTTTTTTTTTTTCTGGGAAAGAAGCCCATGTGAAGAATAAAGTTTGGAAACCATTTTTTTTTTTTTTTTTTTTTTTTGAGACGGAGTCTCGCTCTGTCACTCAGGCTGGAGTGCTGTGGCGGGATCTCAGCTCACTGCAAGCTCCGCCTCCCGGGTTCACGCCATTCTCCCGCCTCAGCCTCCCAGGTAGCTGGGACTACAGGCGCCACCACCTCGCCCGGCTAGTTTTTTTTTTTTTTTTTTTTTTTTTGTAGTTTTTAGTAGAGACGGGGTTTCACCGTGTTAGCCAGGATGGTCTCGATCTCCTAACCTCGCGATCCGCCCGTCTCGGCCTCCCAAAGTACTAGGATTACAGGCTTGAGCCACCGCGCCCGGCCTGTAAACCATTTTTAAAGAATGCAAAATTCACCAAAATATCCTGAAATTTTTAATAGTCAAAGGAAAATCATTTTTAACATGCTTGAATAAGTCCACAAAAGAGATTTTTGTCTCATCTCTTTATAAAATTCCCCCTGGGGATAAAAACAAGCTTGAGAAGTTTCAGTCAACAGTGTAAACTGGGAGTTCGTGTTAAATAAGAAATTGAAAACTGCAGTTTAGAATGAAATTACCATTTGAGCCATTACCACAGGGCTCCATAGTACATTTACAATAACAGCTACATTTGGTAATAACATCATATTCAAGTAGTTTATATTTAACTAACGTGTTCCAGGAGATTCTAAAAATAAAAAGTAAAGTGTGTTTTCTACTCTTTCCTTTTTCTAGGCCCAGATAATAATATGGCAATATTATTCAAGATAATCAATACTCTTAAAATTATAAAGCACAAAATTACTAATAAAAAGACTGAACAGTTAAAATGACATTCTGCTAAGCCCATTAATGTTTAAAAATATTTTTTAAAGGTAGTATAATTTTCTATTGCTCCAGAACTGTGTCTTAGCTCTACTTAACTTGGTGTCTTGCCTTAGTGAAGACAGATAGAATGGGAAACAAGAGACAGTCCCACTTCTCAGAGGAGGGCACTTTCATGTGTTAGCAAAGAAATCATTCTTCTAGTCATTCAACAGAAATTTACTAAATTACTATTATATGCCATTCTGAGGCAGAGATATTCAGAAAGTTTATGGTCTTACGGGTAATAAACGTAACACATACAAGTATGCATGCATACTAAAACACGCACACACATGCACATTTCAAATCAGGAATCAAAACTCTGTGATATAGCAGGGAACATGCACAAGGTCTGAGAGCATAGCAGAGACCACGCCCAGTTGTGTCGGTGTCAAAAAATCAGAAGGCAGCATCTAAGATAAGAACGAAAAGATGCATAGGTGCTGGCCAACACAAAGGAAATGAAAGAGGAGGAAATTTTCATACACTTGTGAAATGAAAGACCCAGAGTTTTAGAGGTTGAAAGAAGTTTTTTCTGGATCGAGAGTGGAAATCAAAGCAGGAGTGACAAGAAAGGAAACAAAAAGGAAGACAAATGAGGAAAAGTCTTAAAGAAGAATGTGAATTTTCCAGAATTTAGAAATTAGCAATGTATGGTTTCAGAGATGAAACTACAATAACATTTATTTTCATTTAAGTATGTTTCAAATATTACATAGAATATTTATACACATGGTTTATTATTTATCTGACATTCAAATTTACCTGCAGGTCTTGAATTTGTATTTGTTAAATCTGGACACCATGGTCAAGAGGTAGTCACGGGAAGATTTATTTAACTAATGAACTAAGTGGCACAAAAGTGATAATGAATATATATTGTCCCTGTATTCCAGTGCCAGTTGGAATAACAGAAAGTTCATAATGGTTGAGAAACTTTAATGACGATAATTTTGTCCAACATCATATTTAAAGTTCATAAATGCCTTTGAACAGTAATAAATAAAAATGAAGGTTTCATTCAACAAGAGATCAAGCAAAACTAATTTTTAAAGAAAATATAGAGATTGTAGACAATGTGAAAAGACTCATTAATTTTGTCTATATGGACATATGCATATGCAATATATAAGAAATATATTTATAGTATGCCTTTTATTATGAAGATAAAATATTCAACATACAAAACACATTTCATTGCTTAGTTAGGTCACTGAGTATTAAAACATTCATACACTTTTTAAAAGCTAATAAATATATTTATCTTTTAAAATGCACAATAAACAGTTGTTGATTGTCAACATCTTCATAAAACAAATACTGTTGGCCGGGCGCGGTGGCTCAAGCCTGTAATCCCAGCACTTTGGGAGGCCGAGACGGGTGGATCACGAGGTCATGAGATGGAGACCATCCTGCCTAACCCGGTGAAACTCCATCTCTACTAAAAAATACAAAAACTAGCCGGGCGAGGTGGCGGGTGGCTGTAGTCCCAGCTACTCAGGAGGCTGAGGCAGGAGAATGTCGTAAACCTGGGAGGCAGAGCTTGCAGTGAGCTGAGATCCGGCCACTGCACTCCAGCGTGGGAGACAGAGGGAGACTCTGTCTAAAAAAAAAAAAAAAAAAAAAAAAAAAAAAAATACTGCAACATACAATTACTTTTTACTATTAGCTAATTTTAGAAGAATGAGGCAGACAAAAAGAAAATACACAAGTTGCATTTTTTGAAAGAGAATGGTTTATTTAATCATTCAACAAATATTTATCAAACACTTCCTATATCAAAGGTAGTGGAGATAAACGTATGAATTAGATTGGCATCATTTCTATCCACACGAGGCTTCTTGCTTCGTGGAGGAGTCAGAGAAAATCCACACACACAAATACACATTAATACAATTACAAATGGTAACAAGTGTTCTGAAAGAAACAGAGAATTTCAAAAGGTGGGGCAGGAGTCATGTACTTTTTAAAAAAAGAGTGGTCAGAAAAGGTCTCTGTGAGGTCAGGAGAATGATACATGGTAGCTGATACATGGTAGCTGAAAGATGTAAGGGAGCCAGTCATAGCAGTAGAAAGGCAGAATCCGCCCATGCAGAGAAAACAGCATGCACAAAGACCCTGAGGCCAGAGAGAACTCAGTATGTCCAAGAAACTGAAAGAAGGGCTGTGAGGCTTGAGCACTGCAATTGAAGGGCCACCAGCACTGGATGATTACAGCAAGGTACAAATCAGGACATGGTTAGGAGTGTTAATTTCATCCTCAAATGCAATGAAAATCCTTTGCAGATTCTTAAGCAAGAGAATGACATGATCAAATTATACATCGCTTTCAATGATCACTCTGGTTGCTGAATAGAGAATGTATAGGTAGTGAGTAAGAATGGGATTGGTGGATAATTTGGTGACTGTACTGATCATGATGAGAGAGGACTTGTGTTTGGAACTAGGACTTTAGCCCCAGAGTTGGAAGGTGGCAGATCTGAGCAAAGAGGAACAAATGAGAATTCTTGGGTGTGTGAGTAGGGCTCAGCAAAAAAGTGTGGGCTGAAGATATAAATTTGAGTGCTGTCAGCATATCGATGATACTAAAAGCCATAGGGATGGGTAGAATCACCTGGGGAGAAAATGCAGAAGAAAGAAAGGAGGAGTACCAACCAAGTCTAAGGCCTGAACAGCATGAACATTTAAAGGCTAGGCCAGGAAACAGTAAAGCAAAGAGAAGGAAGCTAGTGGGGGAGGAAATAAATCCCATCAGATGGTTACACCAAAGTAAAGATATCCATTTTACAAGAAAGACTTAAGATTTTTGTTTTCAGAATGAAAGAAAAATCACTGGTTAGTTTTTTTATTGCTTGTGCTGGCCTTCCCTCTTCAGTTACGTGAAAATGGGGCTTACCTTTCCTACTTTCAATTGGATGACAAGAAACAGAAAAGCAGGTGTGTTGACATGCCCCAATCCTTTACCTCAGATCTCTGACAAGCTTTAATTAGTTTGCTAGTTGAGAGCTTCCTGAGTGAATTCAATTCTGTCACTTTGTAGGCATTTTCCTGCTTGGAGTAATGGATTTTATGGTCTCCAGTTCAGATAATGTTTCTACATTGTCCAAAATAGTTAAAAGCAATTTTGTTAGCTAACCTCCCCAAATCTTTCCCTTGAATTTTTTGAATTAGCATGCATAAGATTTCACTAATTGTCCCATTTCAAGCACATAAAGATATCATCATTTTTCTCTGACATTACTTGCATTTTAAATGTAGTTTTAAAATCCATTTTTTCCCATGGAAAGTATTTGCTAAGTATTCACTGAAATGGAAAATACTTTTAAGGTTTGATTTTATTGCAAAACAGAATAAAAGGAAGAGTGCATATTCATATGCATTAACCATTTAATAGGAAAAAATGGCTTTTTAGTTTAATTTATTCATTTGACTGTCAGGGAATTTGTTTAGGCATTGTGTGCATATCAGCAAACAGCAGATTTGGACAAAGATTAGGTGATACAAACAAGAAAAGGTACTAAATCCTCACTCTAAAAATCTGTTTCATCTTCTGTTTGTTTCCTTTCCTTTGTCTGTTTAATGTTGGTAGTTCTTCTTCCCTTCTCACCTATTTATTTCCTCACTCTCTTCCCTTTTACCCTTCACATTCTCCATGGTTAATGTACTCCCAACTTACCATTTCAGTATTTTCAGCCCACATTTTCCTTAGGAACTTCAGATCTACTCAGTCTAACTAACCTTAGACCATTAATTATGTGATCTAGCTTTTTTTTAATCTGTAAGAAAAATAAAACAATATTGACCTTACCAAGTTGACACAAGAAGTACTGGAAATACCTAGGTCAGCACCAGGCATTTAGTACCTACTCAAGAAACATTAGCACTTCTCCCCTTTTTCTTTTCAGGGATTATCTGTGGTCAGTTGCATACTCATTGAGAGGAGCTCCTCCTAAGACCACAGCAGTAATAAGCGTGCAAAGCAAAGATTCTAATGAAAGTAGTTTTGAAAATCTAGTCCAGCATCTTAGATCACCCCTATGGGTGAGCCCCAACCTATATATAACTTGTAAGCGAAATAAGAGAAACCAGGATTGGTGTACTGGGCCTTAGTATCTTGTGGGGGAAACCCCAAGAATGTCTTTTTAAATTAAAAATAGGATTTAATCAGTTGAATAGTACATTGAACACAGTCATTTCACAGACTCCTCTTTTATCTTCTACTAAATGGCATTTCTCTTATTAACATTCATAAAATAACCACTGTGTTTATACTAGAAATTATTGAAAGTAAATATTTTGATGGAAGATGAGGTAGTTTTATCAATGTTAATATAGTTAGCTTGTATTCTAAAGCTATCACAAGTTTTGCTACTTAACTTTCATTTCCCTAGGCTAATAAGAAGGGAACAAGGGCAGATGCCACATGTTAACTGTGAAAATATTTATGTTAAACAGAGTGCAATGATACCATGGTGCACTAAATAGCTGTGATTTGCAGTAGGTGGTTCTAAAGGTGAGGAAAGAAGTGACTTATCACATGGCACAGGGTGGTGTGTGTTCACCAAACACAAAAGACAGGGAGCTAGGGCAGTCACCACCAACATTTACATCATACACAGTGATTTAATTTCAGCAAAACAATATCATCCATCAAGTCGATGTTGATTTTAATTGCTTTGTTTTTGTATTTTTTGTACTTATTTTGTAAATTTCTTTATGGATAAACATACATGCATTACATAATTCCATGTTTATACTAGTTGAAGCGCACTTTGGAATTTGGGGCTTCTTTTTCCTTTTTTCCTTATTTTAAAAGGGTTCTGTACATTACTCAAGTTTCAAAACATGGCCAACACAGCTGGCCATATAACAGAAAGAGTTATCACTCCCATCTGGTGGCAGACATTAAAATATTGAGCATAATCCCAAAACAGAAATTAATCTAATTCCAGACTACACACTGGTTAATTAAACTCCTATTTCAGAAGTGGAAAACACACTAACTACCAAACAAATTACCAGAGGACCTCAATTCAAAGAAGTGCTTCCAATATATTAAACACTTTGGGTATACACATATACATTATATAGTATGCATACATACATATATACAAATATATACTATATATACATAGCATTTGTATTTGTAAACATGCTATGTCTATACATACATACTACTTGTGTGTACATACACATACTATTTGTATGTAATATGTATGTATGGATACATACATATGTATTTATTTGACAAGATACAGAGATTTAGCATTTTTCAATAAACTTATGATACTTTAGGTACTTCATTCACCCTCAAGTTCTCTTTATTATTATTCTTTTTAGAGATGGGGGTCTCATGCTGTTTCTCAGGTTGGAGTGCACTGGCATCATCATAGCTTACTGTAACCTGGAACTCCTGGGCTGAAGCAATTCTCTTGTCTCAGCCTCCAGAACAGCTGGCATGTGCCACCATACCTGGATAACTTTTATTTAAAAACTTTTAGTAGAGGCCGGGCACGGTGGCTCAAGCCTGTAATCCCAGCACTTTGGGAGGCCGAGACGGGTGGATCACGAGGTCAGGAGATCGAGACCATCCTGGCTAACACAGTGAAACCCCGTCTCTACTTAAAAATACAAAAAAAACTAGCCGGGCCACGAGGCGGGCGCCTGTAGTCCCAGCTACTCAGGAGGCTGAGGCAGGAGAATGGCGTAAACCCGGGAGGCGGAGCTTGCAGTGAGCTGAGATCCGGCCACTGCACTCCAGCCTGGGTGGCAGAGCAAGACTCCATCTCAAAAAAAAAAAAAAAAAAAAAAAAAAAACAACAACAACAAAAACTTTTAGTAGAGACTGGTCTCGCTGTTTTTCCCAGGTTGGTCTCGAACTCCTGGCCTCAAGTGATGCTCTTGCCTTGGCCTTCCAAAATGTTGGGATTACAGGCATGAGTCACTGCTCCCAGCCCCAAAATCTTCTTTTAAAGACAGATAAACTGAAATACTTTTCAAGGCAAGAAACATATCCTCCAAAAATGAAAATGGAAACGAGTATGAAAATGAAGGTAAATAAATAAACATGGGGAAATATACTTGGAAATGGGTTAATCATACTACACATGAAGTGCATCAAAGATCAAACAGTCTTAATGGAGTTCACATCATTCACTTTTAGCACATCATTTACCTTTCATGCAGTTTCAATTCTTTGATAAAAATGCATGTACAACTTATGGTAACACTGTAGTGTCACCGTACAAACAACCCAAATGTATTCATTTCTCAATGTCATGAATAAACTATGAATTAAGGTGATTCTCAATAATTATATTCTCTGGATAGATGGAAAAATGAGTATAACGATGCCTCACTTTATATTTTGATTATTTCAGTGAATTCTTGCATAAAATACTATATTTTTTAAATTCTGTAATGAAGTGTATGGTGTAGCCAAAAAAAAAAAAAAAAGGCACTGGATCAACTCTCAGAAGTTACTTTGCTTCTAAGTGTTCATTTATTTCTGGAATCACTTTCAGCTCTAAATCTTCTAATTTTAAATCTAAACCTCCTGTTTCCCTGATTTTAATTGCACCAAAGTAATGAACTATTGTTGTGAGTCACAAAAAATTTACTACTGGTATAATAAATTATATATAAAGAGGGAGAAAACTGATTACTTTTTAAAACTATAAAATTGAAATTTTAAATTTTAAAATGTTTTTAAAATATATAAAGTGCAAATTATTTAGCTTGAGATAATTAACTTTTGAAGTAAAATTTAAAATGGTCCAACTATAAAATTCACCACAGCCTCATGTCACAGGGCCCCACGAACATTACTCAAAGTAATATTGGAAATGATTAAAGAGAGCTCCTCTTCTCAGGAGGTCCCTTCCCTGTCTGGCTACTTTAGAACAGCTCATTAAACATTAATGATATTCTTTTATCAGATGTTTAGTGTTATTTATTAAGTTTCAGGCTCATCTTCTATTTCCAAATTTCAGCAAATTCTATTCTGTCTCATTTTGATGGCCAGTGCTTTATTAGTGCCCTGAAAGGTAAAGGTTGAATTCTCAATAACTTCAGAAGTTTCTGTTTTAATTATATTTTGTTAATACAATAAGCAAATCAATGTTTTCATAAATCTCCATTAAAATATTTTTTCTAAAAAGTGTCCAAAGGAATCCCTGTATTAGATATGACACCTATGTTTTATTAAGTGAAAGCCATTACCATTAAATGGTAAAGAAAACAGTTCTGAAAGCAAGCCTGTAATACTATAAGCATAGCACTAGGCATTTCTAGTCCCTTTAAACTATCTCACTTATCCTTTCAATACTGTCATGATGTAGAAATTATTATTATCTATATTTTACATTTAAGGAACGATTAAGTAATCTCCTGAAGCTATCACCATGAATACAGGATTCACAATTGAGCCTCTCTGACTCTAAAGCCTATACATCCACAATCTCTGCTCCAATGATATAATAAATTACAAAATTGCAAATGAAATTAAAACATTAATGTGTACTTCATACAGAAAAAAAATTGACCTTATAATTTTTCAATTATAAAGAAATATCTTTGTTTTGAATTATTTCCCTTTGAATAGATACAAAATTATTTTTGTATATTTATCTTATATCTAGCAACCTAACCTCATTTTCATGTTACTTGTAATGATATAAAAATTATATCCCACAGAGGGCTTTATTAGTCCATTTCCAAAATTTACATGGCACATTCCTTTATTTTAAAAGACTGATCCTAGTCTTGGAATTTTTATTAGAAATAACTGCAAAATTCTATTAAATATCTTTTTAGTATATAATGATATAATCTACTGATATACTAAAGTATTTTTATTTGTTTTCTAAATATAAGCTACCAATATATTCTTTAAAAATCCTATTTTTTCACACATGTGCTGATCTTTTCATATACTGCTGGGTGCTATTTACTAATAGCTCATGTAGGGTTCTTTTGTGCATTTAAATTTTCAAATGCGATAGAATCATCATTGTCCTTTTCTTTAAAAAGTTTTAGAATGTGACTTAAATTTTTAAAGTTAAAATTATGATTCTCTAAAAAATGATTAAAGTTCTCTATATGTTTCTATGGTTGGAATCGTTTAAAGAACATTGGAATATCAGTGCTACAAGCGTCGTAATATTCAACTATATATCCATCTGCTCTGGTGCTTTTTTGATAACTGATCTTTAAACAGCTCTAGTATTTAAATGGCATATTACAGTTTTTTACTTTCTCTTGAAAATATTTTAGTAATTTTTTTTTTATAGGAACTCATTCCCTTCCTTTAGATGTTCATGCTTCATCAGTGCAGATCCACACCTAATATTCTACTAAATTTCTTTTAACCTTTCTTGCTTCTGGAGTTACTTCTGCTTTCTCATTTATAATTTTATATATTCTTTCTTTATATATTTTCCATAATTTGTGCCTCAAGGGGTTTATGTTGGCCATTTCAAAGAATAATCCAATTTTGCATTTATGTAATCATTTTTACATTTGCATTCTATTCTAGCAATTCCAGTTTTCATTGTTACTAAATTCTGTTTTCCTAGTTTCTTTTGATGCTCTTTTTCTAATTCCTTAAGATTCACAGTTTATTTTTTATCTGTTTTCTTTCTTCAAAGCTCTCTAAAGCTAAAATTCTATACTGATCATAGCTTTTACTGGATGTGTCTATTTTGTTAGGAAGGGATCTTCTTTTCCATTAACTCATATATTGTTTGTAATTTCCCTTTGGTTCTAAGAGTTATCTAAGAGTGTTTCTTAATGTCCTAATAATTTTTTTTTTAGTTTTGTAATAAAGTTGCCTAATAAATTGTGTTAGTTTTCTAATAAAGTTTCTTAATACAGAATGTGACCTATTGAAACGCCTTCCTTTTTTGAATTTACAAGCAGTTCAGACACTTTCAAAGACTAAACTTCCTAAAATGAATCCCTTCTCATTAGCAGTTTCATAATTTGAATAATGTAGTTTCTCCAAAAGGAATCTTGCCATTTCAACATTATAAAATAAGTGTATAGGACTCATATATATCATTACTGATATAAGGATAAGGTTTTGTGGGATACTTTAAATACTCATCAACAGTAAATTCCTAATGTCATTTTTCTCATGACAGTGAGAGAATTTTACTCAGAACCCCATAACTTCTGTTTTTCACTTCATCCCTTATCCATCCTTATTAGAAACTGTGGGATAGCGATGGACATACTGTATCATTGCATATTGCTATGAATTTTGTTCAATTCATAAAGTTGTGTATGTGTTTGATACAAGAGGGGCCTTGGTTTGGTTCCCTCTCACAGTTCCACAGTTTGCTTTAAATGTTGAGTATGAAGTCTATAGCTAATATTTCCTTATCTCTTCTTTCTTATTCATAAGTCCTTTAAGGGTCAACAGTCACATCAGTGCTATCATGAAGGTTTAATTCCAAGGGAAGAATTGGTTAGTATTGATAATACAGCCATGTATTGTAGGGAAGTAATATCATATGGAAAATCTCATCTTAAAATTCACATACTTAATTTTTTTAAATCAGTATAGAATACTAGGAGGAAATATAAAGCACATAGATAGGAGATTGGAAGGATGTTAAGACTACTTACAGTGCCAAATCTCTGCATGAAATTGAAGAGAAGTTTTAAGCATTTTACTGTATTATGTGAACAAATATAAATTAGTCACTTCACTGTCCTTAATTTGAGAAAATATTTTAATGCATTGTTTTTGTTTGCAACAGAAGGACTTTAGATAATTGGACTAAAAGATACACGAAAAAGACTTTTTTTTTTTTTTGAGATGGAGTCTCGCTCTGTCGCCCAGGATGGAGTGGCATGATCTCAGCTCACTGCAACCTCTGCCTCCTGGGTTCAAGTGATTCTCCTGCCTCAGCCTCCTGAGCAGCTGTGTTTACAGGCATGCACCACCATGCCTGGCTAATTTTTGTAATTTTAGTAGAGACTGGGTTTTGCCATGTTCACCAGGCTAATCTCAAACTCCTGACTTCAAAGGATCTTCTTCCCTCAGCCTCCCAAAGTGCTGGGATTACAGGCATGAGCCACCACTCCCAGTCAAAAATGATTTTTAATTATCATCTTAGATGTGCTATTATTTAGATAAGCTAAACTCAAGGGTAAAATATAAGTATATAAATTTTAATACATAAGGCTATATAAGTGTAATATTGTGCTAGCCCATGCTATCCTTCTCATAAATTATGCAGTATTAGGTTTATGACTAGCATGAGCCTGAATATATAGCCATCAAACAGGAACAATAGAAGCTACATTTACTCAACATTTGTTTTATACCAGGTGCTGTATTCTAATATTTTCTTTCACTTAATCTGTATGATAAGGATTAAATATACTTATAGGTACTCTGAAGTGTAAACTCCAAGGCTCGGAAAAGTTCACTCACTTTTTAACTGATCTGGCAGAAGTTATCTTTTGGACCAGATTGTTGTGACTCCAACATATCTCCTAAGCCAGTCTTTCTCAAGCTATCTATGATGAAAGGCTACATTTTTATTATTCCAATATCTCACAGACCAATATTTTATAAAACACAACATAATTAATAATTTTAAAAATTAAATATATACAGTTATAAATACATATTTTATATTTAGGTTCAGCAGACAAAAAATTACTCTGTCAAATTCCTATAAAAATTTCAAGTGTTTATCCTCAATTTTGTTCTTACTGCAGACCATTAAAAATTCATGAATCAACCCTAGGCCACAGGGTACAGTCTGAGTAGGTGGCCAACATATTTCCTATGAGTATTAGGTGAGCATATCAATATTAGGTTTTTCTTACAAAAATTTTTATAGAAGATTAACAAGAGTCATGACTGAATGAAAAATATGCATGAATCTCATAAAATGTTCTCCAATTACATACAAAGATGTCCACATTCTAATCCCTGGAATTTGCGAATGTGTTACCTGAAATGAAATGGCAAAAGGGACTTTGCAGATGTGCTTATTAGGTTAAGGATGTCAAGATGGAGAGATTATCCTGAAATATATGAGTGAGCCCAATGTAATAACAAGGGTCTTCATAAGAGAGAAGCAGTAGAGTTAAGATTCAACGAAGGAAATATAACAGTTTAAGCTGAAATCAGAGAGATTTGGAGCATTGTGCTGCTGGCTCTAAAATGGAAGAAGGTGATGCAAACAAGGAATGCAGGTGGACTGCAGATGCTGAAACAGGCAAGGAACTAGATGCTTCCCCTAGAGCCACACTGGTCTTAGAACTTCTCACCCCCAGGACTACGAAATAAATGTGTTTTATATTAAGCTAATACATTTGTGAAAATTTGTTATAGCAGCAGTTGGAAACTAACACAGATGTTGGTACTTGGAAGTGGGGCACTGCTAGTAACAAATACCTAAAAATGTAGACAGTGGCTTCGGAATTGATAATGAGAAGAGGCTGGAAGAATTTTGAGAAGCATAATACAAAAATTATAGATCTCCTTGAACAGACTGCTATTAAAATTAAAGATTTGGTTAAAGGCTCTGCTGGTGCAGACTCAGGAGGAAGTGAGGAGCATGGTAGAGAAAACCTTTAACTTCTTGGGGAGTATCTAAGTTGCCATAAATAGACTGTTGGTAAAAATGCGGACATTAAAGGAGATGCTGGTGAGGCCTCAGAAGGAAATGAGAAACATGTTATTGGAAATTGGAGAAAAAGAATCTTTGTTTTATAGTGGCAGAAAGTTCAGCTGGACTGATTCCTACAATTATGTGGAAGTCAGAATTACAAGTGATGAAGTTACATATTTAGCTGAGGAGATTTCTAAGCAAAGTGTTGAAAGAGTGGCCTGGTTTCTTCTTGCTGTTTATAGTGAAATGTGAGAGGAAAAAGATGAATAAAGGGAATAACAATTAAGTCAAAAGAGACCAGGACTTGATGATTGGGAAAATTGTTAACCTATGAAGACTTCAAAAGGCTAAAATTAGGAGATGCGTTTTCAAGAAAGCATACTTGGAGAGAAAGCCAATTTTATGTCTGGATAACATTTTGCTAGAGACTTACAAGGATTAAAAGGTCTGAGTGAAAGCAGGGCTCTTTGAAGTGATTAGGCATGTGCTCACGGATCCCCTCAGCCACTTCAACAGAGGCCAAAAATGGAGTTGAAATTATCCAAGAAAGATCTGTAGAGGAGCCTGTTTTTCTAATGGAGTGAATCCTAGATATGTACACAGGAAAATCACAATGTTCTTGAGAATCCTACAACGGTGGTAACACCATCAGCTTGAACTGAAATAGGCAGAAAAGGGATGAAATGCAAGAAGGCTGACAGACACTCAAAATTCTACAGGTAGGAGATGGCTGACAAGAATACCTGGTTGAAAATATGTGCAACCCTTCATGAAAATGAAGAAATAATTCTGAACTAGGCCCAGAGAGCAGATTCAAGCCACAGAGGATTATTCACAGGCCTTGAAATCTAATGGAATTTTCCCATGTGGGTTTCTACATTTCTTGAGACTGGTAACTCCTTTTTCCTTTCACTTTATCCCTTTTTATGTAGGAATGTCTGTAACTGTTATCCTATGCCTGTTCCTCCATTGCATTTGAGAACATATAATTTGTTTTGTAGTTTCACAGCTCCACAGATGGAGAGGAACTCTGCTCAAGGACAGATTATAAACAGATCCTTAGCCATACCTAATTTAAATAATTTGGATAATGAGATTTGGGACTTTTAAGCTGATTAAATTTAGATGACATTTTGAACTTGAGTTGATGCTATGATTGACTGAGACTTTTGGAGACCTGAGAATGTGGTGAAATGTGTTTTGCATGAAGGAAGGATCTCAATCTTTGGGAGCCAGAGGGCAAACTATGGCAGATTGAATCACGGTCCTCAAAGTAACTCCATCCTAATCCCCGAAAACTGTAAATATGTTACCTTAAATGGCAATAGGAACCTTTTTGGATGTGATTGGGTTAAGGATCTTGAGATGGGAGGATTTTTCTGGAGTATTTGTGTGGACCAAACATAATCAAAAGAGTCCTTAAAGGAAGGAAATAGGAGAGACCATTTTCAGAGATGAGATGCAAGGACAGAAGCAAAGGTCAGAGTGCAAGAGAAATTTGAAGATGCTACATTGCTGGCTTTGAATATAGAGAAAGGGGTCAAAGAAGTGACATAGTTTCTAGAAGCTGGGAAAAGCAAGAAAATAGATTTTCTTCTAGAGGTTCCAGAAGGAATGTAACCCAACCAATACCTTGACTAGGACATTTGACCTCTAGAATAATAAATTTGTGCTGCTTCAAGCCACTAAGTAGATGGGAATTTGTTATAGCAGCCACAGGACAATACAAATGCCTCTAACTATTATAATTTGGGTAAAAATATTCACATACCAGGAATCTCAGAGTTAAAATAGCAAAGAGTATGCTTAATAAGACACTAAAAATTAACTTATAACGCTTAAAAATCCTGATGATATTTTTCTGTTGACAGTTATCTTGTGGAAATGTGACAACTGTGACAACACAAAAATGGAACATCTCATCACTCCGAGAGGATGAATTCTGCTTTGTAAACTGAAAGAAAAGTAACTCAATAAATATAGATTGCTGTTGTATAGTCAACACAGTTTTTCCTAACGGTGCATTAGCATCTGAAAGTGCAGGAGGAATGGTTTATTTAGACTTTGAATCCATTACCATAAATGAGGGCCCCCTTCACCAAAGACCCCTCTTCAATTATCTCATCAACTTAATTTCAAAAATCATACGAATAGTTTTTAAAAGCCACTTCAAATGTTATAGGGCAATGAGATTGCCCACAGTTCAGGCAGTAATATATATTCAGTAATTGGAATTATGGCATGATTTATTCTCTTTTAAGGATGACTAAGTTCTTTTAAGAGTCAGGATATAATTACAATAGAAACACACATATAACAAAGTGGTTTCAAAACATCCCTTACCTGTGTAACAAGTGGCTCCAATAGCCTTTCCACTGTCAGTGTCCGGATTTCCAAACTTTTGGGGTCCCATTTCAGAATGATAGGTGAAGTTGCCGAAGTCATGCTCCCTGTGGGAACACATGTTATCAGTTAGAAATAATGATCTTGGAAATAAATTGTAACTTTGGTAATTCAAAACGAGTAAATCACTGAAACTTAGAACATACTGGAAGATAGCCTCTCTGGTCCAACCTGGTCAAATTAGAGATGGGAAAACCAGACCAGTACACTGAGGTGGCAATTTTGGAATCAGATTAAAAACTGAGGTCTCCTCAGCATACTGGTGTATTTTAGGCCTGCTTCTGGGACCCAATAGCCACTGAAATATTTCATTTACTCAACAGTGAGCATGCATACTCATCTGCTATATGCTGCAAAAGATTTTGGTCTTGCCCTCAAGTAGCTAAAGGTTTAAAGTTAGAGACCGCCAAATATGGGAATAATTAGGTCTCACTGTGACACATGTTGTGATTAAGAAACACAGAGAGGACTATGGGAGAGGTGAGGAAGGGGCATCGATGTCAGTCTGGAGAGAACAACAAAGGATAGCAGGAAGCAAAGTAAATCCATCAATGATTACTAGATGTAAGAACCCCTTTAAAACAAAAGTCTACTTTTTTCTTCACATCATAACTGACCCCTGAGAATATCATACTCCTTGGGGCAAGAGTTTCAGTCTCTTAAATAAGAAAGACATCTTGCAAACTAAGTGCCAATGGTTCTAAAAATTATCTGCTACTATTTACATGCTCTCTGATTACTCACTACATTTACATTCTTGTCCCATAAAATCAGTGACTGATAAGGTTATTTATTTCACTCTAAAGCAATCCTCTCTTACCTAAGAACCACTGACATGCAGATAGCAGTCTCCACATAACAAGCAAAAAATTACAGTTCTAGACCATCCCCCCCAAAAAAATTATACATTCTATCAAGTGTGTGTTTCTTTCATCAAGAAATTGCTAAATACATTCTGACATCTAACTACTGGACAAGCAACCTTAGATTGTACAAACTGAATCTGAATCATTTGTCTTAATACCAACATAAATCAAAATGTCCATGTCTGTTCTTTTATTCTGAACCAATGTCCCCATTCAATTCCGTCCTTATAAACCAATATAGATGATTATTTCTACTAGAATTAACACAACAAAGAAGGTCTATCACAATAGGCACTAGTAGAAATGTGCCTCTTTACTGGCTCTCCTACAGCTAAGGCTTTTGCAAATAGACCCAACCAATTTGCTTTAAAAAAAAAAAAAAAAAAAAAGAAGAGGCAAAGACACAGTGTGCTGGTATTTTAACTCTCTCCAAATGCCATGTTTTAAATAAACTAAGCATAGCAATCCAACCATACAGACCGATTTAGATTTGGGTTTCTTCATCACAACAATAGTTGGCACCGACATGCTGCCTGTCCTCCAAAAATCTAAAAACACTTTACACACTTTCCATTCACACTACCAGCTGCCACAAAGCAGCTCTGTCATATACAGAATTCTGCGTCTGGGCAACACACCTTCTCATGCCATAGAAGGATAAAGATGCCAGATGCTTCCTGCAGACACTGGGATACCTTCATCCCTACTGAAGCCAGAACTACCTACATGATCTTAGTCCAGTACTTATGATACAGCTATTGCAAGTTTCTGGAGAAGTTCCCTGAGAACCTTTTTCAAACTCTGATGGAATCACAAGTGGCATAATAATGATGATGAACAAGGAAGTTCTGTAGGAAAGCTGGATACTCAGTCGTGAAATCATTGTAACATGATAGTGAGAGGTACTGGGTAAGACTGCATAGAGAATTTCCATAACATGAACACGCTTGTAGACATACGTTGATAGATCAAGGAAGGCACATAAAATTACAGCTGTTCCATTATGTAACTTTTAAAACATGACACAAAAATGTTGGGGAAATCACAACAGAGACATGAATCTAGCTTGCATCAAGCAGAAGTGAGGGATACTCCTCAAACAAAGATCTCAAGCCAACTATGAGCCAAGAAGCAAGAGTTAATTACGGCCTTCAGTCCTGAAGGTCACAGAGCCCTTATAAATCTAAAAATAAAAGAATAATAGTGCCCAGACAAATCACTCAAATTAATTTATTCCTTTGAGGATCAATCTTTTCAGTCATTTCTTGTGACAAAGGTAAAATTCAATAGCAAAGAAAAGGTTACACGGTACTAATTTGTTGAAGTGGCAAAATAAGTCATAGAAACTTTAAATGCTGTTTTCCAGCCATGCTGTTTCTGATACAGTTGAGACTAAAACCAGGAATTCTGTCTCTACCCCATAATCTTTTCACTGTTTGGTTTACTAACCACATTAGCAACAAACAAAAGGAGTAGTGGTGGGGACTGCAAAATCCCCACCTCTAAACCCACGATGTTGATATGTAAGATTCCCCTTGAGTTGCCTCAAAGGGGCATTTTAGCTTCATATCAGCTATTGAGCACAAGGCAAGAAGCTCCCCTGCCTGTGATACTTCAGCTGGTATCATCTTTACAGTTTGCTGTTTCTAGAAAATGTGTTCTCGTCCTGCTATGTCCTGCTACTTTCAAAACATTTGATTGCTTTCTGCTGTCTGTGTTAGACCTTATAGTAGCAACAGTTTCCTTACAAAAGCCTTGGCCAATTGGAATTGCACGAAAACAGAAAAAAAAGATTCTATTCCAAGATAGTAATCATAACCATAATCTTCTAGATTCACTCATTAATGATCTTTGCCTCCAGTGTTAAATTATGAACAAATTAGGGCAGAGAAGGCAAAATGAGTCAAACATCTCTAGAGGAAAAAGGGAGGCAATGGTAGTCAGAAAATAGGAATTGATGACTTGGTATGTGGCCCCTCTGACAAGCACACACAATAAGGTGACTCCTAACTGAGAATGTCATCCCACCTGTATATTCAATATTTATGAATTAGGAAGGACAGAGAAAAATGCATAGGTGTTTGAGGTAGATTGGAGGATTTTTCAGCAAATAGTCATTTCCTCTCCATCCTCACCTCCATGAGAAGAGAATATTTTCCTATTCCATTGCTATTGGGCTCTGGCTAAAGGAATGTTAAGAAATATGATGTGAGTAGACATTTGGAATGTGCTTACTTAGTTGGGCTTCTCCTCTGTGCTACTGCCTTCTGCCATAAGAGTCAAATATAATCTACTGGTCCAAAAATAAAGAAAGACACATGGAGCACACCTGAATCCGAGCTAGCGCTGGAGCCAAGCACAGCTAAGATAAGCCTAGTCAGCCAACTCCCAACCAAGCCATCAACACATGACCAAGAAGTAAATGCCTGCTGTTGTATATTGCATGCCATTGAGATTTTGCCATTAACTATTAATCAGCAATAGCTAACACAATGGTATCAAATACACTTTTGTTTAAATTGAAGCCCTGCAATTTATCAACTCTATGATATTGTCCAATTGCCTGCCCTTTCTGAGTTCCAGTTTCCTCAAATGAAAAATCAGGATAATAAGGATTTTATAGGCTTATTGTGAGGATTAAATAAGTTAATGGATAGAAAGCATGCTAATATTTCTGGAATATTTGTTATTATTGTTATGTTGTCATTATTTTCCCAAATTTAAATTTCCTTTTTTTTGCAATTCTTTATCTCTGAAGTAACAGGTAAACACTCATTAAAATAGAGATCTAGATTTGCACTCCTTTGTGTGGAACAACCAAATTGACACAAACGAGAAAACAAGAGAACAAATCAAGTGTGCAGTCTCACGAGCCCTTCATCTTTCTGAGGATAAAATGATATATAGTCTCAATTCCATCTGTGCAATTAATACAGTCTGTTTGCCCACAAAAGGAAATTTACATAAAGCAAATAAATTTCTTCTCACTGATTTGAATTCAAAGTAAAAAATCATATTTTACTTACCTTTGTAGAGAGAATACAGACTGGATACAGTCAAAGAGTGAAAAACAAGATTGTAAATAACAAAAGACAACAAGATTATCTTCTTCCATACAGCACAGTGTTACAAACCTATGAGAAAGCTCCCAGAATTTTAATTTCTGAGAAGAGTCTCTTCATGAAAAGTTTTAGCTGGGCACAGTGGCTCATGCCTGTAATCTCAGCACTTTGGGAGGCCACAGTGAGTGGATTGCTTTAGCCCAGAAGTTTGAGACCAGCCTGGACAATATAGTGAGACCCAATATCTACAAAAAATACAAAAATTAAGTGGGCTTGGTGGCATAATATTGTAGTCCCAGCTACTCAGGAGGCTGAGGTGGGAGGATCACCTGAGCCCAGGGAGGTTGAGGCTTCAGTGAGTCATGATTGTGCCACTGCACTCCAGCCTGAGCAACAGAATGAGATCTTTTCTCCAAAATAAATAAATAAATAAAATAAAAAAGACAGAAAGAAAAGTTTTAAATTGTGTATCCATGTAAGGTAATAATATAGCCCACCTGGTAATACTTTAGATAATTTCATATTCTTTCTGTGGTGGTAAGAAAGAGGCACAGGCCAGGATGCTAGCAGCCATTTGTCACTCATAATAGAAAATACAAAACCTGACAGAAAAGAAAAGTCAAAGTAAAACGAACTCCTCTATGAAGCAACCAAGGATTAAGGGGCTTGTTTCCTTGGACAGTGTCCTGATAAGTAGAAACGGACTCGAGTTCCCATACTCCAAGGAATGCCTTCAAACGCCAGATATGTTAATGCAATGCATCATTCACTGCAGAAATTCCCCTTTTCAAACCTTCCCGGAAAATGTCTTTGGAATTCTCTGCCTCACCTTTCTAAGTTATCTCCATTCTTTCTACTGTTGTTTCACATCGTGATAGTCCAGGATGCTTTCCAGTTGCCGGAGGGACCACCCAAACCTGCTTTCTCTCCACGAAGCTCCAGCTGCAGATTCTCCTCATGATTTTTTTTTCTTCACCAATACTGAGCACTACTGCCATCAAACTCCACGAAGCTTTATTATATGATAGGCTAGCTTTAGTTGATACAAATTCAGAAGTTAACGACTAATAATGCCTGTCATTATCAGAGAGCTGTGGAGATAATTCACCTGCCTCTGCATGTATGATGTTGAGTCAGTTACATTACCAAAGCTTCAGTTTCATTGCTTGTAAAACAAGGATGGTGATAGCATTATATTATTAAAAGATTTGTTCTGCAAATCAGTGAAATAATTGCACATGCAAAAGTGATGGTTTTTCTTCTTTGCAATGTTGTCTACATGAGTATTATCCTAACTCTCAAGACACCAACTGGGGTAGGGATGCCACTGGAAAATCTCACAAGACAAGATGCCTGAAAAAACAGATTTACTGAGAAAGGGAGAGAGATGAGATAAGGTGAATTTTCTAAATTTCCTCAGCATTTCAAGAATTAAGTCTGAAAACCCTGAATTGCTTTTTTTTCTGCCTTTTTTATATTTATTTCTTTAAATTTCTCCCCTATTTAGGGTAGTTGGCAGGTATTATTAGTACCGAGTCTCCTGTACATTAAATTGCTTTTTCCATGAGTAAAATAATATGGGCTAATGAGCTTTTACTATTATCTCCCATTTATCAATGAGGGAACTACAGTATAAAACAGTTAAGAAAGTTGCTCATGGTCATAAAACTTGAACTTGGCTGGGTGCGATTGCTCATGTCTGTAATCCCAGTTCTTTGGGAGGTTGAGGTGGGAAGATTGCTTGAGTCCAGATGTTTGAGACTAGTCTGGGCAACAATGAGGAAACCCCATCTCTACAAAAAAACAATACAAAAATCAGCTGGGCGTAGTGGCGTGCACCTGTAGTCCTACCTACTCCAGAGGCTGAAATGGGAAGATGGCCTGAGCCCAGGAGGCAGGGGCTGCAGTGAGCTGAGATCATGCTATTGCACTCCAGTCTGGGTGTTAGAGTAAAACCTCAACTCACCTCAAAAAAAAAAAAAAAAAAAAAAAAAAAAAAAAAAAAAAAAAAAAACACTTGAACCTAAATTGTCTTGACTTCAGAGTTTATGCTCAAAACCACTGTGGCGTACTGCTTCTAGAGAAAAATCCCAAGGCTTAGTTACACCATGGAGCTTCTCAATCATGGGAGGAAATAGAGGTAAGGACACAAATTAAAAATAATGAGGAGCCAGCCATTTCTGGAGAATGAGAGAAGAGGCAAGAGAGAGATATAAAGAATGTTAGACTAGATGAGGGAGACACCAACAGCAGGTGTTCTAACACATGCATGGGGCTCATGGGCAATGTGGCTGCTTTTCCTGGTGAGACAGAGCAGGTCTAGAGGTCAGTTTCCCCAAGTTGCCATTGGTCTTACGTGGTGAGAGTAGGATGCTGGCTGTAAAGCTGGGTCAGCTAATGAGCAACACAGGGGCCTGGTAAAGTCAAGAGAAGGAACTTGTGAGGTGTAATACAAAGTAGACAAAATTTTGGCCCAGTGACCTCAGCGCCCTTGTGTTATGCTTGTAAATATCTTATATTACATGATCAAGGGGATTTTACAGATGTGATTAAGGTTACCAATCAGTAGCCTTTAAAATAGGGAAATTATCCAAAAGTATCTGGGTAGAACCAATGTAATCACACTGAGCCCTTAAAAAGCAGATCTTTTGGCTGGGCATGGTGGCTCACGCCTGTAATCCCAGCACTTTGGAAGACTGAGGTGGGAGGATCACGAGGTCAGGAGTTCAAGACCAGCCTGGCCAACATGTTGAAACCCCATCTCTACTAAAGATACAAAAAAATTAGCCAGGTGGGGTGGTGGCCACCTGTAACCCCAGCTACTCGGGAGGCTGAGGCAGGAGAATTGTTTGAACCCAGTAGGCGGAGGTTGCAGTGAGCCAAAATCATGCCATTGCACTCCAGCCTGGGTGACAGGACGAAACTCCATCTCAAAAAAAAAAAAAAAAAAAAAAAAAGATCATTCTCCTGGCTATCAGTGGAAGAGAACATGATAGAGATACAGCAGAAAAGGATGTAGGCTGGGTAGGGCTAAGGGAAAAGGCAGAGGGATTTGAATTGAGAAAAACTTAACCTAGTTGCTAGAGGGACCACATAAAAAGCATAGAAAAGAATATGGGTGGCCTCTGGGAGCTGAATGAGTTCTGACTGAAAGTCAGCAAAGAAATGGGGGTCTCAGTTCCACATTCACGTGGAACCGAATTCAGTCACCAACCTAAATGAGATGAGAAATGAATTCTTCCCCAGAGCCTCCAGTAGGGAACACAGCCCTATCAAGTTACCAAGTTACTTGATGTTTATCAAGTTAAACATACTAAGTTTGTGGTAACTTTTTTACTGCAGCAATAGGAAACAAATACAAATAGTTCTCAGATTTGTGTGTCCATGGCAATCACCTAGAGGTCATGCTAACACACAACTTCTGGGACCCACCCCAAGAGTTTCTAATTCATTAGGTCTGGGGTGGGTTGGAGAATTTTCATTTGTGACAAGTTTCCAGAGGATGCTGCTGCTGCTGGTTCAGGAATGACGCTTTAAGAACTACTGCTGTAATCAGGAACCATCACCACACATGCCAGTGGGGAAGTAGTTATCAGGAAGATATGATATATCTCTGCTCAGACCAGATGACCAGTAAGAACAACATCTCTTTATCTGGGGACCATAAAACTAAGTCTTCCAACTTCCATATATGTTATCTGAACTATGACAGTGGTTCTAATTTTCTGTTGATATTTTTTTGAGATGGAGCCTTGCTCTGTTGCCAGGCTGGAGTGAAGTGATGCGATCTAGGCTCACTGCAACCTCCGCCTCCCCAGTTCAAGCTATTCTCCTGCCTCAGCCTCCCAAGTAGCTGGGACTACAGGTTTGCACCACCACGCCCAGCTAACTTTTTTTTTTTTTATTTTTAGTAGAGGCAGGGTTTCACTGTGTTGGCCAACATGGTCTCGATCTCTTGACCTCGTGATGTGGCTTCGGCCTCTCAAAGTGCTGGGATTACAGGCATAGCCACCAGGCCCAGACTGTTAATTTTTTTTTTTGAAGTACCTCTAGGTTGTGGATACTCTATTGTAAGAGGGGCTATTCTGGAGCTGAAGAGAGTATCTGTGTGTATGCGTATGTGAAGATAGGAGCAGAAGTTAAGGAATGAAAAACAGGAGAAATCTTTTGTTTATTATCTACATATCTCTAGAAAGTAAAAGGCATCCTGGCTCCCACGAGAATACACTCTGCCATGACAATACCATGTCCAAATGGAGGGGGGTGGAGAATGGCATTTGTCACTCTTCCTGGTGCTACCATGTGTATGAAAATTGCCTGCTCTGGTGGCCAAACTATGGGAAAGCCTGCATCGTATCTTCCTCCATTAACTCTGCTCAATTCAAGCTCATTTCCCCTAACTTTTACTATGACGAGGTAGTATATCACCCATCACTATCCTTTACATAATAACCATTCAAAGCTCTGGCTCAGTGAACTGAGAAGTGACCCAAGATGCAAGCTGCTGCTGTAATTACAGGATCTGTCACCCCTTTTATTCAAAATTGAAGCGATATGCAATGTCTAAGTAGTTTTTGCAATTTGCAGTGAAGGCAGGGTGGGGTGCGGGTATCTGCTATTGCTAAAGTGTAGTTCAGCACTTTCCTCAAATATTACAATATTTGCAAGACTTCTATTCTTGGTAAACCCATACCTTTTAATAAAACACTCAAATGCTGATGAACAAAAATATCATTCTAATAATTTGAAAATATTACTGTAATAATAATCAATGTCAAAGCATAAATGCATATCCTTTTCAGAATCTCCTTTTCCTTCTACCCAAATAAACAAAATGTTACTAAAAATATATGAACGAAGAAAGCTCCAAAGCCTCAAGTCCTTCAAGGTGGTAAGTTGAGACTAAAAATATATGGCCTAGAGTTTGCTGATTAAAGAGAAATAACCATGTCTATATCTCACTGAAATGGGTTTTTATACTTACAATAGCACACTCATAAAATTGAATACTATGTGCCAATTTTATAGAAATTCACCGCTCCTGGAGGATGCTAATAGAAAGTCAGTAATTTGAAATTGAAAATAAAATTTAGTATCTGTCAAATTCATTGCCTTGCTTTTCACTGCATTCATAGTCTTATCATTTTAATGCATTTTGGAAACATACATAGACTCAGTCTACTCCTAAATTATGGGTTGTTTTCCACTTGAGTGTGAACCTATGTGATATCCAGGTAAGTAGGACTTACTCTATATGCCATGCGAGGTGTCCAGTGTCCCATCAAGGACTCAAGTTGTCTAAATGAAATTTCTTAACTAAAGGTTAACATATTTCAACTTGCTTATTATCCTTCAGCAACACCACAATTCATATTTGGACAGTAGATTCCAACAACTGAAAATCAGAACTGTTAGTATTCCAGGTAACGTATCTTGAGGAATTATCTTTAGAGTCCAAAGGTAACTAAATTATTTGATAGGAACATAGCTTCTTTGGCAATTAATTTATTCTTTGTTCTTCTGCCTATAAATTAGAATTTCATATGCATTAACTACATATCTCAAATCTTCATCAGAATCTCATTTCATATTTAGATTATAGCAAAATAGCTATCAAACTGCCTTCCTTTAGTCTCACTGTATAATTTAGCCCAAACTAATTATCCTAAACATTGCTTTTCTAGAAAACCAAACAACCGCTTAATTCGCTTTTCCAACAAGCCCCAGTTCCTCTTTGTAACCAGGCAGATATTCCATTTTCTGATCCTGCTCTATTGGATCTTATCTCTTTAACAAAAGTCTTCTGCTCTGATCAGGTTACATTACAACACATGGTTTATGCCTCTTCCTAAAGTTTCTACCTAGGGCACCTTCCTTCTCATCCTCCAATATCCAAATACTGACATCTTCAACCTGCACCTTCTTCATAATCCCTGTATTTACAGTCAGTAACAGAAGATCTTAACATTTTTCTTAACTGGCTCATTAAGAAATTGACATTAGTTTGACATAACCCACCAGGTTATAAACTCATTATGACATAAATTCAGTTTTTCATTTATTTTCTCTCATCTGTAGGATAGAGCAGAGAGTTATGCCCTTCATAAATGTTGATTAAATGTGAACTTACGACATATCCAAATATTTATCTGTACTTTTCAATTATCAATTCTTTATCTTTTCAATTGTGGGGCTATTTCCTAGAGAATAATAGCTTTTAAAATATCTTTCAGATATATTTTTAGACATATTCTTTGTTCAGTACTTCCCCAGACCCTGAAAACACATGACATTTTGGTATTATTTAGAGAACATAATTTATATTTCAGGTTTACTTTTATTTATGTATTTCAGAAAAATGTATGGTACATATTAGAAGAGGATACTAGTTTATTTAATGTGTTAAATTGTGCCCCATTTTTGTTCAGGAAAAAGTAACTTTGAGACTAGTGATATTTGATTCAGTTCTGATTTCCACATGAGTAACTTTGGGCAAAGTGTAGTAGCCCACAATGCCTCCTAGGAAGTTTTCCTTCTCATTGACTTAAATTCCATGTTGTCTTCAAGGTCCTCTCAGGTCCCAACCTCTTTACGAAGTCTCCCTGTTTACACAAGCCCTAGTGACTTTTCTTTTTTCTGAATTCCACTAGCATTTAGAATGACTACCATATAATACATGATTCGAATACAAGTTGCCTGTGCTGTTATCTATTTGATTTCCTCAAGTTAAGTTTCTAATGCATTCAGGAATAGAGACTCTTCGCTTTCACAATGATTAGCAGTGTTGGGCATTACTCAAAATGCTATGAGTACTCATGGGTTTCATTCTTTGCCAAATTCAAGTTTCTCTCTCTCTCTCTCTCTCTCTCACTCTCTCTCGCTTTCCACACACACACACACACACACACACACACACACACACACACAATTGTAGTTAAACTAAAATGCAAATGTTCTGATGCAGAAAAGAGATTTTTTACTGAATGTACCACTTTAGTTGCTACAGACCTGGGAAAAAAAGTAAGTTTTCTCCTTCAGAATGCCTTCGATATTCTCTTTTTAAAATGTAGCTTTTATTTTGTTACTAGAGTCATTTGAGTTATACTAAAACTAATCCTTTTGATCCCAACCCAAATTTCCTACAATAGTTACCACAACATAATTTTAATCCCATTCAACAAGGCGTTGAAAACCTTGAAAACCCTCAAAGTATAACCAAGTCGTACAAAAGTTAATTTTTTAAAGTAGTTTTCATATTAAGATATCTTTACTTAAAAGTTAGACAACAAATTTTAAAAGAAAAAAAAAGCTTTTAATGAGGACTTATGTCCAAAATGCATTAGAAACTCAAATTTAGTGTCTTTAAATAATTTATATAAATAAATTTTACTTTTAATGCAAGAGTCTAATGCGTCTCAATTATTTCTGTGAAAGCCTTTGATATTCTAGCAGAAAAGTGCAATCCATCCCATAATGCATTATTAAATAAAAGTTTTCTGTCTCTTCCTTCATTCAGTTATCCACCCATCATTCATTCAATGCCTATATACTAACTACCCACTGTGTGCAAGCTCCAGTTAGGTGATGTGGAAAACATTAAAGTGAATTAGACATGCTTAATATTGATTGGAGAGATGAGCTTTGTTCTGACTCATCAGATTGTAAAAGCAGTGCCCATTCACCAAGAGGGGAGCCCTCAGAGAGTGATCTCTGCCGGGGATGGGCATCTCTGGGATCATTAAATCCGTTCATTTCAACTTGGCATTTAGATCAGGCAGTAGAGAGGTAACCAATGGCAGCTCCAAATTTTGAATGTCTTGATGGAGCCATATTAAGTAGTTTGCGCAACACAGTAAAGGGGAAATAATCAATGATCTTTTGAATTGCTGCCAGAAAAAATGCAGGAAACAAATTAACTAAGACTATGAAAAGGCATCCAAGTAACTCTAGGATGGAGAGTTAAGAAGACAAAGTAATCATGATATAAAGAAAGAAATGCAGATATTTAAGAGCTATTTTCAACAGTTAAGTGGTTATAAAGACAATTAGTACCTAAGGACTTGAATTTTCAAAGCAAGCTCTAGTGAATTATTATATTTTATTTTAAAAGTCGAAGTTAAATCCACACATGTACTGGTGTGTTAAAAAGGAATTAAGTAGCAGAAACTCATAGGGAAATTATTTAAGCCTAATAGACCTGCCTCATGCAGTTTCCTATGTCATAGACTGGGTGATTCACTGGATCTAAAGTAAACAGGTACTGCGTTGCGTCCAGTGGCAGCTACAGTAAATGGGAAATAATTCTCCTGCATTGTGTTAGCCTTGCCCCTTTCAATTGAATTATGAGTCTCGAAAGGTCGTAACACATTACAGCAATTATATTTGCTTAGAAGTCTTTCACAGTGAGGATTGATATTTCAGCACAAGTTGTGTTCAGCATATATATTCCTTAGTAAATCATCTTATTAAGCTTTCAATACAGAAAATCATATGTAAAAAAGAGAAACAATAACCTAGCTTTCCTTCTGGTCATCTGTGGGATTTAATTTTGTATTTATGAGCCAAAAAGTACCTCAGGTAATATGCTTTTGTAAATATAAAATATGAATCTACCATGGCTTTAGGAAATGCAAATGAGACCCTGTTAATTTTGTACATCTCAAGATAGTATAATCCTTTCCATTAATTTCATGATATTTACATTTCACAACAACATCGATTTCAGTGAACACTACAGGCCATTGGCCAAAGTTTATTATAATTATCAATAGTTTCATGTTGCTATCATCAAGTCCTAGTATGCTGGAGTGAATGGGAGTCCTTGGTCAATCACTGAGAGTGAGAACATGTGTATAAGACAGTCATGGAGGAAGGCACTAACACATACTGAGGGCGCTGTCTGAGCAGTTACTGTTCAGGCACTTGACCTATGTTACCTTACACTATCTTCACACTGCTGTCAGGTCAATACTGATGGTATCCCAGTTTTACCCATAAGAGAACTAAAACTTGCTTTTCTAAGGTTAATGGAATTCAACCAAAGTTTGCTCCAAATCTGATTTTTTCCAAGATACAATTCAACTTTCTGAAATGTGTTCAATATGTTATTTCATGGGTGGTAAGTCTTGCGGGGCAGAACAGGCTAAGAAAATACACAGCTTTAAGAAACTTCACAGAAATATGTGGATAATAAATCTTTAATGTATTGTTTAAGGTAACTGAGTGTTTAGGGACCATTTTTGACCTTTCAGTTTGTCAGAGAAAACTAGACCTTTCTAACATGCATCTCTTGTTAACACTCTGAAGATAAAAGTGAACAGATAATGGATCTAATCCAATATGGAAGGTATTTGTTTCCTGCAAGTTCAAAAAAGCATCAAATAGCTCAACACCTGTGGGCATCAGTCATAGTCATTCTAAGGTGACCAGAATCACCTCAGGTGACACATCTACAAATGTATGAAACCATCTGTTTCTAACCTTATCTCCTTCCCAATTGTCTTATTAGAAGATGGGGCTTGGTTCTTCTTTCCAGCATCCCATCCCTTCCTGCCTCCTGACTAAGGCCTCATTCCATCAATTGTACTCTCTCTTCTGTATCCTCAATTTCACCCTTTTTCTGGCTCTTTCCAGGCAGTAGAAAGTATTGTCGAATTAAAAAAGTAAAATACAAAATAAAGAATATATATATCCTTCACCATCCTACTCCTCACTTGACATTCCATACTTCCCTTCTCCTTCACGGCCTAGCTTCTTGAAAGTGTAGTCTATAATGCCTGTTCCACTTCCTCACTACCTACTCATTCCCCATCCCACAACAATCTGGCTTCTGCCCTCGCCATTCCACTGAAATTAGCCTTGCAAAATTACAAATGATCTTCTAGTTACTTAATTCAATGGACATCATGTGATGTCCCAGCTTATATACTAAAATTAGAAAGGTGTGGAGAAGATCATCTTGGTCTCGGGGAAGAATGACAAGGAAATTTATGCAGCATCCAATATTTTTATAGTATGAACTCATTTTGTTATATATAGACATATCTGGATATAGAGAATATATTTGCATATAGAAAAAATCTGGAAAAATACACATCAAAATTTTAACAGTAGTTATGCTGGGCGGTAGGATTTAGGGTTATTCTTAAATTATTCAAAATTATTCAAAATTATATATATTTTTCACCTTATACATTGATATATATATATTCTAGTTACATAATGATCACACATTCCTTATCTAAATAAAAATCAATAAGTATATCATCCCAAAACACCCAGGGTCCTCTTTTAAAATCTTATCTTATTCGATCACATAGAAATATGTGGCAATGTTGTTGTTTCTTTTGTTTCAAGAATACCACACTCTCCTGGTCTTGTACCCTCTTACATCTTATTCTTAGTCTTCTTTGTACCCTCTTCTTCTAGACCCATGCCCTTCATGTTTCTGCTTTGAACTCCATCACTGTGTCTCCTCTCTCTCTGCTCTAGTGCCCGTGTGGTCTCATTTATGTCAGTGTCTTACTTTATGCTGAAAACTCCCACATCGATTTCTTTAGCTCAGCGCTCCTTCCTGGGTTCCAGCCTCCTATATACAATGAGTTACTAGGTTTCCAAGCACTTCAAAATGAACAGGCTAAAAAGTGAACTCATCTTTCTACAACGTTGGTCCAACTCCTGTGGTCATATGTCAATGAATAGTACTACTATATATCGGCCCGGTACGGTGGCTCATGCCTGTAATCCCAGCACTTGGGGAGGCCAAGGCAGGCAGATCACCTGAGGTCAGGAGCTTGAGACCAACCAGCTTGGCCAACATGTTGAAACCCCGTCTCTATCAAAAATACAAAAATTGGCTGGGTGCAGTGGCGGGCGCCTGTAATCCAGCTACTCGGGAGGGTGAGGCAGGAAAATTGCTTGAACCTGGGAGGTGGAGGTTGCAGTGAGGCGAGATCCTGCCACTACACTCCAGCCTGGGCGACAAGAGTGAAACTCCATCTCAAAAAAAAAAGAAGAGGAAGAAGAACTATCAAGAACTATCATGTATCAAGCCCTGTCAGAAATGCAGTAGTCATTTATTTTTTATTTTTATTTTTTTTCCGTGAAGGATTCTAGCTCTGTCGCCCAGGCTGGAGTGCAGTGGCGCGATCTTGGCTCACTGCAAGCTCTGCCTCCCGGGTTCACACCATTCCCCTGCCTCAGCCTCCCAAGTAGCTGGGACTACAGGAGCCCGCCACCAAGCCCGGCTAATTTTTTTGTATTTTTTCACTGTGTTAGTCAGGATGGTCTCGAATTCCTTTCCTTTCTCTTACCTCCTACAATAAAAAGTTCAAGCCTAATAAATTCTATCAGCACCTGATTCACAACCATCTCTTCTTTCTCTCTCCGCTACTGCTGCTTTAATCAAGGCTCTTGGCATTTCTTTTTTAGATTATTGAAACAGCCTCTTGACTGGTCATGTTGCCTTCAGTCTTACTCCCTCTAATCCCTTCTTTATCCCACAGCCATAATGGTTTTTGCAAATATGAATGACATCATGTCACTGTCCCATTGAATAGCCTCTGATGACTCCCACTGCCGAAGAATAAAGTTCTAAATATATTAACTGTACTCCAGTACAGTCCCATTACTCAGTATTTGCCAATTGTGCATCTTAAATCTTTATGAACTCTAGACCTAGTGAACTGCCAGCTGTTCTCCAAACATCCCATATTCTCCCATTCCTCTAAGCCTTTTCTTGTGTCATTCCTTCCATAGGCCTGCTTCATCTCTGTTTTCCTTACTTGACTCACTTTGGTTATGCTTTGAGACTCAACTCAGGCATCACTTCTTGACCTTTTCAGTGTCACCCTCGATCTTACAGGACACAATGTTTCTCTCAGTTGTGCCATAAATCTCACTCTATTTTAATCATTCGGCTCATTCTCTTTCACACTACAATACTTAGATCCTTGAGGATGGAACAGTGAATTTGATATGTTTGAATAAACACATAAGTAAATGACGGGCATTAAGGGAGCAGCCCCTTCCAAACTGAATGAACTATATGAGGGAGATGCAAAATGAGGTCTCCTGAACAAACCTATCCACAAAATAGTACAGTATCATTCTCCAAAGTCACTACAATAAATACAGCTGCATCTAAAGGTATCTCTTCAACCCTAGTACTGACAGCTTAAAGAGCTCAACATTCAGGAATAGCTCCAGGAAAAAAATCAGAACCTGAGTCAGAGCCATCCCTACTGATAAGCATAAGGTCTCTTGCAGGCATTTTGCTGCAGGAATACCATGATGTAATTCAGGGAAGACAGCAAAACAAAGTGGGAAAACCAGCTTCTAGTTATATCTGTATCTCCCAGCCACCAAAATTATTCTCTTGACAAATCACCTGCTCCATCTGAAACTGTAGGGCAGCAACTTTATGTGCTTAAAAGAATCCATCGGTCTTCTGTATTCCCTTTAGCACTAAAATGATTATATCATTTCAGCGAAAATTCTTTTCAGCAAATTATTTTCAACTCTTATAATATCAACCAGATTCTATACTAACTATGTATAATTAGCTGGGGTTTATTTGAGAGGTTCCTTAAGGACTGCTAAGTGATGTTTGTTAAGTAAGTTCAAACACTCTTTCATATACTGGTTTTACTGACCTCGCAGAAGGTGAGCATAGGCTCTGTGATGGTTCTTCAACAATAGAGACGGATGGCCTGTCATCAGTGGGTAGAATGTTGGTCTACACTCCTCCCTCTTCTCTGACCAAAGATAGGTGGAATGAAATGTTCCCTTGGACTACTTGGGAAACAGAGGGAAACAAATGGACTCAAATACCATCTAAGACAGAATAACATTTGAGTGCAATTTAGTTAACATGGAAAACAATGCATCTCATAGACATCCTTCTTCACTCACCTCTCAAAGCCCCCTGCTCTTTCTTACCCATGTAATCACAGCTCATTCAAATATTGGTCATCTACAGGTATGGGTTAAGGCTGAATCTGTCTCTCTAGGCTAAGGAGGAGAATCATAATTATCCTATGTAAAATACATGGGATCTTTTCCTTTTCCCATTTTTTTTAAATTCACATTTGGAGATGCAGCCAAACAAGATGTGACAGCAACTCAGCTGGGGACTTCTGGGAAAGGTTTTCCTGGAATATATGGACATGTCCTTCTCCCCTGTGCACTGTTGTAAGTAGGCATGACACTGTTCCATCTATCTGAGACTATGAGGGGAGATAATGACAATAAGTGAGAATAACAGAGTAGAAGGATGGAAAGCGTTTATGTCTCTTATAACAATCACACATTAAATTAACCAAGACTGAAACCACCCTATCTTTAGAAACAGCAAATATGATTTCATATTATTTGCAGCCCCAAACCCTCCTAACTCACATAATACTACTGATTGTTTTTCAAATAGCATTCTTTGTGTTCAGATTGATGGACTTGTGGAACTTATGAAGGCATTGGCAAACTACAGCCCACAGTGCAAATCTGCCCAGCACTTGCTTTTGTAAATAAAGTCTGTATAGGAAGACAGTTACTCTTTTTCATGTCATCTATACTCTAGTTGCTTTTTCACCAAAATAGCCGAGTTGAGTAATTGAGACAGAGACTACATGGCCCACACATATGAATATTTATTATCCACCTCTACAGAAACATTTTGCTCGTTCCTATTCTGAATCAGTGGATTTCAGGTAGGGGCTGTATTACTCACATAATATTTTCCAGGGGCCATTTTGGATGTCCCAGTCATTGTGAAGTAATTAAAAGGCCAGCGTTGTTTAATGTTCAAGTCCCACATAACAATGAATATTCTCACTCAAAATACCAATAGTGATCCTACTGAGTAATACTACTCATAATCAAACAATAACCCATAGCATAACTTGGGCCTTGGGCCACACGAATTCCTTTTTACATTATACCTACTACCATGGCAAATGTAGGTCTGGTAGATTTATTAGCATAGGTAAATGGCAATCTAGAAGCATTGAACTATACAAACATTATTGATCCTCATTAGCCATTTGTTGATAAACAGAAAAAATATATTTATTGTTACTTTAGAGGATTTTTTTTTTCATTAAAATTTTCCGGTTAGGGGTTTAGACAAACTGAATAGTCCAAGTTCTTTTCTAAAATACAAGTTGTTTATGCACACAATTTTTATCAAGAAATATTTTATTTTATACTCATGAATTTTTAAGTGCTTTTTACTTTCAGTTTTACAGAGTGATTATAATTTCTTTGGAGTTCTTTTTATGTTAAGCAGTATTTATAAATAATGATAATTATTCTAATTTCTTCTTTAATAAAAAGACTTTAAAATATTTTATTGGAATGGACTAAATTTGCCTCACTATGGGATTTGGATTTGAAAGAAAGACAAAAGATATGCATTTAAAACCACTGCGACTGTTTCACAATCAAGAAATATATACCCTTAAATATATAGTCTGAGTCTGCTAAAATATATGAAAATTATAGGGATTTTAAAATAGGTGAATTGCCTTCAATTTAAGGAATATAAAACAAGTCTATCCTCAATGGAATAAACCATAAGTCCAAAAAGTCATAATTCACCTAGAATTGTTATTTTCATACAGAGCTTGCAATACTAATAACCACGAAAGCCAGGGCAAGGAATGCTTCAGTAAGACAACGAGGTGAAGGGACAAGTAGTTTAGTCCTTTAGAAAATAATCAAATGGCACTTCAGCTTTTCAGATTTTAACTATTTACTTTTTTCTGCTTTAGAAAGTATACATGGTGATAAGACGAAAGCATTTGGGTGCTCTGAACTTTGTGTTGCAAATACTATTCCAGTTTATTCAATCCTTTTTTCTATACTGAGAGTTAGCATTTCTTGTACATGTATAGAACAAAACCACCTAAAATTCTCCTAAACATTCAAGAAAGACATTCCCCCAACTCCTCCATCTAAAATGTGTATGTTACATATACATATGACATTGAGTATGTAACAACCCCCTGGCTATTCAGCAAACAATAAATACTAAGGTACTGCTATCTGGGAGACAGGTAGTGGTTTGTTGACACTGGGCAGTGTCAAAGATCTTTCAGCGTGGGCCCCAAGTATGAATGATCCTCACATATGAAATGAGTGTAAAATATTCCTCAGTTGGGTATACAGAGAGCACTGATTCTACAGAGCAAATCTCTGGCAGAGAGATTACATACAGGACTACAAACTCAAGTAGACAACTATTTGATTCAACAGACAGATAAAAGCAAAATCAGGAGTTACCACATAAGGCATTCAACATTATGAGCACAGCACACAGAGGAAAGGAAAGCCTCCAAAATGGCTCTGCTTAGAGAAAATGCTGAGCAAATATACTTGAGAAACTCTAGGACCTGATAAAATAAATGCAACAGAAAAAAAAAAAAATCTGCCATGGGGCACATAAAACAGGATTCTGTGATTGATGAAAAAAGGACTCAGGAAGACAGACTTCACAATAAAGGGTTTCAACCAGCTTTCAGTGAGGAAGAAGTGGAAATTGTTATCTAAATATCATACAAATTTTTCATACTTTATGCATGCATACAATAAAATGTACATTATTCTTAGTTTAGAGCACAAACTCAGCCATTTCCAAAAAAAAAAAAAATCTATGTTGGTTGTAGAAATAAATTGTAGGCCCACCCATATAGCATTGTTTAATGTGTGTGTGTGGAATTGACGGCTCCTACATCACCATCACAATCAAGGTTCTAATGCCCAAAGGAGCAAAAGATACATAAATGACACCACGTTACAGCAAGACTTGGAATTACACAAAATAATTCACAATACTTGGAAGATAATTTTAAAACACAAATAAACAAAGTTATCCCAAATTCTGCTCTTAGCACTTTGGGTATCTTATGTTGGACTATTTGTTTCTGTGTCTTACACTATGTATACTGAAAGTTTTTCTTTATAATTGGGACCAGTGTACACATTGTTTTAAAAACCTGGTTTTTTTGCTTGTTTGTTTTGTTTTTTGCTTTGGTCTCTTTTACGTAAATCAGATTTCAATGTCAATGTGTGCTTCTGTATAAAAATACAGCTTCATGATAGACTATTAATATTTAATTTTCCTGCCCAATTCTCTGATAGTCTTCCACTGTTTTAAATGTTCTTGGAATTTAATTCATAGAGGTGACTGAGTAACAACACAAAGACGTCAACGCCATTAAAAGAAGTTCTATGACTCACAGTTAGAAAGTCTGTTACTCACAGTCCCCAACAGGAGGAGGCACACTATGCCATGCCTTACAGTGCCACTTGAGGAAGCACCTGGGTGAGTGAAGGAGGTGGCAAGGGGAGAGCAGGTCCCAGGGTCTGTACTGTGGTAGGGCAGGAAGGAATGAATAAAGCAGGTTAGGCAAGTGTGAGCAAGGTTAAGACTGGACAATCTGAATACTTTCAGCATGCTCTGAGCTGTAGAGGTGATCCTTGGTTGTCTGATACCTAGCCCTGGGATGACACAGGGCAGGGGAAATATTGGCTTAGGGTGTGAGAGAGTAAGAGAAAGGAGCTGGCTGCTGTGACTAGGATGTGAGCTTTGGATTTGTTGGTTTGCAAGTGAAAAGTGTGCTCCCAGGCAAGTTGTTTGATACATTTGGGAATCTGCTAGCTCTGGAGGGACAGTCTCTCCAGGTTCAGCAAGGCACAAAGACGCCAAGATATCACAAAATTCAGAAAATTTAAAAAAGTGATTAATACACCCATACAGACAGCTGCTCACCAAGCTTCCCTTCAGCATCTTTTCCTCCCTCTACCATCTATCAAGACACTGAGATCATAAATGCCTGTAGCACCTGGCTTCCATTCTTCCTTACCCCACCCACTTCTAGTGTTATTCCTGATGATCTCAGCATCCCTGTGTCTGAACATCTGACCCCCCAACCTGTCTGACTCTTCCTTTACTCAACCTCAGCCACACATTCCCATAACCACATCCTGAGCCTACTCATCACCAGAACCAGCACCACCTCTAGAGAGTAGTGCTTGGGACCATGATGGCAAAGGTTTAACTGCTCAGAACTTTAAAAATAATTAATCCACTCAAAGCTAGGGCCTACTTATGTTAAAAAGAAGATGGCCAATATGTGGCCAACATCAAAAAGCCTGAAAGAGCATCATTACAGGTTTGGGAAACAAGTACTCCTTATTCTTCTTTATATTCTTTATAAACAGGTGCTTTGAAGGTAAGTTGGTACCTTCAAAGGCAATTTTATGTTAACCATTAAAACATTCATTTTTGTATCTTTTAACTTAGAAATTAAACTCCCAGCAATTTATCTTGCTGATAAAAACTTTGAGAAAAATGATTCTCACAATATTTGGGAAACCACACAAGGGCCAATATGGCTGGTATAGTGGAAGCAACAAAGGGAAGGGATGGAAGTTAAAAGCAGGGAAGGAGACAAGAGGTCTCAAAAGTCCTAGGAAAGACATAGACTTTATTCTTGGTACAACAGGAAACAAATGTGGAGTTTTCAGCAGTAGAGCTAAATGATTAATCAGCTTACATCAATTTTTATTTTGTCCTCCACAGTGCACAGTGCCACTCCAAAGGTAGAGTTGTTAAGGTTTCTGAAAAATTAACTAAAGTGTCAGAGCTGCAAAGAGTGGGGAAGAAAAAGGAAAGAGGACAAAGCTCCTGCCCAGGAAACAAGAGTCACAGATCATGAAAAAATCTGAAAGGCTAGGAATAATGTGACCTTAAGAAAATAAAATTAATAAAGAAATTGCAAGTCAGAGGATGTCTTAAAGTTATGGGAGAAAAATTCCATTAAGGAAAAACACTTTAACAATAAATTAAGTGATATTTATGGTTGAAATTAGAAATCAGCAGGAATTATCTGAGCTGCTTCTATAGAGCAAAAAACCATTCAGTTAGGACTACACACTTAAATGTTATTAATTCTTTAAAAGCATAAATACTTACCTATCCTATAAGATTTTTATAAAGAAAAAATGTCATTGTTCTACAACTGACAACCAGATTTTGAAGCAAATTCACCTTTTTTTTTTTTTTTTTTTTTTTTGAGACAGAGTCTCATTCTGTTGCCCAGGCTGGAGTGCAGTGGCTCTACCTTGGTTCACTGCAACTTCCACCTCCCAGGTTCAGGCGATTCTCCTGCCTCAGCCTCCTGAGCAGCTGGAACTACAGGTGCCTGCCACCAGGCCTGGCTAATTTTTTGTATTGTTAGTAGAGATGGGGTTTCATCATACTGGCCAGAATGGTCTGGAACTACTGACCTCAAGTGATCTGCCTGCCTCAGTCTCCCAAAGTGCTGGGATTATAGATGTGATTCACCATACCCAGCCAACCTCACCAATTTTTTAATGTGAGTGTTTAAAAAATATGTTTTGTGGAATAGGAAAAACCTAGGTCAAAATACTAATTTCCACGACTCTTTCTCAAGAATGATTTAAAAATCATAAACATGCTTTTTAAAATAAATGGACTATCAATACCTATGTGTACACTATAAAAATATATATTCAAATAATATATATATGCAAAGAATTCATCATTCCACATTACAACACTTACGAGCTGGCACAGTGTCAAGGTTATTCAAAGAAAAATATATTTCCCCTCATTAAATAAAATGTCTGTTTTGAAAAGTATATTTTTAAGGCATCAAATATCAAAAACCTTGAACAAATAATGTTAACACTTTCATAATGTGTAGTCAAACACTAAATAAATTAACAATAGGCTCCAAGAATAAATCATGAATTGAATATTTTGGAACCAGGATTTACTTATGCAAAAAATTTCTAAATCATTTGAAGCACAAAAGATCAACTGTAAAAGTACACTATAGTAGAATTCCATTTTAATGTCAACAACAGAAAGCAAGATTTAATAGAGACGCACCATGATATTACACGGGAGATAGACCATATGTTTATCAAGACAGAATTGAATTTGTGTTGTATTTTCAGTTAGTTATAATGGGGCCCAAAATAGTGAAGTTGCACTTCATGTGTTCTACCGGATCTGTCACGCAGGACAGGAAATCTGCTATGAGGGGGAGGCAGCAGGCAGCAGGCAGCACTGTGCTGGGTATTTACAGGATGACAATCATCCCACAAACTTCCCTTAAAGTGGTTCTGAGAACATGGATGCCAACCCCTCCGTGGCACATTTCAAACAGCTCTGGGAGCTTCTTCACTCCCTGGATTCATACTCTAACTTATTTTATGGTTTACAGCAAAATAGAAATAACTGAAGAAGCATAGGCTTTTAGAGTTGGAAGAAACCTGGTTCTTTGACACAACACATTCTTTATTTGGTGGCAAAACCATCTACATCTTTAGAGGCAAGTCTGTAGCACTTGCCTTTATGTTTGGGTGGTGATCTCACAAGATGATAACGCTAAAATGCATTCCCAGAGCTGTCGCCCATAAAGCTTTTGGCTTCAGAAGCTGTCTTGAAGAGAAGCAGTCATTTAGGAAGTGAGACCTAGGGACAGGCAATCTTAGAAAACCTAAATATAACCATACATCTTTATCAGAGTCACCATTGATGCTCAGGACCTCAGCAAAGATTATTAAATATTTTAAATGTTATTGATATATTTCCATAAGCATTATGCAAAAATTTTTTATTTTATTAGTCTCTGTATTCCAATCTCCCTGCCCTCATCTCAGACCCCTCCAAGATAACCCACCACACCAGGTCCACAGCATCCATTCTAAAATATAACGCATGTTGTCTCCCTACCTAAAATCCTTCATTAGTTCCTCCAATCACACAAAGCTGTTCAGTCAGCCCTGCTTAGCTTTCCAGATTCATATTCATTTCCCACACCTTTCTCATGTCTTCTGGACTCGACACACACACATGCACACACACATACATGCACACGCACACACTCTAACCATCTTACCATTCCTAGTGTGTTTTTGAGAAAAAGAACTACATATGCACAGGATTGGTAAAATTTGCACAGAGCAAGCTCAAGAAATTCGGGAAGGCTTTACCATCAGAGCTTGGTGAAGGGAATAGTGAAAGTTCAGGCTAATGGTACAAATTTGGTTATTTTTCTCAAAAACATACCCCTCTCACTTCCCCACCTGGTGGTCCCATTTCCTGGCTAACCTGTAATTAGGGTTTAACATCAAAATCACACATCCCTTACCCTGAAAAGCCTTGCCTGAAGCCTCTGTTCTGGGACCACTGCTCCCTGGTTGTGCCTTCTGTATCTAAGAACAGAGCACATTGTATCACAATTGATATCAGGGTCATCTCAGAAGACCACTTGCTGTGTTCTATTAAAATGCTGCTTGAAGAACTGATTCCTGGGCTTCAACTTCTGGTTAGCAGACATAAAAGATGATGTAGCTCCCACAGGAGATTTGTTTTCCCACCATTTAATCAAAATAGAGGAAGTAGAAAATGGTCAAATGTCCCTCCTAACACACACCTACAACCATCCATTCCCTCATTCCCCCAAGCTGGGCCAGAAAAAATACAGACCTGTTCCAAGAAGCCCAGAAATCTCTAAACCCTGCCAGAGGGCCAAAGAGAAGTTTCTGTAGCTGGATATTTAACTCATCAACTATTTACAAGGGGCAAATACCTCCCTTGAGCTAAACGTTATTCTCAATTTATCTATATCACAACACCAAGGAGGTAACTGGTGGGTTTATGATTGTTGTCACCTTGGGTCCAAAGGCAAAGTGTTTTCACTCTTGTTGACACTGGGACCTGATGCAGATGATTCGTTCTTTAGGCTCAGGAGCAAGAGCCTCGAGTCTGTCCAGTTCCTTATCTTTTTGCTGCTTCTCCAGGCCCCTTTCCTCAGCATGAAAATACACCTGAGAAACTGGATACTTCCACCACAGCGACTTTCAGGCTTCTTTAACTCCAACCCACAATAAGAAATACAGTTTCCACGTTTTATCTGCATCCAGGCATACAAACATGTAGCTATGAAATCGAAACAAAAGTTTCATAATGTCTACTTTTTCAGATGCCCTTTCCTATCATATTCTACCACTGTTCACTGGACTTCAGAATATTGATTTCCCAGCCCCCTAATATGACTCTACACTCTCAAACATCTATACTTTTTGTAGAGACATGTAAGTACCTCATTTTAAACTATTAAGAGCCATAATCTTCCATTTCTCAATTATAGCAATTATCATATCACCATTAAGTCATCAAAAATTGAGTCTGTAACTCATGATAAAATGTGTTCTTCTTAATCAGCCCCTCTTTTTTCCTGTGTATCTCATTTTATAATATCCCTTCACCAATATCTGGATCCAGTAACACTGAAGTACTTAAAGTTCTTTCCTATCCTTTGAGACTTTATTCAAAAAATTATGGAATATCTCCCCAAATACATCAATTTGCACACTCATGCCAATCCTTCTGGACTTGGTTTCTATGTTTTTTGTGTGCCTTCCGTGACACATGTATAATGAAATGAAGACTCCTACTATGCTCTCAATGCAGTATCACGAATTGCCATTAAGAGCAAAAAGTATGCTCTGCCATAATTATTTGCATACCTGGCTCCAGAGACAAGAACAAGAGATATATTGCTGAGCCCATGCCCAGACTGGGGCAGAAATCCCTTCCCCTACATCACACATACCCACACAGTTCTGCTCACAGTACTCTACACTTCTCACCAGAACTGATCTGAATATGTTTTATTTCTATCTCCCTTTCTAGAGTGTAAGCTTTATGATTATAGAAACGGTATTCCCCTCAATTATTCTCACAGAATCTGATGCAGAAGTCAAAGCACATTAGAATTTCAATCAATATTGATTGAATTAACTAATTAATTCACTTCCACCACCAAAAAGATGCTGGTGACTTAGCTTCTACAGGCCAGTCTCGAACCAGAAACATCTATTTGATTGCAATCCTCCCCGGCATTACCTTTCCTAAAATATCTTCCAAATTACAGAGTGCTTCCTGAATTGCCCTTCTTTGCACATTTTCCAAACCTTTCTCCAGGCTCCTTTCATCAACTTCCCTCACCTGGTAAACATTCTTCAATTTTAATTACATGCTTATTGTGGGTGAATCACAATTGAAGTAATTTTAGAAGGTGAGATATTTGCTAACTGCAGAGAAAAAAAAAGCCTAATGAAATTCAAATATCTTTCCTTGCTTATTATCCAAATTTGCAGCTGTTTGCATTGCTCTTCTTAATGAATATAGCTATTTTCATATCCAGCTGAATCCCCAATCTCTTTCTTGTTTCTCTTTAAAACTGTCTATCCTCCCTCAGAAATCAGGGATAGTCTTTTCTTTTTTTAAACTGGATTTGCCTAGAGTTTATCTCATATTTGCTATGAAAAAGAAAATGGGGAAGTTCCCCTGCAAAGTAGTAGAAGGAAAGTATAGAAACAAGGGAGGGAAAGAGAGGTGGGCAAGGGGAAAGGGGGTATGGGGGAAAGAGGGAGACTGTACGGGGAAGAGAGAGAGAGAGATGTCTTCCATATGACTCAAGAATTCTTCCACAAATGATTTAAGTAAGTTACAGAGCTACTACTCAGTATGAGTCTAAAACAGATTGGTTCAGTGGCAAAGTTCTAATAATTTTATTATAACATTTGAAACAAAGTAAAAATGTGGTGAAATCAATCTTCAAGCTATTTTATGTATTTTTTGGCCTAAACTGATTTTCTTTTTCTTCCATTTACAATCATGAAAAATTCAACTTCTCACCTAAAAATAATATTTATAGACTATACACATGCATCCGAATTTTGTTGTATGCTTTCCTAAAATAGGGGATATCAATTACTTGAGATTACAGGTCTATATTCTAACAATTTGAATAATTTTCCCAATCTTCATATGGAATCAGGAAAGCACATATATAAAATTGAACTATGATCCATGTGATGATTATAAGACTTTCTGTATCAAATTCATGCAAATTGCAGGCTCATGTCATTTCAGAATGATATTACCATTTAGTTAGAAGGGAAGAAATAGATGGAGTGAGGTGGGAGAGACTCTTACAAGAGTCTAGATCACAAATAGCTGATTAGTGTGGCTGTTTCCTCTCCAAAGTGACTGGTTAAAATTGTACGTGGGCTACTTGCCTTTGTAGGTATATATGCTCAAGTCTATATGAATAACCCTGGCAAACCTCCCAGAAAATGCAGTAGTCACAACTGCACCAAAAACGATGAGCACAAATTTCTTCCTACCATCAGAAAATGGCAAATAACATATACAAGGTTCAAAACATCCTCTTCATAGAGAACACCTAACATGCCATTATTATCTCTAAAACAACCAAAGGCTTTTCATTGTAACAACAACAAAAAATGCTGATAGACTATGATTCATGGACATCTATCTCCTACAATCACCTCTTAAAAGGCTTATTTATTTCAAAACAATAAAAACCTATTAAGATAATTTTGTGTTATTTATTGAACTTCAGTGTCAGTCCTAGCTCTTAGTCATCTGTTGGTGAGTTATAGAACTTGTAAGCAGTTAAAAACAGATGCTATCCTAAGAAAGGATAATACTTCCTTAAAAATTAGTTTCCTTCTGTTATTCAAAGTACTATATTTCAGTTTTATATATACGTGGGAGTAGGAGTGAAATATCCTCTACAGACTTGGCCATTAAAAATCTCCATTACGGTCCTCCTCTCAACTTCACTCCATCCTGTTGCTATCTGCATCTAGAAGGCTGGGCAGGAAAAACTCCAAGGCAAGAGGGAATGGCTAAGCCATGAGATAGAGAATGTCTAGGTCTCTGAGTCACCCTCATGAACATCCAAATAGAAGGGCCTGTGTTGAACTCTGCCTGTGTTGAAATAAACTGAAGTGGTGTGAGGTGGGGTTATTAAGCATTTAATTTTCCCTAACCTAATATACCAATTGAAAAATAATGTTTTCTTATCATTGTTATTTGGATGAACAGTTTTTTTGCTAAGAGGAATGTTAAAAATGTCATTTATCAAACACCCATATTTTCATCACAATTTAAAGGATCATTACATAAATTCTTCCTCTTTCTTTAAAGCACTGCTACTTTATTCCAAGAAGTTAAGTTCCTTATCTGTTCATTGTTTCAGACTTTAATGCATCAAGCTTAAAAGGACTGAAAATTTTCAGCACCATATAAAAGGAAGAAATATAGAGGGGGATTTTATAAACAAAACAATTCAGGAAATTTAGGAAAATGGAAGAAGTTCTGGACACTGGTTCACTAATCATTTCTTAAAGACTGATGTAGAGCCAGTCTTCAAATTCAAATTGGACTTTGGTGAGGATCAGAAAGATTGAAAAAGACTTTGCCATTCTTAAGGAGCCATTTTTGTTTGTTGGTTTAACTAAAGAATGTACTTTTATTCAGATTTCCTCAGTTTTTGCCTAATGTCCTTTTTTAGTTCAGGATCTCATCCAAGATAACACATTACATTTAGTCTTCATGTCTCCTCAGGTTTCTGAAGGCTGCTACAGTTTCTCAGACTTTATTTATGATGACCTGGACAGTTTTGAGAAATACTGGTCAGGTATTTTGTAAAATGCTACTCATGTAAGATTTTTCTCATGATTATTTTGGGGTTATGGGTTTCCAAGAAGAAGACCATGGATGTAAAGTGCCATTCTCATCATCACATAAACTGCCAGATGGTGCATCACTACTGGTGTTAAATGTGATCACCCGGCTGAGATAGTGTTCGGCAGGCTTCTCCACTATAAGCTTATTCCCCACTTCCATACTGCACTTTTTAGAGGTACTCGCAACGTGCTTAAGGAATGGAGAGTTATGCTACATAAATAATTTGAAATTACTCTGCATGGGAAATTTGTCTGTTCTCCCCCATTTATTTATTCAATCACGTATTTTTATTAGTATGGACTGACAGATGTTCATTTCATACTTGGGGCTATCATCCAATACTACTGTATTGTATTGCTCAAACTGTCCTACCTTCACCATAGGGAGATTTTTCAATGGTCACTTTTTAATTGTGTCCCTTTGACATGTGTCCCCATCATTGTGTTTGATTATTTCCTTACTTTCTGGCAGTACAAGATGTTCTAGGTTCATGATGTGTATTGCTAGCTCGAACTCATGGACAATAATGGAGAATAAGCCATTTCTCCAAGGAGCCTGGTTCCTTTTATTGGAGAATGGTATTAGAAATCAAGTTCTAGATGCTAGATGTGCTCATTGCTTCTAGGTCCTCTCAGCCAAGAGAGCACAGAAAAATATCTGTGTAGACTAACTTGCATACATACATGTCTAAAGCATAACAGTTTTATGAAAATGGGGTGAAACTACTCTTTCCTGAAATGCATTCATCATCCCACAGGGAGACATTACAGTAGCATTTTTACCCAAACATATAAAAACTTAAGACAGTCAATGAGGGTCACCACTGTGATGGGTACTATCATCAATTTAACAAAAGTAGGTTATAGGGAGGGGGCTTTCCAGATATACTCCTGCAAAGTCTGCAGACTAGTGATTTGTCATCCACTGCTGATCAACTGACCTGCTTGCTGCTGCACAATGTCATTTGCACAAAGGTTAATTTTTAACGCTCTACTCAGCTTTTTATAACTGGGATTTTTATATTGTCCCAGTCTGGCTCCCACCATGATGCCCTCAACTTGCCCCCATAAGAGTGTCTGCCTCTATTATGCATGTCTATGGCTGCCTATGCACACCAAAACCATAGACTCTAACCTTCAGATTACATCAAACTGATTTTGGCACTGGTTTACCCTAGTTTTCTTGAGGGTCAACAGAACCTCCCTTAGCCAGCCCTTTGCTACAGCATGAGTCCTGACTCAGGGTCCTTACAAATCAGTCTATTTCTGTCCCATTTACTATTTAGTGGGTATGTCTGACTACTCAGGTACCCTGTTAGGGAGACATCAGGCACTGATGTGAACAAGGCCTAGGTCTTTAGCCCTAAGTAAGTTATGTTCCATGGGGGGTGAAAGGCACATAAGTGTATGAGTGGAGAGAGTGGAGTGTGAAGGATTTCACATATTAAGGCAACATTTCACTATCCTGAAAGGAATGTAGGAATTTCCCAGACTAAAAGTGAGCAGGACAAGGAGGTTCCAGAGAGCAAAGAACACTAAAAAAATATAGAAGCAGCAATGAGCACAGTATTTGAGCATGCGAAGGACTTCAGAAATGGGACCCACATGCAAACAGGGAAGGGCAGTTGGAGAGCTGGTGGGGGCTAGAGAATGGGCTTCCTAAACTGTGATGAGAAGTTTAGAAATTATTCTTGGGTGATGGGCAGTTACTAAAGAATTTTAAGCCACATAATGACATAAATAGATTTTCTGCAGCTCTTGGCCACAAATATTTTTCTGCTGTGGCTACAGCCTCAGACCATGACAAAGTCACCTCAGAATCTATCACACTAATATATTTTTTGTTTGCTTAATAAGAAAGAGTCACATAGTTTAGCATCTCATGCACATTATTGATTGTAGATTGTTGTAATTTAAACAGAAAAAAAGTATGAAAATCTGAAAATCAAGTGAGTCAGCAAGAAAAAAAGAAAATAAAAGGAAGAAAATCTTAGTTTTTTTTTTCTTTGTAAGGAGACCACCTATCTGCAATGGGGAAAATGTTAATGTCTGGATTTAAGTGTAATATTGCTGTGTAAATTTTCTGGCTATCATATGAGATGCATCTACTTTTAAGTCAGTGAGATTATGAGATGCAAAATCTGTCTGAGCCATTTAATGTGAGTGGAGTGGTGATGGCAGCAGAGGTATTTTCCATGACACACGTATTGAAATATGATGCTATATTCAAACACTTTCTTAATGACAACCATTCACCCACAATATTAAGGAGCTTCAAAAAAGGCATTTTAAAATCTTGAGACTAAAATCCTGTGTCAAAACAACTCAAGGTATAAAGTAAAAAAATCACCGTTTGAAAAATAGCAAAGTAATAATATTAGAAACATACAATAAATAATGTCAGCAGGGCCCACTGAAGCCAAGGTTAAACAATTGATTCTTCGAGAATTATTAAGGCAGTGTAACCGGATGTCATGTTAATGTTACTGTTGGAGGTGCCAGCTTGGACACCTGGAGCTAATACTCAATTATCACTCTTGGTGGAGGACCTGGCCACTGCAGTGCCCTTCTTCTTTCTCAGTCTTTCCCTATCACCACATAAGGATAGAATATGCTCATTCTTCTCAAAACGGATACTGTATGGTGGCCACTGCTTTTGCTTGTTTGTTTCAGACGGAGTCTTGCTCCATCGCCCAGGCTGGAGTGCAGTGGCGCAATCTTGGCTCAATGCAACCTCCGTCTCCCAGGTTGAAGTGATTTCCTTGCCTCAGCCTCCCAAGTAGCTGGGATTATAGGCGCCTGCCACCATGCCCAGCCAATTTTTGTATTTTTTGGAGAGACAGGTTTTCACTATATTGGCCAGGGTAGTCTAGAACTCCTGACCTCAAATGATCCACCCGTCTCGGCCTCCCAAAGTGCTGGGGTTACAGGTGTGAGCCACCACATCCAGCCTGGCCACCGCTTTTAATTGGGTGCTCATACACATATATTTATGCACATATCCCTTCTCTCCAATAGCCTGGCCCATGACTGAGGCACTTGGAAACTTCTATAGTATCTAACATGGAGATGGGGCCTTACATGTACTCCTATTCCATTTTCTCTCAACAACTTAATTTTCTGATCAGAGTTTTTGGATTCCAGAATTACGAAGTGAATATAGATAGATGTTCTAGGACATGGAGAAGAAAAACAAGAATAGTAGTTGTGTAATCCACTGAGGGACTTAAGTTACAGAATGGGATTTGGAGAAGAAAAACAAGAATGGAAGTTGGGGAATCCACTGAGGGACTTAAGTTACAGAATGTAAATTCAAAATCTCTTAAAAGCATACCCTGTTTCCAGAGCTTAAGAGGCTTATCTCGGGCATTTTATATTTTTTCTCATCAGTGAACTAAACCTCCCATTAAAAACATTAAACTCTAATACATCAAAAGTAACCTCAAACTAGCAATCTAAGAGCTGCTTCTGAACATGGGGCCAGAAGGAACCAACACAATAACCATTATGGAAAGAGAAGCACTTGCAAGAAAAAGAAACAGGATGGAAAAGGAAAAGAAAAGAAACATAAAATTGCAAACAAAACAATTCAAAGTTCACTGGGAAAATTCACCTCCAAGGAAATTCATATGAAATACAATCTTCTGAAAAACATTTTAAAATAAGGACATGGCAGACTTTATTGGTTGCTCTCCAAAGGGCGTCACCCCTTCCTTCATGCTCCACTGGGCACTGGGTGCCCAGCCTTGGCACATGGCTTAATGCTGGATTACCTAACCCATTCCTGCTTGCCAATCATGGGTCCAGGAGTATGTCTGTTGCGGGGGGGGGGGGGAAGGGGGTGTCCATGACTCAGCTCTCTGATCAAAGAGATATGAGGGAGGATTTACTGGAGCCTAATTGGAGGTTTTCCTCTCTGATTGCAGAGACAAAATCGTTTTTGACAGTATCCTTACTGCTTTGAACCCAACTCTCATACGAGGACAGGGGAAGAACTGAGACAGGCATTTTATAACCCATAAGAGGAAAAATCACCAACACTGTCAAGTAGAGAGAGAAAGGACAAGAGGAGGCTGGGCACCTGATGGTCTCAGGGAATCTCAAATCTGGTCTGCTTCCCTCCAGACTTCTCAGTAATGAACAAGAAAAGCCTTATGATTTTATCACTATTGGTCAGGTTCTCTTATTTGTAAACAAAACTGAGCTTATACAGTATGTGTTTGAAATCTTCTAAAATCTTCAGAAATATGAAAAAGTAATATTCATAAGGCAAAACTAATGAGTTATGTAACAAAATGGTGAATATGAATCAGATACAGCTGCATATTAAACAGAATCACACAGACATCTGAAAATGAAAATGTAATCACTAACAAAGTAGACTGGATAAATAACAAACCGGAGAGAAAGTTAGTGAATTGAAAAGACGACTATGGTGAAACTGATCCAAGAAATAACATAGAAAGATCAATCCATGGGAAATAAGAGAATTTAAAAGACAGTAAATTAAGTAGCTAACAAGAATTCCAAAAACTAAAGCAGAAAAAAATATTGGTAAGGTATTTCCTGAAGAGGAAATGGCTGACAAATTTACTGAATTAACAGAAAATTTGAGAACTGAAAATACTTTCACCCCTAGGCAGAGGATGGGGAAAATGCAAAATATCATAGATAAAAGAAAATATTAGGGCTGAGTGCGATAGCTCACGCCTGTAATCCCAGCACTTTGGGAGGCCGAGGTGGGCAGATCACAAGGTCAGGAGATTGAGACCAGCCTAGCCAATATGGTGAAACCCCGTCTCTATCAAAAATACAAAAAAAATTAGCCAAGCATGGTGGTGCATGCTGAGGCAGGAAAATGGCTTGAACCCAGGAGGCGGAGGTTGCAGTGAGCCGAGATTGCGCCACTGCACTCCAGCCTGGACAACAGAGCAACACTGCATCGGAAGGAAGGAAGGAAGGAAGGAAGGGAGGGAAATATTAAATATTATTGGCGAGAAGAAAGAAGGAAAAATGGACAATAGAGCAACACTGCGTCGGAAGGAAGGAAGGAAGGAAGGAAGGAAGGAAGGAAGGAAGGAAGGAAGGAAGGAAGGAAGGAAGGAAGGAAGGAAGGAAGGAAGGAAGGCAGGAAGGAAGGAAGGAAGGGAGGGAAATATTAAATATTATTGGCGAGAAGAAAGAAGGAAAAATGGACAATAGAGCAACACTGCGTCGGAAGGAAGGAAGGAAGGAAGGAAGGAAGGGAGGGAGGGAGGGAGGGAGGGAGGGAGGGAGGAAGGAAGGAAGGAAGGAAGGAAGGAAGGAAGGAAGGAAGGAAGGAAGGAAGGAAGGAAGGAAGGGAGGAAAATATTAAATATTATTGGCGAGAAGAAAGAAGGAAAAATGACAAACGCCAAAAGACAAAGATTAATTGTTGCAAATTGTGTAGGGGAAATAACCATTAACCTAAAATTCTATTAGTAAGTTAAATTCTCACCCAACAGTAAGGGCAAACAGAAAGTCTTTTCAGAAACATATAAACATAAAGTCTTTTCACTGAAATATCTACTAAACAAGAAGAAAAGTAAACCAAGAGGAAAGGTTGAGATGTAAGAAGCAATGAGATGAAGGCAGGCATGAGTAGGTGAATTGGAAGGTGATGGGTGGATTGATGAAAGAGGAGGGTAGCTGTGCTTTTTACAATGGTAATTTCTAGCTTCTTTGCAGTACCGTTCTTGTTTATATTTATTAAACACTTAGTTTTACATTTTAATAATAATATGTTTGCTGTGATCAGCTCAAAAACTAAAAAGTGAATAAACAAGACTAACATTCTTTGAATTTCTCTACCGTAAATAGTGACTGTTAGCATTCTGTTTTACATCCTTCCTAACTTAGGTCTCTATAGATTACAATATGCATAATGATTTTAGGATTGGAAGGTGTCCCTAAAAGATCATACTATGCATATTGTTTTGCTACTTTATAAAAAAATCTAACAATATGTCAAAGATACACTTACAAGCCAATAATTTGGACCTATCTTATTACTTTTAATTCATACTTTTAATCATGCATAGAGCAGATACCACCCAACTTGTTCTGCAAAGGGCCAGATAGTAAATATTTTTGGCTTTGAGAGAGACAAGATCTCTCCTGCAACTTCTTAATGCTGGTGTTGCATGAAAGGAGCCACAGAAAACATGTCTCCTTCCATTCAGCTCTGTTCTTCTCTGTCACACTGCTCCTCATAACACAGGCATGGCAAGGCATGCAGCTATGGGGAAGCTGACTTGAGGAAACATTTAGTTTGGGTGCCACAGATTATTTTTACATGATTTACAAGTCACCTGCATGTATCACTGAGTTACTGTTATACAACTCTCCCCAACATGCATATACAAACACACACTTCATATTGTGGAAATCGTTCCCAGGAATTCTCCTCCCATCCACTTAGTGAACTCATCAGTGCTGTGACAGGAAGGCACATAGCCAGAGGTCTCATAGTAATATGAATATGCCTCACAGAAGCATGTGTATAGAAGGAAAAACAAAGTTCGAGAGCGAGAACTTAGCCTGAAGAAAATTCCTTCAACTACTTCAAATACTAGACGCACAAAACTGTGCAGAGATGTAGTTTTCATTGACCCTCTCGTCAAACCAGTTCCCTCCTATCAGGAATATACTCTTTAACACAGCAAGTATAATTTAAAATGAACTGTATTTTTATTATCTTTTTGATAGAAACAAAATACTTAATAAAGCTCAAATATTCCACTGTAAATGAAATTTTAGAATATTCCAGTTAAAGCAACACAGCTATTATAAATTCTTAATTTGTTTGTGTAGAAAGGCTAACTTTTTTAGTCATAGTTAAATGCATCTTTTTCAGAAAACTAAAATTTCAGGAAAAAATTTAACAGATATTAAATGTCATAAATATGAATAATGAAATTAAATTAAAAGAAATTATTCTGACACTTAGAAATAAATTATACCAAATTTGTTTTCAGATCACACTAAAAGCTGAATTTATTCAGATAAAAATATTTTTCAAATAAAAATAATTAATAGGCACTTTAGTTACTTGGTAATCCAATTAAAGAAGAGGACTATATATAGACATGCTGAAAAGAACCTCAAATTTCTTGCTGATTTTACACAACACTTTCGTATCAACAAATATTATGAAAAATATTAAACACGCTCTCTTGTCAACCACACACTGGTTAATGAGTCTCATAAGTTCAGAGTATTTAGGGCAAGTCACTGCTCAGGAAACCGTGAAATTCCCTGAAATCTACCAGCTCATACATGAGAGAAACTCTATGATAGAGGTTTGTCCAAATTTGAAAGCAATCTCATAAATTCATATACATTATCAATGATCAGTTGTAAAGCTAAAAGGTATTTTCCTAAACTGGTAATCATCAAATGCACATGTATACATTTCAATCAACCACACTACAGGAAAGACTGAATTGTCATTCTATTTTTTCTACAGAAAATATAAAAACATTTTGCATATGAAGAGATAATCAAAGACTATCTCTCCAAAAATATTGGGAAAAAGCATAACTGTGTTGCTAGGTAGTTAATAAGAATATTATTTTATTTTCTGAATTATGTGACATTTTGACACTGTGGTACTTGAGCATTTTAAAATTTATATTTTGGTGTGACTTGGTCTCATTCTAAATAAATATTCACATTTCTACCTATTTCATTTTCACAATTCTTACCATTTTTCTTAAAGATGGTCCCAAATTGAGTATTTTTCCAGGTCCCACAAAACCTGGATCTTTCCCTGGTTATAACTATTTCCTAGGAAAAATTACTGCAGGTATTGAAACAAGATTTTTATATCAGGACTTTTGATGACATGTCAGAAAAATGATTATGTGTAACATAATCCAAAGTGGTTTCTCATCAGGAGAATTCACAAACACAAAAATATCTCTGAGATTCCTAGTTATTTGCTTATTTTTTAACATCAGGGTATCCTTATATTGTGACTAACCAGAAATAAATGATATAACACATTAAAGAGGAGTAGAGAAAACTGCTTTTAATGTTGAGTTCATGTTTTATTGTGCTATATCCACAATTAGTCTCGAATTTACAATAAAATGTAAATTTGATGAAGATCAGTATATTTACAAAAGAATATCTCAATTTGATAAATGCTAGAGCTATATCTGATTAGCAGCAGCAGAGCCTACTATAAGGAGCACAGGCTGTGGAATCAGACTGCCTGTTCTTGACTGAATCCAGACCTTGTGCATGCTGGCTCACTGACCTACAGCAAGTTATTTAACCTGACTGTATTTCATTGCTCAACTATAAAACAGTTAAAACAACAACATTGGCACCATGAGATTGGTGTGGAGACTAAATTAGACAATCCATGCATATTGCTTAAAAAAGAATATGTAGCTTGGTACAGTGGCGCATGCCTGTAATCCAGCACTTTGGGAGGCCAAGGCAGGAGGATCACTTGAGATCAGGAGTTGGAGACTTTCTGGGCAACACAGCAAAAGACTCTGTCTCTAAAAATATTTTTAAAATATTAAAAATTGTTGAAAAAAGAATATGATACATACTACATCCTTAACAAATGTTAGTTATTATTTTTGTTATTGTTGATAGTCATAATCCTTCTCTATCATTTGGTCTTCAATTATCTAAAGTATTTGAAGAAAAAAGGCAAGCACAGAATTCATTATCTGAAAGAGAAACAAACACAGGAAGTCTGTTTTAAGCATCGTAGATCTGATTCAATGTTTCCTATTTTATTATTATTATTACTTTACTTTAGGATTACAGGTTATTGATGACAAGTAGTAGAAGTCTGTTTAAAACTTGTAGTTGTCTCTTCCTAGTTCAAGAAAAAAAAAAAGTATGACATTCCAAACAAAGAATACATCCACATTAAGAAAACTGGAAATCGTCTAACTGAAAACAGCATGGTAATGAACTTATCCCAGAAAATCTGTGAGTCTGGTATGACTTCCTGAGGTTGAAGCCTGACTACACATTTTAATTTCAGAAGGAGAGATGACTCAGCATGTATGTAAACAAACATTGTGGTTTTTTTGCTCTGAACATTAAACAGTGTAAACATACTAATGGTGATGTTTTCATCTCAGCAAAATTGGGTGGCCAAGTCAAGCATTACCAAAATTGCTTACTGAAAGTATTTGTGAAGAAATCTACTGAAGTCAACTCCTAAGGGAGGAGAATACTATTAATATATCATGGCGATCTAAGTATGCAAAATAATGCCAAATTTATTGGAAACATCCTTTAATTACTAACAGATATCATTGTAATCTGATGAAATTTCTTAATTTTAACAGAAGAATGCTTCTTAAATGTGACTATTTTAAATCCTTTTACCATGCTTACAAATTTATGAAAATAATACTGCACAAAGCATATAAATAGAAATACATCATATTCAAAATCCTTAACAAGAATATGACAATTAACTTCTCCAAACAAGAAGTTTAAATTTTTAATTTTATGAATCCTAGATGTCAGGCTTCTTTTTAAATACTTCACAGCAAATGTAATTTTAAAAATTGTATGATTTTCTTCGGTAACAGTTAACACAGGTAAGCAATGTCAGGTTTTCTTAGTATTTTTCAACTGATTTATTCTTTACGTTACTAGATAATTTTTTCTATTGTTATTAGGGATAAATTATGTTGTAAAAATCAAGTCATACAAATGCTTTCTTTATATGCTTTCATCCCCACCAAGTCTTAAGTCATTAGCAACAGAGCTCATTCTACAATCATCTGATTTTTTTTCCAAAACAAATATAAATTGAAATTCAATGTAAAATCCTCACTCAGGACAAAGAAACAATGTTTTAAGAGTGCATGGCATCGTATTCTAATAGTGAATCATTGGGGCTAGAAAATGTAGATTGCCTCTGTAACAACAAGGGAGGATTCTACAAGGCAGGTGCTCATATGTTGGTTTGTTATGAAAACAGTCTACCTAACAATAAAACATTCAAATCTCCAGCAAAAACAAAGCCAGGGATTTTGATTTAGAAACTGTTGTTCAAAAATATTTGAGGTCAGCATTTATTAAAATTCAAATGGCTTCCCCTTAGTTGACAGTAAAGCAAATATGAAACATTTGCTACCTTATACATCTCTGTCTGATACGGATCATTCAAAAAGAACACTGGGGCAAATCAACCATTTGGCCAGCTTCTGACATACAGAATATTGCACTCAGGATTCATTTGTTCTACCAGGACTGGCTACTAACCCATAAACGTGTTTTTGAAATAATCAAACAGTTGCTAAGCTCACAACATTGGCATAGTGGAAAATGTGCTGAGCGTAAAACATTCTAGAATAACATTTAGTGCACAGTAGGTGAAAACTTAGCAGATTCTGCAGGGTTCTAGCAACCTCGTTAAACTTTGGTGTATATGGGAGATCTGCTAGATGGGAGAAAGGTAACAGAGAAGTGACATTTAAAACAGCCCTTCTGTGACAGCATACTGATGGTTGATCCATTCATTTAACTCATAATGACAACATCTGTATTAACCAAGTCAAAGCATGGTTTATTTATATCACTGACTTTGTATAATTCAATGCAAAAAAGTAAAATTCATTTTTTAATCATATCAAGGTTTATGCTTCTCATACTGCAGTAAATCAGATGACTAAAAAAGAGACTAGCTGCAGGAAAGCTAGGCAAACAGAACACGCATTGCAATTTCCTCTTCAAACATCCCTGCCTCAGAACTACACTGCCCAATAAACTCCTCCGCAGTGGCTCACCATAAACATTCCTTTTCACAAAAGCCCTTCCTGATCCTCAGACTTAAGAGCAGCAATATGTTTTCAGGATACTTTTACTGTAGAAGCACTTTTCATGAATTTAACTGAAGAGTTATTTAATTATGTATTTAATGCATTCCTCGTGCCTAGTCGGGAGACCCCTTGAAGGCAGGAACTGTGTCTCTCTTTTTCATTGTACAAAAGCTCTGAACAGAGGATCTTCCTTGCACAGGTAGGTTGGCTTCCTTGTAGGGCTGGATGACTACTAAAAGTGAAATGTGTGAAACAGAAAAGTATGGAAGTTAACATAATAGAAGCCCAGCTATATTCCTGCCCTCAAGATTCAGCAGATATTAAGTGTGCCAAATTTATTTTAAACATTTTAAAGAAAAAATATTTCAGAAACAACTCAAGTTTTATCCCATTTTTCTTCCTCCTTCCCAAGAGTAACTGCTACGTTCACCTGGTGGGTATCAATCCCGTGTTTTAGAGTAAATGAGTTCCAGCATTTAATCAACGCTTATATATTCATTAGGCATACATACTACCGTTTTGTTTTTCTGAAACCTCCACATAAACTTTTGTACAGATGGTTGACTACATATATTCATTTGCAGTGATTATTACCATTTTGAGATTTATCAGTGTTGGATACCTACAGATCCATTCCATTGTTGTGTGTGCTAGTGTTATTGGTTCTTCAAAATTATATTGTACTCACCAATTTGCATGTTGTTTTATTTTTAACAACTTTATTCCATTACAAAAGAACACATTTAAGCTGTACAATTTGATAATTTGTGGAATATGAGAAACCAGAAAAACCGCAAAGAAGATAATGGACATTACTCTCAAAGGCTTCCTTGTGCTCCTTTATGATTTCCTCCCTCCCTCCTCTCTCCATCACATCCCTTCTTCACAGGAAATCACTGATGCATTTTCTGTCAAAAGTTACTTTACATTTTCCAGAGTTTTATATGAATGGAATCCTATAGTATAAATTTGCATTCTTTTCATCTGCCTTCTTTCACTCTGCATAATCATCTTGAGGTCATGCAGGTCATTAGTGTGTATCAGTAATTCATTCTTTTCATTGCTGAGTAGCATTTGTGACATGCATTATATATTCATTTGTTGATGAACATTAGAATTGTTTCCACTTTTTGGCTATTATAAATAAAGCAGCTATAAACATTCATCTGCAACTCTTTGTACAGACATATGGTAGGTGTATATTTAACTTTTTATGGAAGTGGAAAACTGTTTTTCAAAGTATTTTTACCATTGTATTTTCCCACCAGTGTGGGAAAGGGGAGTAGGAGAGAAACAATTCTCCATATTCTCACAAAAGCTTGGAGTTGAATCAGTTTAATTTTAATTGTGTGAATAGTGTGTATCACATTAAGGTTCTAATTTATATATCCTTAGTGACCAATGATGCTGAAATTATTTTCATGTGCTTATTTGCCATACTTGTATCTTCTTTGATAAATGCTATTTAAATTATTTGTCCAAATGTTACATTGTTTTGTTTTCTTACTGATTTTAACAGTTCCTTATACATTCTGCACATAAGTTCTTTATCAGATATATACTTTGCAAAGATGTTCTTCCCGTCTATGGCTGATCTTTTCCTTCTCATAACCATGTCCTTCAAAAAAATTAAAGATGTTACTTCTGATGAGGCTCAATTAATTGATTTGTTTCATGGATTATGCTTTTGCAGGGTATCTAAAGTCACAAACATTTTCTCCTATGTCTCCTTCTAGAAGTTTTAGAGTTTTTGATTTTATAGTCAGAATCCATTCCATTTTTATTTAATTTTGTTATATGATGTAAGTTATGGATTGAAGATCATTTTTTTGGCATATGGATATACAACTGTTCCAGCACCATTTGTGGCAAAGGCTATGTATGCATCCTGCGAAGAACTACCTTTGCACATTTCTCAAAGATTAGTTATCCATATGCATGCTGGTCTATTCCTGGACTTTCTATTTTCTTATGGTCTATTTGTCTAGCTTGATGTCAACACCACATTGGCAAAATTACTGTACCTTTATAGTAAGTCTTGAATCACATACTGTTAGTCCTCCAACATACTTACACCTTTCCGAAGTTATTTTTGCTTTCCTGGATCCTTGGAATTTCCATGTAAATTATAGAATGAGCTTGTCAATTTTTGTCAAAAATATTACTGGAATTTTGATTGAGATTGCATATAATCAGTTTGAAGTAGGGTGAACAGATACAGCATATAAAACCATAAGATGGATATACTTATGCTAAAAATTAGTTTTTAACATAAAATTTAAAAATTACTGGCTGTCCTATATTTTATCTGACAGCCTTAATTCTAGGAGAATTAACACCTTAATAATACTGAGTTTTTATATCTATAAACAGAGTTTATTTCTGTTTACTTAGATCTTTGCTTTTGTTCAGCAATATTGTACAATTTTTGGTGTATAGATTATGCACTTCTTTTGTCAGATTTACCTCTAAGTAAATCGTGTGTTTTGATGCTATTATAAATAATAGTAATTTTTAAATATCAATTTTTGATTTCTTCTGTATACTACAACTTCGCAAAAGTCAATTATTCTAGTAATTTTTCCTTGATCTCACCAGATTTTTTTCATAAACAACCACATTTTCTCCAAATTAGTATGCTTTCCAATCTACATATGTTCTTCCTCCCTAATTATACCGGCTAGGTCCTCCAGAACAATATTGAATAAAAGCAATGAGAGTGGACATCCCCATTTTGTCCCTGATCTAAAGGAAAATATACTCATCTGTCTCTTAAGTTTATATTTGATGAAGGATTTATGGAGATGTTCTTTATTGGGTGAAGAAGTTCCCTCTGTTTCTAATGAGCTGAGAATTTTATAATGAATGAATGTGAGTTTTCAAATGCTTTTTGCTGTTCCATTAAGGTGATCACATAGTTTCACTTTAATCATTTTTAATATAATGATTATACTAATTGGTTTCTAAATAGCAAAGCACCTTTGCATTCCTGAAATAAATCTCACTTAGTCATGATATAGTCACATTTTTATATATTGTTGGATTCAATCTGGTACACTTGGTTTAGCATTTTGCATGTACGCTCATGAAGAATACTGCTATGTTTTGTATTTCCTTTTGGTATTTTTACCCTAAAATTTGGTATCAGGTTAACGCTGGCCATATGGAACGAGATAAAAATTACTACCTTCTCTTCAATTCTGTAAGATAATTGTATAGAACTGGTATCACTTCATCTTTACATGCTTGGGCAATGTCAATGATAAAGCCACATCACATAAAGTTTTCTTTGTAGGAAGATTTCTAACTATAAATTAGTTTTTTAAGAGATAGAGAGTTATTCACTTATCGATTCTTCTTGAGTAAGCTTCAGTAGTTTGTGACGTCGAAAGAATTTTCACATTCCACCTAAGTTGTCCAACTTACTGGCATGTAATTTTTCAAAATATTCTATTATCCTTTTCATACCTGAAGACCTATTCATGATGAAACCACTCTCATGCCTACTGCTGCTAATTTGAATCTTTCTATTTTTTGCTCCCTCTGCCAAGTCTGGCTAGAGACTTACTAAATTTATCAAATTTAATAAAATAACCTGCCTTTTTTTCACTGATTTTCTCTGCTGTTTTTCTTTTCTACCTGATTTCCACTTTGATCATTTTTGCACTTCTTTTGTTTACATTTAGTTTAATTTGCCTGTCTTTTTCTAGATTATTTAGGTGAAACTGAATCAATTAATTTGAGATATTTTTTTCCTTGCATGTATTGGGTGCTGAGTTGTCCTTCTAAGTGCAATTTTAGAGGCATCCCAGAAATGTGCATATCTTGTGTTTTAATTTTCATTCAACTTAAAACATTTTATAATTTCCTTTTATAGTTGTTCTTTGGCACATGGATATTTACAAATATATTATTTGGTACCCAAATATTTGGGGAATTTCCCAGATTTGTTATTGATTTCTAATTTACTTCCATTGTTGTCTGAGAATATACTTAATAATCAACTTACCAGTTTATACCTTAAATTATTTTTATTTTATTGAAATTTATTTACTACAATATGGTCTATCTTGGAAAATTAACTGTTTGCATTTGGAAAAATGTATATATTCTGCAGTTATTGAGTGGAGTGTCCTATAAGCACTGATTAGGTCCAGTTGGCTGATGGCATTGTTCAAGTCTTCTATGTTCTCGCTGATTTTCTGTCTACTTGCTCCATCCAATGAAGCACTAAGATTTCTGATTATAATGTAAATTTTTCTGTTTCTCCTTGCAGTTCCATCAGTTTATGTGCCACATATTCAAATACTTTTTTATGAGGTGCATACGTAAAATGTTCTTCTGATCCCTATATCATTATGAAATGAACTTCTTTATCCCTAGTAATAATACCAGCTCTGAAATCTACTTTTTCCAATATTCATATGGTCATTCCAGTTTTCCTTTGGTGTTATCATGGTGTATATTTTTTCCATTCTTTTACCTATTTCTATGTTTAAATTGTGTTTCTTATACAAAGTATACAGTTTGGTTTTGCCTTTATATATAATCTGATACTCTCTTCTCTTTAACTGGATTGTTTTAAACCAGTTATGTTCAGTGTAATCATTGACACTGATTAAATTTAAGTCTATCATCTTGTTATTTGTTTTTACTTCGGTCCATCTATTCTTTGTTCTCTTAAAAACTCTTTTTCTGCCTTCTTTTGAATTAAATACTTTTTAAATTGAATTTTATTTTATTTCTTGGCTTATTAGCATTGTTAGTTCATCATTTTAACAACTACTTTCAAATTTATAGTATGTTTTTAACCTTATCACACTACACTTTCGAGTGCTACTATACCACTTTCTGAGACAGGAATCTTACAATAGGGCACTGACATTTCTATTCTTATAGACTTATTGACCTGGCACACATTTTGCTTTTATATATTTAATAAACTCTATACCATAATGTTATTATTTTTGTTTAAACACTCAATACTGGCCAGGCGCGGTGGCTCACACCTGTAATCCCAGCACTTTGGGAGGCCAAGGTGGAAGGATCACGATGTCAGGAGATCAAGACCATCCTGGCTAACAAGGTGAAACCCAGTCTCTACCAAAATTACAAAAAATTAGCCAGGCATGCTGGCAGGCGCCTGTAGTCCCAGCTACTCAGGAGGCTGAGGCAAGAGAATGGCGTGAACCCGGGAGGTGGAGCTTGCAGTGAGCCGAGATGGCGCCACTTCACTCCAACCTGGGTGACAGAGTGAGACTCTGTCTCAAAACAAACAAACAAACAAACAAAGAAATTCAGTATTTTCAAGAGACTTGATAAAAGTCTTACATATGTATTTACTCTTATTTACTCTTACAGCTACCATTTTCTTTGCCCTTCGTTCACATATGTTGATGCATATTTCTACCCAATGTCATTTTTCTTCATGGTAAAATATATATTTGAATACTCTTTGTAATGGGCAAGGTGCTATTGATTTTTTTCACCTTTTGTATGTCTGGAAAAATGCTTTATGTTTCCTTCATTTTAATTTTTTTTGTTGTTGAGTATAAATGTTTACATTGATTTATTTTTCTTTCAGCATTTTAAAAATGTAATTCCACTGATTTCTCTCTTGTATTATTTTATTTTTATTTATTTATTGAGACAGAGTTTCACCTTGTCACCCAGGCTAGAGTGCAGTGGTGTGAACATAGCTCATTGCAGCCTTGAAATGGGATTCAGCTATCCTCCTGCCTCAGCCTTCTGAGCAGCTCAGAGTACAGGCATGTACCACCACACACAGCTAGTTTATTATTATTATTATTATTATTATTATTATTATTATTATTATTAGTTGTAGAGATGGTGTCTTACTATGTCGCCCAAGCTGCTCACAAACTCCTGGCCTCAAGCCATCCTCCGACCACAGCCTCCCAAAGTACTGTGATTACAGACATAAGCCACCATGCCTGGCCTTACATTGCTTTAAATGAGAAATATACTGTTTCCATATCTTTTTTACACTGCACACAATGTATTTTTCCCCTCTGACAGCTTCTATTCTGGTTATCCTTGGTCTTGAACTATAAGATTATAATATATCCTTTGGTGGAATTTTCTTTACGTTTCTTAAACTCAGTTTGTTTCACTTCTTGGATTTCTGGTTTTATGGTCTTCAACAAATTCAGAGATTTCTGGCTATTATTTCTTCAAATTTTTTTTATGCTAGTTGACATTGTCCCACAGCTCAATGAAGCTCTTTTCAAAGGTTTGGATTTTTTTCTGCTCCATCATGATGTTTTTATTGCTATGTCTTGAAGTTCACTAATTTCTCCTATCATGGTGAGACTACCACTGGTCCCATCCAGTGTATTTTTCACACCAGACATGGTAGTTTCCATCTCTACGAATTAGTTTGAGTCTTTTAAATTTCTTCTATGGCTCTATTTGACTTATTAAAACATCTAGAATACAGTCATAAAGCTACTTAACGTCTTGTCTGCTAATTTTAACATTTGTGTCCATTCTAAAATTAGTTCTGATTGATTGATTTTTATCCTCATTATGAGTCATACTTTCCTGCTTCTTTGCTTACCTGGTAATTTGTGATTGGATGCCAGATACTGTGTATTCTGCTTGTTAGGTTCTGGTTATTTTGGTATTTCTATGAATACTCATAAGCTTTGTTCTGGGACACAGTTAAGCTACTTGAAACAGCTTCATCCTTTTGAGTCTTGCTACAATTTGTCAGGCAGGACAAAACTGGTAATCATTCTGGGGCTAATCATTCCTCAGTACTAAGGTAAGATTCTCATCGTATCTCCAGCACCTCATAATTCATGAGATTTTCCAGTCTTGCTGGTGTAAATATTCGTTATACCCAGCCAGGCGCGGTGGCTCATGCCTCTAATCCCAGCACTTTGAGAAGCCGAGGCGGGCGGATCACCTGAGGTCAGGAGTTTGAGACCAGCCTGACTAACGTGGAGAAACCCCGTCACTACTAAAAATACAAAATTAGCTGAGTGTGGTGACACACGCCTGTAGTACCAGCTACTCAGGAGCTGAGGCAGGAGAGTGGCTTGAACCTGGGAGGTGGAGGTTGCAGTGAGCCGAGATTGCGCCATTGTACTCCAGCCTGGGCGACAACAGCAAAACTCCATCTCAAAAAAAAAAAAAAAAAAAAATTGTTATACCCAAATGTACGTGAATACTCAGCACATTCCCTTCTAATCCGTTTGCGTGGCTCTTTCCCCAGCCTTAGGTCTCTTCCTCACATGCATGCACTGATCAGTACTCAGCTCATTACAAAAGGAGAACTTGCTGAAGATCTCCAGAATTCTCTCTCTGTACAGCTCTCTCCTCTTCAGTATTCTGTCCTGAAAGTCTAGACACTTCAGATTCTCTCAACTGCAACTCAGTTCCTCAACTCAGGGAATCCACCAGGATCTGACTGGAATGCATTTCCCCTGGTGTTCCCCGAAAACTCCCTCAGTCTAGTATGCTGGGGCAGTATGATGGCTCATCTTCCAAAGATCACTGTACATTGAAGCCTAGTGGCTATTGCCTTAAAAACCATTGTTTCATATATCTTCAGGCAGGGTTTAATCTGGCCTCATGCCGTCCTCCCACCTCCCTTACTCCATAATTGACTTTCAACTTACAATCTTTCAACTTTAACATGATGCAAAAGTGATACACATTCAGAAGTGGTAATTTCCACTGAATAATGACACACAGACACACAGAAACACACACTGAGAATATGTTTTGTTTACACTATTACAAATTCCACTGCAATCAATATCACTATATATCTAGCTGGTTCCTGCCCCTAGTGTATTTCACTAGGAAGAGAATTTTAGGATCATAGGATTCATATATCTTCATCCTATTTCACTGCTGTCCCCCAAGTCAGGGTCCTCCAACCCTTCTTTGGTGGACTCTCTCTCAGGCTGTGGAACTTCCATGCTCAACATGACCTCACCCTTTAACCAATGCCAGTTGCAGAGTAAGAAAGCCCAGATCCCTGGCTCAAATCAGGACAACCTTGTGTGGTATGTATATACTATTGCTCCTCAAACTACTCTCCTAAGGGACATGGCCTGAGGTCACATGATTTTCACCTTATTTAGCTCTTACTTTATGTCTTTCAATACAAGTTGTATTGCCACCAACAATTTCAGGCAGTTGTTCTTAAAATTTACCTACACTATCAGTCTTATGATACGTGTGATGCTCTAATTATCAGTTTGTTTAATATGTATTGGGGTTTTTATTTCCTAGGACAGTTGCCTGTTCTGGGTATTCAGAGCTTTTGCCCATTTTTAAATTATGAGATTGCTTCTATTATTACTATGGAATTCTTCATATAAGATGAATGAAAGTTAGGAAATAAGTTTTTCAACGATCTTCTCTAACACTTAGTTTTTGGATTGTAAGTTTTGTCATTCCAAAGCTTTAATTTTGAAAATAATTGAATACACCATTTTCCCCTTTATAGTCTAAGTGTGTATGTTGTGTGCATGAAATCCTTCTCTAATTCAGGATCTTAAGGATTATCTTCTAAGTGTTCTCTAAAATGTTACAATTTTTTAAATTGGGTCTCTAATTCATCTGTAATTAATTTTTAATATGTGGTATGAGGCACAGATCTAATGTCATCTTTGTTTTTAAGGACAGTTGAAAGTTCCAGCATCATTTACTAGGTAACTTTTCTATCTTTTTTTTCCCCATGCATGTGATGCACTCATTTATATGTGGGTTCATTTATCTGCTGTTTTGGTCCTTTGGTGTATTTGACTTTCCCTGCATGAATATCCCTTTGTTTTAACTACTATGGTTTTAAAGCTCTACCAGAAAAAGTTGGCTTTTTGAAGTATATTTTTAGAAAAGTATATTTTGACTATCTTTGAGAATTTTGACTAATATGTGAACTTCGGATTTGTCTTACCACCGTCTATGAAAAATGTGTTCCTCTTTTTACTGAAACACCATTGAATTTATGGATTCATCTTTGGGGAACTGACATCTTTACCATATTGATTTCTCTCATCCCGAACGTTTTATAAATTGCTTATTTATTTAGCTCTTACTTTATGCCTTTCAATAAGGTTTCACAATTTTTTCATGAAGGTCTAACAAAACTTTTGCTAGCTCTATTCAGAGGTTTACAGTCTTTGATTCTTTGTTTCAAGTACAGAGGGGTGCTGTTGTGTTTTATATGTTGGTCCAGTATCCAGAAACCTTTCGCTTTTATTATATTAGCTCTACTATCTTGTTTGTACTTTAAACAATTTTAAGAACACTGGTATCATTTAATACTGGTAACAGTTTTGATTTTTTGCTTCTAATTCTTATACTTTTCCATGTATCACTATCATGTCCAGAATATCAAGTACAGTGGTGAGTACAGTAAGTTGATAATGGGTATCATTTTCTCCTGATTTTAAAGAAAATACTCCTTGCCTTTATAACTGTATTTGTTTGCTGTAAATGTTTAGTCAATTCCTTGTGATACCTATTGTTTTGGAGTTTTTAAAAAATCATGAATGGGTAAACTTATCAAGTACTTTACATGGGCAGTTAACAAGATGATCATGTTGTTTCAAACAGTATTTTAATCTGATGAATTATGTTAAAAACCATTTCTAAAACCAAACCAACCTCATATTCCCGAGATAAATCCAGCTTGGTCATTATATCTTTCCATTTTCTGTACCTATAACTTTAGATGGTCTCTGGCTTATGATGGTTCAACGTATGATCTTTCAAGTTTAATATGGTGCAAAAGTGATACACATTCATTAGACACTATATCACAAATAACCATAGAACCATTCTGTTTTTCACTTTCAGTATAGTATTCAAAAATTACATGTGATATTCAACACTGTATTTTAAAAACAGGCTTTGTGTTAGATGGTTTTGCCCAATTGTAGGCTAACACGACTGTTCTGAGCATGTTTAAGGTAAGCTACACTAAGATGTGATGTTCAGTAGGTTAGTTATTAAATGCATCTTCAACGTGGTATTTTCAACTTATGGTAGGGACACAGACCAGGGAGCATCTGTGTATCTATCTATACTTACAGGGTATTTTCAGCTGTAATTGTAATATGCATAGTAGTCATTATCTGACAGCTTAATTCCTGTGGAAGTCTTCTGTGTCACACAACTTCATAGCTGGAAAGTCTGTATTTTACCAGTGCTATGCTTAACATGTTTGCTTTCTTAAGCAATGTGATGTTTATCATGTAGTGAATATTTGTACTAGTAAATACTGTTGTTCCAACCAGATATTCTTTCTCCAATTTTGTGACTTCATAGAGCTTTTGCTTCTAACAGTTGATATCCACACCCTTCTTTGGTGGACTCTCTCTCAGGCTATGGAGATTCCAAGCCCACACATGACCTCACCCCTTAACCAGTGCCAGCTGCAGAGTATGAAAGTCCACCTCCCTGACTCAAATCAGGACAACTTTGAGGGGTATGTACATACTATAGCTCCTCAAGCTACTCTCCTAAGGGACATGGTCTGAGGTCTCATGATCTTAACTATCCTACTTTTCCCATTTCCTTACCAGTCATCCAAAGAACAACTGCTTAGTAAGTGACATGCAGGTGAAGTGCTCATCTCGGGTTATGTTTCTGTTAAGCCAACATCAAACAGTAGTCTTACAAATAAGAATGTATATCTCCTGGAAACGCACATTTTAAGGCTTTTGACAAATTTCTTCCCATGAGAATTGATAAATTCATATTTCTATCTGCAATGTGAACTATTCTTTCTCTTCATCCTCCTTAACATTGGAGAAGTGTGTGCACATGTATGTATGTGTGCATATACACATATACACCGTTATGGACTGAATGTCTGTGTCTCCCTAAAATTTATATGTTGAAATCCTAGCCCACAATGTGATGGTATTAGGAGGTGGAGCCTTTGGGAAACAATTAGATCATAAGGATAGAGCCCTCATGAATGGGATTAGCACCCTTATAAGAAACACCAGAGAAGAGATGATCTCTCTGCTCCCTGTTGCGTGGGGACACAAAGAGAATATGGCCGTATACAAACCAGAAAGAGTGCCTTCACCAGATATAGGATGTGTTGGTGCCTTCATCTTGGCCTTAACAGCCTCCATAACTGTGAGAAATAAATGTCTGTTTAAACTTCCCAGTCGATGGTATTCTGTTATAGGACCCCAAACTAAGACACATACACATATATTTTAATTTTTCTTAACTGAAAAGTAAAAAAGATATTTCATTGTTATTTATATTTTCTATGTGTTCAATAGTGAGGTGGAACATAATTTATACATTTATAATTCCATATAGTGAAGCTTTCACCAAATGTATGAATCCATTCCATACATCAGGTCACCGATCTGCTTTTAACAACCAAGGGGTGGCCAGGTGCAGTGACTCATGGCACTCCACCTGCCTTGGCCTCCCAACACTTTGGGAGTTGGGAGGCCAACAAAGTGTTGGGAGGCCAAGGCGGGTGGATTGCTTGAGTCCAAGAGTTTGAGACCAGCCTAGTCAACATGCCAAAAACCCGTCTCTACTAGAAATAGAAAAAAAATTAGCCAGGTGTGGTGGCACACACCTGTAATCCCAGCTACTGGGAAGGTTGAGGCACAAGAATCGCTTGAACCCAGGAGGTAGAGGTTGCATTGTGCCGAGATCATGCCCCTGCACTGCAGCCTGGGTAACAGAGGAAGACACAGTCTCAAAAATAAAATAAAATAACTTAAGGGGCAAGGAGCTCACTACCTCTTGGTGTAATTCAATTTAGGGTGCAGATCTTACTGCTACTATTCTCTTCCTATGCGTAGGAAATTTTATGCATAATTAGCCCTTAATTTGCATTCTGAAAGTAACAGAAAATTAGCCTAGTCTGTCTTTAACAAAATGACTCTTCGGGTATGTGGAGAAACTTAGACCTGTTTCTGCAATCTCTCTGTTCCATTCCCTCAAGGCTTTTCTTCTCTACACCTAAATTCGTCTGTTGTTCTTCACAAGATATGGTTAGGAATTCAATCAATATCTCTTCACTAGTCCTGGTCAGTATGGTTCTAAATAGGATGCTGTTTCAAGAAGTCAAAGTAAGAATGACAAAGAAACTTTCCCTCGGTATCAGAAAAAATGTGACTAAAGAAATTTTTAAAATGTTTTTGAAATATCCTACTTAAAAATTCTCAGATTTTTCTAAACTGAGTTTTTGTGTCCTAAGACATTACTCCAAATGTCCTAAAATTACAGATACAGTTTTCATTCCCATTTTTCTGACAAGATATTACTCCAATTTTATTAAAGAATGCTGAAGAAAGACATTCAGTTCAAATACATAATTCTATTTAGCAATAGTATCCAAACAGTCTTATTGCAGGAAAAATCTCATATTAAGTATCATAAAATTAATAGGCCACAGAGAATCTTTGGGTAATCTATAATAAAATAAATTTAGTTCCGTGCATTACATATTCATAAAAATATCCATGAGATTTATTTTTATGTTCAATGGTATAATATCCATAGAGCACCAGACTAAATATTTATTCACATTTCTCTGTTTATATCCTTAATACTTATAGGTTTGTTTTTCTCATTATCATAATACAGTGTTAGAAAACATTTTAGATCCAGAAGAGCCAACTCATTATTGAAGGAGAAGAATGAAGTCAGAGAATTGACAGTACCCAACTTCAAGATTTACTGTAAATCTACAGTAATGAAGACAGTGTGGTATTAGTAAAAGAAGAGACAAATAGATGAATGGAACAGAACAGAGATCCCAGAAATAGGCCCACATAAATACAGTGAACTGACCTCTCACAAAAGAGAGAAGGCAATAGAATGGAGCAAAGATACTCTTTTCAAAAAGTGGTGCTGGAAAAACTGGATATTCACATTTTAAAAAAGATCTAGATATAGACCTTACACCTTCATAAAAATCAAATCAAAATGGATCACAGATCTAAAGATAAAATGCAAAACTATAAAACTTCTAAAAGATAATATAGGAGAATGCCTAGATGACCTTGAGTATGACAATGATATTTTAGATACATCAAAGGCATGATCCATGAAAGAAATAATTGATAAACTAGACTTATTAAAATTTAAAATGTCTGTTCCAAGAAAGATAATGTCAAGAGAATAAGAAGACAATACACACACTGGGAGAAAATATATGCAAAAGATACATCTGATAAAGAACTGTTATCCAAAATACACGAAGAATTATTAAAACTCAACAAGAAAATGGATAACCTAATTTAAAAATTGGCCAAAGACCTTAAAAGATACCTCACCAAATTAGATATGCAGATGACAAATAAGCCTATGAAAAGATGCTCCACATCGTATGTCATCAGGGAATTGCAAATTAAAGCAACAAGAGGGCACTACACATTTATTAGAATGGCCAAAACCCAAAACACTGACAGCACCAAATGCTGGCGAGGATGTAGAGCAACAAGAACTCTCATTCATTGCTGGTGGAAATGCAAAATCGTACAGCTACTTTGGAAGACAATTTGGTAGTTTCTTACAACACTAAACATCCTCTTACCACACAATCCAGCCATCATGCTCTTTGGTGTTTACTCAAATGAAATGAAATCATGTGTTCACACAAAAACCTGCATATGAATGCTTATAGCAGCTTTATTTGTAATTGTCAAAGCTTGGATGTAACCAAGATGTCCTTCGTTATGTGAGTGGATAAATTGGTATATCCAGACAATGGAATATTATTCAGCACTGAAAAGAAATGTGCCATTAAGCCACGAAAAGACATAGAGGAAACTTAAATGCATATTACTAAGAAGCCAATACGAAAGGGCTACATACTGTATGATTCTAACTATAAGTTCTGAAGTTTAACTGTATGGCATGCCATATGATTCTAACTATGTGCTGACAGAGTAAAAAGATAGTGGTCAGTGCTTGAGGTTAAGGGGGTGGGAGGTATGAACAGGTGGAGCACAAAGGATTTTTAAAGGATTTTTAAGGCAGTGAAACTATTCTGTAAGATATCAATGGCAGACACGTTAGTATACATTTCTCCAAATACACAGAATACACACCATCAAGAGTGAACCCTAATGTAAACTATGTATCTTAGATGATAATAAGGTGTCAGCATAGGTTCCTCAGTTGTAACAAACGTACCACTATAGTACTGGGTCTTGTTGGGGAGGCTGTGCACGTGTGGCGATGAGATATTTGGTAACTCTCCGTAATTTCTGCTCACTTTCTCTGTGCATCTAAAACTGCTCTAAAAAAAAAGTTTATAAATTTAAAACTATTTTATAGGACCTTGCAATGGAAGAGATCTAAGGCCACTGGGTCCTCCTTTCAGTTCTATCATGACGAGAGTTCCCACTGTTGCATATTTTCCATCTGTGAGACTCTCTAAGGGGACAGCTAATATTTCTAAGGCAAAAACAAACAGAGAATTTTCAGTTGTTCACACACAAAAGGCATGTGCATGTGTGTAGACAGTTTATTTTGTGAATATTTAATACTGTTTCAAACTGACCTATATATGAGGCCACATTGGCATAAACAGTGCAAGTTCTCTGCAGCTCTATGCAAGGTGGATATGTCCACCCTACTTTACAAACACTGAGAAGAGTGATTCTCATGACTGTCCTGGACTTATCTTCCCCAGTACCCTTCAGGAACAGGAATAATGGTCAATATTCTACAGAACATCACTTCGTTTATTTTCTGCAAGAAAAGCCCTGGAGAATAGCAGAGCCCTGGAAGGTTTCTGCATAGGATACTACCTGTAGGTCAAAGATGTTTTCCATACAGCTAAGGGCAAATTATAGAGAATGCAGCTTGGGCTCAGTGCTCTTTGAAGGAGTTTTAGAGAGAAATGGGAAAATGTGTGGCTTTGCAGCATCATTACTTAGCAGAAACATGTAAAGCAGTTGCGAAGAAAGTTCTCGCCTCTATGAAGGAGTTTTATAGGGAAAGGGAAAAATGTGTGGCTTTGTAGCATCATTACTTAGCAGAAACATGTAAAGCAGTTGCGAAGAAAGTTCTCGCCTCTATGAAGGAGTTTTATAGGGAAATGGAAAAATGTGTGGCTTTGTAGCATCATTACTTAGCAGAAACACGTAAAGCAGTTGCGAAGAAAGTTCTCGCCTTTCTTTTGCAGAAAGGTGTCGCCTTTCTTTTGCAGATGCTCTCTGACAACCTGAGCTGCTCAGGCTTTTCTTTCTCACAGGGTTGCCCTTTTCCTTCCACCGTCATTGCTGTCAGGTCATTCCTTGGGTGCACTAGTTGCCAGAGCTTTGTTTATATTCTTTTTTCCTTTTATAGTGCAATTTCCCAATACTCTCATACACACAAGATATATTTCTTCATGGTTTCTTCCTTTTCTCTTCATGGGGAACTTACATATAGCACTTGGGCTCCTACAGTCTTCTTTCTTCCTTTGATACCCTTCTCTTCTCCCCATTTTCCCTACCTTCACTCTGATCTCCACTGAGACAAACTATCTCCTGTAACTTTCTAAAATACTTAGTTCAAATTTCATTCAAACATTCATTAAGCACCTGCTAAGTTCCAGGCAGTGTCCTGAGTGTTGGGAATATAGGACTGCACAGAGCCATCTGGGAATTCAAATAGCTCAAGGCCGATGTGATAACAGCCATCTAAAAAACACTTTGAAAGTTAGAGTAAATAAATGTTTGAAATTCATGAATGATTGTGAAAAGCTTCCCCAAGATAAAGCAATTGGGCCAGGTCTGGAAGAAGAAATAAAAGTTTTCCAGAGGATGGAAATAGATATAGGCATTAAAGAAAAGAGTATCACATGGGGGAATAGATCTGTGTCATATGCTCCCAGAGGGATTCTGACAAGCACTGAGGCTGGCTGATGAAGAATACTGCCTAAGAGTTGGATTATAAAATGAAGGCAACTGGAAACCATCTAAAAAGTTTAAGCAAAACAGCACATGATTAGCTTAATGTTCTAGTTGATAATTGTCAACTGTACAGTATAGATTAAGTAGTAGGTGACATTAAGGAGAAAAACCCATTCAGAGATTCTTGTAATAGCTCACATAAAGGAAAACGAAGGTCTAAATTAAGGTAGCGAGAGTTAAGACTAAGGAACAAACAGATGTGAGATATAATTTTAAGCACAGTGATATCAGGGGCTTGTATGCTGAATGGAATGGAGAGGAAGAACTCTAAGATAACCACCTGGTTTTCGCCCTGGGCTATTTGGGTTGGTAGTTCAGGCATCCACTAAGATAGAAATACAGAAGAAATATGACAATTGGGAGCATAATGAATTTAATTTTAGATGTACTGAATTTGGGATGCCTATGGGTGTTCACATCTAGGAAATATTTGGAAAGTGGTCTGAAGGCTCAGGAGAGAGTTCTGGGCTAGAAATAGAGATTTGTGAGTCACTGGCACATACAGTAAATATAGAAGATAAATCATGGGAATAGATTAAATTACCCCAGGAACATACGTAGAACAAGGATCACGGTGAAAAATGGGACCTGGGGGAAAGCATATATTTAGGAAATAGAATAAAGACCTACGAAAAAAGACAAGGAAAGTCAGAGCTGAGTGCAGAACCAGGTGAGAGTGGGATGGCTGACCACAAGTGCTTATGTTATGACAGTCGAAACTGGCTAACAGTGTGAAATCCACAAGAGAGTCCAAGTGGACTAAAGAGAGAAAGCAAATCCTTGAATGTCACAATCATCTAATCATTAGGTTCCTTGATCAGTATCAGCAATTATAGCCAGAAGGTAGTGCACCTTGGAGGAAACCCAATATTTCAAAAAAAAAAAAAAATCTATATAAGAGAAAAAAACAAGAAAGGACCTGAGAAAGCATATGAGGAAATATCAGAGGAATATTATTTTTCCTTCTTTTGTTGTTTCTGATAATGATGTGGATAATAATAATGATAATGATGATATACCTTTTAGAATGGAAGAAACTTTAGTATGCTTGTGGGCTCAGGCTATAGATTTCACTTCAAGGAAAAGATTAAATATATATATAAAAAAGAGAGATAAACATGAAAGTGGGCTAGAGGCAAAAAGAAACAGGAAGAGAAATGCCCTTTTAATGTATCATTTCTGAGAATAGAGGAAATACAATAAGACTGTGTTATTGACAAAATTACAGATATGAAGGATCGAAACAGAGCGATATGAGGTCTAACAGACTCAATGTTCAATTACAAAATAGGCAGTAATGACTGATACTTACAAAGTTCCTACTATGTGCCAAGTGCTATTTTAACTGCTTTAAGAAATATTAACTCATGTAATCTTCACAATTACTCTATAAGGTAGATGTCATTATTATTTTCCTTTCACAGATGAAGAAATAATAACAAAGAGAAGTTAAATCACCTAGGATCATAAAATAGGCTGCAGAGCAAAGGCTTGAACACAGTCTGGATGGTGAGTGTCTTCTGGTAAGCTCTGTGCTATACAGCTGCTCTAAGCAGGAAGGGATGGAGTGGCAATCAGTAGTGGGGTTTAGAAAAAAAATCCTAGGAAATGACTGAGCACACAACAACAAAAAAGAATTTAAAGAGGCAAGGTGCGGTGGCTCATGCCTGTAATCGCAGCACTTTGGGAGGCTGAGGTGGCGGATCACTTGAGTTCAGGAGTTCAAGACCAGCCTGGCCAACACAGTGAAACCTCATCTTTGCTAAAAATACAGAAATTAGCCAGGCATGGTGGTGGTCGCCTATAATCCCAGCTATTTGGGAGACTGAGGTGGGAATTGCTTGAACCTGGGAGGCCGAGGCGGCAGTGAGCTGAGATCGAGCCATTGCACTTCAGCCTGGATGAAAGAGCAAGACTCCATCTCAAAAAAAAAAAAAAAAAAAAAAAGTGAAAGAAAGGCAGCACTGGGGCTCAGATGAAACTGAAGACCATGTGTTAGCAATGATGCCAACGTGTATGACTGGATGATCGTTTTTTAGGAAGTGTTCATCCCATAGGTACAGGAAGAAGAAGGTAAAGGAAGTAATAGCAAGTATTGGAATTTTGCTGTAAAGGAGTGAGCGACACAAGAAAGATGCCGACTCAGCAGTTCAGCCACACTGCGAGAGAGAGTCAAATAGAGAAGAAGGACAGCAGAGAAACCAAGAACAGGATGACATGGTGGGAGGAATTAATAGCCTAGAGGTAGGCTGGAAGGCAGGTTGCTTCTCTTGAGGGAAAAAAGCTGGAGAAATGGGAGTGAAGACAAACTAGACAAAGTGGAAACAAAGAAGGCTGTGGTCAGAGCAAGATACTACATCAGAAATGTGAAGGTTAGAAAAATCTAGTGTTAAGAGTTACATATTAACTGAGGACTGTTCCATTATGTTCTACAACAGTATCCCAACTGTGTCCATAATTTTCTTCAACTGTAGCAATGTATCCCAGGCTCAGGAGAAGGTCAAGCAAAGGCTGTATTATCCTGTGGTTGAGGAACATCAAAGTGAATTATGCCGAAAAAGCTGACGATGGAATTGAAGTGCCAATGAGTATTCATTAGAGTCATTCAACTATGATGTCCAGGCAGGATAAGGAAGAAAATGAATTTGAGAGAGTTCTCACGGACAGAGATGGAGCTGGAATTAGAATGTTCCAGTAGGATTTTACACAAAAGTAAAATATATATATATAATTCCATTTTGTCAAACTATTCCTGCATTTACTTCCTTTGCCCACAGATGGACGTTAATCTCCCTTATAGACAGAAAACTATGCATAGCTTGGCTTCTCCATACCCCACATAGTTCTGAGGATTGTTGGGTATTAAACAAATACTTGGTAGGCTGCATACATCACTGAATTTACCTGAGATGCTCCTTAGAAAAAAATTACTGAGGTGTCAGTTCCTCTTGCAAGTCAGAAAGAAGTCCCAGAAAGGACTTGACCAAGGCAGAAAAATTAGCCAGATACAGAGTCAGATCATATGCATATCATGTGGCAATCAATGATTATCTCCTAGGGGCCAGCAGAGCATTGGGCCCTGTAGAAAATATGTTTTTGCTACATGGATTATAAACTTTTTTCACTGGATGCATACAAAAATTAATATAGCATTACATACCACAAGCTAGGTTTTTTACTTACAAAGGCAAGAGTTTGTGTGGGGTATGTGTGTGATGCTGTATTATGATGCTGAACATGGAGAAGATAAGAACAAATTCAACAAGTTAAAAAAACAAAAAGAATCTCAGAATAATTTCACTATAGAAAATGAAGAAATTTTCCCACATGATCAGGTGTTCATCTGGCATGACTACAAAATGTAATTTACCAGCCAAGCATGGTGGCTCATGCTTGTAATTCCAGCACTTTGGGAGGCCAAGGTGGGTGGATCACCTGAGGTCAGGAGTTCGAGATCAGCCTGGTTAACATGGTGAAACCCCATCTCTACTAAAAATAGAAAAAAAAAGTAGCTGGGCATGGTGGCGGCACCTGTAATCCCAGCTACTCGAGAGGCGGAGACAGGAGAATCGCCTGAACCTGGCAGGCAGAGGTTGCAGTGAGCCAAGATTGTGCCAACGCACTCCAGTCTGGGCAACAAGAGCAAAACTCCATCTCAAAACGAAAAAAAAAAAAAGAAATAATTCAACTTTTCACACTCTTTCAAAGTAGTCAGAAAAGTGTGAGTGAGACCATGTAAGAGGAAAACAGAAAGATAAATAACTGAATTTTTTAATCTAGAGGAGAAATATGGAAACCATCTCAAATAAGCATCCTTTGGGAGAAAAAAATTAAATGAAAGTAAAAAGATGAAGTTGATTTCAGAAAAAATAATTTTTTTTCAAAAGAAACAACCAATAAAATAAAACAGCTTCCAAAAGAACAAATAAGGTGCAGACAGGACCAAAAAAATAAAAATAAAAATAAAAAGAGAACTTATGTATTAACGTTCTTCTCATATGTAAGACACAGATTAGATTTCAGAAAGCAACACCCCCATTTCTCTCTCTCTCTTTCTCTTTCTCTGTCTAAGACTTTAAAAGAGACCAATATCCCCTCAGAACTGTTGGTCTTCTGGGCTCAGAAAGATTAGCGAAACTAAAAGTAAGATGGAAACCTGATGCCCTGAGCACCAGTCAGCAGCAGAGCTCTTTCTAGGATCTGGATGTGAAGGGACCCCATATAAGAAATACATAACTGGAATATTTCCATAAACAAAGCAAAGTAAAGATGTGAAGGTTAAAGAATTAAACATGAATCTTATGACAGATTCTACTGTTTTTCCCCCTCAGGGTTAGTCTTCATGAATGAGTCTATGTTATGGTTAACCAAGTCATTAGGAGTGATAACACATTAATGTCGGGAGCATTCTGTCATATTACTTGTCTTAATACGGTCTTCAAGGTCATGGTTTAAAATGCCACAGGATAACATTTATAAATACAGTCTTCACAACCCATTTTCATATAAATGATCTTTTGATACAGCCTTTCCTAAATAATATTCTGACACAAATGAGAATGGTTAAATTACCCAATATGAAGTCATTAAAATTAGAATTTCACAGGGAAAATTCAAATTACCACATTTATTGATGGAAGAGATTTATAGTAATTTGCTTCTTATAAATAGCAAAACCTTGTTGTTTAACTTTCATCCAATTTCTTAGCCTGGACAGTTGAATTCATACACCAACATAAAGCTATCTCCCATGTCTCCTAAAGTATTATATAAAATACATTATAGGAGAAGACAGAAGGAGGGAGAGAGAAAAACAACACCTCACTGCCATTCAGTCCTTGTGCTTAGAACAAAACAAAATGGTAAAACTGATTATTCAGTAAGGGCTGTTTTCATCCGAAAAGAAAACACAATTAAAGCAGTTATTCTTCTATGTTAAAAGGTTTTGGTAATATCTCATTTTCCATTTGTTTTTCAAATAAAACACAGAGCTTTTTCTCATCAGATAAGTTTTGGAAAAGCAAACTACTGGTATTGCAGGACAGCAACGTTTATTGCAGCTCTAGTTATCCTGTAACATGAAAAAAAAAGGAAAAGGGCCAATATTTCATATAAACTGGCCTTTGTCAGCCATAGAAAAGGTTATGCCCTAACACAGCAAATCTGCTTTTTTTTAATAAAGGCTGAAAGCATAAGTTTCAAATATGAGTATATATATTTATGGAAATGTATAAAATTGAGAAAATGACAGATGAGAATAAAGGAAAGATATTTTGTCACCCTGTCATTCCTTCAGCAAGCAAAGTTCTCCATATCAATGCTTTATCATAATCATCTCCCCATCACTTAGAAAGTATCACAAGGCTCCTAACTATCTGAAGATATTCTATAAGCTAAACTGCAAGAGATTTTCGTCATATTTGAATAAATAAGAACAATATCTGAAGAATTGTTTAAAATATAACAATTGTTTCATTCCCTGAAAAGTATTACAAAAAACATAGGAACAAGAAAAAAGTCTTTCCACATATATGTTTGCAAAATATGGACCAGCAGAGCATGGTTAAGTATACATGTTTCAGCAAAGTTGCTAAAGAAAAAGCTCATCCACCTCCTCAGAGGAGCAGTCACAGCAGGCACGACAAAAGAAAATGGTTTTCACTGGGATTTAAAGAAATGTTTTTATTCCCTTGAGGTTAAACGTAAAAGAAAAACTGAAACGCATGATCTGGTAACAGGATAATAACCCCTGGAAAAACCATGTGTGAAACGTTAACCCCTCAGACATCCTAGTAACAATTAGAGAAAACAAAGTGTCATCATTAGTAAAATCATTGACTTTGACTGCTTATACCTAGAAGAGGGAGCTCCAAGCTTTGCTTTTTAATTAAATTTTTAGGCTGAACATTTTTGTGCTTGTCGAGATCAGTCATCTAATTCCTAGAGAGAAGTTAGAAGACACCTGTAGCTCAGTGCGATAGTAAACTTCATCAATTTGGTTTAAGTCTTCAATAGTCATTTGTTAGTTTCCACTCCTTCCTGATGCTCTTCGCAGTAAATTGGTGTCTCGGGGGAAAAAACAAAAAGATCTGGAAAATGCCGCAGGAAAGCAACTATGATTCAGGCCATACGTCATTCTCTCCTTAATCAATAACAGTGCTGTCTAACATATATTTCACTTTCTTCTTTATCATATTAAGTATACTTTCCAACTTCTCATGTTTTTAGCTAAGTCTAGTCTGGGGAAAGTCTTAAACAGATCTTCCCAATAATGTATGTCTTCCCTTCTAAATGGCAATGGAGGCTAACGAATTTTTAAAGAAAAAAAAAAGGGGGACAATAGTGGAGACAAGTTAAAACATTTTATTAAGTATACAAAGGTAAGATTTAGAAAATTTATAAGCCAGTGGGTATTGTAATGAAGAAAACTGAGCAAGTATTTCTTTTGAGATAAAAAATAAATAAATAATTTCTTCAGGCTAAAATTATAGACATCTATTTTATCATACAGAACTCCGGCCTTCTAATCATCTTTCCAAGCAGTGGCATGGACCCCGAAAACCACTTCTGGTGGACTGCCTTGGCCAGCTGGTGGCACAGCCTTAGATCAGTTTAGAAGAAAAGGGTAATGGCCTTCTATTCAGGCATGTATTCTGCTCAGATTGCTCCATTTCAGGACAGAATGTCATTCCTCCCAGCTAACAGTTGAAAGTGTACAGCTAATAACACAGAACGAGGACTATTTCACACCGTTGCCCTTCAGTTATTCCCACTGAAAACATGTATTGAGCACTCAGTAAGTGCTAGGCACTTTACCCAGTTAGTCCTCTAAATGCCTTATGAGAGGAGTACTGTTACTAGTCTCAATTTATGATCACTTCATTAATTTACCCGAATTGCCAAAGGCTAAAAGGTCTTACCTCCACTTGACTATATCTGTTATTCTCTGTACTTTCTATATGACACTTATCCTAGATTACTTGTTTCCCAGTATTTGGTGTGTCAATCTTAACTCTATGCCTACACCAAGAGGCTTCAAGTTTTGAGAAAAGTGTTCTATAAATATAGGAAACTCTAAACTTCTTCGAATGGATGGTGCTTCCCATCCTTCTTCCTCCTCAGTGATTATTCTGGCTTTTATTCTCAGTGTATTTTCTATACAATTATTTATTGCAAAAAAAATCCATATACTTTACCAGAAAACTTATTGTTTCCATTTTATAAGATACTATGGTTTAATTAATTTCTGGGATGGATTATCAACTTCAAAGATATCATTTACTTACAAGAAATTTGAGACTGATAGGAACTCGAGATATTTTCATGATACTAGTACATATAACAATGCTAAAATAAATGTAAATATTTGTTTATCCAGAAAGCTCAACCCAAAGCTAAAGATTATTACAACAAATAACTGTTCTTAGAGTAATTTCGTGGTATGAAGTAATATTATAAAAGATGATGAACAAGATACTGAAGCTTTGTCCAAGTGAAATATTGTCTTACAAATGTAAATGGCGTTCAGAGGTACTAATGACTCTCAAAAATTAATACAACAATGAAGGAACTTCAGAGTCTTTGTTCACTAAATCTATGTGGGAAGATATCAGATATACTCAAGATCCTTACAACTCAGTAAACACATTTCCTCCATACCCCCAGGATCTTGGCAGTAAATGTGTGAATATGTCCATCTTAGAATGGCCTGAAACAATCTTCCTGCCCTTCTTTCTGCAAAAAGTTCTCTGGCAAGTCTGTAAGCCTACTATAATGTGCTTTTAAGACATCACTTTATTTACTTTGAAGGGCATCCATCAATCATGGATCTAGGAGTCAAAAGATAAACGATCTTAAATCAAGACTAAAAAATAAATTAAGACCACAGATCTGAGCTGGGCCAGATTGTGAGCGTATCATTTTTGTGTTTATTGAGTTTATTCCTTGAGAAATGGGCCCTGCAATGGCATTGTCAGGGAGTGTAAGAGGAGAAAGATGAACAGTTTCAGCTGGATTTAGAGAGGAAACCCAGGCGATGCTGAGGAACTGCCCTTAGAAAAAATTGCTATTCTTGGGCTGGACTTCCATTCCTAGCAGCTTCACCCTGAGTGACTTTTGAGCCATGATGTAGACAGCAAAACTTGGCAAAGGACCTCATAAAATGAAGACCAGTGCATGGCAAATGATGGTTTTATGCACCTGTGTGTCAGTGACTAGAAGAGTGGACATCAGTGCCATGGAATGAAGGAGAAAAGAGGAAAAGAGAGAAAGAAGTGAGAAACAGAAAGAGGCCAGGAAAGGGATGAGGAAGGCAAGGAAGAAATGAAAAGAAAGAAAGTGTGCATGGGCAGCATTCAGCACAGTGATTAAGGGCACATGCTTTGAAGCCAGAGGGCTTGGGCATGAATCTGCCTCTGCCTTAGGCATGTTACGTAACTTTCTGGTCCCTTAGCTTCCTCATCTGTAAAATGAAGTTTAATAACTCAGCCCAAGGTTTCTTTCAGCTTTCCTCTTAAATTAATTCAAATATGGTACAATCACTTTGAAAAACAGTGTGAAGATTCCTTAAATGACTAAAAATAGAACTACCATTCCATCCAGCCATCCCATTACTGGGTATCTACCCAGAGAAAAATAAGTCATTACATAAAAAAGACACATGCTCACGCATGTTTATAGCAGCAAGATTCACAATTGCAAAAATATGGAACCTACCTAAATGCCTATCAAACAATGAGTGGATAAAGAAACTGTTGTATATATACATCATGAAATACTACTCAGCTGTAAAATGGAATGAAATAATGGCCTTCGAAGCAACTCGGATAGAGTTGAAGACCATTATTTTAAGTGAAGTAACGCAGCAATGGAAAACCAAATATCATATGTTCTCACTCATAATTGCAAGCTAAGCTAGGAGGATGCAAAGGCATAAGAATGAGAAGATGAACTCTGAGGACTCGGAAGGAAGGGTAAGGGATAGAAGACTACATATTTGGTACAGTGTACACTGCTCAGGTGATGTGTGTACCAACATCTCAGAAATCACCACTAAAGAACTTGTTCATGTAACAAAAACAACCTGTCTCCCAAAAACTGTTGAAATAAAATTTAAACATTAAATAAAAAAAAATTCAAATCTTTCCAAAAGAGAAGAAGCTGAGACCAGATGTAATGGATACCATGATGTGAATGGTTTAAAAATAAAATTCAAACTTAAAACAGAACCATAACAGAAAAAGAAAAAGTGCTAAAAAAAAAAAAAAAAAAAAAAAAAAAAAAAAAAAAAAAAAAAAAACTAAAACACCTAAAAGAGGAAGGCTTTGTAGAAAAGAAAAACTATGAGCAAGGAAAATAGGGCATAAAACACTGGCATGCATTTAAAGAATAGGGAACTTGCCAGAGGCCGAGTGGAGAAATAAGCAGCAGCAAGTCAGACTCCAAATATCACACATCTAACCACAAGGCTAATGGAGCTCACAGTAATAAATAAGAAGGGAGGGCAGAGTTTTAGGAGGTGACACTCTTGACAGAAAGTAATCAAAAGAATGCAATACTCTTGACAGTTTGATAGTACTTGAAGATGTACTACACAACAGAGAAGCGGAGAAGCCAGTGATGTGCAGAGGCCTGCGAGTGCTCAGCACCCGGTGCAGAGAGCAGAGAGGAAGGAGGAGCACAGGATGCCACAGAGGCCAACAACCCCTTCAGGGGTTCCATTTCCCTCCATGGGTTGGTTTCAGACTAACATCGACACTTTTGTTCTTCACAGAGTTTTAGGTCACAAATGCCCTTAAAATACACAATTTTCTGAGTCTTTTTTAGGCTCATCTACCAGGAACACTTGCCCTTCCCACTCCTTCTCCAAGCATAGTTGTGACTCAGAGTGACCAGCCTGAATGAGTGCCAAGAGCACACAATGCTGAGCTCACACGCGGGAAACAGCACCCAGGGATGAGCTAGCACTCTTGGAAAGCGGGCAGCACATGGAGACCGAAGGGACCCGCAATGCAGACCGGAGGCAGGAGGAGAAAATTGCTCCTAAGGGATGTTGGCCATGTTGTCTGGGGGAAGGAGGGAGGGACTGGTGCAGGCCAGGGTAGACAAGGGCACATCCTGTGCAAACGCATTCATTACCAGGAATTTAAAAAGTAAAAATCTCATCACTGATAAACTTTCTAATGTAAAAAGCCATTTTATGTTCCTGGTCAGCTCTGAGACAGAGTACCATATATTAAACCAATCTTATGTTTCCATTTTTACATATTATAATAACAATATTATAAGAATAAAAGCCAAATATATAACAATAGCCAAATTTTATTCCAGAAATACTACAAAGTAAACTCAGAAATAGGAAAACTACATCCATGATTATCAGTACTACTTATTTAATATTGTCTTGGAAGTGCTATCCAATACAGTTAAACAAGGCAAAGCAATTAGAGACAGGACAATTAGAAAAGAAAAGGCAGAATTATCCCTAATTGTAAATAAATATCTGAATAACCAAGAAAAACAATTGAAAAACTACTGCAAACATTAAGAGTTAAAAGCAATATAGAAAATGTAAACATTGACATACAGAAAAATTTTATACATATAGATGAAAATACATCTAAAAGATACACATTTTCAAATGTATATGTAATTAACCAAAAGACCTGACTTATAGCAGCAACCAAAAAATATAAACTACGTATATAGAAATGTGAAAGAAGAAGATATTTGAAACACCAGAGAAAGATCCAAAGACTCAAAAAGATAGGAAAAAGTACATGTTCTCAAGTAGGAACACTTTCCCCCAAATCATTAATTCATATAAACCCCATAAAATACTATGAGCTTTTAAAAAATTGTTCTGGATATCTGTGTGAGACTGGTACATACATAGAGGCAGAAAAGAAACTGGTTTCAAGTGCATATGAAAATCTACTTGCGCTGGGCACGGTGGCTCATGCCTGTAATCCCAGCACTTTGGGAGGCTGAGGTGGGTGGATCCCCTAAGGTCAGGAGTTCGAGAGCAGCCTGGCCAACATGGTGAAACCCCATCTCTACTAAAAATATAAAAATTAGCTGGACGTGGTGGTGTGTGCCTGTAATCCCAGCTACTCGGGAGGCTGAGGAAGGAGAATCTCTTGAACCCAGGAGGCAGAGACTGCAGTGAGCCAAAATCGTGCCATTGCACTCCAGCCTGGGCGACAAGAACAAGACTCCATCAAAAATAGAAAGAAAAAAAAAAAAAAAACTACCTGCTTCTACACTTTTCTTTTATATCTCATTATATCCTAAATTTGAATATCAACGAGAATCACTAACATTGATTGAAACACACTGAATATATTAAAAACCCAGGAATTCATAATGACACTAAAAGAAAAAGACAACAAGAAAAAACATCATCACAACTACCCATTATTTATGACTGGATACTTCTAGGAAACCATCCCCTAGAAATTAGCAATTCTAATTTTTCTATATAAACTTTTTTATATGAACTATAAGATAAACAGGTAGTGTTAGTAGATGAGACAAAGTCTTCCTTTATAGAAGAAATCCAACTGATAAATCCAGAGGAACAGTAAAATTAGAATGCATCACTATTTTGTAGTACCCAATGAAATAATCAATTTAGGAAACAGTAACTAGATAAAGCCATTAGATAAAGAATTGACGGGCAACTTCACGATGGAGGTAGCATCTGAACGCAATGTCAATCAGACATTCGTGCCTCCTAAAGTGATGTAATGTGAAATAAATAGCCTATGAAGCATTTCCTCAAAACAAACAAACTTGAAATATAACCAAGTGTTATAAGCTTATTTCCAGTTTACGGGAATAATGAATGCTCAAGGATCGGGTTAAAGAAAACAATGAAGAAAAAAATAGGACATCCATTTCAGTCTCCTCAATCAGTCAATGTAATGGAAAAACAAATGTGTTGGAGAAGGACTAGTCTTGACCAAAGGTCTACGAAAACCAAGGACACTACAAGATTCTCTAAGTCGTTAGTAATTAGGAAATGCAAATTAAACCATGAGATACCACTCCATACCTATTAAAATGGTTAAATAATCATTTTTAAGTTAGTGAAAATAACAAGTACTGGCAAAGATGGGAGCAATTGAAATGATCATATATGGCTTTGGAGATGCAAAATGACATAGCCACTCTGGAAAACAGTTTGGTGGTTTTGCATAAGGCTAAACATACAGTAAACACATAACCTAGTAAACATAGGTCAATACGCCTAGGCATTTACCCAAAAGAAATGAGATATACGCCGGGCGCGGTGGCTCAAGCCTGTAATCCCAGCACTTTGGGAGGCCGAGACGGGCGGATCACGAGATCAGGAGATTGAGACCATCCTGGCTAACACGGTGAAACCCGGTCTCTACTAAAAAATACAAAAAACTAGCTGGGCGAGGTGGCGGGCGCCTGTAGTCCCAGCTACTCGGGAGGCTGAGGCAGGAGAATGGCGTAAGCCCAGGAGGCGGAGCTTGCAGTGAGCTGAGATCCGGCCACTGCACTCCAGCCTGGGCGACAGAAGCAGACTCCGTCTCAAAAAAAAAAAAAAGAAATGAGATATATATCCACACAAAAACGTGTGTGTGTGTGTGTGTGTGTGTGTGTGTGTGTGTGAGATATATATCAGATTTATTTATAATCACACAAAACAAGCCAAATGACAAAACAGACCAAATGTTCAACTGATGACTAAATAAATAAACTGTGGCAACATCCATGTGGTAGAATAATGCTAAGCCATGAAAAGGAAACAAGCCACTAATATACAACAACATGGTGAATTCAAAAATATGCTCAGTGAAAGAAGCTAGACTCAAAAGACAACACATTACATGACTCCATTTTTGTCATATTCTGGAAGAGACACACAAAGCTACAGGGTCAGAAAAACAGATTTGTGGCTGCAAGGAACTAAGGTGAGGGGGGAAAGGATGAACTTTAAAAAGCATGAGAAAATTTCCTCATTACGCTAGTGGTTACATTGATTGCATGCATTTGTCAAAATCCACAGAACTGTGTATCTAAAAGAAAAACATTTTACTGAATGTTAATTATACCTCAACAAACCTGGCATTGAAAAGAGGGAGGAAAGCAGAAAAACCTAGAAGATATGGCACATGCAATATGTGGAACTTGTATGGATTCTGATTCCAACCAACGGCTACAAAATATATATATATTTTAAAAGAAATTAGAAAAAAAATCTAATTGTGATTTGAGTATTAGATACCAGGGAGAAATTACTTTTCATTTTGTCAGGTGGGAAAATGGCATCAAGGTTTTCTTAAGCCCATATTCCATATTTTTAAGAGATGCATATTTGAGCATGCAGAGATAAAATGAGAGCTTTAAAATATTCAGAAAAAGGTAAGAGAAAAAAGAGAGACATCTAAAACATGGTAAAGTTTGTGTAGTTCTAGCATCTATATGATATGTATATGGTAGGTAATTATTAAGAAGGATACAGATACTGATATAAGCAACTCTCTACTTTTGTGTATGTTTGAACCTATTTAAAATTAAAATTTAAAATAATAGTCAATGTTTACTGAGTATTTGCCTTGCGCCTGGAAATATTCTTAGTTTTTACATGTTAACGCATTTAATTCTTATGACAATGATAGAAAGTAAGTACAATTATAATGCCCATTTTACACATAAAAAATGGAGACACTCTACTAAGTTTAAAAAATTCCCCCAAATCAAGGAGCCAGTATGAGGCAGGCTGGCACAAGGCTCACACTCTTAACCACTCCAATACCACCTTTTAAATTATATATCTGGACTACATGGTTTTCTTACAGTCTGTGTATATTATCTCTCATGCTGATTATCAAGTTAATACCTACAGCTATATTTCTTCATTCTTATACATTTTTCAGTACTGTATTTGCACACCAAAGTAAAGGCACCATATTGGCTACCTTCCCCAAATCATAACAGAATGAGTTAGATTATGAAAGAAATAAAATGTGAAAGTTAGTATAACATTTAGAATTTAAAAAATTTATTTGAAATACTTTGTTTCTTTTTGCCAGAAGAATGATTTAGTCATAATAATAAATGTGATTACTCCACTCATTCCCTTTCAGTTTTGTATGCATAACTTCAATCCATTTTTCTCTAGGCCTTCTTTTTCTATTGCTGATAATGAGAAGGCATACTGTCGTGAACAGGCTTATGAATATTAAGATGTTTTGTACAGAAATGGCTAATCACTATTAAGTGAAAAAATGGGAAAAGGCAAAATAATAGTCAACCTATGGACTTTCATTTTTCTCCTTTTTTATCCTTGGAAAAAAATTATACATTGTAAAATCCAGCAAAATCAAAGTCATAAGCAGAAACTAATATGTTACTTTTTTTATTTTGAGATAGAGTCTTCCTCTGTTGTCCAGGTTGGAGTACAGTGGTACCATCTTGGTTCACTGCAACCTCTGCCTCCGGGGTTCAAGCAATTCTCCTGCCTCAACTTTCCTAGTAGCTGGGATTACAGGCATCCACCAGCATGCCCAGCTAATTTCTGTATTTTGGTAGAGATGGGGCTTCACCATGTTGGCCAGGCTGGTCTCGAACTCCTGACCTCAAGCAGTCCACCTGCCTTGGCCTCCCAAAATGCTGGGATTACAGGCAAGAGCCACCGCATCCAGTCGAAACTAAAATAAGTTTTCATAAACTTATCTTCAACAGCATAATGTTAAGAATAACCACAGGACCATATATATGATCCTTCTCTGAGTGACATGCTCCAAGGGGAATGTTTAACAAGATTACCAAGGGACTTAATTTCCAAATGAAAGGTCAGCCATGATATATTCATCTTGGCAATAACGTAAGGGAATCCTAATAGCATTTTGCTTTTCACAGTAGCTATTAAGAAGGTAACCAACTAAAATTCCTTGGAGAAACAGGTTAAATATAGCTCCTTTTTTGACAGAAAAGGAAACATGGTGGTAAAATCAAGTACTCCACATTAAAATACAAAGCTATAAATGAATTTTGACTTGAATTGAGGTTTCTGACTTTTTTTCTCATGCATATATACCAGTAGCAATTTGTCACCATTATCCATTCATCAGGAAATACTACTCTAGGAAAACAATTACTGAGCTCAGATTACAAAGATCAACCAGAGCTTTGGTCTTCTTCATATAAGAAAAAAGTTTTACTTAGGATCACTTGTCTTCATACATTTCCTTATATTTCTCCTTTGTCTCTATGACTACTTAAAAGGAAAAATAATTATATTCGGTATTGGTTTTATACTGTGACCACAACAAATTACCACAAAAGGAAGAAGTTAAGCAACACAAATTTGTTACTTTACAGTTCTCTAGGTTAAAAGAAGTCCAACATGGGTCCTACCAGGCTAAAATTACAAATTTCATTTTTTCCTAGAGGCTCTAGGGAAAAATCCATTTTCTTGCTCATTGGAGTTGTTGGCTGAATTCAGTTCCTTGAGGTTGCAGGACTATTTGCATTTTCTTGCTGGCTATCAGCTGAGGGTCATTCCAGCTTCCACCACTACATTCCTTGGCTCACAGCCCTTTTCCAACTCAAAGCCAATAGCAGTGGGTGGAGTACTTTTCACATCGGATCTTTGTGATCCTTCTTCTGTAATTACTTCGCCCTCTGACCACAATAAGGAAAGGTTCTCTGCTTGTCAGGACTCATGATTAGATTGGGCCCACACAGATAATGCAGGATAATCTTCCATCTGGAGAAAGTTTCTCCAACATTGAGATCAAGAAACAGATCCTAAAAAACATGGCATTCCAGTATCTAATCAAGAGATGGGGTTGCTACAATGGACACCTCTTGACCATAGGACCAGCTCAGACCCTACCTGAATTTCCTGAAACAGTGGAAAGGTCTGTGGTAACATCCAAGAGAAGAATGTTTGCCATTAAATTTTCATTTCAGTGTCAGATTGTCTCCAAGCTTATGGCAACTTTGTTCAGAAGAAATGTCCTTCATTTGAGGCCAGGTGTGGTGGCTCATACCTGTAATCCCAGCACTTTGAAAGGCCAAGGCAGGTGGATCACCTGAGGTCAGGAGTTCAAGACCAGCCTGACCAACATGGAGAAACCCCGTCTCTACTTAAAACACAAAATTAGCCGGGCGTGTTGGTGCGTGCCTGTAATCCCAGCTACTCTTGAGGCTGAGGCAGGAGAATCGCTTGAACCCAGGAAGAGGAGACTGCAGTGAGCCGAGATTGCACCATGGCACTCCAGCCTGGGCAACAATAATGAACTGCATCTCAAAAAAATAAAATAAAATAAAATAAAATAAAATAAAATAAAATAAAATAAAATAAAATAAAACAAAACAAAACAAAACAAAACAAAATAAAATAAAAATCCTTCACTTGTGCTTAAAAGCAGCCAAAGATTTGGAGGTTAGACCATATTGTCCTGGACCCCAAGTAAATACATTTATATTTTAAAAGCTTAATATTAAAATATTTAATTTGAATGATAAAGGGAGGGTAAGGAAAGATTATATTAAACTGTCCCACCGATAGAGAAGTTCAGGTGTCTAATTGTACCTGTAAGCCCCTTTAAACACCGAATTAAATCTTTCATAAGATCTTGAAAAAATGGCGAACCTCACTCTAGGGCCACAAGGGAGATCCAGGTAGCAGACAAAAAAAAATGATTAGAATTCTAGGAAGAAAATAAGTAGCAGAGGAAGGAAGGAAGGAAGGAAGGAAGGAAGGAAGGAAGGAAGGAAGGAAGGAAGGAAGGAAAGGTGGGTGGGAGGGAGGGAGGGAGGGGAGAGGAGGGGAGAGGAGGGAGGAGGGGAGGGGAGGGAGGGAGGAAGGAAGGGCAGGGAGGGAGGAAGGAAGGAAGGGAGGGAGGGAGAAAGGGAGGGAGGGAGGAAGGAAGGAAAGAAGGGAGGGAGGGAGGGAGGGGAGGCAGGGAGGAAGGAAGGAGAGGGAAGAGGGAGGGAGGGAAGGAAGGAAGGAAGGAGGAAGGGAGAGAGGAAGGAAGGAAATTAAGGGAAAAAAAGAAAGAGAAGGAAAGGAAGGAAGGAAAGACAAAGAAAGAAAATGTCAAATATGACAGGAATGCCAAACAAAATGATGTAAGTAGACTAAAACAATAGTTACAAAGCAGAGAATGCCAGGATGGTTTTTAAACAAACAGATACATACTATTTAGAGGCTCCACATTTAAGACACAAAAAGACTACAGGGAAGGAAGAAGATAATATTCAAAACTTACCCAGCTAAATATTAAAGTTAAATATAAAGCTATAGCAATTAAGACAAACTTTAGTGACTCGGAGACTGCAAACAGGCCACGGAAACAGAATAGAGAGTCCAGGAACAGGCCTGTGCTATATAGAAAGCAATGTAAGGCAGAGAGTACAAGGCAAATGAGCTGGGAGAAAAGAGTCTTCAAATGCTACTGAGACAACTGGCTACCCAAACAACAAAAAATCAGATCCCTACTTCACCCATACACACAAAAAAAAATCTATATAAATCATAGACTTACATGTAACGAAAAATTTAAACTTTGAGGAGAATATAGAATAGTTTCCTTTCTTTAAGATTATAAACTATTCCTAAACAGGACAGCCTTTGCCTGAAAAAGAAACCCACAAAATGTAAGTTAAAATGATTATTAATTCACTATCTTGAAAGTGTTAGTGTCTGAACATACCATTAAAGAATAAATGGCAGGTTATTCTCTGGGAGGAAATATTTGAACCTTATATAACAGACAAAGGAATATTACCTTGAAAATATAACGAAATTCTACATATTAAAAAAAAGACCTATTAACTAACAGGAAACAAATACACAAAATATCTAAACAGGACATTTACAGAGCAAAATAAGTAATCAAATATGTACTTCTAGTTACAGACTCAGTTAGATGTTGCTATGAAGTGTTATAATATCTTTCATTCATTTACAATTTTCATTCAAATGTTGGACTGTCTGTGCCCACTATTCCACATAAGAATCAGTAACTTTTTGCACCTCAATGACTATTCCTTATTGAAGGCAGTGACAACCAACATTAGCATGCATGAGCTTTTTTTAAATAATCTATTTGAATACTTTTCAGTTATCAGATGAATTTATAAAAAGTTATTATTTTCAGTAAGGTATCAGATTAAAAGGACACATAATCAACTTCTTCCTAAACCCAGGGAATGAATTAGACTCAGATTTTCTCATTTTTAGAACAGCAAATGTATTCAGTTGCAAGGGATTTCAAGAAGAAAACTGTTTCACAAACACATGCAAAGAGACAGCATTATTGAGTTGACAACACCTTAAAATATCACTTACTTTTATACACCTGACTTAGTAAGGTTTCAAAATCATGGGGGGAAAAAGTCAATGTTATTTTAAAGCACCAAAGTAACTAACATTTTAAGATAATACTTAGACTATCTACAAAAAAAACTTAGAATGGATAGAGGTAATTTTCCCAACGATAAAAATATTATACCATTTACTTTATTCTTTTTGTGCAATTTTTGAAGCCTGAAATAATTTGTAATAGCTTCCTTCAAGCATCAAAAGGTAGACATCATTATTTGCTCGTAACTTGTCATATCACTGTAAAGTGACCCGAAATAACATTTCAAAATGAAAACCATGTTTTGATATAAATCATTATCTCATGAAACTTGAGTAAACTTCTATTCTTAAATTTCTAAATATATTTTGATGCAACTGATATAATATTTAAAATGCTTATCTGGAAAAATAAAATAAAACAACATATATCATTTATTCACAGAATGAAGAAGGCATTAAACATTTTGAAACTACTTGGGGGTAGTAAACAACAATCATACCAGGAATATATATTTCTTAGAGTCCAGTTATAAGAACTTTTCAGATGAACATAGTATCCTAATACTATCTAAAACACATGACTTAAGCAAGTGAACTATGGTTCTCACATGAAAATTTTAACGAACTTTGATTCAACTGCTAGATAGATCAAAGAGAAAATAATGAACTGTTAAAAGCTTAAAGAAAACTTAAGACATAAAACCCACAGACTGAACAGGCAACCTACAGAATGGGAGAAAACTTTTGCAATCTACTCATCTGACAAAGGACTAATATCCAGAACCTACAAAGAACTCAAACAAATTTACAAGAAAAAAACAACCCCGTCAAAAAGTGGGCAAAGGATATGAACAGACACTTCTCAAAAGAAGCCTAAATTTATGCAGCCAATAGACACATGAAAAAATGCTCATCATCACTAGCCATCAGAGAAATGCAAATCAAAACCACAATGAGATACCATCTCACACCAGTTAGAATGGAGATGATTAAGAAGTTAGGAAACAACAGGTGCTGGAGAGGATGTGGAGAAATAGGAACACTTTTACACTGTTGGTGGGACTGTAAACCAGTTCAAACATTGTGGAAGACAGTGTGGTGATTCCTCAAGGATCTAGAACTAGAAATACCATTTGACCCAGCCATCCCTTTACTGGGTATATACCCAAAGGATTATAAATCATGCTGCTATAAAGACACATGCACATGTATGTTTATTGCAGCACTATTCACAACAGCAAAGACTTGGAACCAACCCAAATGTCCATCAATGACAGACTGGATTAAGAAAATGTGGCACGTATACACCATGGAATACTATGCAGTCATAAAAATGGATGACTTCATGTATTTTGTAGGGACATGGATGCAGCTGGAAACCATCATTCTCAGCAAACTATCACAAGAACAGAAAACCAAACACTGCATGTTCTCACTCATAGGTGGGAACTGAATAATGAGAACACTTGGACACAGGAAGGGAAACATCACACACCAGGGCCCGTTGTCGGGTGGGAGGGGGGGGAGGGATAGCATTAGGAGATATACCTAATGTAAATGATGAGTTAATGGGTGCAGCACACCAACATGGCACATGTATACATATGTAACAAACCTGCACGTTGTGCACATGTACCCTAGAACATAAATCATAAAAAAAATAAAAACCCACAAGAAGAACATGGCTGCAAACTTCTATCCTCACATTTTCACTAACTTAAGTAAAATGTGTTTATGTTAAACTGGATGTTATGCTCTAATAGTTTTTAGCAGGTCTTTCTTTCTCAAATGATACATAATAAAGTCATTCTGTGGCAGAGAACAATCCCTGGCCTTCTTCACTTATGGATGAAAAACCATAATTTATTTTAAAATAAATTGTAAATGCAGTAAGACTTTTTATTTAAACTGAAGAAACAATTGTCCTAAGTATTTGACAAGGGGGCCAATGTAGAGTGAAGTTATAGGTTCTAGCATAAGGGAAAAGCAAACACTAAAATTGAGTGATATCATCGAACAATAAGCATACACACCCCACACACCCCATAAATTTAATTTGGCATAGTAATACCTGGTCTTACAAGCAGCACTTTAATATATAAGCCTCAACTAACAAATTGATGAGATTCTTGTTATGAAGTCCTTACAGAATCAAAGTGATAAAGAGAGTATAACTTTCTTGAATAATATTTTAAGCAACATGGGCACCGTAAAAAAACTGAGCTACAGGTAAGATAAAATTAAAAAGTATAGATGTTTAGTTTATTGAGTTTTGAAAGCTATATACAGTGATACAATTACCACTCAAAACAAGACATTAAAAAAGTGAAATTTCCATTCCCATAAACTCTCCTTTAACCCTTTTTGTAAAATTCTTCTCCCTTCTCTCATGTAAATCTGACTGATTTTTAACAAAGCAAACAGAGCTAGACATCTAAATGTGTATTTATTTGTAATCTATTCCACTGAAATTGCCACCACTACATTTGGAATATCATTTAGAAATGTTTTTGGAGCCTGAATGGTGACAAACTTTCATCCTTTAAGTGTCTGATTTTTTGAAAAAAGTCCAAAATCATTCATTAATAAGTCCAAAAAAAAAAAAAAAAAAGAAATGAGTAATTACAGAGAACAAAAGGTGGAGAAATAGTTCAGATACCTAAGTGCCAGTCACTGGGCTAACCACTTTAGACTAATATTCTCATTTGGTGTTCACAGCAGTCCTGAGAGATAGTTAAGATTATCTGTCTTTTGCAAATGAGGAAATTGAAGTTCAATAAGGTTAAGTAACTTGGCCAGGCTTCCTCATTTGTAGAGCCAGCATTTAAGTCCAGATCAATTTCTCAACAACAGATACTCTTGTACTTCAATCCAAGCAGGCTCTTTCCATTGGTTAACATTGCTTGGAATAAAAAGTAAATCATCAGGGCTTCCTGCTATTGCTGTCTACACTTTGCATGCACTTAGCTGCATTGTGATGAGTACTGAGATGTGCAGCAGCAAGTCCAAGGTGATGGACAAGTGTCTGTCCTGGGAAAAGACAGGCCTACATCAAGCAGCTTGTGAAGATCCTGCTACGGGCATAGAGACAGCAGAAATTCCACCTTCCTGAAGCTGCTGTGGATCATCCACTGCCAGGACTTTGACCTGTGCACACTTGAGGAATTTTACCCTACTCTCTACAGCAACATGATCAAAAGTATGAGGATGCCAGTAGAGAAAAAAAGGAAATTTCATATTCCTTGAGGAGGGCATTCAAAACAACTCAGTGGAGACAATATGATGGCATTTGACGTCCTGTCACCCAAGGAGGCACAAGGAACCAGGAAATGGTGGAACCTCAAGGTTGTTTTATTTTGTTTATAACATCTTTCTGCTATGATAATGTTATTGGGCAGACACAGACATGCAGAATCCCTATAACCAGCGTGGCTATTTTGACTGGGTGAACGTGTAAAAATATTTCATTATAATGGATAAACTTGGAGATCCAGATTACATTCCATCACAAGATTCTGCTTGCCAGAAGCCCACCAAGAGCATTCACGTACAACATTGAAACTAAAAATGTTTCTTTCAAATTTAAAGAAATAAACAAGCAAAAATGACTTCACCAAAAAGTGGGCAAAGGACACGAACCAACGCTTTTCAAAAGAAGACATACACACATCCAACAAGCATATGAAAAAATTCTCAACATCACTAATCATTCGAAAGCTGGAAATCAGAACCACAACAAGATACGATCTCACACTAGTCAGAACGGCTATTATTACAAAGTCAGAAAATAAATGATGGTGAGATTACAAAGAAAAGGGAACATTTACACACAGCTGGTGGGAATGTAAATTAGTTTAGCCATTTTGGAAAGCAGTGTAGCAATTTCTCATATAACTTAAAACAGAATAACCATTTTACCCAGCAATCTCATTTTAGATATATACCTAAAGGGATATCAATCCTTCTACTATAAAGATACATGCACATGTCTGTTCATTGCAGCCCTATTCACGAAAGCAAAGACATGGAATTGAACTAAACGCCCACCAATGACAGACTGGATAAAGAAATTGTGGTACATAACTACCACGTAATACCTCACAGCCATAAAAATGAAGGAGATCATGTCCTCTGCAGCAACATGGATTGAGCTGGAGGTCATTACCCTAAGCAAGCTAACACCGGAACAGAAAACCAAATACCACATGTTCTCACTTAAAAGTGGTAGTTAAACATTGAATACACATGGACACAAAGAAAAGAACAACAGATACAGGGGCCTACTTGAGGGTGGAGGGTGGGAGGGGGGTGAGGACTGTAAAACTACCTTTGGGGTACTATGTTTATTACGGGTGATGAAATAATCTGTACACCACACCCCCATGACACGTAATTTACTTACAGAACAAACCTGCACATGTACCCCAAATCTAAAATAAACGTTAAAAGAAGAAAAGAAAAAGAAAATGTTCCATTCAAAATGTTTGATGTAGCTGATCAAAGATCAAAAAGGAAACACTGGACTGAATGTTTTGCTTCCGCAGTGAAACATCAATACTTTTCCTTGTTTCTGCTAGTGAATTTGACCAGATGCTTATAGAAGACTGACTGACTGAATCACTTTACAGAATCTCTGAACATTTTAAAAACCATTTTCAATGACTGGGTTTTCAGCAATGTCTCCATAATTCCCTTCTTGAACAAGACAATTTTGCTTGAGAGGAATGTGCAAGTGTTGATCAATAAAGACTATTTCTTGGAATTTAGAAAGAATCCACACTGCTCTTAAGACATCCAAAAATTTCTGGTGGATTATTTCTGTAATAAATGCCAGAAACTAGAGGAGTAGGCCTTATACCACCAATTCACAAGTGCTATCAACATGGAAAACATCCCCTTAATTTCCATGAAATGAAGATACTATTATTTAAGACAATCTGAAGCAGCTTATATAGTTATAGACAGAATATTTATTATCTTCTTGTGTTTTTATGGTTTTCTGTTTAGTTTTCTAAAATAAAAGTGTAAAACAGGAATTTAAAAAACAGTGGTTCTATGTTTAATTTATTGGAAATGTGAGCCCCTCATCAGTAGATGTGGTTTGCAGCTGAAACTTGCTGAACACCAGCATGCTGCTAATGTCTGCTGAATTTCAGGTGTTCATCTGTTTCACTATGGCTCCCGTTTGAGTCAAATTGTAACTTGCAGACTTCAGACTAGGTATATTTTAGGCTTTAAGTTAGTCTACTTTTCAAACAAAATTCTCCTGTAGTGACAATACAGGAGCTATCTTCAATTGCATTTGGGTGTGAGGCTAGGAACAAATAAAACTGACCAGTAAGATATGTGCTGTCAGCGTTGGCAGTGACACTTGTTGCCTATCGCCATGGAGACTTCCCACTTTGAAAAGGATATTGAGAAAAAAAGTTCATTGTAAGGAATAGCATTCTCTTGGTTTACACAGATTTAGCCCTCACGGTTTTTATTACTTGAACATCCAACAGTAATTTTGTTTTAAAATTCTTCACGTTTTAAAAAATAAAGATTTCCAGTCTGACACTAACAAAGAGCTCATAAGTGGTACGAGGAACCAGAGGCAAGCAAATGCCATATAGAGCGTTTTGATCAAGACAAAAGTGAAATGTAATTAGACTTTTGCATATTTAATTATCATATAATTAATGTGCCATATGTGAAACGTTCTGACCATGGCAGCAACTAAAAACTGCAAACCACTTGGTAATAGAACTTCCTAAGTAAACATACCCTTTTCAGAAAAAAGAAATTTAAAATTAAAAATAAATGTCACTTTATTTTAATAAACCTAATTTTCTGATCATCACAGACTTTTACAATAAAAGGAATGTAAGATCATATACACTGGCCTTATAATTTTTTTTTTTTTTTTTAAACAAAGTTTCACTGTATCACCCACGCTGGAATGCAGCAGCATGATCTCGGTTCACTGCAACCTCCACCTCTTGGGTTCAAGTGATTCTAGTGCCTCAGCCTCCTGAGTAGCTGGGAAGACAGGCATGTGCCACCACGCATGGCTTATTTTTGTATTTTTAGTAGAGACAGGATTTTGCCATGTTTGCCAGGCTGCTCTCGAACTCCTGATCTCAAGCGATCTGCCCGCCTCAGCCTCCCAGAGTGCTGGGATTACAGGCATGAGTCACTGCACTTGGCTTATAATTTTTTTAAATGAGGAAACTGAAGCCCAGGGTAGCAAGGAGCAGAATCAGAAATAAAAACCCAAGTATCTTTATTCCAAGTTCGGGTTCTTCTCCTCCACATCTACAGTTTTCGAACATCATTAGTCTAACATTTTTTTTTTCTCAAAAAGAATCAAATGCAGAAGTTCAGTATAAAATGACAATCAAAGCAGAGATGTTCTGCTTGAAGCTGGTGGAGACCACAAGTCTCAGTCCACTCCCTTTCCCTTCCCCAGTAAGACATACAGAAATCACTCAAGTTTGGTTGAGTACTATTTGAAAACCACCTGCTTTATCATGCCATCTCATAAAATTACTGGAAGACAGACAAGTTAAAAAGTGTGAAAAATTAAACATCAATTCAAAAGATAAACTATAGTTCAATAAAACAATATGAAAACTGTCACAATTTAGCTCATGATTAAGCACCAAATCAATGAGGCCGAAAATGGGCACCCCGGGAGCTCAGAAAACAAACACATCACAGTATTGGCAGTGGTGCAGAGAGTTACCAAAAAGAAGGACTGACTAGGGTCTTAAAGTACAGGCAGTACTAAAATAAGAAGGTGGTCATAGTGAAAGAGGGAAAGGTAAGGGAAATAGCATCTCCAAAAGCATTGAACAAGAAAAAACAATATAATTTCAATATAAGTGAGTAGATCAACTAAGGCCAAGTAAATGGCTGAGGAAGCTAAAAAGGTGAAGTTAAACATGTTGGGACCAGATTAGTTCAAGTTAATGAGTTCTGACTTTATCCTGCAGGCTATGGGGAATTATTGAATGTTTCTGGTTAAGGTAGCAATATGACCAAAGTGTTTTAGGAATTTTAGTTAAAGTATGGTGTCAAAGATATTCTAGGGGGGAAAATGGAGAAGAAAGATCAGTTAGGAAGCTATATGCAGACATCCAGGCATGATAATTATCAATATCAGGTTAAAAGCTGAAAGGACAAAAAGGAAGGAACAAAGGAAATAGCCAGGAAGCAAGATTTGAAAGGACTTAGGATGCTCCCTTTCATTCTAGGTATTGGGAGCACACTCTGGATATTTATCAGGATCATTTAAAGCGAATTCATATCTCAGAAGACAATTAACTATAGTCCCTTTAGTGTTCTGAAATTATAATTCATTGTGACAGATGGTTGGGATGGTGGGGAGTCAAGCATGAAAGTGTGGGTGACTACAAGAATTATAGATACAATTTCCAGGGTAAGACACCTGTTACTGACCATTCCAAATGAGAAATGGAAAACAGGTCCATTTCCTTTTACCATGTTGAAATAATTTAAGCCAAAAAATCAAGTAGCATACTATGATACATAATCCTCTAGAATCAGTGCTTCTAATGATTTAGTGAACCACCTTTTTCTAGGCTATACATCAAACAGATAGTTCAGCAGAAAACAAACTGGGTTGTTATCACTGCAGATGTAAAATATTGCCAACATTTGGTCTTTTCAAGAACCCACACAGACACAGAACTCAATAGCAAGCATATCACTTTGGCATATGAATATGAACAATATACATACTTTGGAGTTGGGATGTTTTATATTTATATTTTCTCTGCTGTAGTCTCCTGAGGGCAGGAGTATATTGTTTCATTTTATTTGTAACTCTGTATGGCATTAAATCTACATATTTCGGGCAAAAGAAAAGAGCTGACTAATCCATGCTTAGTTTTACTCTGCAATGATCTCTGAATCTGTTTTCTTTTTTTAATTTAGTAAACAAGAGTGGGTTATCCTCATTTTGTAAATTTATAGCCAAATGTTATTCTAAACTATACTTTTCTGAATACCCCCAATAAAATGTAGTCATAGTTTCTCATCTTTTTTCCTGTTTATAAAAATGCTCTGAATTCTAAACCTAGTGTCAATTATTCCCAGTGTGATACACAAGTACTGTCATAATCTCCTATGCTGATAGGTTACAATCAGCAAATTTCATGTACAGGTTCTTAATTCCATTATCTAAATCAGATGGCAACAATTTGTAAACAACAATCATTTGTAAGAAATTCTTTTCCACATTTACCAGGGGTCCATCAAGAATATTTCATCGTATATCCCAGAAATGTTTAAAGAAAAAAATCATTTCTGGGTACCTGCTAAACACCTGAGATTGTGATTTTAAGAGCTTTCCCAAAAGATACATAAGAGAAACCAGCTATATTATCAGAAAGAAAACTGGATGCAAGAGGAATAAAACCCTGACCTGGTCCACTGCAGACAGTGATGAAGTTATATTCCTGAAAGCTTTTCAAGAAATAATATATTACGCTGGGTAACTTAGAAATCCATCTCTTTGGGGTTACTTAGAAATCCATCTACCATAATTGCAATATAATTGATGCATGTCGATACACATTTATTCACTACATTGATGTTCTGGTTTAAGACATTAAGGATTCAAGATATAGAATAAATTCTCTAAATATTATAAGGTAATGCTGTTGCACTATGAGGACTGTTCATAATGATTTCTATTTACTGCATTCAGGAGGACACTATTGCAAATAAACTAGTCATGATAGATCAGTCACATTTTAGTTTAGCTGTGTTTAGTTTTTAGAATGTATGGCTGAGGTATCTCCACAATAAATATCAATACATTCAATTCCCAAAGAGATCTGGCATAAAAGTATTTGTAATATTTTATATTTATTTACCTTACTTAAAAAACTAAAGCCTGAACCTACATATGTTTTAAATCTCACACTGAATTCAAATATGCCAAAGGAGTTATTAAATGGGGAAACAGAGTTTCCAGTGCAAATGCCACACTTAAGTGACTTTGGTAGTTACATTTGTGGCACTGGTATCAAGTCCTACATTGCCGCTGAGTGGTTTAATGTGGTAAGACCTGACAGATCCTACTAGCAATTGTGAGTTGGAAATCAAAAATTAAGTAGAAGGTAAAGCAGCGAAGAATAAAGGAAATGTACCTGAATCCCTTCATATATCCTTCAGTGTTTCTCAAGGCAAAGAATAAAACTCAAACTGTTTAGTATGGCATGCCTTCCTGACCTGTCCCCTCTCTGCATTTACTGCCTTCCATCTTTTCTCAATCCTCAGGACATTCAGCTACGGAACCATTTCCCTTATAGCTGCGTGCATTCGTACCTCAAGACTCCCCAGCAGACCCTGTTCATTTTTCTACTTAGCTAAAATGGACTCCTTAACCTCTCCCTGAGAGAACAGCTACTCCCACAAGGACTCCTTTCATTCACTGTGCATTCACCTGTCACGTTACCTAACACAATCATGCTTTCTCTTCTGGCTGGTGAAAGAAGCAATAACAGTGTTTTCTGTAAAATTCTCAAGACACAGTAAGAAGTGATTTAAAAAAAAATAAATCAATGAATGATTAAATAGACTTCATATAAAAATAGAAAAGTTAATATTATGTCTTTTTTTATGTTTTTGAGACAGGGTCTTGCTCTGTAACTCAGGCTGGAGTGCAGGGGCATGACCTCACCTCACTGCAACCTTTACTTCCGGGGTTCAAGCAGTCCTCCTGTATCAGTCTCCTGAGTGGCTGGGACTATGGCTACATGCCATCATGCCCAGCTAATTTTTTTTTTTTTTTTTTTTTCGTAGAAATAGGATTTTGCTATGTTGCCCAGGTTGGTCTCGAACTCCTGAGCTCAGGTGATCCACCCATCTCAGCCTCCCAAAGTGCTGGGATTACAGGTGTGAGCCACCGTGCCTGGCCCTGTGTGATATTTAAATACAAAATGGGTTCAATATTTACTCAATAATGAAATATTATTTTTTATTTCAGCATGAATTATTTCATTATCGACCTGAAGGTTCCTTCCCCCTCCTTTCTCTTCTCTTCCCTTCCCTCCCCTTCGCTCCCCTCCCCTTCCCTTCCCTTCCCTTTTTTTGACAGTGAGTCTTACTCTGTCACCCAGGCTGGAGTGCAGTGGCGTGATCTTGGCTCACTGCAATCTCTGTCTCCCAGGTTCAATTTCCCACCTCAGCCTCTTGAGTAGCTGGGATTACGCACAAGCCACCACCACTGGCTAACTTTTGCATTTTTAATAGAGACGGGGTTTCACCATGTTGGCCAGGCTGGTCTTGAACGCCTGACGTCAGGTGATCCGCCCACCTGGGCCTCCCAAAGTGCTGGGATTACAGGTGTGAGCCACCATGCCCAGTCTGAAGGTACTTTTATAAATTGGAAAAAATGGGAAATTATGACTAAACTTCATTGGGGGCATGTACAGGAAAGTACAGTTCAGAATAAGACTTAGCTATAAATTTACATAATTAAGAATAACTCTGAAATAATATTTATTTAGCACTTATGATGTGCCAGACATTATACTAATTGGGGAATAGATACAAAGAAGAGAACACTGAAAACATGACTTTGAAGACATTGGCAATATACCAGGTGAGACAAATTTACCAACCTACTATCCATGGTGAAATACTGTAATGTTATATGATGAATTAAACAAAGATTCGGTGTCCTCCTGTGGTCAAGGTCTTCAATGTCTACCTTCTGCCCTGCCAAGGCTGCAGGTATTCTCTAAAAATAGTCCAGTCTCCTTTGGCTCAGTAATTTGTCTTCAGGTACCATCTTTCTCCCTCAATTTCAAACCATTTGTTCCTGATTGGAGCCTCCAATTTGGATGGTCCCTGAAAGCTTAACCATTCAGGTTGATGATTCATTATCTGATTTTGGCTCTTTCCCACTATGCTGTATTGTGGAATACATCCCTTGGCTCTACCTTCTGTGGTCTCAACACGAGCAATGCCCACCCAATCTCAGGTTGCAACTCCAGGGAACTCATCTAACATTGCTGCTTCTACTTGTATGGGGAGGAAGAGTCATCAAACCAGAATAAAGAGGAAGGTGTAACTCATTTTGACTGGGATGAGAGGTGAAGGCTATACAAGAACAACAACGGTTGAGTTGGCCCTTACATTTTTGGCCAGAAATATGAAAGAAAAATAAGGGAGCGGTATTCTAGGTAGAGGCGTCTTCCTTGTGGAGCAATACTATAAAATGCGAATCTCAAAGTCTTACTCAGGTGAAGTCAAACAGACTACTCAGCATTAGTCTTATTAAGTCGCATATCGTGGAAACAGATAAAATACATTACAAATAGCTAAAAGTGCCAGTTTAAGGTTTATTTTAAAAATCAAGGAAAATTCCATCTTTTGAAGAAAAGAAGAGATCAAATCCATTAGGCAAAGAGATCACATTACAAATGATAACAACTTCAACAACAACAAAGGAGCCACAGGACTTCATTAAATTGCCCTCATGCAATCACAAAGTTCTTTGAGTTCTTTGTTAAGGTATTTAAGTCAAATACATTTCTTTCTTCTAACTTAATGTTCCCTTCTACCAAGAGAATCATTTACTTTCCCAGTGGCAGTTTTTAAAGTATCTATTTTATTGAATGCGTTATGCTTTCTCCATATGTTTACCCAAATGTGTATTTGTTGGGTCTAGTATCTTGTTTTCATTTACATTCTTGTCAGCATTGAATATTTGATATTTTATCATGAGTTTAATTGATTACATCATAAAGATGCCATATCTGTTTTAATATAGACTGTTAATGAGAATTGTAAATATAGAAGGAATTCTAGCAACAAGAAGTTAAAGTAGGTTTCAATTTCAAAAGAGTATACCTCAAAAGGTATTTATTTCATATTATCACACTGGGCACATAAAAATTGAAACTGAGTATCCAAAAAAGATAAGAAAATAATACTATAATTGGATTTTCATTTTTTCCTAGAGTTTTTCCAGTTATAATTTTTCATCATTTTAAAAATTTATTGCATTTTCTTTTATTCAAATAATCATAACTATCTCATATGACTATCTGCCTCCCTAGGTGCAGAGCCAATAACAAGAAAATAAAATGAAAGAAACCAACTGAGTGTGTCAGCATTTCATCTTTTGGGTATCTGCATATCAATATACAATTTCAATATGGAATAGATTTGACTTCCCTGAAAATAATAGCTGAGAGCCACTTTGTGTGGCAACATTAAGAAAATTCCCATTTTTCTCTTAATGAAATCATTTTTCATAACAAAGAGTTTTCTCTATAAATTATGCATTTGGATCTAAATAAAGAAAAGCTTCCTTTATTTATTTTGCTCCTGCAACATAGGAAAGATATTTCTTTGTAGCTTTAAACTTTCAAAGTTGGAAAAGGTCAGAAGGCACAATCTGGATTAGGTTATCAAGAATTAATGGTGGTAACTGTTTTTGATGAAATACTTCGAAAGCTGGTAGCACGCATTATGGAACTGTTTGAACACCACATTCACATAATAGACCCTAGACAACTGTTGTTTTAATAAGTGTTTAATAGATATCTTTTAGTTCTTCTCTTATTTGCTTCTTCTATATTATCTGGCACCATTGCCCACAAACTTCTGGAAACGTTCTCAGGGCACCCTACTCGCCTGGTTCACTGCATATCTTTATGGCTACTCCTTCATTTTGTCTTTTTGGGCTCTGTTTCATCTGCCTATTCCATATATGTTATAGATCCTCAGGGCTCTAGTCTTAATCCCCTATTCTGTCTATATTTTTCCTGGAAAATCTCTTGCATTATGTTTTCAATAACCATTTATGCATTAATAAACACAGCAGAGATCTCTCCACTGAGCTCTAGATTCCTATCTCCAACAACCTCCTGGATGTTTCTTCTTGAAAGCTTTCAAGAACCTCACATGAAACAAATGTGTAACTGAGTTACTTGTTTACTATACAAAATAACCATTTCTCCTCCTGTATGACTTCAACAATTGCACAAAGCCTGAGAATAACCTTGACTCTTCTTTTCACTCACCACTAACATGAGTGAAACACCAAGCTTCAAGGGTTCTATCTACCTCCTGAATAATTGCTTAAATACTTCTGTGAGTTTCTAACCTACCACCAATATCTTAAATCAGGCCATCATCTCTTACTGCATCAACTTTCTAAGTCTTCTTCTTGCCCAGACATGCTCCCACTGAGACAGCCAAGTATAAAGGGGTCCCGGGAGAACTTCTGCCTGACCCGCACACTGAGAGGAGTGTGCACTGGGGTAGAGTCTCAGGAAATTCATCCATTTGCAGTGGGGAGGAGTCTGGCCCCTCCTCTTCCTGGGTAGTACCTGAGATTCAACCTGAGAGGTGGGAAACCAGCTAGGAGGACTCTAGCTTTGCTGAGAGTCCTTGTTTCCTTTTTTTTTTTTTTTCCTTTTCACCCAATAAATTCCATTTTTCTCACCCTTCAAAGTGTCTGCAAGCCAAATATTTCATGATCGTGTGACAACCCAGCTTTTAGCTGAACTAAGAAGAAGGTCCTACAACACCACCACCACCAACCAGACCATCAAGATCATTTCCAAAATTAAAATGTAAATCCAATCAAGTCATTCCCTCACTTAAATCCTTGCTCTCCCCAACTGCCCAAACATAAAGATTTACATTTTAGTATGTGCTGCTATACCCCTTATGATTACTACAAGTCCATACCCTTATGGAGTTTACTATTCCATGAGAGAGGCAGAAAATAAACAGACAGCAAGTAAATAAGATAGTGCTTAATTAAAATAATGGAAATAAATACATGAAAGGACTGAAGGCCCTATATGCTAACAGCTATTAACAGCACTAGCATGAAGCCTGAATCCCAGAGCAAAAGAGGAAGAAGAAGAAAATAACTTCAGCATACGGCATAACTTCAGAAAAAGCAAAGTATGATATGTATTCTTTCTACTCTTTGCCACATAATAAACCAACTTTAGGCACGCTTGAGAAAAAAATGTGAGTTCACCGATTTAAAACTTTTAATGTGTGCTACCAAGGTGTTATAAACTAGACTAGTGAGAAAGGTGTGAATTAACTTCCTTTTTATGTCATGGAATTCAATGCAAATGTGCATGATCCCTAGAGTAGGATTTCTAAAATAAGCTAAGAATGTGAAAGCCACTCCATTTTAACAGAAAATTCAATCGTCTTCACCACTACCAGCTTAAAATATTCTGTCTCCTAAGGAACCTCTGTTAAAATATATCAATAAAGAGTGACTATTATTAGTTCACCTTTTAGAGACAGTGTTCCACTAGCATGCAGTTATATCATGGAATATTAAATAGCACAGAGTTAGAACCTGAGTTTCCCATTGACATTTATTTCAAAAATATATAATATATTTTTTAAATAATATTTAAATTTTATATTTAAAAATTAATTTTTAAAATAATATATTTTTAAAATCTTTAAAAGTATACAATAAAAACAATACAATGAAATTTAATAGGATATTCTTTACAATATCAGCTCAGCAACCGGTTTTTATCACCTCTCTATAACAAAGGCGGCTGCATTCCTATTTTGGTAATGGTGAAAGCAGGTGATACACAAACCCACATGTGGCACAGCCAAACTGGGATGGTAGAAAAGGAATGCTTCTTGTGCCATCTCCATTGGCAGGTCAGACTGGGCTCCAGGAATGCATCCTGGAGATGGTCTCCGTTATGAAGATGGAAAAGAGCAATGACCAGCAATGACCTGTGCCAACAGACAATGTAACCTGGGACCATTAACATACAAGGCAATCTAGCCTTTAATGGCATTTGTTATAATGACCTTGAATGACAAATGTACAATGTAGCAAAGTATGTTTTTTCCAAATTAATGAAAACTAAATACATGCTGCACTAGTATACTTGGTAAGTTCCACATAACATAATTATAAGTTAGCTTAAAGAACAGTATGTAATTCAAAACATTTTCCACACTTTGCAGATGATTTTCAAAACATTCATAAATTATACATGAAAATAATATTTGCATAATTCACATAAAATTTTACATGTCTATTTTCCACATGAGTAAAATAAGATTATTTTGACCAAATATGAACCCTGCCCCACCCAAACTCCTGTATGTGAAGACGGCAGCCCATTAGAGACCAGCAATGATGTTGAGAGAAAGAGATGCAATCTAAGTAGTGTTAATATGCCTTTCCCTATACAGTGAACCTGAAAGAGAAACAACTAACTATAGTGTATTGTCCTGATTATAACATATAAAACACAACTTTTGTCTTTGAAAAGTCAATTTTTGTCCTAAGGAGACAAAGGGCATGTTATTACCTAGAGCTCAGTGGATGTCTATCCAGACCAAAAAACCCTGAATCCCATCATAAATTATACGAGAATAATAAATACAGTTTTTCCATGTAAGCATATGTATTTATAAATGTATCATATGCACATCAAAGAGAAAATAGTTTTGAGAGAATGAAGGAATATATATATACATCTTTATTATTAGGTGTTTTCCTTTTTCCAAATGCCTAACAAAACATTGTCTGTAAAACATGATGAATCGCATATCGGATCATGTCAGCTAGGTTTATACTTTAGCTATCATAACACCATGGATACACACCTTCTTCGTTATGACAGTGCATATATTGTTTGCATATTTTATATTCACATTCCTATCTTAGAAAAGAGGAATATATTAGAAAAGAAGTTTCGTTAATATTCTTTTCTCTCGCTTTATCTCTGTCACACACAGACACACACACACGCATGCAAGTTTAGCAACAACATTCAGCTTTTTTTAACATCTAACTCCAATTTATCTAGATGTATTCTTTCAAATTAATAAAAAGTAAAGTGATATCATGCTGTTCAACAGAGCAAGTTTCACATTTGCGTAATTGCATGAGTGTGTGTGGCTAGAAATACAACATATACCCAAAGCATTTCTTTTCATGCTACACACGTGTTTCTAAAAATGTTAAAGTTAAAATAACTTTCATAGTATAATTAGCAGCAGTAATATTCAAATTGTAGACATGAAATGCTGGGTAATGTTTTATTTTTTCTACAATTTGTATAATCTCAGTCGTCAATTTATGTTCAAACAGATTGTAGGCAGCTAGACACTTTTCCTCTGTCTCCATTCAGAGAAATTACAGGGTGAAAAGCCTTATCAAGTAAAATTTCAGTCAAGGTGATTAAGAACATAAATGAACAAATAAATTTACCTAACTATATTATTTAAAAAACACAAACCTTAAAATGGCAACCATAAACATTATAGTAGTTAATAATAAAACAGTAATATTATTTCAAAATTTACCACAAAGCTACTGTAATCAAAACAGTCTAATAAGGATATAAGGATAGACACACAGACATTTTGATTAATAGAACATAAATGAGATTCCCCAAATAACCCTTACATTTCTATCAATGGATCTTTGAAGATAAATAGTGTTGAAACAAGTGGCTATCCACATACAAAATAATATAGTTGGATGCCTACCATATATGAAAATAAACTAAAAATGAATCAAAAATCTATAAATATAGAAGTAAAAACTATAAAACTCTCAGAAGAAAATACAGGTATAAATACGTGTGCTTTTGGATTAGGCAATTATTTCTTAGATATGACACCAGAAGAGCAAGAAACCAAAATAAAAACAAATACATTTGACTTCCTCAAAATGAAAAACATTTGCTTCAAAGCACGCCATCAAAAAAGTGAAAAGACAATTCACAGAATGGAAGAAAATGTTTTCAAATCATGTATCTAATAAGAATCTAATATCCAGAATATATAAAGAATTAATATAACTCAATAATAAAAACCAGAATATATAAAGAATTAATATAACTCAATAATAAAAAGACAAATACAAATATCTCAAGATGGGCAAAGGATTTGAATAGATATTTCTCCAAAGGAGCTATATGAGGGCCACCAAGTACATGAAAAGATGCTCAACATCATGAGTCATCATCAGAAAAATGCACATCTCAGAACTCATTAGAGATGTGGTATCTCCACAAGAAGATACCACTTCACACTCACTACTATGGCTATAATCACAAAGATTAAAAAAAAAAAAAAAAAAAAAAAAAAAAAAAAAAAAAAAAAAAAAAACAAGAATTAGCGAAGATGTGGAGAAACTGGAATCTTCATACTGCTGGAGGGAAAGAAAAATGGTGCATTAGTATTAGAAAATAATTTGGCAGTTGCTCAAAAAATTAAACATAGGGTTACCATGCAACTAAACGATTCCACTCCTTGGTGAACAATACCCAAGACAAATGAAAACATATGTTCATAAAAAAAATAACTGGTGTACTAATGCTCATGGTAGCATTATTCATGACTGACAAAAAGTAGAAACACCCAAATGCCCATCAAGGGATGAATGGATAAACAGAATGTGGTATATGCATAAAATAGCATATTATTCAGCCATAAAAAGAAATGAAATATTGATAAATGCTACAACATTGATAAGCCTCGAAAACAGTATGCCAAAGAAAAGAAGCCAGGCACAAAGGTCACATATTATATAATTCAGTCTGCATAAAATGTCCACAATAGGCAAATCCATGGAAACACTGTGCAGACAGTAAGCCTAGAGATGACAAAATTGGAGAATGATTGCTAATATGTATGGGGTTTCTTTTGGGGGTAAGGAAAATATTCTGGAATTAGATAGTGGTGATAGTTCCACAGCCTTGCAAATATTCTAGACACCACTATATTGTACACTTTAAAAGGGTGAATTTTATGGTATGTTAATTATATTTCAATAAAAATGTAAAAGTATTATTAAAATGATACAATTTGGAACAAAAATCTAAGGAACTATTAACACTAGGTGAAATCTGGGATGCTTCTTCATAAATGGACTATCTCTGAGGTTGAGTCAACAGCTGATGGTGAACATTTCCTTTGATCTAAGGCGCTTCCAGGATATATTCACAACTCAGCTTCTGTGGCTCTTTAGATCATTTGGTATTTCATATGCTTTTCCTGCCATATTCACACTCTTTTCTCTGAAATTTAGAGGCTTAAGAAATCTGCTTTTTCTAGGAAAAGACATTCATCTGTTTTTGCTTCCTAAGGGCCATAGCATATAATAGAGAGACACATCATTATCCATCCAACCTCCACATCTGCCATCTACTCCTATTGTTTTTCCTATCCTTAGAAGCCAGCAACCTGAATTAAAGCCAATTTCAATGACACTTTTAAAGTTGTCTAACAACCAGATTCTTCCAAGGCTATTTCCATATTCTAAGTGTGTGGACATTTTCACCATGAACATTCAAACACAGCCACCTCTGTTCTTTCCATGACCACCAACCTAATAGAGCTGCTACACACAACCTCTCCTGGTCTCTGAAGACAAACTTCTGATGCCTTGTAATTCATCTTTTTCCATCTCCATTTCACTTAATTCTAACCTCCAAGATTGTTAACGACCTCCTAATGACCAAAGCCAGTAGATTTTCCCAAGTTCTGATACTAATTTTCTTCTCTGAAGAATTTAATACTGTTTAAAAAGCCACTAGCTCCAAGTTGTCATTTTCTCTTTTAAGTAAGATTGTCAAAAAAAAAAAAAATGTAGCTGATATTTCTTCACTGTTCTGTCTCTAATGCACAAAAGCTTTCTTGGAGTAGTGAGTCAGGCGCTAGAGACACTAAATATACGTATCATACGTAATAGCTGTTTGATCACAGGCAAACTAACTTCTCAGAGTCCCAACAATTTTTTTCTGCAAATCGGGTGTTTTTCAGAGTTTCTATAAAAATGATATGACATCTTACACACGAATTTATTATCACTAGCCTGGCACATAAATGGTAGTTTTTTTGTTATAATTTGTATTATTTTATCATCTTCACCACTATTATTATAACCTCCTTTGTAATAATTGACTTTGAAGTCTCTATCTCCAGTTCTGCCCTCTTTTCCAAGCTCCTGCAGAATTCTCTGCTGGATAGAACTATGAGTGTTCAACCTACTTTCACCTACTCTCTGTCCATCCAAAGTGCATCTGATCATCTTTGTCAGGTACCAAGAAACACCACTACTTCACTGATGACATCACCATCTTCACAGTTATATGGTTTGAAAGCCTGGTTTCAGCTTTCATTCTTTCTTACTATGGGGAAAAAATATATTCCCAAGTTTACTCAACTATGTCTCTGCAATATTTCTTAAGTGCACACCTGCCCTCCATTTCCACACAGAAATGAGGCCGGGTCCTTGTTATTTCTCACTTTCATCAGTGGTTCTCAGACGTGGCAAAATATCACAATCAAAATCCAGATCCTTGGAACCACCCCACATCTACCCAATCATAAACTCCAAAGAATAAGGCCTAGAACTCAACCGTATTGAAAAGTTCCCAAGCGATTCACATAAACTGCCAGATTTCAAAATCAATGGCACATATCAGGAAAGCACCCTCTGACAGTGTAATTCTAGCATCAGCTCTTTTCAATGTTTCTTTTTACCCAGTAATGCCAGCTATATTCTTTAGAAAGTTCAGCTTCTCAAATCACTGCTCTAAAACACGCTCTACCTCTCCACTATCTACAGAGTAAAGTTCAACCTTAATTATTCAGCATTCATTTATCAAACTTTTTAAGCACCAACAATAATAGGTGCTGAGTCTATGAAAACCGAGGATAAAATCCATGAGTGGTTAACCATCTAAAGATGGGAAGAGAGAGTGATGGGATGGGAGGAGACAGAGAAAGAGAGGAGAGAGAAAGGAGGAGAGAGTACCAGCATTTATTCAATACCTCTATCCTGCTAGCCAAAAGATCTACACTCGGAATTAATTTTCTTCTTAGTTTGGCACTCAAGGCCACCACTGTCAGGTTTCATTCTTATTCACCACTGTTACCCAAGCTCCAATGAAAATAAAAAGCTCCCACTTTTTCCACAAAACCTCTGAGTCTTTGTGCATGTACGTTTGGTCTCATAGTAGGCTCTTGGGGTAGAAAAACTTTCCCTACACGATCTGATTTCCTTGTGTCCAAATCCTTGTCATCTTTCATGTCCCAAGTAAGCCAATCCTGACTGACCAAACAGAAAATTAGTGCTCTGAGTATCAAGTACTCTATAAGGAACTGAGGACCTTCTACCACATTACAATAAATATTTTACATTTGTTATCTTCCCTATTACACTGCAAGTCCCTTTAGGGAAGGATTCATAATGGCTCTTTCATTGAATCTTTACAGCACTACTCTATATCATAAAAGCTTTAAACTAATGAATATAAACAGAGCAACAAATAATGAATACTTTCATAAAACCTGAATTCTGGTACCTATTAGGAGTGTTATCAGACCAAAGTTTACTAAGACGACATTACTGATATAAAATAACAGCTGATTAAATTATAGTTAATAATGAGATATGCAGTCATTTTTGCATCACTAAATGGCAGAATCAATCTGTAAAAAGATATCATGTTCAGTGTTGAGTTAATTAAGAATTATGGGCATGTTTAGTTTTAAACTAAGCTTTTATTAGCCCAGGAAACTACCTAAACATACTAAGAATATTATCTAAATTTATTTAGAGAAATCTATGCACAACTAGAATATGCTGATAACCATAGTCTGGTCTAAAATGTGGAAGTGTCTCTTTGTGAATGTTTAATATATGTATAAATCTCTATGTGTGTAAAGGCTCTGGAGATTCTGTACAATGCTGTGAAATATGTATTATATTTAAAAATAAAACAACATCAAGCCCAACTCTCACCAGGAGATTCCTATGCACAGCTAAAAAGATAATTCTACTAAATGGAAAGTTTTCATTTAATTATGTTCAGTACCACAGTAGTACACTGACAAAAATAACAGATGTCAATACCATTTTAGGAAGCCAATCCTACGTAGACACATCTGCAGAGAAGCCAATTCATTTCAATATATGAATCCAGGGTGAAAACAAATGAATTATATTATGGATTTTAGAGTCACACCAGTTCTAACGGATTATGTCACCATAAGCCAAGTCATCATTTTGAAAGAAGAAAGCCAACCAAATCTAAAGAAGTTAATAGAATTTTCCAAGGGTTTAGTACATTCCCTAAAAGTCTTCCATACAGAGAATAGGTAGTTCAAATTTTAGGTAACAGAATGGAAATGAGACCATTAGAACAGCATTGACTTTAAAACTAAACTAAATAGGCAAATTGTAAGTGTAGGTCTTTTTTTTTTTTTAACTAAAGAAATCTAAACAGTGAATTACATGTAATTTTCAAATAGGCACCTCTGCTAGCTCCTCCAAGATGTCTCTTGTGGATACCAGCTTAAATTCTAGCATTCAGAGCTCACCCATCACATTCTGTTTCCAATTTCTGAAATGAAGTACAACTCATATAATACACAGCAAGAAAATAAATGTATACATCAGAATTAAGAGGGCCACTTTAGGCCCTGAACTCTCTTTACAGGCGGAAGTTGTAGGTTATGAAATAAAGATAACTCTGCCATAATATAATTTTATGTATTGAGGGCTATTTGGAGCATAATAAACAACAACAAAAAAATCGACCTATTCTACTTTCCACAGGGGACAATAAAAGAAGAAATTAGCTTAAATTCCAGCAACAGAGATTTGGGTTAGATATGAGAAAGAGTTCCCTGACAGTGAATGCTGTAAGGATCTAGAGTAGGCTGCCCAAAAACTGCTGTAGAATTTCCTTCTCTGAAGATCTTTAAGAATCAGAAAAAATGCAAGCATGTAAGGTAACTTAGGAGATAGAAAAAGATGGGTAAATTAAGTGACTCAAAAAGGTACTTCTGATTTATTCCCTATGTTTTAAAACTAGTAATTCAAATAAATGTTATATTGACTGTCTCCAATAAAAATGAACATTTCCAAACACTGCTTTACCAGTTCCAAATTTAAAAACTGAGGCTCAAAGAATAAATAATTAGGGGAGGCAGTATTTACAGCTGGGCTTCCCTGATTCTAAATTCCATTTAATGGCACTATTTTACGTATAAGAAGACAAAAGGTGTTAACAATTTTGTCTTTATATTGACAAATAGCTAGGATGTTATGGGCTGCATTTCAGAGAGGCATGCTTAAGCACTAAAACCTTCTGAACACACACGTTTCGTGCACAACAATGTAACTAAGAATGTATCAGGGGACTGGCTTCAATTCAAAAAACTAGAAACCATCATCATCATCTCACATTTGTTGATGCACTAGATGAAAAAGGCAGCTACATCTTCCTCTTTTCATATACATGGTGAACCAAGAATAAAAGTGCTAACTAGGGTCAGTACAATGTTTCAGTCTGCTAAGGAGGTCTAAGTCACCGCTATAAAATCTTCTGTGAACCAGGTAAATTTACATGGAGGAAATCCTCTGATCCTCAACTAGGGGTTGATCCCTAACCCTTTCCAGTTACTGAACAAATGCATGAAACCCTGTCACCATTGGTGACAGGACAGAATGAGAGAATAAAGAGGGCTCAATATAAATCTATCATTATTATATTAACAAGCCATTATTACTAGAAAAATAATGTCTAGAACTTGTTTCATTAGTGAGTCAGCAGAATCTTCGATTTGTACAGAGGAGAATATATTACTCAATCATAAAAATAAAGCAACAGAAAATTAAAATAAAAATGAACTATAGTCGAATTCTCTTTGAAACTTGAAGTTAATGTGTTTTGACAACAATCTAATTTTAAAAAGGTACCTTTGCAAAAATTATAATGGACCCATTTATAGAACCAAAATGGTATCTGAACAAGTAAAATTCTTATATTTCAATGAGAAATTAAATCCTCAAAACTGCCAGCAAAAATATTTATATTTTTCACATTTGTTTACTTACTCAGCTCAGTCGTTGAATAAGGAGCTGTATGAACTTTTTCTTTAGTCAAGGTCAATGGGTAACACTGAGATGTGTTTGAAGTATGAACACTTCTTGTATCTTTTGAGTAATTATGGTATCATTGACCTTGGCAAAACCTAATGTGAAATACTGTTGCCAAGTGGAAATGGCACATAACTAAGAATAAGAAATTCAATGCTCTAGTCAGAATTCTATTCATGATACAGAATACAGTTCACTATAAATCTGTTTCTTACATGAAATCTTTTAATAGCATTTGAGAATAAAATAATATATTCTAACACAATTCAAACAAAATAGAGCAGTTGAAATGTTAAAACACAAGAAATTTCTTAAATGAGATTTATGATTGCCTCTTCTAAATTTGTAGCATGTAAACTCATATTAATTATTGAAACTTACAACATGAATGAAAGCTTTTGAAGTAAAACTGTCTTATTCCTTAATGTGAGGCCAGTTTCACTCTCACCTTTCCCTCCCCATTCAAGAGGATGCTTTTGAGGGAAAGGCTCAGGGTAGGGGCTACTGGGTGTTTTCTCAGCTACACTACATTCCAGTGTATGGCCTTATTCAATAATTTTCACATTTTGCTTTTGAAAAGGCAAGGGCAAATTTGGCAAGAAAGGGGAAAAGTGATAGAACAGTTTTTTTGTCACCTAGGAAGGCTAAGGATGTCACCTGCATTTCAATTTGCATAAAAAGTAGGACCCACAAAGGAATGTGCCCTAAGGCAAAAAGGAGTACTAGACTCTTGATTGTGAAATCTGCTCTTAACTCCTAATAAACTTTAAGCCAGGTGGGTGGCAATGGTCTTTAGCCTCTAGGGACTCTTTTGTTTTTCATCTTGAAAATGAGCAAATACAATTAAATGGCTTCTAAATGGCCTTTAAAATATCCTGATACCAACTATCAATAGGCTTAATACCCATTTTGCTCTGTTTGGATTTTCTATTTCATGCCTCTTGGATAGGACAGATAAATTCCAAAGAAGGAAAACAAAAATAAGAAAACCATGACCATGGAAGTATCACCATTCTCCTCATTTATGAAACAATGACAATAACCTCCATTTCTGTGGAACTGTTTTGAGAAGAGGACTAATTTAATAGAGTGTCTAGCACAATTTGATGTTGGGTATGAGGTGTCTGGAGCCTTCTATCCTAATGAACTATTTTTTACTTTTCATAGAGGTATCCCTGTAGGAACCTTGGCAATCTAACAGACATTGGATCCAGAATCACTGGGCTTTTTGAAATATCCTATGGCCTGGCAATGGGTATGACAAAACTGTCTTAATAATTACATGTGTCAGTTCCACTGGAAGCTAAGCTTTAGAATTACCCCTAAGCTAATGTAAGCGCTCTCTACAGTACAGTGTATAAGAGTATATGGTAATAGTATATAGCATATGTCCTCTCATAATTTTCAGTATCTCCTTCTATAGTTCTTTTCCCAAACAATCCTAAGGAAGATATTGTGATCAATTAATACAAACTAATCTTGAGTGATTGTCTTCAAATAATGTTGCAAAGTCATTTACCTCAATATGTAGAAAACTTTCATATCAGTTCCAATATGTATTCTGAGTCATTCAAATAAAGATTTGTGTTTAAAATAAAAAGTTGTATGTGCCATCAGGCATCGATGGCTATAAGAGGGGCCAGCACATGAGTGATAAGCAATTCTCCATCCACCTTTGCTAAATGGAGACAAAGCTTTACATTCACAGGTCATTGCATGCAAGAATGATACAGCAGATCAAATGTAACCATTCAACAGCCTAAATCTATTTGTAGTGTGAAAGGAAAACAAAAACGTTGGGACCCAAACTCACTTTGCCAAATGGAAAAGTCAGGCTTGAGAACTGAGTTGCAAAACTGCCTCCTATTTTGTTCCTAAGTAGATAGCTGCAAAGATAGAAGTCCACACACCTACCCAGGTGGCCTCCCTTAAAATGTGCTCACAAGAAAATTCTTTGTGAGCCCCAAGATATTTACCTTATTTTATGGTTTGTATTTGTGTCCCTACCCAAACCTCATATTGATTTGTAATCCTCAGTGGTAAGAGGAGAAGCTTGGTAGCAGGTGAATGGATCAAGAGGGCAGACGTCCCCCTGTTTTTCTCATGATAGTGAGTGAGTTCTCACAAGATCTGGTTGTTTAAAAGTGTATAGCACTTCACTATCTCTTCCTTCTTCTGCAGCCATATAAGATGTGCCTGCTTCCCCTTTGCCTTCCATCATAATTGTAAGTTTCTTGAGGCCACTCCAGCCATGCTTCATGTTAAGCCTGTGCAACTGCGAATGAATTAAACCTTTTTTCTTTATAAATTACCCAGTGTCTGGTAGTTCTTTATAGCAATGCAAAAACAAACCAATACAGAAAATTTATACCAGGATTGGAGCATTGCTATAAAGATACTTGAAAATGTGGAAGCAACTTTGGAACTAGGTAACGGGAAGAGGTTGGAACAGTTTGGTAGGTTCAGAAGAAGACGGGAAGATGTGAACAAGTTTGGAACTTCCTAGAGACTTGTTGAATGGTTTTGACAAAAATACTGACAGTGATATGGACAGAGATGAACAAGCTGATGAGGTCTCAGATGGACAGGAGGAACATATTTGGAAATCTGAACTTGAAAGTAATGATTTAGGGTATCAGGAGGAAGAAATTTCTAAGCAGCAAAATATTCAAGATGTTGCCTGCCTGCTTTTAGCAGTGTATGCTTACATTCAAGAGCAAAGAAATGATTGGGAACTGGAACTCATATTTAAAAGGGAAGCAGAGTTGTAAAAGTTTGGAAAATTTGCAGCCTGGCCATGTGGAAGAAAATAAAAACCCATTTTCTAAGAAGGAATTCAAGCAAGCTGCAGAAATTTGCATTTGTAAAGAGGAGCCAAATGTTGATAGCCAAGATAATGGGGAAAAGTCCTTGAAGGAATTTCAGAGACTTTTGTGGCAGCCCCTCCCATTACAGGCCTGGAGGCGTAGGAGGGAAAAACAGCTTTGCAGATCAGGTTCTGGGCCCCACTGCTCTATGCAGCCTCAAAAAATAATGCCTTTGTGGTCGCTCCAGCTCCAGCCTTGGCTAAAAGGGACCAAGTAGCAGCTCAAGCTGTTGCTTCATAGGGTGCAAGCCAAAAGCTTTGGTGGCTTCCATGAGATATCAAGCCTGAGCGTACGTAGAGTGTGAGAGTTGAGGCTTGGGAGCCTCTATCTAGATTTCAGAGGATGAATGGAAATGCCCGGATGTCCAGGCAGAAGTCTACTATGGGACAGAGCCCTCAGGTAGAACCTCTACTAGAATAGTGCAGAGAGGAAATGTGGGACTGGAGCCCCCACACAGAGTCCCCACTGGGGCACTGCCTAGTGGAGCTGTGAGAAGAGGGCCACCATGCTCCAGACCCCAGAATTGTAGATTTACTGACAACTTTCACCATGTGCCTGGAATAGCTGCAGACACTCAATGCCAACTGGTGGAAGCAGCCAAGGGGGCTCCCAGTGCCTTGGGAGCCCACCCTTGTGTCACTGTGGCCTGGATGTGAGCCATGGAGTCAAAGGAGATTACTTTGGAGCTTTTAGGTTTAATGATTGTCCTGCTGGATTTCAGACTTGCATGGGGCCTGTAGTCCCTTTGTTTGGGTGGATTTTTCCCTTTTGGAATGGGAGTATTTAGCCAATGCCTGTACCCACATTGTATCCTGGAAGTAACTAACTGGTTTTGATTTTACAGGCTCATAGGCAGAAGGAATTTGCCTTGTCTCAACTGATACTTTGGACTGTGGACTTTGAGTTAATGCTGGAATGAGTTAAGACTTTGGGGGAATGTTGGGAAGGCAGGAATGTATTTTGAAATGTGAGAAGAATGTAAGATTTGGGAGGGGCCGGGGTGAAATGATATGCTTTGGATTTGTATCCCCACTCCAATTTCATGTCAAATTGTAATCGCCAATGTTGGAGGAAGAGCCTGTTGGGAGGTGACTGGATCATGGGGGCTGACTTCCCCCTTGCTGTTCTCATGATAGTGAGCAAGTTCTCACAAGATCTGATTGTTTAAAAGTGTGCAGCACCTCCCACTCCCTTCTTCTTCCTTCTCCGACCATGTAAGATGTGTCTGCTTCCCCTTCACCTTCCACCATGATTGTAAGTTTTCTGAGGCCTCCCAAGCCATGCTTCATGTACAACCTGTGGAAATGTGAGTCAATTAAACTTCTATTCTTTATATAATTACCCAGTCACAGGTAATTCCTTATAGCAATCTGAGAATGGACTAATACACCCTGAAACAGAGTTCTGTTGAATTTCACTGTGACAATGTAAATTAACAGCTTATCTCCACAGTTTTGGGACTAAGACAGGTGTAGAGGTTATCCTTCTGCTATCACCCGAGACAAATGTATATTGACTGCTCCCTCCACTCTGTATTTACTTTATCTTATGTACAAATGCAATTCTCTGAGCACACTCCTTTCACATGTAAAATGTGGATTCAGTGAATACTAATCAAAACCTTAAAAAGAATGTAACTACCTGCCTCTTTTATCTACCCTCCCCCATTTTTCCCTTTCTTCTTTCCCCTGTTGCCTTCTCTTTCCCCTTTAAATACTGAGGTCCTCAAAACCTCTTTGGAAAAAGCACAGATAATCACAGATGTTCCTAAGTTTTTGTTTATTTTCCCTGGGTGCATCCTCAACCTTGACAAAATAAGTTTCCAAATTTGATAGAGACTCACCTCAATCTTTGTCTTTGGTTTGCAGCAGATATATAGTGACGAATAGTATAAAATATGAAAACAGACACAGCTATATGGACAAGTTGCAAATTTTTCTTTTTCTATAGTAATAATTTTTATTTATTGTAATGTTTCTTATTAACTTATCAAGTTATCACAGATTCCATTATTCTCTATTCCTCCACTCTTAGGCAATGAACCTGTGGTTAATATTCCCTATAAAGGTCTTTAGATGTAGTGGGAAGGGCACAGCAGTCCCTGGAGGCAGACCTGAGTCCCAACTGCAACTCTCCCATTCATCAGCTAGGTGACTATGGGTATATTAGGTTTCTCGTCTACGTCTCAGTTTATTGACATTGTAAGGACTAAAGGAACTATCCAGTGCTACGTGAACATAACAATGCTAGGAATCCAAACCCTGCTCACAATGCATAGTATTTGGTATAAAAAGATACCGAGTGAATGAATAAAGAATGCGTAAATGAGTGTTGTGCTTAATACAGATGTAAAGGTCATACAACTGGGGTGACCTTTGAGCATTTTCATATTTGGTTTTCTCATCTACAATATTTCTTTATTTTTATTTCATAATGATCTGCCATTGCAATTTGGCTATGGCTATGGAGTGGATGATGTGGTGTGAGGCCTACATCCTCCTTTCAGTACCAAGATACTGATTCCCTCACATGCTAAGAGTGACATATACTAGTGGCTCATTGCTAAGTCTCCCTCTGGAAATTGTCTTTGACTGCAGAAATGTGCCTTGCCCAGAGTCATGGCCTCTTCCCAAGGAAAGACAGCATCCAATTACTGTTCAATTTAAAGGTCCAAAGTTCTAGCCCTTTTACCTCAAAAAGTAACTCTGAAGAACCATTTCAGCTCCAACTCTCAAGGGTATCAGCTGAGGATCATAAAGATAACCAAACAGTGCAGAAAGGGGAAATTCAGACATTTTGAGAATTGCTAGAAACAGAGTTTCACTTGACATTGATATCCAGGGAACTGAAACATCATTGTACCCCCTCCCTCGACCCCTACCTCTAATTAGATTGGAGAATGTAAGACAGTCAGGCAATAAATGGAGTTTCAGCCCAGTTCTGGCTCATAGTGGGTCCACTAGGTCCAAGGATCTAGCCAGTGATTATTTTACTGACCCTTATATAATTAAAACAAACATACCTGTAAATAGCAGAACTCTCAGTTTGGCTCTTTGGTGTTAAAGTCAAGCATAAGTCTCAGATATTGCCCTCCTCTTTGTTCTTTTAAAATAGTATATCAAAAACAATATAATATAACAGGAGAAACAGCAGATAAAGAAACCAGGGGTAGTGGTCCTCCCATGATATCCCCAATTAATTTACCATCTGGCACTATAAAAAACAGATGAATCCTGACAGATGACAGTAAACTTCCACAAACTAAACCAAGTAGTAATCCCAACTGCAGCTTCAGTGTCAGATGTGGTATTTTTTTTATTATGACAAATTAATATAGCTTCATGTATTTAGCCATTGAGCTAATTAATATATCATTTCCAAAATACTGGAAAGGAGTTTTGTAGCAGTTCATAGTTACATGACAAAGAAAAGAGTATATACTACAATCTGGCACTAGGGTTACACCAATTCTCTAGTCTTTTGTCATACTGAACTCTGAAGGGATCTAAACCATCCTGGATGTTCTGCAAAACATCACATTTGTATACTATGTAAATGACTGTAAATTAATTGGACCAGATGAGCAAGCAGAAAGAGCAATGCTTTGGATTAAGCTCATTCCATGTGTGTGAATATTGCCCCAACCCATGTGCTGAGAGGCATGAAAATTATAAGAACCAGGAAAAGTATATAATAAAGCTCCACCAAAAGACACTTAAATTCTATTTGTTGAAAAAACACTCTATTGGCCAAACCAAGTTTCTAATCCCTATATCATTTTAAAATGATATAACTGAAGAATGAAGAGATAATTTGAAATAATTAAGATAGAATTCAGCCTTACCTGACTTCTGAGAAATTTGTTTTTGGATGGCTAATCAGAACTAAGCCTGAGTTTCTTAAGTATTAGTATGCACTGTATGCCCTGTGGACACATAATCATTAAGCGGCAACGGAACTTCATCAAAATGAACAGCCTTTTATTTGAAAGACATTTCTATGTGGGTTGGCAGCATCAGACAGGGGTCAGCTCAAGTGCCTGGGATTGGGAGTTGGGTACATGATGAACAGAGTGACATGGAGAAGGCTGCAGTAGCTGGCCCATTATACATGCAAGTCAGGTAAAGAGGAGCAGGCACTGTGGGGCAGGCCAGGCCAGCTGAACCTGGCCCAACAGAGAGTGTTGCATTCACAGAATTCTCCACTTACTCAAGAAATTAGAGAAGGGAATATGGAAGCTGAGTCATTAATGGTCCAGTGCCAGACATGTATCGCCTTCTAGGATATGGTTGTAGACTTCACCAAATTCACTTCTCAGCAGACCACATACAAATAAGTGATGCGTTAGTACTATAAGAACCTAGTTTCTTTTGATCAGCTTCCCAAACAGATGTGATTCTCTAGATGGAGAAAGGTGAAAAATCATAGCTGGTGGAGACTTGGTCAGATTCACCAAGAGACCTGGCCAGATTCAGTGACTATCATGGAAATCAAATCATCAATTTCTATCAATAGCATTTCTGAAGATAAACAATTCTATGACATTAAAATGGAAGAAATGGAAAGGAATGATTTCTCATATTTGTCATTAAAAATGGAAATGTGAAGACAAACTGGACAATTATCAGGAAAATGAGGAGAAACATTTAAGATAAGAATCATTCACACAAAACAAAGTACTTAGGAGAGTCTGTGAAAGTGATAAATACTGGGGACACTGTATCTTTCATGCTCACTAGTACTTAGACAGTATTTCCATTAAGTATGATTCAAATATTAAAAGTTTAAAACATAATTTAGTTTAGTGGTCATCAGGCAAACTATGCCAGTAACAGTAACAATCGTACTCAAACCTTTTGTTGGAACATTCACCTGATTCAATTTGCAAGAACTCAAACAGAAGATAAACCTTACAATGATAGCGATAAGTTTCTTACTTATAGTGTATCCCTTGGTATATCTAAGGGTGTAAATAAAAAGATAAACACTATGAACATAAAGAAGATGCAAAATTCTTCAACTGCAGTTCTCATTACATTAACATCATGTAAATCACACTGGTGAGAAACCATACAAAGGTAAATAATGCATAAGCATGTGAAAAAGTCTTTAGCTGGTTCTATCACTTTTTTTCTATATCAGAGAACTCATACTGGAGACAAACTGTATATATGTAATCAGTGCGGAAAAGTGTTCGGTATTTTCCACGTGATAGTTTCATTAGACATGAACGAAATTATACCAGAGACAAACTCAGTGACAGTCCTGAACTCGGAAAACCTTTCGGACAGAACACTCACCTCATTACGCATTACAGAACTTTCGTAAGAGGGAGGTCCTATGAAGATAATGAATTTACGAAGTCTTATATACAGAGATCTCATGTAATTATGCATCAGATAATTCACAATAGGATGAAATAATATAAAGATTGTAAAAATACTTCAGTTGAAGTTGTCACCTTTTCTTCACATCAGAAAATCCTACTGGAGAGAAGCCATATGAATGACTTGATTGTGGAAAATTCTTCAGTCAGAGCTCTGACTTTATTGTGCATCAAAAAATAAGAGAGCAATCATATGAATGTTGTCAATGTAGGAGTCTTCATCTAAAAGAATAACTTCATAAAGCATCAAACAATTTCTCATATGGGAGAGCAATTCTTAACATGTAATCATTGTGGGACAGCTTTTGTTTATATATCTAAACTTACTAGGTACCAGACGAAGCATATTAGAGAAAACACTCGCTAATACACTGAACATGGAAAATTACTCACAAAGAGTAATAAATTTATTTTGCATCAAAGAGTCATTCTGGTGGGAAGCCCTATAGTACCTGTGGAGAAATGTTTTAAACAATATTATTATTCCTATTATGTACCAGAGAACTGGTCCTAGACAAATGCACGCATGCACGCATGCACACACACACACGCATGCATGCATGCACATTATATTTTAGTAAACAAGTACATAAAATGTTCTTCTTTTCACAAATTCCACAAATTTCTAAAAAATTAATTGGCCTGGAAGCACTGTTGAGCAAGGCTTAAGGCTTCAATCTGGAAAGGAATCATTACATAGGCAAGTTGAGATACAACCCAGCTTCCTTAACTTCTTCAAAATAAATAAAAATGCTATTGTAGGGAGAACTGTTGCTGAGAAGACTAAAAAATGTATATAGTTATTGCAACAGAAGTTACAACAATGTACAATCAATCAGTATTCCAGTGAGTTAATATCCCATTGCTTACTTGATTGCTCCACCCCTGGGGACAGTTGGTAGTTTTTAAACTGTTATGTGTGTCTGCTATAAACCACACTTTGGTTTGTAGCAGGGCAATGTAAAGCAATAAAAGAACAACAAATTTATACTACTCTTAGTACCTATTTTTAATATATTTGCATAAATAAACAGAAGTAATTTGCCAGATAAAAGACTATAAGGAAACTACATGTTTATAACTTAGTGCTATAGAAATAATAATTTGAATATAATTTTAAATATTTTTTAAAAGATGGTTTCTTTATTCTACTACAAAGGATGCTTGGATACAACTTTCTGGAAAACTTTCTCATGAACTCTAGCCTGTTTTAGGTTGGAGTTACAGCTCTGCTCTGAGACATGGTTTTAAAAGTTCCTAAGAATTTAAGGACACTAAATTCTCTTTAACTTGGGACCTAGAAAAAACACCGGATGATTCAGGGGAAGATCCCATCTGAGTGAGAGCATGTGCCTCACTCAGTATTGGCAATATTTGTAGCAAGTGTGCTCACAGGAAAAAAACAAAGCACTCACTGTACAAGGCTAAGTCTAATGTTAGTCTTTTATCTTCCTAAAGAAAACATGGTTAAGAACAGCGACTAGAGCTTGACTGCTCAGGTTCAAACCCCACCTCTTACCCAACTAGTTGGGCAATCTTGGGTACGGTACTTAGCTTCTCTGTGCCTGACTTATACACATCCTTCTTTGCTAAACTGGGATAATAGTAGCACTTACTTCATATGATTGTTGTATTAAATGAGTAAATATATAAAGAGCATAGAATAATGCCCGACACATATGAAGTGCTTTATAATTACTCTATTTATTAATATTATAAGTATTGCTCCTATCTAATTTAAGCCTGTTTGAGTACTTATATGATAAGCATAAAAAAGTAAGCTTTTACTTCACTTTCAGTCACTTCACTTCCACTCCTGATTTGCCTAAATTGGGAGTCATCAACCTGGGAAATCATTGACACCTAGTGGGTGTATGGATTCATTTGTGAAGATCAATAAGCTCACTTTGAATATTTTTTTTAAAAAGAAACCAACATCCCCCAACTACACAAATGTGTTTTCATCATTTTATGATTTTAGTGTGCCACCACACTCCAGCTGACAGAGTGAGACGCTATTTCCAAGAAAAGTCCCCAAACCTGGATCTTGCTGACTGATTTTGTCCAACTCTTCCCTGGTCCAAGAATATTTGTTGTCTTTTCTACTTTAATATTTTATAACAAGAAATTTAAATCACAAAGTCTTTTTTATTCTTTAATATTTCCAAATTGGTGTTAATGAAATTTTGATATGATGATAAAGGTATACAATGGACTTTGTAAAAAGGTTGGACATGTTTTATTTCCAGGTAGTTCCGCACTACTATATAGTCTACAAAATCATTTTCATTATAAATTATATTTTCGTATATATAATCTATTAAAAGATCTGTTCATTGCTAGTGAAGCATAAAACCAACACATTAAACAAGGTCCAACTGGGTGTGACGGAAGCAGTGAAGCTACTAAAAAAAAAGTTGTCAGATTGAAAACTGTCAAAACAATCAAAATAATAAGTGAGTCAAAAATGTATTTCTAACTGCTGGTTTTATAACCATCAAGCTACAGTTGTCTACCTTTAAAAACAAGAAATATTTGAATTAAGGTAACACTAAATTTGCATACTAACCTTCTTAAGAAGAAAGGTACAATAATGCTTAGTTACTGAAATAATACTTTGATTTCACTTTCAAAGTAAAATAAAATCCTAATACTCTTTTATAGAATATGCAACTCATAATGACTACTTTGTCTTTTTTGGATATCATATGGTTTTGTTTCAATGAAACTTTACAAATATTTTACCAAACTTTACAAATACGTGTTAATGGAAAATTATGAATATGTTATTAAATAGTAAAAGTATAAATCAAAGATCTAATGTCAAAAGTCAATTTTACATCATAAAACACCCAGATTCCAGACAATTCACTTAACACTGTAAGCTAAAGTTTATGAAAACATTTCCCAAAAATAAAAACGGAGCATTTATAAATGGTTGAAAATGAATTTGAAATTTTTGAAAACACATGAGTTCTGTTTTTAAAATGGCAGAAAATGCATACAAACTATTATGATATTCATTAAACTTACTAGGCCCCTCCATATTCTCATAAGTTGATACAAATTCCTAGTGGCATATTAAGCAGAGAAATGCACTACAGTGAAAAAAAAAACAGGACATTAATATATAAAGAAAATATTCAATTTTGACAGTTTTTAATCAGTTTACAGGAGACAGTGAAATGGTCTTACTAAAACAAATAAATGTGTGTGTGTGTGCACGTGAGATTTCCAAAATTAAAGCAGTTCCATTCTATGCTAACATTTGTAAAATAAGAATTTGCTAGTAGTGTTTAAGGTACTATGCTATAACTTTATGTGCATTATCTTTAATCCTTTATAGGTTAGTATTATCATCTCATTTTACAGATAAGTAAATTAGGGCTCAGAATGCTCATTAAACCTGCCCAGTTTCAGTGAGCAATGAAGCTGAGATTCAAATCTAGGAGTTTTGCTCCAAAGCTCAAGACAGACAAAGAAATTGGGACATTCTGTTCCAATGTCTGCAACCTAATTTTAATGCTTTTAATTCATAAGAATACAAAAGTCATTTACATTCAAAAAGGAAAGGTAAATTTTGCTGCTTAAGTTTGCAAAACTCATACAGAATCCTAAATAAAATAGTTATTTTAGGATAAATCTTTTACTTTTAACATCAGATAACATACTGCATTTTGTAATACAAAATTGCTTTCTTTCAATATTGAAGGGCTGAAGAAACAGACCATACTAGGGGATGAAAGATGGGGGTTAATATCGGCAGTAGGAAATTGCAGCAGCCAGACAAAACCCTTCAGGTTATCTTGGCAAGTTTAGCAGTGCTGAGAACATTCACACAATATATAGTACTTTCAGGCTAAAAGGTTTGGCACATTTCAGTTGCAGAAGTATAAAGCCTAGTTTTTAAAAAGTTATAGAGAAAACAAAAAGAAATTATAAGGTCAGAAATCTTTCAGTCGAAAGCATTATTAGTTTTCTAGCATTATGAAAAATTATCATCACAAGCACCATGTCAAACATTCCATAAATAAAAATTATGAAGACTGGGGCTGGGCGTGGTGGCTCACACCTGTAATCCCAGAACTTGGGAGGCCAAGGTGGGCGAATCATGAGGTCAAGAGATAGAGACCATCCTGGACAACATGGTGAAACCCCGTCTCTACTACAAATACAAAAATTAGCTGGGCATGGTGGTGCACACCTGTAGTCCCAGCTACTCAGGAAACTGAGGCAGGAGAATTGCTTGAACCCAGGAGGCAGAGGTTACAGTGAGCAGAGATCGTGCCACTGCACTCCAGCCTGGTGACAGAGAGAGACTCTGTCTCAAAAAAAAAAAAAAAAAAATTATGAAGATTGGGGAAATGCAAATTTAAATGTTCTTATAAGCTAAGACACCAGCCACCATTTAACCTATTTATTAATCAACTCCTAAGCCATAAGAATTTGGACTATAAGGCAGATATCTCACTCTGCAGCTAAATATATCCTTTAGTACATATTTTTACCAAGTATATGAGTGTGTATATATGTGTGTGTATATATGTGTATATATGTATATAAGTACATGTATATATTTATACATATATGTGTAAATATTGTGTATGTATATATATATATCTGCGTGTACATACAAGAGTTCCAAAATTAAAGCAGCTCCATTCTATTCTAACATTTGTAAAATAAGAATTTGACAAATTATTTTGTGTGTGTATATATATATACACAAACTCATATATATGTGTAAGTACAAATATACTTACATATATAAGTATATGCTTATACTTATACACATGCATACACTTTCAAGGTTAAAAATGTTAACAAAACACACATAGAGATAAGCACAGTTACGTTGCAGACTGAAAACCTAACAAAGAAATGTTTCTTTAGGACATGTCTCATGGACATTTTATACAAGGCATGAAACGCTAAATCACAAGCAAACCAATCAAAACAATTTGATCAACACAACATTAAAATCTGACATTTAATCACACCAATCCGAGAGCTATTAAATAAAAGCTACGCATTTCCAATTCTCCATACCATGTTAAGTTGTTTCAAGCATCTTATTTGGTCAAACTTACAGAAAGGAGGAAAAGTTATCAACACCTCAAAGTATTCAGAAATAAACAAATCACTGAAGAGTTAAAGGGTGTCCAAAAACTACACAAAGCAAAGTCACAGAATCAAAGATCTTTTTTTAAATGTATAAGTGACTTCATTAATATTTACAAAATTGAATCACATTTGGTTCATGATATTTACCACAAAAATATTTATTTAGCTTCATTGTAATAAAATCACTTATTTCATCTGCTCATTGTAAATACATAACTATGACTTAAAAATGTGCTTGCCCTGTGAATCAACTAAAACAACTGAGTCATCCTACATAAAGCAAGTGGCATTCATGCCACACTTTAGCAAACACTAATGTAAATGATTACAAGAATACAATGAGGATTAGCACACTTTTGGGTGGGGAGATTTAAAGGAAGGATAGTCCAAACGGAAATGGAGTCAGCCGAGGGGCAAAACTCTGCTTCTCTTCTATGTATTTCAAGGGCATATGTTGCACTCACTCTGTGCCAGACACTGTTTAAGGTGCTCTGCAAATATCCAATCATTGATTCTTACTGTAACCCTATGAGGTAAGTAATATTGTTATGTGCATTTTATAGATGAGAAAGCTAAGGCACAGTGAGGGTCAGTCACTTATCCAAGCTAGTAAGTGGCAGAGCCAGGTGTTGTACCTAAACACAGCCCATATCCCTAACCACTAAGTGGTACTGCTTTGAATGACCCAAAACTGCCCCCTTTGGATCCTTTTACTCTTACTCATTCCCTTTTGTGATATAAGTGTAATCATTCTTTCATACAAAAATATATATACATAAGGTTCTGGGGAAGCATCAGCAAGCAAAAGCAGACAAGAGTTCCTGTTCTCATGAAGGTTGCAGTCTGCTGGGACAGACAGGAATTTAGGAATTATATACAAATTAGTGTGTAACTGCCAGTTAAAATAAATACTATTAAAAAGCCAGATTTTCTTAATGCATATGACAAGAAACAAGACCTGGGTGGGGCAGTCACAGAAATACCCCCCAAAAAGGAACACTAAGCAGGAGCTCTAAATATGCTGTCATTAACCAGGTAAAGAAGGGCAGAAGCTAGAAATGTGGAGCCCCCCTAGTTTCCATTTTCCCCAGTAAATGAGGTCAGCCTCATTTATTGATGTGGAAGTGGAAAGACAGATAGTTCTGGTCCACAAGAGTCTTTCAAACACTGACAGGCTTGAGGTGACCAGAAAGGAAAATGAGATCACAGGATTCAACAACTGAGGGCAAACACAGTCCCAGCTGGGGGTAAAAGTAGCATTTCCAAACCTCCCTGTTCCTGTTTCTCCAATAATAAAGGCACCCATTATTTATCACAATATAAAGATAAAATCAGAGCTATTTACAAGTAACACTGTATCTGAAAGAGGGACTCATGCAATGGCTGAATTCTTTGAGCTGCTAGAATTCACATTACTGCTTCCAAGGGCCTCATACAGTCAATAAGGTTTACAGTGATTTAGCCTTCATGACTTTATTCAAAGGACCCAAGACCACAGATATCACCTTCTATCACTTCCAGCATTTTCAATGGCCTTCTCAAGGCCTTTCACACTTTCTAAACACACTCCTGATGTGGGAAGGACAATAGAAGCCACGAGGAAAGTAAAAGTTTGAACAATTATGAGTAGATCAGAAAGGTTACTTCCTGCCATTTGCATGCCTTACTCCTATTAATATATTTCCCCATAGTGTTGGTTCTGTTTTTTTAATAACAGCACAACACTGCTGACTCACATTCACCATATGGTCCTCTTGGACTCCCAGGTCTCTGTCTGCTGTACTTGTGCCTGCCTAGCTAGTCTTTTCTTAACCATTATCTGTGCAATTATTTGGATGTTTTCATACCAAAGAAAAGCTTGGATTTATCCTTACTGATCTTGATCTTGATTTTGATTTAAGCAGATCACTTCTCTAGGTTATTCCATTCTCAAGTATGCTGCCCTCGTTCAGGTCTTCACAAGACCTCACCTGACTTGCTGTAAGAGACTCCTAATTGATTTATCTGCCACCACCTTTCCCAATTATGATCTTCTGTTTGCACAGTCATCATATCATGCTTCAGACATTTGAGCACACTAATCAGACAGCTCACCCCTGGAATAGAAATAAAGCTCAAATCTCTCAGAATAGCATTTAAGACCATACAAAATCTGTTCCCAGCCTTCTTCCAACCAAACTCTGACCCCATGTGATTTAAATATCAACCACACATTCCTACTCACTTCTCAGTAATATTCTCTGAGCTCCCCTACTTTGGGTCATGCTCTCCATTCCTATAGAATGTTACCATTTCCAGCCCTACCTGCTATTTCCACTCTTAAAATCTGCTTGATAGCAAGGCCATATCTCTGGATTTTCCCCATTCTCCCCATCCAACATGTCTCTCCGTCCTCTATGCTTCCACAGTATTTTGTATCACTATTACAATCCAGTAATTCCTCAACAATTCTAAGGATAACCAAACACCATGTTTGCAATAACCAAGGCTGGCATGTTCAAGTTCTCAACAACAACAACAATAAGTAAATAAAGGAAGGATTAGAGAAAAAATCATAATAGCTTTAGTCTATAAAATACAGTCAGTATCAGTATAAGGTTTTTCAAAGACACTTGTTTCTGATATATTGTGGTTAAAAGTATACCCTGATAAGCTTTTTTTTTTTTCAAGGAATCATCTTTATTACTAATGCCGCAGCATAATTCTTCCAGAAGCTTATATGTTCACAATATTTATTAATAGGTTACAGAATTTGAAACAAGTTTAAGTTTGTGTTTTTTCTTTGTTTTTTTACAAACTATCTTACTGTTTTAAAACATGTTTTTGTGATCCTAGTCTTACTCCTCTACATTGAGTAAATGGAGTTTAAATAGATCTTCCCTCTCTTGGAATGAACATGGTCACCATTTTTTCTTCCAAAAGTAGAATCAGTAATTTTCATATTTGCTAAATGAAGGAAACTGAAGTCATGCATATGTAAAATGATGTTAGATTTTTAATTTGGGGTATAAAATTATAAAACCCAAATGTCCAAAACCATAGATCGCGAGGGGCTACTGGTATCCAGAAAGTTGTATGCATAACTTTCTCTTGAAAAAAAGGCATAGCAATTCAAGAAATGTGTGCTAAACAAAATTATGTTTTTCTAGGATGCAAATGTAACTGACACGGTATTTATGGTCTAAAGGTAAAAGTGGTTCTGATGGTTTCTGCATTCTATTTTCATATGGTGTGGGTGGCAAGCAGCCTTTGCTACTGGGTGAACCCTTGAATTTGAGCAAGAATTAAAACTGATTATCAAGACTGATTTGGCTCCTAAGGGGAAAATACCTTAACTGTTCTGCAAGGAAGCCAGTCCTCTCCTAAAGTTGGGTTTCCCTAAGGTCATATACATGACACCTCTCACCATAATTGGAAAATGCAAAAAAATAAACACCCAAAATATAGACACTGGCAGCATAAGAACAAAGGGATAAAAGAATTAAATGTGATGCAAGAACATGGGAAAGGGCATGAAAGGATAGGAGTGCAGGAACTGGTGATGAGCAGAGCATTCTGAGACAAGAAATGTTAAAATCCCAGTGTAGCAGAAATCTAGAGGGAAGCGTTTGCTTGTAGGCTCATGAACATTTGATTCAAGGGCTTGTTAATTTCTAGAAATGGTGGTCATTACATAACAAGGCAGACTGGTGGATCAGGCAGGTCTAATCAGTCAGTTAAGCAGTCATTTTCTCAATTCAACAACAGAACGTTCTTCCATGGGGGGTGGTTTAAGCCCTCCACATGCAAATAAAAAGGGGAGAAACACTGAGGAGAGAACAAGCAATTTTGCAAACAGTGGCAAGTGAGGTGAGCAACATGAGAGCCTCGAGTGAAGAACAAAAGGCAAACAGTTAAACCAAGAGACACAGATGTAAGTACAGTAAAATCCATGGGGAGGTGCAGGTGGGCGGATTGTCTGAGCTCAGGAGTTCGAGACCAGCCTTGGCAACACAGTGAAACCCCATCTCTACTAAAATACAAAATGTTAGCTGGGCGTGGCAGCATGCACTTGTAATCCCAGCTACTCGGGAGGCTGAGGCAGGAGAATTGTTTGAACCCGGGAGGCAGAGGTTGCAGTGAGTGAACCAAGATCGTGCCACTGCACTCCAGCCTTGGTGACACAGCAAGACTCCTTCTCAAAAAAACAAACAAACAAACAACAACAACAACAACAACAAAAAAAAAAAAAAAACAGAAAAAGAAAAAGAAAAGAAAAGAAAAAAGAATCCATGGTGAAATGTGAGGAGAGTGGAGTAGGGGATGAGCTCAAAGCAAACGCATGCATGTATCCCACCCTGAACACACACACACACACACACACACACACACACTTATTTAGAGATATTTAGGTGTATATATGCTAACTTAGGAAACTTTAGAAGACCTTGTTATAATGATATTATTAGTCAAAAAATATTTAAGCCACAGTTTTGCAATTTTAAGATTGTACTACTGGTATCTGGAGTAACTGAATCTCTGGAGGTTACTTGCCATTTCATTATGAAGCTGTACACTATTAGCTAGGATGGTCAACTGGAGAATTAACCTGAATGTGCCTATACTTTTCCTACCAATCTGGATTATGACAAACCATACAGCTTGCACCTTAATAGAGATAGATATATGATCAGAATCAACCAAAGAGAGATCATGCTCTCACCTCACTACACGACTCAGCTCTTGACAAATTAAGAAAACCTAGCCACTTGGGAAAGTGAGGCTGGCAGTGTGAATCTAGGTATGGCTTTCTTTGTATATCTCTGACTTTTTGGCAACTTCTCTTCCCCTTTCAGCAGACCCCAATCAGTGACTCATTACCTTGACCCAATCTTCCCTGCTGTGACCCCTCTGAAAATTACCTGTCTACGTTGTGTCCCTTCAAGAAGCTTGGGTACCATCTAGTTAACTTAAAAATGTCAAAATCAGAAAAGAGCTTGAGAGCTGTTCACGTATATGTCCACTGAAACATTTCACAAACATTAGTGATATTTAATGGCAAGGCAGATCTAATCATGGTAATTGGGCTGGTATTTTTTTCAACTCTTCAACAGAGCTGACAATGTGCAGCTATGCAAGAGCCTTGAAGATACAAAAATCTTAACTATCTCCCTGCCGTTATCTTTAATTCTTTCTGGGAATACCCTCTAAGCACCTTGATTTTCCTTCCCCTTCATATTTGACCAGTCCCTGAAAGCTAAAATTCTGATAGCATTCATACCTGAAAAAACATTATATATATATATGTATATATAGATATAGATATAGATAGATATATATGATTATGTAATTACATATCCAATGTGATAGTAATGACAAATATAAGAATAAATGATTTTGAAGGGCATAATTGTTTTAAATGCCAAGTTTTACATTCTACTTATTATAATTTCTAAATTTATTTTTCCTGATTATAAAAGCAAAATGTGGGCCGGGCACAGTGGCTCACCCCTGTAAAAGGAGGCGAGGCACTTTGGGAGGCCGAGGCAGGTGGATCACGAGGTCAGGAGTTCAAGACCAGCCTGGCCAACATGGTGAAACCCTGTCTCTACCAAAAATACAAAAATTAGCCGGACGTGGTGGTGGGTGCCTATAATCCCAGCTATAGGAGGCTGAGGCAGGAGAATCACCTGAACCCAGGAGGGGAAGGTTGCAGTGAGCCAAGATTGCACCACTGCACTCCAGCCAAGGCGACAGTCTGAAAAAAAAAAAAAAAAAAAAAAAGCAAAATATGTTCATCGAAAAATCGTTTATTCATTTTTCCAAAAGAAGTATTTAGGGCTTTTTATTGACTATATATAAGAGCTCATTAACCATTAAACAGATTAAGATTTTGTCCATCACATATTAAAATTTTCTGTATGAACAGTTTATCTCTTTATTTTACCCCCTTTTAAAGTAATTTCTTAAAAATTACATCATACTTAATCTATTAGTTGTTTACTTTAAAATTTCTTCCTTTTTTATGCTTGGAAAGCGTAATATCAATATCAAATTAAATAGTCATGTATATTTCTTTCTACTTGTTTTGCAGGAGTTTTTTTTCCGCCCTTCTTACCAACTGATTGGCTAGTGTATTTTACCCCCTTTTAAAGTATTTTTTTAGAAATTATGTCATATTTAATCTATTAGTTGTTTACTTTTAAATTTCTTCCTTGTTATGCTTGTTATCTATTTGTTTTGTAGGAGTTTTTTTCACCCATCTTACCAACTAATTGGTTATAACAATATTAAAAGCAAAAATCAGAAATGAAAACATATTTATCCAGAACTTGACATATTTGAAAGGGAAGCCAATGATCACACAAATAGAAAGCTATATAAAACACAGCTGAAGTTATCACAAAGTCAAGAAAGATGTTGTATTTCAGAAACTGGAGACAACAAGCACAATATCAAAAATGAAAAACAGGAACTCACGAGAAAATACACTACCAATACTAGAATAAATATATCTGTATCTAGGTGATCATGGCTTAACAGTAGCAAAAAATTATCTATAAATCATTTTTTATAATAAACTAATGTTCATCTACCTCAGCTCTATGAGGCTTACAGGGAAAAAAAACTGTTCACAAGTTTTCATTTTAAGATAATTAAATTGAAAAAGAATACCTATTATGAGCATGACAGAGAAGGAACTAGATATAATTAAATACTGCAAGAAGCTATATAAACTTATCCTAGCGTTATAGCAAACAATATGGCCATAATCACTAGAGCCTTCAACTCGGTATCTATACTCTTAGGATCTTCAAACTCAGTTTTTAATAGAAAGTAATGTGCTCAAAGGTGTTCATTTCTAAACTATTTACAAATAAAAGCTAAAAATAATAAAAATGTTTAAACACGCAATAAAATGCAGCCATAAAATAATTACTAAATACAGATAACAATTGGGAACTATGACTTTTTTAAATGACATAAAATCATATGTATTCTATAACTACAACCATGTTGAAAATGAATATAAACAAGCCTGAAAAGAAACACAGAAATGCAAACAACATACATCACAATTTTGACAAGAAGGATAACATTTCTCTTTTTCGAAAAATGTCCTTAGTTATAATATCATTTGTGCAGCAAACATAGTTGACAAAAAGCTTTATAAAGGCTCAGATCAGTATTTCCTCTGGTGGATTCTGCAGGAAGCCAGTTGCTATTCCAGCAAGGCCGGGCAGGAAAGGGCAGATTGGTAGAGAGGTTTTGTGTCAAATGAATGTAGGATATATGGATATACGATATTTAAGTGTAGTTTAATTGTGTTTTGTTGTTTCCTCCTTGGGCTATTTGTTTGTTTGCCTGTTTAATGGCAGAGACTCTCAGACACTATTTTAGAAGAAAAAGCATTTTTCTTTTTAGAAGAAAAATCATTTTCTTCTAAAGAAAAATCATTTTCTTCTAAAATGACTTTTTAGAAGAAAAGTCATTTCCCAAGTTTACCCGTAAACCAAACTTGATCGATAAAGCATTGCTTAGGACTAGTATCCCACAAAAGGTGCTCCTCTAGATCTCTGAATCCATTAGGAACATGTGCCATTATTAAGATCTCAATCAGTTTAGGGGCCACTTGTGTCTCTCATCATCTATAACATAATTACAAAATTTTATATTATTTAATATACTCTGGTTAGTTGATAAAATGCAACCCATGGGAACTCAGTGTGTTTTTTCTAAGTCTCAAAGAATGTTATAATATACTTTTAGATACTGTGAAATTGATATTTCCAAACATACCAAATTTTCTATAAACTACCACTCACTTCATGTTTTCAAAGTTAATATATTGAAACTGAATACATTTACTGAATACCTGTATTTACTGACCATATGCTAAATTCTGTGATATACATTGTAAGGTATACTTAGATGAATAAAGCTTATCCCTGCTTTAAAGACATTCTCAGTCAAGAGTGCAGGTTATGTAGTGGGTGTGGAGCCAGGACAACAAATACAGCAATAACTCTAAGAAAAGGTGTAACAAAAATGGGGAACAAATAAAGGTATACAGCAGTAAGGAGGACAGTAAGATGGAAGCATTTTAAGGGATCAGATACAGATTCATCAAGGAGGGAGACTGCATATTAGATGGACTTAAATGACATGTAGAAGGTCTCCTAGGTAGACAACAAAAAATGAGTCCAAGGTGCCCTTGAAAAAGAGCCAGGGGTATGTTGGAGAGGAATGTTTCAGACTTGTCAGGGAACAGGGAAGAGGGTCCCCTTAGAGGAGCATGATAATGTCTTTTTGGAATAGGAGCTATGAGCTTGAGTCTGGAACATAGGACTCATGAGTGGTAGGCTAAGGCACTTAGAGTTAATTAGGCAGCCAGAGAAACACACTGAATGCTTTTTCAGCAAGAAGATTAGAACTTCAAAAATTAATCGGGTGCAGGTGCATCCAGATTAGGGGTTTCAGCACTGGAGAAATGACACTCAGGAACACAGACAGAAAGACAGAGACAGAGACTGAGAGAGCAGATTAAATTCTGTGATGAGAGGACAGTACAGAATTAAGCAGCAGCTTGAAGGTTTTTGGATGGTTCAAAAATATGTCATTCAAAAATACATCAACGAGAAAAACAGAGAGATTAGAAAGTTCATTTGTCAATAATAGCCAATGATGGTGAAAGAAAAATCAATTAGTTAATCAGAAGAATGCATTCAGGAAGAAAATTTTTAAAGTATTAAAGCACATTCAATGAATCCACCTACGCCCATCTCTAAATTTTAATTCAATCACAGTAGTACTATTGCAAAATAGCATAATTATAATATACATTTGGGACATAGGCTAGAAGGAAATAAGAAAAGTGAATACTCTCTTTCACCTCCTAAATTCACAGGGGTGAGAGTCTTCACAAAGCTTATTTAAACATCTCATGAAGTCACTCTCCTAATGAGTAGTACAGAATTACTTTCTAGGGATAGAGTCCATCCCTGTAACTTTATTTTCTGACACCAAGAGGGCTGAGAGAGCCACATTACTTTATCCATTAACCCTGTCTGTTTAAAAAAAAAATGTGGAACAGAAATTAGTCAGTTCAGCATCTTCCAGCATACCACAAAATAATGGTAGAATTCTTGAGACTGGAGAAGTCAATTTACCAAACCAGCATCTGTGACAGAGTTCAGGAAAACTCTTTAGGCCTTCTCGATAACATTATTCATATGGAGGATTTATTTTTAAAAATATTTACTAATGGCTGGGTGCGGTGGCTCATGTCTGTAATCCCAGAACTTTGGGAGGCCAAGGAGGGCAGATCACAAGGTCAGGAGTTCGAGACCAGACTGGCCAACATGGTGAAACCTCATTTCTACTAAAAGTACAAAAATTAGGTGCCCATTGGGGCGTAAGCCTGTAATCCCAGCGACTCAGGAACCAGAGGCAGGAGAATCGCTTGAACCTGGGAGATGGAAGTTGCAGTGAGCCGAGACCACACCATTGCACTCCAACCTGGGCAACAGAGTGAGACTCCATCTCAAAAAAAAAAAAAAAAATTCCTAACATCATTTTAGCCACTCATGTCATCTTTACAAATCCAATGACACCTCTGTGTGCATCTTTTGTGTCAATGCTTACACACTTTGCCTATTTTGGACCTTAAGCGAAAGTTTTTGGACACCCTGCTGTGTATTATTGCAGGCATAAAACAAGTGTGCAAGGAGACTGTTTCCGTTGCTATGGAAATATTTAATTTCCTAATTAGTTGGTATATAAATGCCAAACCATAGCATTTGATTATTTCTGAAGTTTGGCAACAAAGTCTATTGTTCATGTCTGAGGACAAAGTCTCTATGTTTTCAACACTTTTATTCAAAGTAAGAATTAAGAACTTAAACTGTCTGGCATTTTAATGCTTACAAATTGATTCGCTGCACATGAGAGAAATGAAAGAATAAATCAAGAAACATATGTAAGTCATTTATTCTTCCCCTCAAGCTATATATATATATGTGTGTGTGTGTATATATATATGAGCATATCTATTTACTAATAAATAAAAACTAGAGGTGGCATTTCCCTTACAAAATAATTTCTTTAAATCATAACTTCTCTAGTGGTTATAATTACAAAGTGAGATTTTAGCAATCCATTTACTATATAAAGCAAAACATAATTGACATCTTCTTTCCTCCCCTCCATCAATTTTTTTTCTAATCTGGGCTTTGCAATAAGGCAAGAAAGAATATAAAGTATTCAGATGAAGCACAAAGTTTTAAAAAGTGTTAACATTCTAAAACCCATTTCTGTCTACCTACTCTTAGGAAACTAATTCACCAATGAACTCCCTATGCTGAATGTTCTCCTGTGCTCAAACTGCTCCACTTAAAACAAAGCACACTAAACTAAACCTTCTCTTTATGCTTCCCTCTCGCTTGCCTTTCAGCATCCAAGTCTGCTAAACATCTTTGGAAACATACAACATATAATTTCTCTGTTACACTGACTCTTTAATACTATCAGGTTTCTGAGGTGACCCCTTGACTGAAACTACTCTGGCAAAGATTAAGTGAGATCCACTTCTTACTCAACAAATACAGTGGCCTCTAGTGGCCTCTCTTTAGTCTTTAACCTCCCTGAGCTGTGCAACAACATCTGATGATCACCTTTCCTGCCTGGAAACAATGGAAACTTGGGAAATTCTTCCTTCACACCTTAAGGAAAAAAAAAAGGCAACCAATGAGGCACTTGCCTCCCCCTTCTCCAGTCTTCCCTATTCAGATTGTGCAGTGTGAAAACTAGAAATGGTTTGTCAGTAAAGAGATGTGTTTCCTTTTTATCGATAAACTATTTCTGCTAGTTGTATGGACAGTAACAGTAAAATACCTTTGTTTTGCTGGAGAAGTGAGGCATCCTGTTAACAAGAAATGCTGCTTTTTTGTTCTTTAACTGAAAGCATATTTTTCACAAACCACTAAACCCATAAGAGTTACAGTTTAGTTTAGCAAGCTTCATTTGTAAAATGTTACCCACGCCAATAATCGATTCGTGTAGTAAGATAAAGAATGTAGCTGGAAGGAAAATTCTGCTGGCTTAAATACCAGAAATCAGTATGAAGAGAAATCAAACCTAACCTCCCACCACAGAAAGCCTCCAGAGCAGACCACAAAGTGGTCATGGGTCATTGTTTGACTCCTGATCTGAGCAGCTTCCACAGTCTCTTCTCATCACCAGCAGAGCTCCAGTGGCTCCTGAGACCAGGCTGCACAACTGCTGTAATTTTAGAGCTACCGAGAAGCTACAAACCCAGTCCAGCGAGGAGCGTCCCGGTTTAGGCTTTATTATCTGCTTGAGTCATTTCTTACCCTTCCTTTCTCTTGTTGACTGTCATAACCCAGAGACCTCATGGCTGGAAGCAGTAATCAGATGCAAGATTTGGTCTTATAACTGCCTCTCTTTGCTTATGTATGTTCTGGCTAAAAATCCAAACCGAAAGCTAAAAGTAGAAGTAACATTTTTCTTTTCCAAGTGTGTTTTCTTTTGCATTTTGCTGACTTTCTTGACTTCAGAGGTAAATACCCTCATGTGATTCCTCTCTTTCTTTCCCATTAAATGTTTTTCATTATTTGTCACTTAGGCAGTGGTATTCCTGTGGATGCAGATCCCATACTTATAATGCTTTATGCAACTGTAGGGCATTTCATCTACTTCCACAGCTATAACTATCACCTCCTGTTTCACTCTAAAATTTCTAATTTGAATACCAACAGCTCAGAAGTCAAGACCTTATTCCTAAATGTCTATTGAAGACTTGCATCTGGAAGTCCTGTAAGCTCTTCATATTTTACATCATCAAAAGTAAACATCAGCTAACTCCTAAATCATGTTTCACACAAGAAGACGTGATAACATTCACAGTTAGCCTTGTCTTTGCCTTTGTCCTGAATCTCATATTTAGATGGTTCCTAAGTCTTCTCGCTTCTATATAACCAGTCCTGTTGTCTCCTTCCTTACCACCTCCTCATGCCTCATCCCTCCGCTAAGTACTATGGCAACTGCAGAATCTGTTGAGCCTTAAATTTACACTGACATTCCTACCTTCATGCTTTCCCCTCAACCTGGAATGCTATTTCCTAATTTATCTTTATAGGAAACTTTTACATGTTCTTCAAGTTCCTATTGAAATGTATTGAAATGTGAATCTTCTTGACCTTTGTCTAATTCTGTTTTACTTTAAACACTCCTTCATCACTGCTATCTATAACTTCCGATATAACTCTACTCCATGTCATATTCTTCAGTTTGTTCATGGGTCGCACTTTCACACCATATACCATTGGATGACCTAAGGGTAGAAACCATGTCTTACCTATCTTGGTATCACCAATAGAGTACCTTACCTAAGAAAGGCAATTAAGAAATGCCTTTTCAGCTATATTATGGCTAGATATAAATATAATTAAATGTCATTTTCAAAGTAAAGAAATATTCATTTTTGTGATATGACCATAGTACAATTTTACTCCACAATGTGAATTGGCTTTAAGTTCAACTCTAGTGAGAAAATATATGATTTAATATTATGACAAGGAGTAACTTCTACATTCCAAATGGAAAAACAAATAAAATCACAATTATTGGATTTGTCTGCCTTACATTATAGGCATAATTCATATGCAATATTTACCATTTTAAAGTGTACAATTCAGTGGATATTTTATAGTATATGCACAAACAGTATGTGCAACCATCACCATTACCTAATTCCAGAATTTGCATCATCTCAAAAGGAAAACTCCCAGTCTGGGCAACACAGCAAGACCTTGTCTCTACAAAAAATAATAATAATAATCAGCCAAGCATGGTGGCACACACCTATAATCCCAGCTACTGGGGAGGCCAAGGGGAGAGGATCGTGTGTGCCTACGAGTTCAAGCTGCAGTAAGCTATGATTGCACCACTGCACTTAACCTGGGCAACAGAGTGAGACCCTGTCTCCCATGTCTCCAAAAAAAAAAAAAAAAAAGTGCACCCACTAGCTAGCATTCATTCTTCATTCCTCCTTTCTCCCAACCCCTGACAATCACTAGTTTTTGTCTACATAGATTGGCAAATTCTGGACATTTTATATAAATTCAGTCAAACAATACGCGACATTTTGTGCCTGGCTTTCTTTCACTTCACACAATATCTTCAAGGTTATCCATGTTTCACGTGTATCAGTACTTTTTCCTATTTATGGTGCAATATCATCCCATTGTATAAATATACCTTATTTTGTGTGCCCATTCTCCAATTAATAGGCATCAGATTTTTCAACTTTTTGGCTATAATAAATAATGTTGCTATGGATATAAATGTACAGAGTTTGGTGTGGACATATGTTTTTGCTGCTCTTCAATACATATCTAAGAATAGAATTGTTGGGTCATAAGGAAATTTTATATTTAACTTTTTGAGGAACTACCAAACTGTTTTCCAAATTAGCTGCACCATTTTATATTTCCCCTTAAATTTACACTGATATTTCCACCTTCACGTATAAGGATTCTAATTTCCCCACATTCCCTAGCAACATTTGTTATTAATGTTCCTTTTTTTTTTTTTTTTTTTTTTGAGATGGAGTCTCTCTCTGTTGCCCAGCTAGAATGCAGTGGCACCATCTTGGCTCACTGCAGCCTCCATCTCCTGGGTTCAAGCAAGACTCCCGAGTACCTGGGATTACAGGCACCCGCCACCTCACCCAGCTAATTTTTATAATTTCGGTAGAGATAGGGTTTCACCATGTTGACCAGGATGGTCTCAATCTCCTGACCTTGTGATCCACTTGCCTCACTCTCCCAATGCTGGGATTACAGGCATAAGCCACCGTGCCTGGCCTAACATTCCTTTTTATTAGAACCAGTCTAGTAGGTGTGAATTCATATTTCATTGCAGTTTTGATGTGCATTCACTTGATGATGCTGAGCATCTCTTCATGTGCTTATTTGCCATTTGTATATCTTCTTTGGAGAAATGTCTATTCTAGTCCTTTGTCTATTTTTAAATGTAGGTATTATTTTTATTATTAACTTATAATAGTTCTTTATATATTTTGAAGAATAGATTCTTGTTGATATGTTTTGTAAATACGTTCTCCCGTTCTGTGGGCTGTCTTTGCATTTTCCTGATGGTGTCCTTTGATGCATAAAGGTTTTTAATTTTGATGAAGTCCAATTTACATTATTTTTCTTTTACTGCTCGTGCTTTGGGTGTCATATCTAAAAATCTACTGCCTAATCCAAGAAACCAATGCCTAATCCAAGGTCACTAAGATTTACACCTATATTTTCTTCCAAGAGTTTCACAGTTAGCTCTCATACTTAGGTCTATAATGCATACTGAAGTCTACCATTAATTTTTGTATTTGGGAGAAGATACAAATTCATCATTTTCATGTAAATGTTTATTCATTTGTCTCAGCACCATTTGTTTAAAAAACTATTCTTTCCCCCATTAAATTGTCTTGTCACCCTTGTTGAAAAATCAATTAACCATAAATATATGGGTTTATTTCTAAATGCTCAATTCTATTCCAGTAAAATAAATGTCTACGCTTATGTTAATACCACTTAGTCTTGATTATTACACTTTTGCAGTAAGTTTTGATATTAAGTGTGTCTTCCAACTTTGTTCATCTTTTTTAAGATTGTTTTAGACTATTCTTATTTATAAATGAGTTTTAGAATGAGCATAACAATTTCTGCAAAAGAAAAAAGGAAGCTGGGATTTTCACAGCAATAGCATGGAATCTCTAGATCAATTTGTCTAATTAATATTAAGTCTTCTCATTTGTGAGCATGCATATATTTCAATATTTTAAGTCTTCTTTAAATTCTTTTAATGATATTTTGTAGCCTTTAGTATCTTCACTAAGGATTTGCATTTTCTGGAGTGAAAGACAAATAGTAACAGTATAGATTGTTTTATAATTATAATAAAGTATAAAAATAAAAGCTATTTAAAGTTAGCATACCAGTTGAAACATTTTATAATGCCACTTATAAGTTTGATATAAAATATTTTAAATTCATACTCAAAAAGGAGTATTTATTTCATATGGTATTAACTTGCCTTGGTTAAGAACAACTCTGCAACTGTAAGATAAAATGAGCAACAATAAAATGTATACACCTGGATTTAAGAGGGCAGCTATTCATAACAGCAACAGCAAACAAAAAATTATTTCCAAAGGCAACCAGTCATCACGAAAATTTCATCAAATAGACAGAAGCATCTCAAATTATTCAAGCAAACTAGAACAGAAAACAGCTACATGTTGTTAACTGATAGTTTTATTCAAACTTATCTTAGTATTACTTTAACTCATTTTTATGGTATAATTCTTTAAGAAAAGACAGCTAACCAGATTTTTAAACTAGATTCAGTGATTCAGCACTAATAAAAGTCTCTTGCAATATATTAAGCATGACTTACCACTTGCTACTATTTTCACATACACAGTCAATACTCTACAAAGCGAAATGCCTGTTTTCAACAGTAAAAATTATATCATCTACTTAAACTAACTTATTAGGTTGGTATGAAAGTAATTGAGGTTTTTGCCATTACTTTTAATAATGTAATGTAATAATGTAATGTAAAAGCAATCTTGCCATTACCTTTAATGGAAAAAACAGCAATTACTTTTGCACCAACCTAACAGAATGGATCACAGGGTTTTAAGGTGATGGGTTCATTAATGATAAATCAATACTGATATGCATGCACAAAGACTAGACCAGATGAACAATTACAATTCAAGGCAATTAGCCTATTTTCTCAATTTGCATAATCAGTGAAAGGTTTTCATTCAAAATAACCATTTTCCTGATTTGAAAAATCATGAAAATACTACCCAAGTTAAGCTTCCTCTCGAGTTTGAATAAGAAGATCTTACTGCCAAAACGTAAAATTCTGGGTAACAACTGGAAAACGACTGTAAAAGCTTCTTAGTGCTACTGTATTGGCTATTGTATCAAAACGGACACATTTCTAACAAACAATGCTGGATGTGGAATGAAGGTCTTGTATTAGCACAACAGCTTCAATATGCAAATGATGATAAAATATTTTAAAAATCAGATATCCAAAGAATAAAGTCACTTAGATAAATAAAAAAGTTTACTATCACAGGCATTAGCATAATCAAACATATTGTCACCATCACTAGATCATTATTCACTCAACTCTACCCAAGATATAGAAAAGACATGGCCCATGCCTTTGAATGGCATACAAAAAAACACCATGGAATACTGAGAAACATCTATAAAAATGCCAAGTAAATTTCTGGAAGTGAGTATATGAAATTCATGTACACACTATGCTTATTCCAAAGGGAAAGATTCACAAATGTACTGATATTGGTATAAATATACTTAGGTTACCATGGAAAAGAGAGATATTGAGAATAATTTTAAAAGCAAAAAAGGTGTGTTTGGAGCACAGTATAGACAGTGTATTTCCAACCTGAAGAGTGCCTCAATTCACACTAAATCTAAGGTAGAAGAAAACAAAATTGTTTAAAATTATAAGACACTAAAATAAAAAGTATGAGTATTATATTTTACCATTTTCATGTAAATAAGCCTTGCAAGTGGTGTGTGTGTGTGTATGTGTATGTGTGTTTTTAAACTATGAACTCTTATCTTAACATACAAAAGAGGTAACACAAATTGATAAGAAAAACACAAGGGCACATTTTTTGAACCAATAAGTATTTCAACAAGGTGACAGGAGACAAAACCAAATGTAAAAATCAAAAAGAATAATTTCTACATCAGCAATAACCTATTAGGAAATATTAAAGAATAAAATCCCTTTCCCAACAGCAACAAAAACTCATACAAGATAGTAATAACACAAAATGAGAAATATTTCCTTCTATAAAGAAGGCTATTTATGTTACTGAAGGACACAAAAAAGACTTGAATAAATAAAGAGACATGTGAATGGGAAGATTATGAATTGAGAGTTGTCACTTCTCCCTCAAAATTATCTTAAATTAAATATAATACTAACTAAAATACAGTGTTGTTTTAAAATTGATAACCCGATTATCATATTCTTCTGAAAATAAAGATGTAAAAATAGAGATGAAACTGGGAGAAAAAACCATCACCTACTGGAAATCATAATAGTAGTTTTAATAGTATATCATTAATTCAGGAATAACAAAAAAAATTATCTATACCCAGAGAATATAATTAAGTCCTTAAATTAAAAAATGAGATAACTAACTCATGCAAAAAAACTTGGAAAACATGAACACACTCATCACAGCAAAGACAAAACATTAGGCCATTAGACAAAAAGCAAATGAAAAGATAATCAACCTCTAGAAATCTGGGAAACAAATTTATATAAAAAAGAAGTATTCTTCTTACCTATTCATTGGTAAACTTTTACAAGTTTAAAATTATCATGTATTGGAAAAGGGTAAAGAAATATGCACTTTCATATTGTTGGTGGAAGGTACTAACAATTGGAAGAGCAATTTGGCACTATTAAAATTTAAAATTCACACACCTTATGACTCAACAATTGCATTTATGAGTTTACCTTTAAAAAATACATTTGTACATGTAGAAAATAAACCTGTATAAGAATGTTCACCTTAGCACTGTTTGAAATAGCATAATAGCATAAACAAACTGAATGTACATGGAAACAAGGATTAAATAAACCATGGTACAACCACACCATAAAATAATAGGCAAGAGTTAAAAAGCAATGGCGTATATATTTTTGTACCAGTGTGGAGATCTCTCTAAACTACATGTAAAGTGAAAATAAAGTACAGAACATCATGTCACCATTTAAGAAAAAAAATTATATGTATATACACAGCTACACGAACCTTGACCTCTATTATTTTGAAACAGTCTCCTGGGGCCCCCAAAATCAATCTTCTGCCCATGCCACAGCCCATATTTAAGGCAGATCAACCCAGACATTTTATCTCTGTAGACAGCCAAAAATTGAATACTTAAATTCCAAAAAAATGCAATGTTACCCAAAAACTAATGTAGAGGAAGAATTTTTATAACGGCAGGAAACACTTAAATGTATTTAGTTGAAAATAATATACAAATTTATATATACCTACTATCTCAGCTGTGCTTAAAAACACCCTCACTATATGATAAACTCAGATATACTCATGTTGGGGGGAGAAATTCACCAAATGTTCACTGAATAGTTGGACTGCAGTGATTTTTATCTTCCAGACTCTTTTTCTTGTTATTTTCTAGATGTTCTACAATGGGCATTTATTACTGTAAGTGCAAAAGACAAAACATGTTCTTTTAGAAACAATGTATCTTCTGTTATTGGATTCTTGAGATACCTCTGTATAGATAATGCCAAAATATTTCTGTACTCCCAGCCTCTCCCCTTCACTCTAGTCTCACTTTTCAGCTACCTACTGAGTAGCTATCAGTGTCCCAGCTTTAGTTCTCCTGAATGTGATTTCTCCACCTCTCCCACTGCTGTGCTCATTGATCCCACCTCCCTGCCAGGCCAGCCCTGTCCCAGTTCCCAGACCAAGACAGGACTGAATCTGAAAGTACTAATACAAGGTCACCTCCCCACTCCACAATCTTATTCCCACCCATTGCTGAAGCAAAGTTGCTGATTCTGTGTCAGCCTGGATTTTTGCCCCACGCTACTGTGGCATCAGTACCACACTGCAGGACACAGTCGATCATTCTGTCTGGTATTAAACTGTTCAGGTACTCATAGCCCCTACTAGACTGTCAACTTATGAGACAAGGCACTGTATCTTAACTCATGTATGGCTCCAGGACTGTATCCCCCAAAACAGTGGTTTCCATAACTTGAAGGAAAGCATTTGATAAATGGCTGTTACATATGACCAGAAATCTGAGGATCTGTTTGAAGATGGAGCGAGCTCAGAGACTTGGTTCAATCAACAAGCATTTATGAAGGAATTACTGTGGGCCCAGCCATGAAACAGGAAAATACTAGAAAAATGGAAGATGCGGCTCCTATCCTTAAGACAGAATCTAGAGTGGTTGAGAACACCTCAGGAAAAAAAGTAGAAAATAATTACTGTTTTGGCTTCTGCCTTAACAAGCAAAACATGAAAATCTTCTTGCCTGAGGTCCTGATTTCACAGATGGGCAAACTGCAATCGAATTTGCCTGCCTGGATTCCAGACTACTGCCAGCACTGACTTTTACTTCCTGTCCCAACTCCATTGGCCCCAGTGTGCTTGGCTTTGCTTGTCACTATTTTTATGCTTGCCCACTTTAAATTGTTCCCTTGGGTCCAGATTCCCTCCCCCTCCAGTTCACGCTCTGGGCTAGGATCTAAATTTTCTCCTTCTTGTGCTACATTGCCCTCCATTACCTGTTTCTGCATACACTCTCTCACAATAAAAAGTTGTGACCACAATCTCAGGTTTATGCTTCAACCTCTTGCCAAAACCTGAGAACAAGGCAGGCCTCTATATCAAATTGTAATAAACACTGCTGCTTACTTACCCAACAATCATTTACCCCTTCCTTATTAGAAGAATTGCTACTCTGTTCATCAATACCCTAACCTTCTCCACCCAGTGAATGCTAATCCCATATGTAGTCCCAGCCGATAAATCCTGATTTAGTCTAAGCCTGTCATTCATGGTATACCCATTCTCCTTGCCATTTACTAGATTGGGAATGCTCATGTGATTCAGTGTTGGCCAGTGACATAAGAGAGAAGTCTGCAGGAGGGTTTTTTGCAAATACCTCCTCCTTCTGCAGGACTAGACACTGCTGCTGCATGACGGTGTACTAGGAACTAAAAAAGTGATCAAAGCACTGGCTGAGAAAGCGGTCAACACACAGACTGAGCACAGACAGGAGAAATGCAGAAAGTAGAAACTAAGCCCAGGTCTCCCATCCTCTGCATTTCTTGTCACTTTTAGAAATCTTTTCCAATGTATTCCCCTTCCTCTGCTGCCAGGTAACATATTAAATATTGCACCTTAAAAGTTATATAAATATACATATATATACACACACACACACACACACACACACACATATATATATATATATATATATATATATGTCAGCAGCTTTGTTCTCTATCTCAAAGGAGTAACTTTCAAATAGGAATGTGATAGATATTTTGGCGGTTTTTAGTTTGAAGCTATTATGAGTAAGCTGTTATTAATTTTCATGCAAAAGTCCTTGTATATATGTTTTCATTTCACCTGGGAGTGGAATTTCTGGATTGTATGGTAAGAGTATTTTTAACATTAAGAGAAACTGCCAAACTGTTTCCCAAAGTATTACATTCCCACCAGCAATGTATGAGTATCATAGTTGCTTCACATTCTCTCCAAAACTTGGTATTGCCAGTCTTTATAATTTAGTCATTTTAGTGTTGGGATAGTGGTATCACATTGTGGTTTTAAATTTAATTATTTTGGTGAATTATAGAGTTAAACACCTTTTCATGTGCTTGTTAGATATTTGTATATTTTCTTGTGTGAAATATCTCTGCACATATTTTGTTCATTTTTTAGACGGATTGCCTGTCTCCTTATTGAGTTGCAAGAGTTCTATACATCGTCTAGATAAAGTCCTTTGTCAAGTATCCAGAGAGAGATATGTAGTTCTAACAAATCTTTTGTCTTTTGAAGAGCAAAACTTCTTTCTTCAACTTTGATAAAGTCTAATACATCTTTTCTTTTAAATTTTATGATTAGTGCTTTTTGGTTCCGAAGGGATCTTTGCCTAATCCAAAATCACAGATTATCTCCTAAATTTTCTTCTAGAAGTTTATATACTCAAAATCATAGATTGATCCCACAAACATTATACTCAACGAAAAAAGGAATATAAAAATGAGTACATATTCTGTGATTCAACCTATATCAATTTCTAGAATAGGAAAAACGAATCTATAGAGATAGAAAGCAGATTCGTCAGAAGAGAAGTTTTTAGGGTAACAGATATATTCTGTATCTTGATCACACTGACAGTTACACAGGTGTGTTTGTCAATCAACCACAAAGTATTCACTTAAAATGGGTACACTTATTGTATAAAACATATGCCCAAAATTTTACTAAAAGAATTTTAATGGGAATTTGGAGCTGGATTGGTAGGAAGACTGGTGACCACCAGGTCCTCTGAAATAGAATTTAGGGGATAAGCAAGGCTTTGCTATGCCTGGGGCAGAAACATTAATCTTAAAGTATATATAATTTCTTAAATAAACATTACTTCATTCTAAATGCATAAATGCCATATAGTCTTTCACAAACATTGGCATGGCCAAAACAAGCCAATCACACACTGGGAGAGTCCCTAAATAGTGGCAGCAACTGATTTGTACCTTCAATTTAGGAAGAAATTTCAAAATGAAAGAGAGGGAAGGATGGAGAGATAAGAAAAGACAGGTTACTTAGTCCCTCAGTTTGCCCAGAGACCATGAAGCTAAATTTGCAATTTTATTGGGAAAGGGAAAGCATATGCCACTGAAGGTGAAGTTTTTTTTTTTTTTTTTTTTTTTCTTATGCAGCAGAAGTTTATGTTTCAAAAGAAAGAAAAAACAAATGGAACACAATGAAAATAAACCATTTTGCCTTGAAATTTTAAGGAAAATTGAGATATAGAATTATAGAATGTTATAGCTAGATGTAAGTCTAAGTCACTCAAAAGACAGATAAAATAAATAAGGGTTGGAGAGTTTGAGGCTTACTTAGTCACATAACAAATTAATTAGCTGGCTGAAAACCTGGACAGGAATCCAGTTGCCTTGGCTCAGTGTGCTTATAAAATCATAATCTCTAGCTCAATGCTCTGCACAGAGCAGGTATTTTCAAAAAAATACCTGTTGAATGAATTCATGCTAGGTAACATAATTAAAAAAATACATGAAAAGCATAAGTGCAGTAAAGAGATGAATTTAGATACAGATTTATTTTTCCCCAAGACTTTTTTTTTTTTTTGAGACGGAGTCTTGTTCTGTTGCCCAGGCTGAAGTACAGTGGCACCATTTCGGCTCACTGCAGCCTCTGCCTCCTGGGTTCGAGCGATTCTCCTGCCTCAGCCTCCCAAATAACTGAGATTACAGTCGCCTGTCACCATGCCCAGCTAATTTTTGTATTTTTAGTAGTGACAGGGTTTCATCATATTGGCCAGGCTGGTCTCAAACTCCTGGCCTCAGGTGATATGCCAGCCTCAGCCTCCCAAAGCGCTGGGATTACAGGTGTGAGCCACTGTGCCCGGGCTTCCTCAGGAAATTTGAGTCTTGTATACACTTCTTTATGCTACTTCTACACATTAGAAAAACGACAACAACAACATATTTTGTGAAATTACTCTGGAAATTATCAATGCCTGAAGAAACAGAATGAAGTGGTAAACTCTAAAGAATTGTAGGATACCCTTTCCTGGAAACAATTGAGTACAATTAATTAGCTATTTCTAAAGTAGTTAAAGGACACTGCTACTTCCTCACTGAGAGATAGACTGATGATATTTAGCAACTGCTTCAGGCCCTGTGAATTTAAGATAAACTGGGAAGACTGAATTTTCACCGAATGCTTACAAATAAAACATGGGAACATCAGATCCTCTGGAGATTTCTGGAGTCTGTGTGGTTTCTGGGTGAGATGTGGAAGAGCAACTGACATAGCTCCATCAAGAGTCCTTGGCTTTCCTTCCAAAACATCAAGGGGCCATAAAAAAAGATACTGGATTTACTGCAGATACACAACGAACAACATAAACTCAATTTGCACAATATGAACATCTCAGAAGCTTTCTATTAATTTTCTACTATGGCTCTGTGGCCCTTGAGACCATATACAACTCAAGGACTTTGTAATCTCTAGCCCTGTGGCATGTCCACTCATTTAATGTAGAAACACTGCAGCAAGTTAGGATCTTATTTAATGTACCTCCATCTCAATATGTCCCATAAATATATTACCTGCCTTCCCTCAAAACTGCCTAACAAACAAAATAGCCAGATGTCCACAAGTAGCAAGATATTGAAAAATCAACATATGATTTACATTAGTTTTTTTATTCATGCTCTAGTTTTAAAAACTGTTCATTGAAATTTACATATAAAATTTACTTTGAAACAACTAAAATATAGATTATAGTAGACGTCACAGCAAAAATATACAAAACCCCTAATTAAACAGGTAGTTATACATCCTTCAGCTCAAAAGAGAAAATGAAATTAATTCATTCTGTCTCATCCTTACTCCACCTCCCTGTTTGGTTACTACCCTCATGTATGGGGAACATACCTGTTTTTTTCACTCCTGTTAAAGCAAGTTTTCCTAATACCTGAAATGGAATAGTCTAATAGTTATGTACACAGATAAGGCCTATTAATAAAAAGGAAAAATAAAATAGTGTTCAGTAGTAAAGCCCTAGAAAATTAAGGTCTCTAAAGTTAGACTATCACTATGTTTTGTACAACGTGTTACAAGTAATAATTTCAAAGAGGTATATAATGCAAATTTATGGTTGAGTTAGAATTCAGCTCTGAGATAAAAATTCACTTGTAAGGAAAACAAAAATGTCAAAAGTAAAATGTGTCAAAAATCTCTGGTAGCATAATATAAAGCTAACTAGTAGTAATATATCCGAAAATGTTTTATTTACATCTGCTGAATTTTTAAAACATCAATTAAGAAAGATCTCAATATAGAAAATAAAACTACTATACTCTATGGTCTGTTAGTTTTTAGAAGTATATTTACATTAGCTTTTAGAAATATATTTGTGCTTATGACTAATATATCTTAAGATAATATTTAGGAGGACAATCTTGTATATTATTTGAACTACAAAACAGAAATATATGAGAAACATTTTACTATTTTGGAGAAAACAATGAAATTGTGTCTATTAAAATGAGTTAAACACGAGCATAATAAATACCGATACTTCAAACTTGTGGGTAAAATTTTCTGGAAATCCATTTTTGAATAAAATAATTCAATTCATATCCCTCATGCTGTTGGATAAAGATTTTATGGATAAATTTTTCAAAATAGTTTACGAACCTCAACTAAAAACAAAAGTGTGCCAACAGATGTAGCCAGTGAGCATCTGTCACTCCCCACAGAGCGTATATTTAACCTGCTCCATGCAAGTTCCCTGCTAGACTCTCTATCCTCATCACATATTAGTCTCACAGCCACAAAACTGAAAGAGCATCATCCATTTAGAATTTATTAATAATCTTGGACGCCTATGAAAAGGGGCTTTTGTAATTAGGAAAAGTCAACCATGAAGTGAAAAAAATAAAATAAAATAAGCCCCTGGAAATACAATTATCCTAACAAGTACTGGTTTCATATAGGTCAAAATAAAATAATTTTAGTTATTATACTACGAGATATAGTTCTGGAATATTCATGGGATAAGGAAACACAAGGGAGAGTTATAGTAACCATAATATTAAATCTTTATTGTTCAGCAACGGTCAAGTTTTTCCTCTGCCTTGAAGTTAAAAGAAAAGACCTAAGAATATTTTGGGTCCTCACTATGACACCGATCATGGATTCCATGTCTTGGGATGGGGCTTTAGGTGAGATAAAGAACTGAAACTACCTCCAGGGGTAGCTGAACCTTCTATGTGATGAAATGGATCCCACACTAGAAGTTGTCTTAACTCAGTGATAGTATAATTACTCTGACTGTATGCACTCTACCTTTCAATACCCTCACCTGCATGCCAAATCTTCCAGTAAATAGTTTCCCTAATGTAATTCAAACACACAATGCCTTTTCCTCCCTCTCTGCTTTTGTTCCAGCTGTGGTGCCCACCCTGCATGAAATCCTTCATAGGAGTCTCTGTCCAAGCTCCACTGCTACTACCGAATATAACATTTTCCCAGCTACACAGACACCCGTCTTCTTCACAATTCCTCTAGTACTTACTTGCGCTTCTGTCTTTTTAGTACATAATCATATATGGTCTTGGAATGTGTTTAAACTATTTCTCCTAATTATAATAATGATTACTTAATATATGTTTTGTTTGTATCAAGTACTGTGCTAAACACATTTAACCTTTAAAGCAAGTCCATGTATCAGTCCCCTACAATTTTGATTTTATAGATGAAAAAAAAGAGATTTAAATTGTACACAAGGACACGATACTCCTAAGAACTAGAGCCTGTACTGACATCTAAAGCTCTCTCCAAAGATCTTGTTCTTTGCCACTGTGAAATAGGACCTCATGCAAATGCCTGTTCTCCTCAACTAGACTGTAAGCTGAGGTCAAAGACAGTGTTTTTTACTTCTTTCTACTTCCTTGGAATACCTCACACCGCTCAGCCTAGGGTTAGGCAGGTATTAAGAGCTCTGAGGGAGGGAGACACAGAGAATATATCCAGAATACGTTTTACAGGGGTCCATAAGATGTTCTATTGGTTCTTTATTCTATCATGTATTTTTAAAAGTCCAGTCAACTAAAGGCAGAAGCCTCTAGAAATGAAATTCTTCAGAGGAAGTCAGTCTTTATCTGCAAACTGGATTACAGTCAAGGAGGCGAGCTGCTTTTCAAAGACACTAGTTGCTCTTCTAAAATGCACATTTTATTAATTGTACTCACGTCTCTTAAAATTTTGCTGTAAACAAAATGTTATTTTGCTTTCTAGTTCTTTAATAACTTGGCATGCTTTGTTTCCATTCAGTGGACTAATGTTTACAAAAGAGGCATATGAAAAGTACCTGTGTTTCTATACTAAGCACAGTATCAAAAACTGGGGCATACACCCACATCACTCTGCAGAAAAACTGCAACAGAGAAAGAGCAAAGCCCACAGAGGGGCTGCCACCTCCCCTCATTCACAACTCTGAAGCCCCACAAAGAATAGCAGAGATACTGGGAGGGGAAAAGTCTTTTGAAAGAAATTTGGACAAAACTAACTTATTATGCTCATATATAATTAACATGACAGTCTTTCACTTGTTTCATGGTATTCTAGGGAAAGGAACACCAACAAGGAAAACACTCCTATCTACAAGTTCACTATTAAGTAATGCAAGCATTCCAATACACACAGGGTTGACTGCAATCTGCATCAGGATGTTGGTAACACTGGTAATTCAACCAAGCTTTAGCTATATGGTTGAAGAGTCAGCCAAGCCATTAATGGAATTGCATTCCTACCACAGGGAGTTGAAGGAGTCCATCACTCCTAATATTACACACTTCCCCAGCACTGACTCAGGTGATTAACTATCAGCTCTTCATCAAATCAGCACTCAATCACTTAGGAAGGCAATTCTCTTCATCTCAACTCCTGCTTTACACTCCCATAAAATGCAAAACTGCATATTGCACTATTGTCATATAATAATTTAAATGAAAAGAAAAAAATCAATAATGTGTTCCACAGCATAGTGTCTTACTGGCAACTTCAATTAATCCACCATTAATTTGGGTCCCTCACACATACTCTTTAAACACAAAACACAGCCATTCTAAAGATATTAAGGTGTTTTGGTCTGTCGTTTTAGGAGAATATAAATAGGACAAAATATAGGCTTCAAAATATCCATTTCTGATTTATACTTACACTGTTGGACCCTTCTGAGATGATAAATACACTAAACATTCTGAGGCATGGCTGTCCCGCCATGTATAAATAAACTTTACAGCAGCAATGCTAACAGAAAGAATTGCCAAATTGCCAATAATATGTATAATATAAGGGGTTAGAATGCAAGCTAAAGAGTGCAAGGTAAATTATAGCATTCTGTGAAAATAAGTGATGTAAAACCAACAGCAATTTTAAATTATTAACAATGGTTCTGAAGCTAATTTAACTTTTCCATTGGTGTAAGCCACAAACAGAATCACACAGTATGTTTCTCTTCAAACATCTTGAGGGTTCCTATGAGGTGGGTGAAAATGGGTAAGGGTGTCTCTTAAAGGCTATAATGCAGCTAATGCCATCTAAATGGTATATTTACAAGTCTGTGGAGTATAACCTCATTTCTCCAAAACTGTCTAACCATTATCCTACTTGAGAAGTTAACCCATGATGAACAAAAGTACATCTCTTCCACCCTTCTGCTCCCTATTTTCCCAAACCTCTCTATCTTGGTATTTTGCATGCTGAGCAAAACATTCCATAAATAATGCTGTGGTGCACAGGCATTAAAGTTTAGAGAGTTTCTGCCTTTGAAGTAGGTAGTGACAGGACCAAGGACACACGGGTTCAATTCCAAGCCAAATATGAGGCGGGTGGTTTGAAAATGACAATCCAAAGAGGCCTAGGGGAAAAGAACAGAAGCTTACACTGCCACCTCCCTTCCTCTCCCCTCCCCTTTTTCTCTCTTGTTCCTTTCCTCTCTTCTCCTCTTTCGTTGTGGTTTCTCACGGAGACAATCAAAGCAGGGAAAGCTGGATTTTAAATTGGTGAGACACACACTGGGAATATGTAATTCCCAGAAGAAGAAAAGAAACTGCTGAAGAGGGGTATGGGGGCTGTTGGCAACATGTCCAAGTGACAACCCTCCCCACCCCCACCCTAATACAGCACAAATCCATAGACTCTTCCTCGATCCTCTTCTCCCTCCAGTTCCCAGTACTCTACCCAACTTGACCCTTCATCCTAAAAATTCAGGAACCTGCAGGGCATCCGCTGTTTCAGAGTGTGTCTCTCAGTATATGTACCCAATTTTCTGGAACCCCTGAATCCGGACAGTTGTAGCAGGGAAGGGATGTTCCCACCCTCCCACCGGGGAAGAGGTAAGAAAGGGGGAAAAAGAGATGGAGACAAGAGGAAAGGGATGCAGAGCTGTGCTCTAGCGCGAGTGGCTGCAAGGAAGACGGGGAAGAAAGAAAGGGTGGGAAGGAAGTGGGGCTGGGAGAGAGGAAGAAAGGGATGAAAGAAAGGCTGGAAGGGAGAAAGGAGGGGAGAGGAGAGAGGGATGTTGGGAAGGATGAGGGAGGGAGGGTTGGGGAGCCGGGAGGGGGGAGGATGGAGAGGATGGGAGGGAGGTAGGGAGGGAGGGAGGCAGGCAAGGATGGAGGATGCTCTGCCCGGGACTCACCTCTGTGGGTCGGTGGGAGTTTCTCGCCTCCTCCTCTTTCTCGCCCGTTCCCAGCAGCTGGAGTGGTAATCACAGAAGGGACTGGAGAGGCGGCGGCAGGGACAAGGGCAGCAGCTGCTGCAGCCGCCTCTGGCCGAGGTGCGGTGCCGCCTGCTCTGCCCGCCCGCCCGGGTCTCCGCCTCACTCGGGGCTGGAAGCGAAGCCGCTCCCCCCTCCCCCCCGCCCGCCCCGCGTCCTGCCCAAGCGCGAGCGGCAGCGGCCCGGATCGCCGCTAGGGGAGGTAGCCAGTGCGCATGCGCGGCCGCTGCTCGCTCGCGCGCCCCCGCGGTCACCGTGGTTCCGCGGCGCCTGGAAAGGCACCCGGCATCGAGGGAGGGGGGGTAGGGGGGCCGCGGGCGCGCGCGGCCTGGGGAGCGCCCGAAAGGGCGGGGCGGTGTGGGGCGGAGCTCTGGAGGCGCGGCCGGCTCGGCGCCGCAGGTGGGGGGAGGGGACAGCGGCGAAGGGGCAACGCCGTAGGGCGCAAGTGCAGTGTCCATGACAACCGCGTTACCTTGCGGGCGGGGACCTGGAGCTGAATCGCCCGAGCCTCGCGGCCGGGGGAGAGGGACCGGGTGCGGGAGCGGGCAGGATAGGGGCAGGGGGGATAGGGGTGTCGCAGAGTAGGAAAGGAGGGCCAGCCCAGCAGGGGTCCGACACGTGGCAGGAGGAGGGCAGGGCCAGAGTGCGGCAAAGGTAGTGACTGCCGCGGAAGGGAGGTTTGTTGGGATCTGGAGTCCCAAGGGGAGAGGGAGGGAGATTTGGACTTTGAAAGAACCTAGAAGAGGATGGAATTGTTAAAACAAATGGAATATTTGCTCATTTAACAAGCCTTTGTTGAATATTTTCTCCCTGGAAGGCATTGTGATTCTTTTCTTGATTCAATGGATATTTCTGAGCCCCTAGTTTGTACCAGACACTGTACTTACGCATTTTGAGATATCCAAAAATGTTCGTCCTCTCAGAGGTTATACTCTAGTTGGGGAACTTACATAGCTAAGGCAGGGAGTGTTTGCGCCGCCAGCCATCCGCAGCTAGGACTTGATGTTGCTGGAATGTAACTGTTACAGAGGTGCTAACAGTGAAAAAGGTACACAGCTACATCAAATGAGAAACATAAGTTACAGTCATCTTTGTTCTGCCACTGTGCCAAGTGACAATTTTGCTTTGTTTTAAATCAAGAGAGAAAAACAAAATCTATAGGAAGTTTTGTATGACACAACAGAGGCTACGTTCACAACACGCTGTTTGGTATCCTGGATCACTAGCATCAGTGCATGTGTTCATGCCGACATTTGGATGGCTTTATGTCACTTAGTGCACGCATTTTTTAAATTCTCCTTCATCAATGGCTAAGCCATTGATATTTTTGCATCCCTCCTTTTGTTCCCAAGTTCGCGTCTGCAATTGTTTGAAAATTACATAAAACCTTAGTATTTTTAATTCTCTCCGGGGAAAGACTGGAGAGGGATACCTCTGTCCATGCCTCTATCTTTCTCTTCCAATATCTTTTTGGTTTTCTTTTTTCTTGTCCCCACCACTTTACCAGTTTTACCAGTCACCGGATATTGGCTTAAGAAGAACCTTAGCACGCAGTCATGTTTCAGGACCACGGACAGTGACACCGCCTGCTCTTACCACCAAGCGTTTTTCTTAGACTGCCTATAGAAACAGGAGAAACACGCTAAAGAAGGCACACGTTGTGCTTCATGAAGTAAGTGCCGAGCGCCAAATGATTTGTGCCAAAATAGTGGAGAATGAAAAGTGCATACTATTGACTGGAGTATGTAGGAAGGAGGTAGGCCTTCAGCTGAAGTTTGAAGAACGAATAAGGTTTAGAAGAGGCATCACAAGTCCCTGATGTGGTAAGACATGGATAGGTTAGCCAGCGAGGTGCTTAAACAAAAAGAGATACTGCATACAGTATCATTCCGGAGGCAGAAAACACCTATGAATTTGAATGGTCCAAGAATCTGGAAAGAGTAAAGTTGTCCTAGTCAAAATGAGGTAGAGCATGCACGCAAGAATTGACTTTTTTTTTTTTTTTAATGATTATTGTGATTTTTTTCATACACTGGTCAGGCCTGACGGAATAAACTAAAAACTACAGGCCAAAGAGTGACCAGAAAAAATCATCTCTTTAAGTTCCGAGGATTCAGGTATAGTTTTTTGTATTGTTGTAATTAGGCTTACATTTATAATTTTTTGTTTTAATTGCAATTAAATAATGTAGACCAAAAAAGAAAAAAATGTAAACCAAATGCTGTCTTGTCAAAATGGGATTTGCCTTGTTTGTTATTTTGTAGTGACTTTCAAAACTGTAAAATATTATTGAGAGACATTTAAAAGTCTTTTGTAAAATATTTGTAAGGTTTTAGTCCATCCAATTGCTTTAAACTAGAGTTAATAAAAAAAAAACAGCATAAAAGCCATCTTTGGTTTCTCAGACCCTTGGTCTCCCTCAATTCTTCGAAATACATCAAATTGTGGTCTGTCAATCAGATAGTGATAAGAAATTACTCAGGCAATGCATTTCAGTCACCAACAGGCAAATGGCAGCTGAGATTTTTGTTCCCTGCTGCCAAAGAATTTACTAACATTCTTTTATGTTTTAATAAAGGGGAACCCTCAACCCTGTCTACCCTATGGAAAATCCAAAATGAATATTATTATAGCCGTACTTATTTCCCTCTGATAATAGTCTAAATATGCTTTAAAAATAATGGTTATTACTGGATGCTAAAATGCTATCATTTTGTTTGTCCCCATTCTAAACTAAGGGGATTTTTTTAAATGCTTATTTCTTTTGTTTTGAGTCTGCTTGTGAATCTGATTGTTTTTGATTTTCTTGATTCAAGTGTTGTCCTTCATTTCAGTGACATAAACATATACAGCCCTCAGAAAAACAAGAAATTTTCTTCTTTCCCTCACTCATATTAAAAATTTATGCAAACATAAATAACAAACAAAAAGACCATGGTTAAAGGTATGGCATTGTGTTCAAATGGAGAAAATGCTATATGTAATTATAATACAATTTAATGTGCAATCAAATGACATCTAGATTTTTAGGATACTCCAAACCAATACTGGTATCTTAAGGAAAATTATCTGTAGTGCTTATACATTTAAATATCAGGTCTTACACACTAGGACCCTAATTCAGTCTGTTAGCTCCAGAAATTTCACTATCAAGCCCTCCTGAGCAATTTCATTGTTTTAGTAGACTTTATTTTTTTAAAGCAGTTTTAGGTTCACAGAAAAATTGAGAAGTACAGAGAGTTTTCCTATACCTCCAGCCCCCACAAGGGCACGACCTCCCTGTGATCAACCCCTGGACCACAGTAGCATGTTTGTAACAACTGATGAACCTATATTGACACATCATTATCACCAAACTCCATAGTTTACATCAGAGTTCACTCTCGGTTTCATACATTTGGGGGTTTTGAAAGAAGTATAATGACATGTATCCACCACTATGGTATCATACTAGTTTTACTCACTAAAAATACTCTGTGTTCTGTCTATTCTACTCTTTCTTGCTCCTAACCCCTGGAAACCATTGGTATTTTTCCTGTCTCCATGGTTTTGCCTTCTCCAGAAGGTCATATAGTTGGAGTTGTACAATATGTAGCCTTTTCAGATTGGCTTCTTTCACTTAGTAATATGTATGTAAGATTCCACCATGTATTTTCATGGCTTGACAGCTCTATTTTTAGCACTGAATAATATTCAGTTGTCTCTATATACCACAATGTATCCACTCACCTACTCATTTTCATTTGTTCAAACATATTTATCATTTGTATCCCTAGGTAATTGTTTATATATATACTGTAATGGTGAATATATGTATATGTTTTCAAGTAAACAGAATGAGTGTTTTAGGATCCATGTGTGTAATTGTGTTTTATTTTGCTTGTTGAAACATTTTAACTGTAATCTTATATAGATAGAATGTACCATATTCTAGTTTGTGACATTGGACAAGTTTTTTAATGTCTGTGATACTCAGTTTGCCAATCTGCAAAATGGAGGAAATTTTTATCTATCTTTATGACTTTCTTGTGAGAACTTAATGAAATAATACTTGACATGTTTTAGCACACTGTTGTCCATAGAGCTGTATACTTGCTTTAATTAATACTTCTAATATCAATGAGTAAGTTAATCAAGCATTAAAATAATATTATTCTTCAGTGTCTTTTGACTAATTTGAATCTGTTTCTATCATCTTTTATTTCCAATTAATATTTTTCTTTAAAAAAGAAATAATAAGCTTTAATATGCTTGTCTTCTCATAGTAATTGTGTCACTCTCATCTTCAGGTTCCCTAATAGATTCACTTCCCCTTTAGGAGAAAGCTGAGGCTGCTGTCTGTTTAACACATTTTGAAATTGTGTCATTTTACTCTCAATTGTCACCCTGGAGCATGTTTTTCGTGTATCTGCTCTATGGAAGAATAGTTTCAGTCTTAATTCTTTCAATAGCAAATGACTGAAGTCCAATTTAAGTTTTGAGCAAAAGGGAAATTTTGGCTCACATAGCTGAGAAGTCTAAGGTGTGTGTATATGAGGCTAAGCTAGTCCGGGGGTCATTAAAAATATTAATCATGGCAAAGGATATGATTACACTTGCTGGAGGCTTGTGTTCACATTTGTGTCACAGATTACTGTGACCAGAGGAATAGCACATTCTGGTTCACATGTTCACCCCTGTGACCTCATGCAGGAAGAGGAGAAATTCCTGAAAAGATGTTGAGGAAGGACATGGAAAAGTAAGCATACTGCACAAACAAAAATTACAGCTGTTCAGTCCATCCATCACTGTGGAGTTATTTGAAAAGTGATTTCCACAATAAAATTGTATTGGCAAGTGCTGAGTGAAAATCATTTAAAGGTTTTTCTTTAGTGAATACATAGAAAACAATAATGTGCATGAAGTTCATTTAAGAGTAATATATTTAGCATTTCCCACACTTATATGAACAAGGAACGCTGTCTCACGTAATACCTCTTGTGGCTAGAATCGAAGGAGCATGCTTTGGGAACAGCTGACCTTAGTTTTCACCTTACTCTGCTGTTCTTTGACTCACATCTTATTAATAAGCTTTTTTCTATTCTTCCTTGATTTAAAAAATGTCTGATCCTCTTCTTAATCTGTTTTCTGCTTCGATAACAAACTCTCTGAGACTGGGTTATTTATAAAGAAAAGAAATTTATTTGGCTCATGGTTCTGTGAGATGGGAAGTCCAAGACTGAAGGGTCACAGATGGTTAGAGCCTTCTCGCTGCATTATCTTACGGTGGAAGGGCAAGAGACAGCAATTGAGAGAACAAGAGAGGAAGGGGGCTGAATTCTCATTTTTTTCAGGAACCCACTCCTTGATAATGAATCTACTTGCCACACCCTCAGTAATGGCATTAATCCATTATTAAAAGTTCCCCCTTCTCAACACTGTTGTATTGTGGATTAAGTTTGTAACACATGAACATCGAGGGACACATTCAAACCACAGTATCCTCACTGCCACTTTTATTCTTATCAGTGAATATATAATTTTAGAACTCAAATGGACTTTCATGATGGTTTCTTCCTATCCAGCCTTCTTATTTTTCAGATGGCAAAACTGAGACTCAATGTGTTTTTCTTTCCCATAATCACGAAACTAGTCAATTGCTGAATTAACCATATGGAGTAGGTTATGCTAAAGTAAGAAATAACACCCAGACTTCAGAGGGTTATATGATAGCTCTGTTTGTACAAGATTTCCTTTCTGAGACCCAAGCTAACTGAATAGCCACTATCTGGAATCTACTTCATGACTATTTTACAGGGAAAGAAATAAATTAATTGATCTGGCCCTGGAGTGACTTGTATATTAGGAAAAAGCTAGTCACATAACTCCTGTGACCACAAGATACTTCGAAGTACAAAACCACCATGTGCCTAGCAATCAAAATACTTCCTAAACAGTCCTGAATACCATAGTGAAAACGAGCTGGGACAGAATCTCCTGATTTCCAGAATACAGAGGTATTTCCTCTACCACTTTGAATTACCAAATATGATTTGGTGATATATAATAATGGTACATATTACTTACAGAATAGTTACTGGTGATATTAAGGGGTTTCTATACATTAACTTTTCCAAAGATTACCAATATCATCCACATTTTTAAGATGAAAACACTCTGCCTTTCAAATTCCTCATCTTAAAAATGTTGATGTGAAAAGTACCACTAATTTTAAGGCTCTGAGTATAATTATTGCACTACGCAGTCTGACTCCACAGTCCACACTGCTCTTCCCAGCACTCTGATACCTCCCTGCTGATGGAAGAGAAACAATTCCTTTCTATGAGTCCACTTAACTCAGCTTGGACGTGGTTGAAGAAATTCCTTTTTTTTTTTTAAACTTGTAACACATGCACCAATATACTTTGCAAAAGCCCTTTAGGGAGTTGGAAAAAAAATATATTCCATCAATGTTTTAAGCCACCTAACTCTACATAGGTAATTTCAAAGACATAGAAATGTCCTTATTTACATACAAATGCACACATGCACACACACACACATCATTTTCCTGTAGTATTTTATTTGAAAAAAAGTGTTTGGTTGATTAAAAAATATAAATGCCACTGAACTAGTAGATCTCCAATTCTACAAACACAATTGTTCCAGTGCCTATCTACATTGTGTATTATCATGACATGCTTACTAAAGGCTCAAACCCAATCTTGTTAAACCCAACCTTATTCAAAAGCTCTGGCACATTGATTCATTCCTCCATTCAAGACAATTTTGACACTTGCATATTGGGTGACAGCCACAATTCTCAACGTTGATTATTTAGATTAAAGACACAGTTTGTACAATTAACAATCTCATACTTTAATGAGGCAAACTGACAACTCGAGATAAATGCAATATAATGTAATGAGAGCTCACAGAGCACATTATTTATGGATTATCCAATGTCTATTCCCATCTATTCCCACTCTAACAACCGTACACCTTTCCATAATGCAGCCCACATGTTTTAACCTGAGGTTAATCTCACCTCTGGCTCCAGGAGCAGACCTTGTCTAAGTGGACTTCCACAGGCAATGGTTGAGAAATTCAGGCCTTAGTTCAGTGCCATATTTCATTCTATGGTCACAGATATTGATATAGATATTGACATATTATGGAGCTTGGGAGCATGGAACAAAGACAAGTTTTTAATGGATGCTGAAAAATAACTAACTTCTAAAGAGAGCTAATAGAAGAAATGTCCACTTTTCTTTCAATCTTAATTGCATATGAGTGTACAGCAAGGAAATAAATCAGTCGTTCTATGATTATGTCAGTCCAAGCCCCGATAGAAAAAGGTAAACAGCAGCAGACAGTTCAAATACATATAATTTAATATAAGGAATTGATTATGCAGGTGTTAGAGAAAAGTTGGGAGAGTGAAGGAGAAAAAAATGAAGTAAACCAACGATTAGCAATTTTAGAAAACATCTACTGCTGCTAGGGTATGAACAATAAGAGAAGAGATGTCTTGCCAGTGCTAAGGCTGTGCTGCTGGGAGTGTCATCAAGGAGAGCCCATCTGAGTCAGAGACGGAACAATGGAGAGGGTGTACTATTGCGGAAACCATGGTCCTTGAAGGACTGTATCTAAATCCAGAGGTGCTGCCAGAAAACAAAGGGCTAATATCCAGAATCTACAAAGAACTCAAACAAATATACAAGAAAAAAACAAACAACCCCATCAAAAAGTGGGGAAAGGATATGAACAGACATTTCTCAAAAGAAGATATTCATACAGCCAACAGACACATGAAAAAATGCTCATCATCACTCGCCATCAGAGAAATGCAAATTCAAACCACAATGAGATACCATCTCACACCAGTTAGAATGGCAATCATTAAGAAGTCAGGAAACAACAGGTGTTGGAGAGGATGTGGAGAAATAGGAACACTTTTACACTGTTGGTGGGATTGTAAACTAGTTCAACCATTATGGAAAACAGTATGGCAATTCCTCAAGGATCTAGAACTAGATGTACCATATGACCCAGCCATCCCACTACTGGGTATATACCCAAAGGATTATAAATTATTCTACTACAAAGACACATGCACACGTATGTTTATTGCGGCACTATTCACAATAGCAAAGACTTGGAATCAACCCAAATGTCCATCTGTGACAGACTGGATTAAGAAAATGTGGCACATATACACCATGGAATACTATGCAGCCATAAAAAAGGATGAGTTTGTGTCCTTTGTAGGGACATGGATGCAGCTGGAAACCATCATTCTCAGCAAACTATCGCAAGAACAGTAAACCAAACACCTCATGTTCTCACTCATAGGTGGGAATTGAACAATGAGAACACTTGGACTCGGGAAGGGGAACATCACGCACTGGGGCCTATTATGGGGAGGGGGGAGGAGGGAGGGATTGCATTGGGGAGTTATACATGATATAAATGATGAATTGATGGGTGCTGACGAGTTGATGGGTGCAGCACACCAACATGGCATAAGTATACATATGTAACAAACCTGCACGTTATGCACATGTACCCTAGAACTTAGAGTATAATAAAAAAAAAAAAAAAAAAGAAAAAAAGAAAGATGTCACACTACAATAGTGTCTCCTCTCTTCCTGCCTTCCTGTCTTCTCCTAGTGTCTCCTATGGATATAACTTAAGAAATCAGCTGGAAACAGAGCCTAGAGAATTTAATATCCAGCTTCCCCAATCATAGAATTATGAACAAAATTAAGAATGGTGGGAAAAGAGGCAAAGTAGTCAAATAATCAACACTTTCAACTCTTTGGCAGCTCAGCCTCCATATACACCTTTTTAACTGTACTTAAATTTTAATACAACTAAAAAGACAATAACATGATGTTTCTCCTTATCGAGATACATCTACTCTTTACATAATGAAAGATACTGTCACATTCTCCCCAAAAGTGGAATATGCAGAATCTTATGACTTATATGCCACCTATGAGTTTTCATCCAAAGTCACAAGTCCATCCAGATACTCTGTCATTACAGATTAAATTGTAGGTCAGATGTGGTGGCTCATGCATGTAATACCAGAACTTTGGGAGGCCAAGGCGGGCAGACCACCTGAGGTCAGGAGTTCGAGACCAGCCTGGCCAATATGGTGAAAGCCATTTCTATTAAAAATACAAAAATTAACCGTGTGTGATAGCATACACCTGTAGTCCCAGCTATTTGGGAAGCTGAGGCAGAAGAATTGCTTGAACCTGTAAGGCAGAGGTTGCAGTGAGCTAAGATCATACCACTGCACTCCAGCCTGGGTGACAGAGCAAAATTCGGTCCAAAAAAAAAAAAAGATTAAGTTGTAAATTTAAACACTATCTTTACTCCTTATATTAAAAGAGATAAAGGGAAAAAAATAGTTCACATATTCACATATATAGTGGTATGCTTTAGTACTCACATTAGAATAACTTTCTTTATCTACCACCCATTCCATGATACTTTGCCCCCAGCCACAATCTCAGTTAATATTGTCCTTACTTGATGGAAATGAGCCAAATCTTGATTGCTGAAGGTCTGAGTCCTTAGTGGAGTAGCCCCTTTGGGTTGTCTAAGCTTCTAACAATTCTTCCCATTGAATATTAGAGCACTTCAGGAAACCTCCTTCATTCTGGATATAATTCTCTCTGTCTCCACTATAGAGCAACAATTTAACTTCTCCTTGGTAATCAGGATCAATCATCGAAAAATCATGGTAATTCCTTATTTTTCTGTTGGTTCAGTAAAATAAGGACCCCAAAATGGCCATGTAGCAGATCAACTTCCATGTCAATGAAAGAATTATATCCAACATTCGAAACATTTTTTATTATGAAGAGAAGCCCTCACAACAAACACAGCCCACAGTTGTGGGCATTGGGGGAAAATAGCTGTTCACTTCTCTTCCTATTTAATGTATTAGGGTAAAACAGTGTCATATATGATGTCTAGTAAAAGCTGATACTACATGGTATATGGAAACACATTTGTAAATTATTGTCTCTCAGCTGGCACTGTATCTAGTATGTCATTAGGGCATTTGATGTTTCTGTTAAGGCAGCTGCTTCTAAGCCAATAAGTATGTAGTAAGATCAGTGAATTGTATGACACCATTGCTGCACTTCCTTTACTTTGTAATAAGTTCTTTGGTTAGAAGCAATACAGTACAAAATGTCTTGATGGTGAATATGACACGCCAAAGGCCTTCTGATGGTAGCTTCTGGCACCAGCTGAGAGACAATAATCTACATTTTGAGTGTTTCCAAAAACCATGTAGTATCAGCTCTTACTAGATATCATACATGATATTGTTTTACCCTAATACAGTAAATAGGAAGAGAAATTAACAACTATTTTCCCTGTGGTGGTGGTGGAAGAGACATTGGAAGTAGAAAAAGCAGATGAAGTATCCAAAATAAATGGCAGAGCAATCACTCTGATACCAGGTGGTTGCCTGGTCTCCCCAAGGAATAGTGCCATATCAGGATATGAGCTGAACCTCTGCTGTTAAACCTGTGCATGCCCACAGCAAGGGTGGTAGTCAAATAGCTTTGGTAAGAGAAAGTCTGTATTGTTGAGCCCTTGCAGAATCTCTTTGCCTGCCACTGTGGCCACTTTATACATGAGCCCATTGATCAAGCCCTAAAGAGTCTAGAAAATTGCAATCTAGATGACATCAACAGACCAGGTCATCATGTACACATTTTCTGTGGCAGTTAAGCATTTTCACTAAGCTTCTGTTATTTAGGAATTTCATAATTTCCACTAAAACTAGGCAGCCTGTTTCAAACTTGGCATTTTCCAATATCATCTCCAGTCAACAAAAGACAGCCACCACAAAACTCATCTCCTTTAATTTTCTTATGGATAATTGTAAAATTATATAAAAGAATAGAAACAGCATAATTATTCCACTATTACCCCAGCTTCAACGATTATCAGTTCATAAGCCATCTTCTTCCACCTTTATTCATATTCACCACACCAGCACAGTTTTGAGGATTCTAATACTTCTCTCACTCATGAATTTCTCAATATCTGAATGAAGAGAGTGTTATGTGTGACGGATGACCAAGTCACAAATAACAAATGCAGTCTGTTATTTGACTCTCAAAGCTTTAGAATTTTTCTTCACTTTTATGCCAAGAAGTTGTACATGCTCAACATTATTAAACATAAGCCACATTAAAGTCTGATGTTGTATCCACAGTTGAGCCATTCCTAGCTACTCAAGATAACACATGGCAAATTGAATCTCTGTAAATCTTTCTTTGTTCCAAAATCTTTAGAATCTTTCCCACACATATTCTCCAAATTTAAGCTAAAGTGAATAAAACTAATAATATTCTTAGTATAACTTTTTGTATTTAAGTCACATTTCCCTGGGTAAGATTGTATACTTGTCCCCCAGGTGTTTGCTAAAATCAGACTCAAACTGTAGCTTTGAAGGCAATGGAGCATGGTGGGGATAGGTCTTATGAACAGACATCCACATGAAAGTAACTTCCTTAGAGGAGGTAATTGCAGGGCCTTGAAATAAAAAAAAAATTTTAAAAAAGACTAATATCCTTAAATATGGGAGACTATTTCTGCTAGCAGTAGAAAGTTCAATGAGATTTGAGGGTTCAAGGTCATCGGATTCACCTATGTCTACCCAAATATCCCTATTTCAAACCCCAGAGTTCCATTCCTTCTCAATTAATACTCTAAAATGTACACAAGATCATGTGCTTTTAGTTTCACATAAGATACATGATGAGGCAGTAAATTTAACTTACACTGTAATTCTGGAATTTTCATTTTTAGGTTTGGTATGGGATTTGTGATCTTCCCTGAAACTACAATAAATGAGTGAATATTTTAAGACCACAGTGAAATTTCCCTGGTTCCCTGACCTGCCTTGAACTAAGACTTTAAAGCATCAGGCTTGTAATTTTGTTTCTATAAGCAATCCAGTGCAGTATTAGAAAAAAAAAAATCTTTCCCCACAGTCTTTAGTAGTCATCATCACTACTATGGCAGTTAAATTCATTGATCACTTTATTTTACAGAACCTTGCCTTAAGAAGGCCTTTCATCTAAAGCAACGACAGATAAGCTGAATGCAGTGGCTCACTCCTAGAGACCCAGCTACTCAGGAGGCAGAGGTGGGCCAGAAGTTTAAGACCAGCTAGGAGGCCAGGAGTTTAAGATCAGCTAGACTGAGTGATAGGGCAAGACCCCTTATCTAACAAATAAATAAATAAACAGGAAAATAAATTTTGAATAAAGCCACAACAGCTAATTTGGTAAATGTGATGTCGTGGCATGTCATGGATTAGCAGTAACCCATTTTCCACTGGTAATAAGGTCATCTTTATATTCAAACTGTACAAGCCACCTAACCCAAGAATCACATCATTGAATTAACAAAACAAAAACAAAAACAAATGAGAGTACCTTATTGTTTTAAAACAATAGACTGTAATTTAGAGGTCTAATTCAGGAGCATTGCTACATTGTATTGAGTCTGAGAGAAGTAAAATAAAAAAGTACACCAGAGATTAGTAATTGCTGAAAGTGGCTACTTTATCAAATTCTTGGAAAACAAAAGTGACAAGATGGTGTAATCAGAGCCCGGAAGAACACTCAGTGCTTCCCTGCTAGAGTGGCTAGTTTAGACAGTGCTGAAACCATGACAAAGGAGGCCTGTAGCTTGTCCTAGAACCATGCAAGAGGTACCATTGAAGCTGAAGTTGGATTGCTGTTGGTTGGAAAGGATGTAGTCACTCAAGAATGCTGCCAGAAGAAGAGCAAGAGAAAAGAACAATCGCTTATCCCTTGAGACATTCTCATCCCTCCACTAGTGTCTTCTCTTGGAAGGATGTGAGTAGAGGTCTGCTGTCAAGAAAGGCTAAGGAATGCATTTTGTAGACCCCTGTTCTCAGTATTTCAGAGCAGAGAAGGGTGGGGTGAGAGACAGTAGACAAATACACACTGTAGCCAATATGATTTAGAAAAATCTTTCAATTGTTTCTGTGTATTTTCAGTTATTCTGTGTAATTTCAATTATTCTGAGCCATTTCCCTCTGGATAAGAAGGATTCCATTTGATTCCCAGGTGAATATAAACATTTGACTCAAGTTTATTAAGCATCCACTATATAATTACTGTTTGTATCCTATAGAAATGGTGGTAAACAAGAATAATGCCTATATTCTAGAAATGGAGGTAGATAATAGGTAGACAGCAAATAAATATGTAATATAAGTTTAGATGTTGAGAAAAGCTATGAAGTGAAGTAAAATATGATAAAGGTATAGAAGACACGGAAATTAGTGGAATTTTTCAATAGGGGTTTTGATGAATTTCTTTCTGAAAGGTCATGAATGAGCACAGATCTGAAAGAGTATGTGAGTGTGATGGTGAATTTTATGTGTAAACATGAAAGATATTTTTGGATGAGACTGACACTTAAATCCATGACCTTTGAGTAAACAAGAATGGCCTCCATAATGTGGGTGGTCCTCATCCAATCAGCTGAAAGCCTGAATAGAACAAAAAGGGAAATCTCCAACAGATGGCATTCAGAATTTTTCTGTACCATAGGCTGTCCTGGGTCTCCAGGCTGCTGGCCAATATTGCAGATTTTAGACTTGCCAGCCTCCATAATCACGAGTCAATTACTTACAATAAATCTTTTTCTATATATACACACACATCATATTGGTTCTGTTTCTCTGGAGAACTCTGATAATACAGTAAGTGGTGCCTGCAAGGCTCCATGTAGGAGCATTCTGGGCCTATGAAGTAGCAAATGTCAAGGTCCTAAGAAAGGAACAAGCTTGTCACAATGAAGAAATATCAAAATGGGATACTATAGCCAGTGTGGAGTGAGTGAGAGAACAGCAGCACGAGATACGACTAGAGAGCTTTAGACACCTATTACATAGGTGTCTCAAGAACTCTAGAGGGAGAGCTCTAGAGGGGTCCTAACAGACAGTGTCTGTGGCTACGGCAAGGATTAAGGATTTTATTCTTATTGTGATGAGAAGTCAGTAGAGTGTTTTGATCAGGGAAGAACCTAATCTAATTTTAATTTTCAACAGATCGCTGTGACTGCTATATGGAGAAGTGACGTAGGGGACACATTCAGATGTACAGAGACAAGGTAACAGGGAATTGCATCAGTCTAGGAAGGATATCATGGTGACTTTGTGAAGCCCACCCTAGCTCTGACTTCAGTTTATGTGATTCATTTTTTTTCTTATTGTTTAAGATACCCTGACCTGGTTTTCTGTTACTTGCAGCTATTGTGCTCTGAGTGGGTGCAAAATGTGATTGCAAGTGTATGGTGCTGAATCAAGGTAAAAGAGGTCAGTGAAAAGGATACCTTCCTCTTAAACTAGGAAGCTAATGGTCTTTGTTATGCAGTTATAAAAAAGTAATTTATAACAACACTTCTTCTGCCTTAGGAAATGATTATATACTCACAGAGGGTGGAACACAAAGGTGATTGGAAAGAATCAGGATGTCAGATTGTGTTGGATTAGTCTTCCAGCCTTCACTGAGGTCTACAGTGTACATACTGGATTAGCTTAAATTGAACGTTCTGCAAATAAGAGAAGGAATGAAAGAAAATATCATTCTTTTCTGCCTCTGGTCAGAAAAGCAAATTATTTCAAATACACTAATGTGGAGTTTGATAGGGAAAGGAATGCCAAGTCTTATCCCCAAGGTGAAGTTTTTGTTAACAATTCAGGATAATAGGAGTCATGGAAGGTTGACAAGATCAGTATACAATGTGAGCATACTCTTCAGACCTCTTTCAAGCAAATTCTGCTAAACATTCCCAACTGAGGAAATAGTTAGCCATGCCATTCAGAATATGCAGATAAAATTTAATCTGGGGGTAATTATGAAAGTTATGGTATCCTTGTACCTAAGGGTTTGTTTGTTTGTTTTTTTATTGTTCTGAGGCAACCGTCAAGATAAAGGTGCCAATCAAGGTCCAAGGGAATGGACAGCCAACAGAAGCTTGTTGCAAGAAAATGAAATGATCAGAATCAGACTTTGACCAGATAAACTACTGTGGAGACCATACTTGCTAATTTTTGCATGCAAAAGATCAAAGCCTACTAACTTTTTAAGGGAGCTGTGCTGCCAAAGATATTCCAGGCCTGGCTCAAAACAGTCTTTAATTGCTCAAACACAGGCCATCTTCAGGCCCTCAGATTTGCACCTACTGGGACTGGACTACAAATGCCACACCATCTCTAGAAAGAACACTCTCTTCCATGTCCATTTTCAATGTGGCCGTGAAAGAAAATGGACAGAAACCCATCCTACCAGTGGTACTAAGTACTGCCAATTTAGCTAACCAAGGATCTCATTTCTCTTTCAGGTCATGAGATACTTGATATTTCTGTCCAAGAGGATGTGGTATCTACATATAGGAGGAAAGACATGTATGTACATGTGGTGGCTGAACCATTTGATTGTGGTGAACCATTTGATTGGCTGAATACTTACTATTTATCAGTCTTCCTTTTCCTCTTCCTAACAGCATGACTGTGTTCATTCATGTGTCTAAGGAAACTAAAAAACAACAAAAATAGAACTGTGGCCACTGAATCAATGTGCCCCACCCTGTACTTTTATATAAGGCAATACAGTTCTTTATTTTTTAAACAAATATGAAGCGGGTTTTCTGTTACGTGTATTCAAATTCACTTTGAAAATGATATATAAGGTTAATAATTGCATGATATACAAATGCAGATATGAGCATAATTCCTAAAAGAGACATTGCTGAGCTGAAACAAAAGGAAAGTAGTAATTTGCAAAGACAAAAGATAGAGATGATATGCAGTTTAAGTAGTATTTGGACTACCTTAGTACCATTATTTAGTGTTGGGTGTTCTAGTGGAAGATACCCTAACTCTACTTCAGTAAGAGAAGAATCAGTGGACATGGGTGTGCTAGGTTAACTGTAGGACATTAAAGGGAATGAGTTAACAAGACACTGAGAAATGGTTAACATTATCTGATGTAACTTTATGCTATACAGAGCAGAGAACTGGAAGGGATGGAGAAATAATAGCTATTTGGTGACTTTAGATAACAGGAGATGCAGAAGATGACAGCAGCAGGAACAAATACTAAGAACAAGATGGGTCAATGTCATTGGCAACTAATACAATAATATGAATAGCCAAGAGTTGAGAATACAAAATCAAAAGCCTAAAAGTAATTGAATCAATAAGCCAGAAATGTGTAAGATGATAGCAACCAGCAACTGACACCCAGGCGCGGATTGGGGAAACAGAGAGATGTTGTGAGCTGTGCTGAAAGGGAGAGTATGGGCCCCATTTAAAGAGCCTGACGCACCTTAGCTCCTGCAGGCCCCTTTCATGCAGGACTGTGGGATGGCATTGCCGGAGGTTCTAATTATGGTATATGCTGGATCCAGATTTTTATAAGAAAACTCCTTATTTTAAAATGTTGAAAACTAATTCAAATTTAAAACACTGTGCAGACCAAAAAGCAACAACAAAAAAGTATCTGTATGCTGTGTTAGGTCCCAAAGCCACCAGTTTTCTATATCTGGCCTAGGGGAATTTTTTAGGAACAAGTATTTCTCAAAGTAAACAAACCATTTTCTGAAGTTCAGCAATTCCTACAGTTTTACTTATTTCTTCTTTTGTTGCTGTTAAACTCCAGTAAAGTTTAATTTTTTTTTAAAGTCATGTAGATCTTGAACCATTTTAATATAATTATATCTCCTTCTTTGTATAGGTAGTTCAAAGGGTAGTTATAGATAAATAAATACACGTATAAAATTATATATATGTACACATGTGGTAGGGCTAAACAAAAAAAAGAAGGAAAATACAAGTATTCAAAATTAGGAATGAGAATGGAGTTGATATCAACAGATGCAAAGGTAAATATGAATACATTAATAAATCCCACAAAATGGATGATATTCTGTAAAAAAAAAAAAAAAAAAAAAATTAGCTCATTCAAAAATAGAAATAGAACATAGTTATATGCCAGTGAGTGAAAAATTTGTCAAAGAATACACCATTGAAAGTATTTTGTCTGGCCGGGCGCGGTGGCTCAAGCCTGTAATCCCAGCACTTTGGGAGGCCGAGACGGGTGGATCACGAGGTCAGGATATCCAGACCATCCTGGCTAACCCGGTGAAACCCCGTCTCTACTAAAAAATACAAAAAACTAGCGGGGCGAGGTGGCGGGCGCCTGTAGTCCCAACTCGGGAGGCTGAGGCAGGAGAATGGCGTAAACCCGGGAGGCGGAGCTTGCAGTGAGCTGAGATCCGGCCACTGCACTCCAGCCTGGGCCACAGAGCGAGACTCCGTCTCAAAAAAAAAAAAAAAAAAAAAGAAAAGAAAAGAAAAGAAAAAGAAAGTATTTTGTCTGTATTGAGTTTATACTTTCCAGTTGTCAACTTTACAATTTTGAGGAAAACAATTACACTTGTAAAGTATCCATTCTCTGAAGATCCATTGTGTTTAAGATACAAACTACATTTTAGTTGCATGTAGAGTATTTTCAGACTTTTTTACATTGACAAAAACTGATTTAAAAAGTTAGAATATTCATATTAACAAAAAGATGACAAGTCTAAAAAGAAAAAAATTCTAAAGCTTATAAACAGAAACACTTGCTAAATTTTTTTGGTAGCCTCAAACTTTGGATAACAGAAAATACTTTTCAGAGTATTACTTGTTTAGAATCATTTTTCCCATTTAAAGTATACAATTCAATAATTTTTAATACATTCATAGTTGTGCAACTATCACCACTACCTATTTTTAGAACATTTTCATTACCCCTAAAAGACATCCTGTACCCATTAGCAGTCATTTGTCATTCTTCTTATTCCCTCCTCCCTCAAACCATTAATCGCCCCTCCCCATCTTAGCCATAGTAAATCACTAGTCTAGTTTCTATCCCTATATAGTTGCCAATTCTGGACATTTCATGTAAATGGAATAATAATATATATGGTCTTTTTTAACTGCCTTCTTTCACTTAGAATGTTTTCAAGGTTGATCCATGTTGTGTCATGTACCCGTACTTCATTTTTTAAAAAATTACTAAATAATATTCCTTTTTCTGGATATACCACATTTTTAATCCATTTATCAATTAATAGATATGCAAGTTATTTATTTCCACTTTAGGCAATTATGAATAATGCTGCTATGAACACCTGTGTATCGAATTTTGTGTGAATGTGTTATCATTCCTCTTGAGTACACACCTAAGAATGGAATTGCATGGTCACATAGTAACTCTGCTTATTATTTTAAGGAGATGACAAACTGTTTTCCAAAGTGACTGCATCATTTTACATTCCCATCAGCAATGTATGAGGATTTCAATTTATCTGCATCCTTGCCAACGTTATTTTTATTTTTGATTATAGCCATCCTAATAGGTGTGATTTGGTATCTCCTTTTGGTTTTGATTTGCATTTACCTAATGGATGATGATAACCATCTTTTCATGTGTGTTTATTTACCATTTGTATATCTTCTTTAAAAATATATTTATTCAGATCTTCTGTCCATTTAAAAATTACATTATTCAAATTTATATTATTGAGTTGTAAATGTTTTTATATATTCCATATATAATTCTGTATCAGATACAAAATTCATAAAATACTTTATTCCATTCTGTGGGTTGTCTTTTCCTTTTATGGTGTCATTTGCAGCACAACAGTTGTTCTTTTTGTTTGTTTATTTGTTTCGTTTTTTGTTTTTGTTTTTGTTTTGAGACGGAGTCTTGCTCTGTTGCCCAGGCTGGAGTGCAGTGGCGCAATCTCGGCTCACTACAAGCTCCGCCTCCCGGGTTCACGCCATTCTCCTGCCTCAGCCTCCCAGGTAGCTGGGACTACAGGCACCTGCCACCACGCCCAGCTAACTTTTTTTGCATTTTTAGTAGAGAACCGTGTTAGTCAGGATGGTCACAATTTCCTGACCTCGTGATCGGCCCGCCTTGGCCTCCCACAGTGCTGGAAGTACAGACGTGAGCCACCGCGCCCAGCCAAAAGTTTTTAATTTTGAAAAAAAATTTTTTTTTTTTTTGGTTAGGTCTTGTCACTTGTGCATTTGATGTTGTCTCTAAGACATTATTGCGCGATCCAAGGTCACAAAGATTTATACGAATGTTTTTGTCTAATAACTTTATAATTTTAGCTATTCCATATATACATAATCAATTTTGACTTAATTTTTGCATCGTGCAAACAAAGAGTACAAATTCTTTCTTTGGCATGTGGATATGCATTGTTTCCAGTAACATTTGTTGAAAAAATCTTTTTTATTGAATTTTCTCAACACTTTTGTAGAAAATCAATTGGTCACTAATGTGCAGTTTTACTTCCAGAGTCTCTACTGGAATCCATAGATCTATATGTCTATTTTTATACCAGTACTACACTGTCTTGATTACTGTAGCTTGCAGTATGTTTTTAAATCCAGAAACGTGAGTCTTCCAAATTCATGTTTCCTTTTTCAAGATTGATTTTGCTATTCTAGATCCCCTGCATTTCCACACAAATTTTAGGATTGGTTTGTCAATTTCTGAAAAAAATAGGGCAGCTGGGAATTTTTAAAGGAGTTGATTTGAATCTGCAGATAAGTTCAGGAAGTCATCCGTTTCATGAACATGGGATATCTTAACAATTGTTTATGTCTTCTTCAATTTATTTCAATAATGTATTGTAGCATTCAGAATTCAAATATTGCACTTGTTTTGTCAAATTAATTCCCAAGTTCTTTCTTTTTAATTATATTATAAATTAATTTTTTTCTTAATTTCATTTTCAGTTTAGATTGTTCATTGTTAATATATAGAAATACAATTGTTTTCTCTATATTGATTTTCCATCCTGAAACATTGTTACCTCATTTATTATTTTAATAGTTTTTTTGTAAATTTCTTATTATTTTAATTTTTTTTAACTTTTCTTTTGGGCTCAGGGATACATAAGCAGAAAGTTCAAAGACTGAAGGAACAAGGAACATCAGCCCATAAAGATGAGAAAGAATCAGAGCAAGAACTCTGGCAACTCAAAAGCCAGAGTGTCTTCTTACCTCCAAACAACCATATTATTTCCTTTGCAACGATTCTTTACCAGACCGAGATTGCTGAACTAACAAACAGAAGCAGAATTCAAATATGGATAGAAATGAAGATTACTGATATACTGGAGGATATCAAAACTCAATTCCAGGATTTTTATGATTTTTTTTTATTTTTAGATGGAGTCTTGCTCTGTTGCCCAGGCTGGGGTGCAGTGGTGCGGTCTCAGCTCACTGCAATCTCTGCCTCCCGGGTTCAAGCAATTCTCCTGCCTCAGCCTCCTGAGTAGCTGGGACTACAGGCATGAGCCACCATACCCGGCTAATTTTTGTATTTTTAGTAGAGATGGGTTTCACCATATTGGCCAGGCTGGTCTCAAACTCCTGACCTCGTGATCCACCTGCCTCAGCCTGCCCAAGTGCTGGGATTACAGGCACAGTCAGCCGATATTTTTATATACCAGATTATATCACTAGTAGAGATAATTTTACTGTCTCCTTTTCAATCTGGAGGCATTTTCTTCCTTCCTTTTTCGCTTCCTTTCTCTCCGCTCCCCTCCCCTCCCCTCCTCTCTTTCTTTCTAACTTTCTTACTTTTGCCTCTTTGTCTTGGTTAGAATTTCCAGTATAATGTTAAATAACAATGAAAAGAGCAGTTATCCTTGTCTTCTTCCTCATTTTAGAGGCTTAACCATGGAGTTTTTGTCTATGCACCTTGTGAAGTTTAGAAAGTTCTCCCCAATCATAGTTTGTTGATGGTTTTTATAATGACAGAGAATTTGATTTGATTAAATGCTTTTTTCTGCTTTTATTGTAATGATGCTGTGACTTTAGCTTTTTAACTATTGAGATGGTGGATTACATTAGTTGATTTCAGATATTAAGCCAACTTTGCATTTCTGAGAATAATCCCGCTGGTTGATGATGGATAATCTGTTTTATATGTTACTAGATTCACTTTTCTAGCATTTTGGTGAGGATTTTTGCATCTATGTTGATCTATAGTTTTCTTTTACTGTATACCTTTGTCTGCTGGTCTCAAAGGACTAGTTGAGAATTGTTTTCTTCTTTAATTTTTGGAAGAGCTTGTAAAAAATGGGTATTAATACTTCTTTATATGTTTGGGCTTTTATTTCAGTTTTTAAGATTTACCATGCAAATTATGAAAGTTCAAATTCAAATTTAAATCCCTTGCGCTTTCTTAATCTTTTAAATTTAGATTATTAATCTTACTATATTTTCAATTATTGCAATCAGCTTGTACATAATTTGAACAATGCTTTGTCCTGCTTAAAATGATTAATTACCTTCACGTTTCAAAACATAATTATACATCCTATATATTTGATTTTCTTCAAAAATTTCATTGTCTGATTAGATAGAAAATCTACCATATTATTACATAATTCTTATAAATGCAATAAATAACTTTATGAATACAGTGAATGTAAAATTATTTTAGGTGGTCCAACACTCTAAATACGTTTAGTAATACTAAACAAAATTCCATTTGTAAATTTACAGATTAAGTACAAATTCTAATATTAGAGTTAAATATGGTTATTCTAATAGGCCACATTAAAAAATATAGATTTATTAAAAATATAAATAGTATGAATATCATAAACATAGGTACATAAAATATCAATTATTAACAGGTACTATTTAAGCACAAAATATTACTACATGATTTTGATTGTCTCAAAATAATAACGACTGTAACTATTAAATGCATATCTATTGTGATGACAAGTATATGTGGAGCTAGATAATGCATTTTTGCCTCTTTCTGGTGTTCCATCTGTACTGCAGTGTCTAGTCATCTGAAATCTACATGTCCCAGATATCCTTACAATCAGGGTCCTGAGTGCAAAATTATTTCATCATATAGAGGTACTTGAATCAGATTTTTAAAACCTAAATAAGAACAGGGCCATCTTCTTACACATTTTTCTGTTACTGCTTAAAAGCATGGTTGTATCTAGGTACTAGCTCTGTGGGTTTGGTGAGGCAATGGTGTGGTAGCAGCAGCAGCTTTCCAAATCTCTCTTTCTCTTCTACAGGCATATGATCCTGAACTCAACAGTTCTAGTAATAGGTCCAAATTTCACATCTTTCTGATGGAAAGGAGGTTATAACTCTTCCGGAGACACAGTTCAGAGTTACTCTTCTGAGAAGCTTTCCTCAGGACCCTGTCTAGAGCCAAGCCCTTCAACTCTCCCAGGGATTGTTTAAAGGCCCAATTCCCAGTAATAAATCCCTTTATGCTTAACATACCTAAAATAGCTTCAATTTCTGTTTCTTGAGTTCTGTTAACTTTGGCTATTTAAATCTAAATCTTCTTGGTGTTTGAAGTTGTATTCTCAACAACGATGATATATTCTCTTCAAATTACCTAAGATTTCTAACAACTAAACATTTAAGCTGCATATGAGTCCTGGAGTAGCAGATGACAGATTGATTCTTCTACTGCCCAGATTGCCACACTGAGCCCCCTTTTTCAGTCATTTTGTGATGGGCTTCAAAGTTATATGCAAGTTAAACTATAAATAAAATGGATACTTAGAAGAATAAAAGTGTAAAACAATGAACTTATAAGAAGTGAAGTTCAGATCTGTACAGAGTAGGCAGACAACGAATGTTATTGAAAGATGAATTAGTGAACTCCAGATTATTTTCAAAGTTTTTTCTTCTTCCTCTATAATTTTGCAGGGTTTTCATCCATTTCTGTGCTTTGATGGGAAGCTCTCTCTGATATAATAATTACAGTTTCACAGAAATTGTATGTGCCATGACAATGCATATAACCACTTCTACTACTAATATCCTCATAACATAATGGGGTATGGGGGAAACAGCAATTATATTCTCCTGGATTCTGCTGGGAAGTATGTCCAAAACTTCTGCTCTTACAAGATTTTCTAAAATGCCTGAATCTTCTGGCACCCTTGTCTCCTCTAAGGGATCATAACATTTCTCAAGATCAAGAGAAAAATAAAAGCCTTTGAATAAATAGTTCTTCTTCAAAATGAATTATTTCCAGTGAACTTTAAAGCCTAAGGCCTGAGTGTCAGAAGTCTAAGTCTTTGCATCTCACACATTTCAATAACCAATCATTGTGGTCTTTTTGCCTCCTGTATTCGGTTGTAATAACTCTTTCTTGAAACAATAGATTCTTCATTATATTTAATGGTCTAAAAGATGGATGTTCATGTTGTAGGCAGAAATTACTGGGAGTGAGACAGAAATAATCCAAACCTCAAAATACTGAATGTATAGCATATTGATGCAGTTTAAAGTGGAAACCCTTTTCTGGGAGTCTTCAGAGTAGCACTGACTCATGTTGAGTTTATCATAAAAAACACAAGATTGGATGTGCAGCATCCAATGACAGATGGCTACAGAGGTGAAGCAGAACCCCACTCCCTAGGGCAAATTGAAAACCCACCTCAGAAATGGAATTATCCACAGCAAAGATAGACAGGTATTTGAAGGCACAGGGTCAAAGAATATGCCAAACTGACATTTTTATGCAAGCTTAAATTCTGATTCTACAGAAAGGTTAAAAGAGCAAGAAATTGCAGGTAGTATATATGCTATGCGTGGTCAGCTTGAGCAATATTGAAATCTGGGAATATCAAGGCATGACTCCATAGAATGGATGGAAATACGGGAGACAAGACCCAGAATATTTTATTGATGAAATTGGCAAGAACTAGGCCACCAGATGAATGAGCTGGGCTTCAGTCCTAGATTATTAAGCAAGCAAACAGCAGAGTACAGAGTGGAGATCAATGCATAAACTGAAAATTACAGTGACAATGAGATGAGTGGGCATGAGTATCCCCTGCCAAGAGAAGTAGGACTTAGAAGCAGGAGGTCTTACCTTTTGCCCTTGTCTACTCTCCACATATTCCCATTCTGGGTAAAGAGAATACTAGTCTGACTAAATCAGATTCCAGAATAATGATTTTGCCTAGGTACTGAGAAATTGGGTTATACTACATCAGATGTTCATAAACATAGACATGCCTCACACTCTGTTTTCCTTCCTTCCTCGAATTCTCTGGCATTTCTTTTCATTATGCAATAGAATAAACAAAATGAGCCAGGGTCTGCCTCCTTGGGGTAGATACAGTTATCTTATTCTTTCTCTTTGTAATGAAAAGAACAAATTGTACTGATTAATGTTAAGTTTTAGTGGTTTTTGGACATCAACTCCAAGCCCTGTTTACCAGAAAGCCCTACATTATCTGAGGGTACAAGCCTAGATCACAATAATTAAGTGTTGCCTTGTTTCTCACTTGCCATTATTCTTGTGTAAATATACCTTTCCTCCATGAAATCACAGGGAGGAAGGATGACTGAAATAGAAAATGATTTAGGTAACCCCAAGTCTCTTGACTATAATCCCATTTTAAGACCATCTAGTCAGGCTCTGGACACTTGGGATTAAAATGTAATTTCAGGACATATTTAGTGCCTAAAAATTAGCAAAGGAAAAATTTGATATCAGTTACCATACCATTCTTATAGAGAAAATAATGAGTAAATAACTGGACAGAAATCACATTGAGAAAAAGATAATAAAAGAGAATGAAAAGGGACCAAGTAAACATGATTATATTTAAGAGAACAATAGGAGACACAGCAGATAATAGAGTAGAAGCAGTAGGAGCAATACAAAGAGAACCGAAAGTGCCATGGAAGTCGATAAAGAAGAGAATGGAGAATGAGAAAACTGTCAGCCTGGTTCCATGCTACAGAGATAAAGTAGAGGGGAAAACAGATAAAAGGTTAATTAGATTTAGGAACTAAAATATTGTGGACAACTTTGGACATGCAATTTCAATAGAATGGTAGTGATATAAACAATTGCTAAGAGCTAGAATGGAAACAAGGAAATGTAGGCCCAAAATCTAGTGAAAGGAGAGAAGGGAGAGGCTTTTTCAGGAGGGCTGGAAAGTGATGAAACCAATAGTATGAAAGTAGAGCCTAAGATTGGTATAAAATTTGTACAGGATTAAAAATACTTTCAAGAAATTCTTTGGTGAGAACAGCCCAGTGAAAAGATCTTAAGTAATACATTGAGAACAGCCCAGTGGAAAGATCTTAAGTAATAATGCAAAAGTTATGCTATAATCCAGAAGGTTTTGAAGGAAGTGAATGTCACAGATGAACAATATCTATTATATGCTCTGATATACCAGCCTAACAACCTTGAAAGATACTCAGTTACTTAGTTAAATGAGTTGATTTTGGTAGGTCATGCTCAGTGTCCACCTATGTTGGTTCTTGGTTATCATTTCTGTCCTCAGGAACAAGATGTTTGATAATCTATCCTATACTTTTTGTCCAAATCAGTGAACACTTATTGACATTGACCTTCACTGCAGAATGAGTTGAATTCTACTCATCAGAGGGCCACACATGTGTTTGAACTGTCTTTTATTTATTTATTTTTTTTGAGATGGAGTTTCACTCTTGTTGCCCAGGCTAGAGTGCAATGGCACAATCTCAGCTCACCACAACCACTGCCTCCTGAGTTCAAACGATTCTCCTGCCTCAGCCTCCCGAGTAGCTGAGATTACAGGCTTGCACCACCACAGCCGGCTAATTTTGTATTTTAGTAGAGACAGGGGGTTTCTCCATGTTGTTCAGGCCAGTCTCGAACTCCCAACCACAGGTAATCCGCCTGCCTTGGGCTCCCAAAGTGCTGGGGTTACACTGTCTTTTCTAACATCCCAGATCTTTCACTTTAAAAATGAAGAACTAGGACCAGAGAGTATGTTACTGATACCCGAATCATTAAACACTTTGTGTCACAAGCCAAAGTCAGGTACACTTTCTGATTTATTCTGAAGAATTTTGCTTTATTTTCAATTTATCATTTACTTAATATTCATACCTTACTCTTTTAGTTATTGATATATAATAAATGAATCCTAAAACATGGTGGCTAAAAGCAACCATTGATTACTCCCTCTTTCATTGTTTTCTGGGTTAACTGTGTTCATTTGTGTAGTTCTCGCTCAGAATTTGTCCATGCAGTGATAGTGAGACGTGAGGAGCTGGAGTCATCTGCTCCCCAAATCAGCTGATAGTGTCAAATGTCTGACTAACATGATGGTAGCTGAAGGCTGAGAGCTCAGCTGCAGCTGACCACTGGAGCACTTGCACGTGGCCTCTGTGAGTTATTTAGGCAACTCCCAGTGTGCTATCTGTGTTCCCAGATGGAGCTCTCCAAATGAGCACTGCAAGAGGCCACAGAGAATGTTACAAGGTCTCTTATGAACAAGGCTTAAGAGTCCCAGAGTGTTCACTACATTGTATTGACCAAACCAGCCAGTTAGGCCACTGATTTAAGGTTAGGGAAATTAGTCTCTATCATAGTCTACTATCCAGCCTACCAAGGCATGAAAGTAAAGACTACTGGGTAGATAGAGAAAGCAACTGTGTGGCAGTCAGAGTTGTGGCTCTGCTGCTGTCAATGCATATCATGGGATGCTTTGTGCCTCTTTTCCACATCCAAACAAGGTTAATAAAACCTGACCTTGCTTTAATATGGTCATTAGAATGATGAAATAAAATGAGATGTCAAAGCAATTTGCAAACTTAGGAGCAGTATAAAATATAGTTTCTTATGATTGTCCCAAAATAAATTTCTAGTGTGTATACACATTGTACATTAATTTGCTAGGTAGAAACATTTTTGTTAAGCATGAGTTGCAACACTAAAGTGAATCTCCAAAAGCTGCTGATTTCTTGGTATCCTCTTAGTTTAAAATAGCTCCTCTATTAGATGCACAGTCCCCAGATAAATTGCATGCTGTGATTCTATTATTTGTTTAAATTAAAGAAAAATTGTGGTTTTTTTTTTTTACTTAGTATAAAAGCATTCCTTGATCATAGGAAGAAAATTTAAATGTACGAATAGATCTTTTGAAAAAAGAAGCATATTATTCTATCACACAAAGTAACAACCATTAACCATTTGGTCTATTTCTGTAAATATCCACCTATATAGATAAATACAGAGAAAGAGAAAGAGAAAGAGAAAGAGAAAGAGAAAGAGAAAGAGAAAGAGATGGATATATATGGTATATCTGTTTTATTTCTAGCTCTTTCTGTGTAACAATGTAATATGTTCTGGAAAATGAAGCATGGCTGGTAAAGGTTTTAGAATCTCCCCTATTTTCAAATTTTTGTAGAGATAGCACAGGTAATTTGGACAAGAAATTTCTGTCCTCATTAGGAGAAATCATAGAAAATGACACTCAACTAATGGAAATCTTAAAGAATTACCAAGCAAGAATAGTGTAAGAGGAGTAAGGAAAGTAATGTGTCATAGACCCGCCATTGCTGACCACACTCATTAGAAGCTTCCTGTGAACTGTACTATGCTTAGGAGAGCCTACGGCCACCAGGTGAGCTCAGGATATCTCACTTATGAAAGTATTCTTGTGCAATACACCTGAGAAGAAACCTTTCCATCTTTCATGTCAAGCACCCCGCCCTTGCAGACGAAGACCAGCTGGTTACCTGCTTCTAGCTAGTACCCTGAGAGAAAGACCAACCATGTTGAAACCAGAAAAGAAATTTCTACATTAAATTAAATTAAATTAAGTTAAATTAAATTAAATTAAATTAAATTAAAATTTTACCTAATTGCTTCTAGCTGCATTTAGGGAGGAATCCTACATTTTGTTTCTACCTATCTGTGTAGGTCAGAAATAGGAGTCAGACCCATTTACCCCACCTCACCATGCCTTAACGTCAAGGCAGGTCAGCAAAAAGGAATTGGCAATCTACATAACTGCTCATGAAAGCTGTGTCAGCCACTGTTTCTAAACAAGCCACACATTTAACTAACTAATTATTTATATTTTATTTTATTTTTTGCAACAGGGTCTCACTCTGTCACCCAGGCTGGAGTGCAGTAGTGCTATTATGGCTCACTGCAGCCTCGACCTCCTGGGCTCAGGTGATCTTTCTACCTCAGCCTCCCAAGTAGACTGAAGGAAAGGCACGTGCTACCACGCCCAGTTAATTTTGTATTTTTTTTTATAGAGATGGGGTTTTGCCTTGTGGCCCAGGCTGATCTTAAATTCTTGGGATCAAGTGATCTGCCTGTCTCAGCCTCCCAACCATACATGTATTTTTAAACCCTGAAGTCCATTGCATGCTTGACTTATCATTATGGTGTTTTATGTTGATATTCAAAATAGGTCCTATGAAAAGAAGTCATTATATGAAAAAGACATTTGCACACGCATGTTTGTAGCAGCATAATTTGCAATTGCAAAAATATGGAACCAGCCCAAATGCTCATCAGTCAACAAATGGATAATGAAAATATGGTATATGTATACACCATGGAATACTACTCAGCCATAAAAATAAATGAAATAATAGCATTTGCAGCAACCTGGATGGAGGTGGAGACCATTATTCTAAGTGAAATAACCCAGGAATGGAAAATCAAACGTCATATGTTCTCACTTTTAATGGAGCTAAGCCATAACGATGTAAAGGCATAAGAACAATACAATGGACTTTGGAGACTCAGGGGAAAGGGGTAGGAGGAAGATGAGGGATAAAAGACTACATATTGGGTACAATGTACACTGCTCAGGTGCTACGTGCACCAAAATCTCAGAAATCACCAGTATGTAACTTATCCATGTAACCAAACACCACCTGTTCCCTAAAAACCTGAAATAAAACAAATTAATTAAAAAACAAAACAAAACAGCATTGCATGCTGCAGAGAAATCTTTCATGAAAGGAAGAGTCAGTTGATCTGGCAAATTTTATTGTTGTCTTATTTTAAGAAATTGCTACAGCCACCTCAACTTTCAGCAACCGTCACGCTGATCAGTCAGCAGACATCAACATTAAGGTAAGACTCTCCACCTGCAATAAGTTTACAACTCACTGAAGGGTCAGATGATCATTAGCATTTTAACAATTTTTTTAAGTTATAAAAAAGGTCCTATGAAGAATGTGTAAACATCACACTGAATGACCTTCCTTCATATAGTCACACAGCTCATAGCATTATATTTTTTGTGTGTGGGAAACTTTCTTCACTTCTGAATATCTCAGCTTTCTCTATCTTATTTTCTTTTTTATTTGTTTTGATGGAACTTGTCATCATATAAAATACTATACACTTAAATTATTTCTTTTAGATTCTATTATCTCTCCAAACCCCATTTGAACATAAAAGCTCTATGAGGACAGAAACTTTTGTCTTTTTTATTCAGTTGTGTATTTCCACTTGTAGAACAAATCTAGCACACAATAGATAATCAATACACAGTTGTTGAGTAAAGAACCGAACAAGTGGACTCACAGGATAGTGTTGCAACTTTATGTTTGCCTTCTACCATCTGTTTACATTTATTCTGTGAAGCTAGTTTATATCATCCCCTTGAGTGAATTTGTGGGAGGCCCTATAAACCTAATTGCTCTCAGGTATAGAAGGTCCTCTGGTAACTCTGGTAATAATCACAGTTTTATCTCTTTCTTCAGAAATTCATATATAAAATTCAATAATAATAATCAAAAAACTGAAAATCACGATTTATATAGAGGACTTCACTTCACTCCCAGTTTGAGACTGATGACATAGGAAAAAGAAATACATTAGGAAAAGTTGATTGTGTTAGTCTTCACTGAGTATTTTAAGTGTGCCCTAAGTGGTTTTCCTTTCTGTGAACCTTTCCTGTGAAAGGAATGTATATTTTACCTTGCTGAATTCAGGAATGTCAAAGTGCCATAAGGGGCTTCTTACGTGACCCCTACTGGTCCCTGTTCCTGGTATTCACTCTCTTATGAAATCTCTTTCCCTTGAAAATGGGCTGAACCTAGTGATTTGCTTGAAATGAATAAAAAAGTGATATGATGTTACTTGCATTACCAGGTGTAAAAGACTGTGGCTTCCGTCCTTCTGGTATTCTCTTTTAGACTTTTCCTATGTTCTAGGTCTGAGAAAGAGGGTCACCTGGCAAGGGACTGGCAGCAGCCTGACATCAACATTCAGGAAGTAACTGAGGTCCTTGGTCCACCAGCCCATGGGGAACTGGAACCTCCCAACAATTACTGAGTAAGCTCAAAATCAGATCCTGTCCCATTTGAACCTTCAGATGATGGAGGTTGTGGCTGACATCTTGATTGCAGCTCTTGAGAGAACCTAAAGAAGAGGAGCTGGTGATGATGTGCCCCATTTCTGGCCCATAGAAACTAGCAGAAAATAAGTCTGCATGGTTTTAAGCCACTAAATTCTGAAGTAATTTGTTATGTGGTAATAACTAACCAATAGATGAAGGCACTTGCTCTTGCTTTGGCCAATGAAATGTAGGTGGGGAAATGGATGTCATTTCTTTGAGGAGCTTTAAAAGTTAGTGTATTGCTCAACATATTTATTTTCACTGTGTCATGTCAACTGTTGATGTTCCAGGTGGTGGCCGGATTCTGCCAGGATTCTGCCAGGAAGGCACATGTAGCAGAGCCACAGGCCAATATGCAATGGACACATAGCATACATGGGAAGTAAACTTTTGTCTTACAAGCTGCTAAGATTTGGTGATTATTTGTTGAATCAGCATGCACTAGCTCAGGATTTGTCTATGTTAGTAGTATTGACAGTCTGCCGGTTGATTCTACGTTGTAAGAAGCTTTGCTATGCATTGTATGACTTTTAGCTGCATCCCTGACCACTAGCCACTGGACGCCAGCAGCATTGCCCATGCACTCCTCCACCTTGTCAGTCCATGGTCACCGAAACTGTCTTCAGACATCACCACAAAGCCCTTGGGGATGAAATTGTCCTTGTCTGAGAACCGCTGTTCTAGTCTATCCTGACTGATAAGGTCAGTTCTCTCTCTTACTCACTGTCTGTAGCTCTCTTGACATAAATGAATTATTTTGCCCTGACTGAATGCTGGTGAATCCTTCTTTAGCTGCTAGTCATACCTAAATTCTTTCTAATATAGGCTTTTTACCTCTTTGAATAGAGTTCTGAGATAGGAACTAGAACAATATGATGCTCTCAATTTTGGGTGTATGACCCACATCTGGTTAAAATAAAAAAAAAAAAAACAAAAAAAAAACTTTAACCTGAGTAAATTTTGGAAATCTAGGCTGATCGCAAGGTGTCACTACAAGAATGGCTGCACTTCCACAATTCCTAAGCGTTTATATTTTTCAGGCTCGGTCCAGGAAGTAGCCCACATTTCCAAAGCCCTGGTACACTGTGCAAACTCCTAACTGATGTAGCTGAAGCCCTTCCCACTAGGTTTGGGGTCAGGAGAAAGCACCCTTCATCCCTGTGTGCATGTATGGAAGAGAGGTGAAGATAATTCTCCAAGGAAATGTATTTCTCATATAATCTCCAACTCCTGATCCTTTTAGACCCTTGATGTTAGCTAGGGATTAAAATCACAAAACTAGCTTTAAAATTCTTGATGACCTTCCATTTCGAATGCGATCTCTATTGTTATGAACCGTCAACTGAAATTGACACTGAAGTAAATCCATTATAGCATTCATTATGATAGTATATTTTCTGAATTAATTCATAGTATTTTAAAATTCTGAAAATAAAAATCATACTCTGAATCTATGGCACAACACAGTCTGTTCAGCTCAGCTGACTGAAAGCGTCATTTTCACTTTGAGTTTAATCTAGAATGAGTTTAAGATTTCTCTTTGCTAAGTAACATATATGTGGCCTCTTCTGTGTAACAAATTCCAGCCTACTCTTCAGTTGCTTCTCCTCCTTGGTTCTATCAAACCAAACAGACTTTACTCTGGAGTTGAAGGTCTTTAGGATTTGCATCTCCCATCTGTCTTCTTCTTTTAAAGTTTTTCAAAGTCTATTTACTTATTTTAACGGTTTTATTGCACTTTGTTATTTAAAAGCTGCACATATTTAATATATACAACTTGATGAGTTTAGATTTATGCATACATCTGTGAAACCATAGCCACAATCAAAATAATAAGTATATCTAGCACCTCCAAAAGTTTTCCCCTATCCTGTAGGTTTTTGTTTTGTTTTGTATGTGTACGTGTTTGTATGTGTATGTTAAGAACACTTACTATAAGATCCACTCTCTTAACAGAATTTTTAAGCACACATTACAGTATTGTAAACTACTATTTTTTGCCTCTTGTATGATCTCAGGAAAAGAGACTCTTCCCATATTCTCGTCTTTGTCTCAGCACACCTGATCATGACTTAACAAAAGAAGCCTGTTCTAGATTATTGCAATTTGGGAAATGAGAAAGTAGGAGGCAGAGGGGCAGAGACTAGGAAAAGGAGAAACAGAGAATCTTTTTGTTGTCTTTTCATTAAAATATAATCAGAACATAATTTTAGAACGTATTTTGCTAGACGACAAATTTAGAGACGCTTTACTCAGAACGATTTTGTATGGTCTACCTAATTTTTCCCAATTATATAATTATAGTTTACATTTTAATCAGGGCTGGTAAAATTGCTCTTTAATATTCACTTTATTCATATTTAGGTTTTTAAAAAACTTTTTATTTATATGAAAAATTAGTGTGATATTTACACTTCTAGGAATTCATTTTATTATTTCCATTTAAATAAAAGGTAATAGCCACTCTTCCTTGGGCCCATTTAAAAAAACTCTATTAAGGACAATTAATTTGGAGATAGGTGTATAATCAGACAGTAAAATGTTTATCATCGGACTTTGGAAAAAAATCAACTGAAAGGACGGAAGCAATAGTGACAGTAAGTTCTAATGTCCCTCAAAGAAACAAGATTAATGATGCAAACAATGGAAAACGTTAAGAAAATTGTTATTCATATCTTCAGTGAGATTGGAAAGGTTGCTGCATTCAAAGAGATTATGTGGTTATGGAAAAGAAAAAATTGAAGCACCAGAGTGTTTAGTATAAAACATTGTTGCTGAAATTAACCAGAAAATCACACAGTGAGCAGAATGGATATTGCTAACAAAGAGATTAGTAAATTAACTTGAGGAATTATCTAAGAATTCAAAAAGATATTTAAAAGAAATGAGAAAAAAGATAACAAACGTCGAAGATGTATCTGAGAGTCTTGATATTCATATACCGGAATTTCCAGAAAGACAGTACAGTGTGAATATAATAGAACCAATAATTTAAGGGATAATAGAAGATAACTTCCCTGAAGAAAGATCTGAGTCTTCAGACTAAAAAATTCTGATTAAGTATATGGATGCCCAGGAAAATAATTCTCTAAATGCATACAGTGAGAAAGATCAATTAAGAACTTGGTGTTTTTTTATAGTTTGTTTGACCCCTCCAAATCTCATGTTGAAATGTAATCCCCAACGTTGGAGGTAGAGCATAATGAGAGGTGTTTACATCCTGGTGGTGGATCTCTCATGAGTAGATTAATGCTCTCCCTGGGTGAGAGGGAACTAAGTGAGTTCTTGCCCTATTAATTCTCAAGAGAGTTCCCCAGAGAGCTGATTATGAAAAAGAGCCTGGGACCTTCCCCTTCTCTCTCTTGTCACCTCTCTCCCAGGTGACTTCTGCATATGCTGACTCCCCTTTTCATTCCACCATGAGTGGAAGCAGCTTCAACCCCACTCTAGATGCAGATGCCAGTGCCTTGCTTCTTGTACTGCCTGCAAAACCATGAGCCAAATAAACCTCTTTTCTTTGAAAATTACCCAGCCTCAATTATTCCTTCTTTTTTTTGAGATGGAGTCTCACTTTGTCGCCTGGTCTAGAGTGCAGTGGCATGATCTCCGCTCATTGCAACCTCCATCTCCTGGGTTCAAGTGATTCTCCTGCCTCAGCCTCTCGAGTAGCTGAGATTACGGGTACCCACCACCATGCCCAGCTAAGTTTTGCATTTTTAGTAGGGATGGAGTTTCACCATGTTGGCCAGGTTAGTGTTAAACTCCTGACCTCAGGCGATCCACCTGCCTTGGCCTCCCAAAGTGCTGGGATTGCAGGTGTGAACCACCATGCCAGTCAGGTATTCCTTTATAGCAACACAAACAGACTAAACCAAGTGGTTTTATATTTGCAACATGAAATGCTTGATGATAACCCAGCATTGTCTAGAGAGCTCTGAGAGAAACTCACTGAGAGCTCTAGAATTCTACATCCAAGTAAATGTAATTGTATTTAAATTTTCACTATAGATAGTAAAATGCAATAGATATAACATTCCGAAAACAGGTGCCAGACCAAAATGGGAAGTTTCAAGTGGTTTAGGTGAAAATATACTTTAAAATGTCTTAAATGATTCACATTGAGTCAAAGAGGGTTAGCGGGTACATCGTGAAGTAAAAAAGACATTTTGAGGAACATGCTGGTGTCCTATAAATCCAGCCCATCAAGGGGACTTGGACATGGCATCCTGTCTCATAGCTCAAGTCCAGTGAAAGGGATCAATGAACTTCATCAAAAACAGATTTAATGTAGAAAACTAGCTAACTTTCATAATTTTAAATGCATTGAGTTTTCTCAATGAACTTCAGGAATATGGCAACATCAATAAAATATGACTAGACCATGTACAAAAGGAAAAATTGGAGATCATGAATTCTTACTATCAAAAATTGACAAAATAAAGCTAATATGCACATATACAATTGATATTCATCCCCTTCAGTAAGGTTGATACATTAAGCTGGTGTCTATTTGGAAATATAAACAGCAAAAGCAGGCTGGAAAGCTGCTCCAATGGTGGAAATGAAGGTAGTAAAGGTGAGATGGTGGTGTGTAATGGCCTTCACTCTGAGAGTTTGTTAGAGCAAAGGATATGTGACTATTTCCAGTGGGCCAGTTGGAGGCTATGCATGATGCTGAGCCAGATGGGTATTATATTACATGCTCAGGCAAGCATTGTAAGGCAGATGTTGAATATAACTGCAGATTCCAAAAAGGGTAGAAGTAAGTACCAAATAAGGCAAGAATAAATCACCTGAGTCCAGAGTATTATTAGCAAGAGGTATGAATTAATAATGGCCAAGGGGTATCTCCTAAGAACCACCATACCTGTGCCAGCCAAGTATAAATATTTATTCCTTTCTTATCTTCCTCTCTGCCAGTGTCAATTGGGTAAGTAGCATAAGCTGCCATAAGAAATGACCCCCAAGCTAAGTACTTTAATACTTCAGAAATCATGGTTATTTCTCATTCCCATCATAGCTTAATTGGGTGCAGAGTGGGCAGTCTCCTTCTACCTGATCATTGACAAAGTTAGCCACCTTTCATTTATTGACTCTGCCTTATAGTGTTTCAAAATCTGGCCAGGAGATAATGACAGAAAGTATGGAAAGCACACACTTAAGGAATTCCATTCTAAGCTACCTAAGACTGCTATTCATCACTTCTATTTGTATTCCACTAATAAAAATTAATCACATGGCCCTAACTAGATGAGGGGAGGTGGGATACCCAGGAAGGAGAAAAGGGTTTGTTGAGTATCCAGCTGGTTGCTTTTGCTTCCAACCTTCTGCCTTTAAGTTATAGCTCCAAAGGGGTTGGAAATTGAGCCAGGGAGGAAGAATTGGGAAGAGAATAGAAATTAGCTGTTCTTCGCCTTTTTAAAGTTGAAGTAGTACTTAGTTAAAGGAGGGAGAGGAACTGTAACTATAAATAAATTTGGAAGTTTTACTAATATGTGGGATTGGGAATTTTCAGTAGCAACTTGAGTTTATGATTTGTGTCTTGAAATTTGTGAATTTCCATTGCTTAAAACTAACTACAAAAAAAGCAGAAGTATCAGACTTTTCATTGCTGGGGCAAAACTAGCCCCACAGAGCAAAGTTAAAGGAAGTATGTGGAAATACCTTGTGATTGCTTCCCACCAGTTGGGCTAGTTTAGCATACTGGTTACATAAATTCTCATGTATTTATTTTAAACAGTAACTAGCATATTTTGTTCCTTTTCCCTGTGCCTACCTTCATTCATGGCTAGAAGCCCTGGGCTTTTGTTAACTCCAGAAAGGGTTGTAAGCTTACAGGCCAATTATCAAAGTTGACAGATTCTTGACTTCTGGGCCACCAAAGGCACCACTGAGCTGTGAGACAGCAAAAACTGCCTAGAAAATGCAAATAGTCAGAACATGTTTTAAAAACACATTCTTTTCTCCTTTATTCACACATCCACACACAACCACAGACACCAGAAATCAGGGAGGTAAAGAAGGGAGTTAGAAATCATGCAATGGGCTGGGTGCAGTGGCTCATGCCTATAATCCCAGCACTTTGGGAGGCCGAGGCATGTTGATCACCTGAGGTCAGGAGTTTAAGACCAGCCTGGCCAACATGGTGAAACCCCTACTCTACTAAAAATACAAAAATTAGCTGGGTGTGGTGGCAGGTGCCTGTAATCCCAGCTACTTGGGAGGCTGATGCAGGAAAATCACGAGAATCTTGGAGGCAGAAGTTGCAATGAGCTGAGATCGCGCCACTGCACTCTAGCCTGGGTGACAGAGTGAGACTTGGTCTCAAAAAAAAAAAGAAAAGAAAAGAAAAGAAAAGAAAAGAAAAAGGAAAGAAAAAAGAGAACAATAAAGAAAAAGACATGACACAACGAACTCATCTCTATTAACATTAAAACTCTGTCAGGGAGATGATAGATTTTTCCTTGATATTTAGAGAACACAGGTGTATAAAACCACTTCTGTATTCTCATAGGGACTATCTTGAAAGTGGTAGTCTAGCATTAGAACCTATGACTGAGATCATATGAAGTAAAGGCATCTGTAGGAAATAAAGACATGGAAGTAAAAACATCTACTTAGGGTTTTTAGGCACAAGAAAGACTTGAAATTTCCCACCTGTCTTCTGGGGCACTATGTTTTGTTGAGTACAGATGAGTGTACCCATGGGACCTGAATGGGATGGCGAAGGTAGCCGAGAGACTGAGTGGCTAGCAAAAATTGTCAAAGGTGAGACAAACAGACCTTAGCTGAAGAAACTGCAGACAGGGTAATAACAAACTAAAATCAGAGAAGTAACAATGGGCCAAGATCTCAGAAGATGCTAAGATCTAGAGAGTTGAGATATAAGTCAAGTTGACAGTAGCAGAAAAGAACGATGTGTATAGCATGTGTTCCTCATCTAGATGAGACCTCCATATACCTGTCATGTTTTGTTCCCCTTCCATGGTTCTTGTATGCCATCTATATTTATATATCATTTACTAGTAGAGTTATGAAAAACTCACTGCTACTGTTACTGAATGACTAAAGCCTGCTTTAATACAAATATGGGTTAATGGTTCTTAGAAGTGCCCTGATGAAATAGCCAGGCTGCAATCTGGGCTCCCTTCTGCCCAGTTCTCTTGGATGCTCGGGATTTCTCTGTTTCTTCTGTGGGTCTCTGAACCTAAGGAGATATTGTGCCTATACTCCAGGATGCTGGCTCTACCCGATTCTTATATTGTATTCCTAAAGAGCTGAGCTTCTGTTCTCAGTCATCCTTGCGTGGCTTGGCTGAGATTCCTGGTGCTCTGTGTGATAACTCCTGCCATCTCCACTTCTCATCTTGGTCTCAGTGTTTTCAAATCACATTTGCTTTTGCCTCTTAACTTCTGGTTTGACACTGGGTGATCTTGGACTTAGTTTCCACAAATTGATTCTCTCTCTGTGTAATTTGAAATTATGATAAAGTAATTGATATTATTAACTCAATAAATATAAATGGCATCATTCCAGGAATCTAGGCTCTTGTTGAATTCACCAATACATTTTTTATCACAGAAATCAATATGCCATGATATGGAACTCAGAAAATGCATTCAATTCGGGGTTGGTCAACTGCCCTTCATTTATCTTATTTTAGCATTTCCTTTCTGTACTTCAGTATCCTTATAGATACTGAGCATTACCAAGCATAATAGACAAACAGAGTAGATTGTGGACTGTTAACATTCTACCTGAATCAAGGTGCCTTTGGTCTTACATACATAATGATGAATAATTAGAATAAGCAAGACATTTTCCTGAATATAAAGAAGGCTACATAAAGCAAAAATATATTCAAAGATGAAAAATAAGCTATGTTGAAAAACTCAGAGTATTTGAAAGATACTGGCAATACTCATACCAACGGAAAATTTTTATAGGATTGATAATGCTTCATAGTACATATTCATTTGGAATTTCGATTTGTTCGTCTCTTTGGATGCTTCATATTAGACTGTAACCTCCCTAAATCCACAAATCAAATCTGCTTTATTCAATGCTAGCACTTTGTGAACATTCATTAAATAAGAATACTGAATGGGTGATCCTTAAGGAAAAAAAAAAAGAATAATTTCCGTCACCTCCAGCTTCACTTGTCTTCCCTTTTTTCCTGGACTTGTACCCAGAACAAAGGGGAAAAATTGCTATTTCTGTCTAGGAGACAAGTTTCTGGCTCTGTTTTTCTCCTGCTTGGTAGTTTTTACCTTTATACTTATAACCTGTGAAAAAAACACAACTTAGACATTTTTCCTAGTGTATGCCTCAGAGTCCTCTGAAATAAAATTGAAAAAAAGATTACAAAGTAAAAAAAAATTATGAGGAGCTCTGGGACAAATAAAAGAAAAAAGAGTTTTCTTTAGAGGAGAATTCCTCAGAGTCTTCACTTGTATTACATTTAGAGATAACTTTTGTTCTATGTAATATTCATACATTTTTATACTTGTTGGAAAAACAAAGAAGGCCCTTTAAGGCTGAAGTGACTGGATGGGGTTTTCTTTTCTGTCTCACTCTTCATGGAGAGCTGGAAGAATCTCACACACATCCACTGGAAAGAGCCTATATCCTGGAGCAGGATTAGGGTGGTGGGTAAAGGGACTGGAGAAAATAAAGGCACCATATAGGAGTGAGGAAAATTAGTTGAAAGACCGGTAGGAAAATGAATATCTAGATCAGCGACCTAATTGAATTGATAATGACTTGACTGGAAGTGTAAAATACTATTTTAAACCATACTTCTGATTCTAGACTCATAATAATTTCCTTTGGAAATGAACTATGACTTAGACATTATAGGTATTAAAAAGACAGTTCATGAATATACATTAAAATTAAAATATAATGATTATTCTATTTTATAACCCTTCCTACTTTAGATGTAATAGGGCTTTTCATTTTTAAAATTAAAAATATAATTAAACTACAGTAAATTTTACCTTTTAGTGTAAATTTCTGTGGCCCTTTTTATTCAAGGCTTCCTTTTTAACTCCTAGCAGTCACAGATCTTTTTCTTCACATATGCTTTGTTTTTTCCAAAATGCCATATACATGAAAGCATGTCGTATGTAGCCTTTAGACATTGGCTTATTTCACTTAATATGTTGTATTTGAGATTTATTCTTATTGTTGTTTGTGTCAGTAGTCCGTTCCTTTGTATTGTTGGACACTATTCTGTTGTATAAATGTACTATGATTTGTTTATTCATTCCCCAGTTCAGGGACATTTGGGTTGTTTCCATTTTTTTCTCTGATTATGTATAAAGCTGGCATGAACACGAATCTTTAAATAAGATTACATTTTCTATTTCTTCCTCCTTTCATTTGTGTCATTGGTGTAATACATTCTTTTTAATATACATTATAAACACACTTGCTACTTTTTTGCTTTCATTATGTGTTAGGGTTGAAGTCTAAAAAAGTGGTCACTAGACACATGTGGCTAGTTTAGACTAATTAAAATTAAATAAAACTTAAAACCCAATTACTTATTAATGCTTGACACATTCCAAGTGTTCAACAGCCATGTGTGGCTAGTCTTATTGGTGGAACAGAAATAAAGTTTAATTGTTGGAGAAATTCTACTGGACAAAGCTGCTTTAGAACCTTGAAAATAAGGTTAAAAACCATATTTTATTTAACTTCTTTATGTTATTTCTGGCATTCTTTGTTTTTTCTCAGTAGATCAAAGTTTCTGTCTAAAATCATATTGCTTCTGCTTGATTATTTTCCTTTAACATTTTTTTGTAGTAAAAGTTCACCACATAACATTTCTCGATTCTTGTTTTTCTGAAAAAGTCTCTTTCTTTTTCTCCATTTTTGAAAGATATGTTTGTTAGATATAGAATCCTTGGTTGACTTTTTTTCCTTTCATTACATTAAAAATGTCACTTCATTATTTTCTAGCACACTTAATTTCTGAGGTGAATATGCCATAGTTGTTATGCATGTAATGTACATTTTTTCCCATCTAGATGCCTTCAAGATTTTATTTATTTTGTTTTTTGGCAGTGAATATTATGTGTTTATGTGTGTGTGTATGTGTGTGTGCATTTGTGTGTGTACCTGTGAGAGGGAGGGAGAGATTGAGAATGTATGTGTGTAAGCTTATCTGGTATTCTCTGAGTTTCTTGGGTTTGTGATTTATTTTTTTCTTTTTTACTTTTTCAAAGTTATTGGGTATTACCTCAATGCTCAAATAAATAATTTGAAACATGGAAGCAACTCTAAACTGAGGAATAGGTCGAAGCTGGAAGAGTTTGAGGTGCACGCTAGAAGCTTAGATTGCTATAAAAAGAACTTTAAAGGTGATTCTGGTGAGGACTCAGGAAGAAAAGACAAGAGCTAAAGAGAAAGCCTCCATTTTCTTGGAGAATACAAAAGTAATCATGAACAAAATATTGGCAAAGATATGGACGGTCAAGGTCATTGTCATGAGGTCTCAGACAGAATCCAGTAACATTATCATCAGAAACTAGAGGAAAAGCAATCCCTGTTATAAAGTGGCAAAGAACTTGGCAGAATTCTCTTCATTTTCTAGTGTTCTGTGGAAGGCAGAACTTGAAAGCAATAAAAATGTGTATTTAGAGAAATTAAACTGGATATTTAGCTGGTGAAAATTCTAAGCAAATTGTTGAAGGTTGTTTGGTTCCTATATAGTAAAATGAGAGAAGAGAAAAGTGACTTGAAGGTAAAATTATTAAGCAAAAAGAACTAGAACTTAAGTATTTGGAAAATTCTCAGCCCATCTGTATTGCAAAAAGTGAGAAAGCATGTTTGGAAGAGAATAGAAAGGGTGTAGCCAATTGACAGTTTGATAAGGAGATTAGTATGGGTATGAACTACAGGCTTACCAAACCACCCCTGCAGAAAAAATGCTAGTTTGAACTGAAAGAGGCAAAAAATGGGATGGAATGAAGAAAAGCTGTTAGATTTCTTGAATTCTGTGTGATATGATTATAGAAATATTCAGCTGCAAATGGGCACTATTCTTCAAGACAAAGAAAGAATGACCACCAAGGTGATTCAGAGGTCATCAGGTCTACTTCCTTGATTTTGAGGGGTGGGACCATTCTTTCTTTCAAAAGGCCAGATGGATACTCTCCAATGCCCTGGGAGTGGGCCACCTGGCAGACAGAGCTCTAGAATTGAGACTCCTGCCTGGCAGGGTTGCACGTGCAGTACCACCACCTGAAGGCAGGGCATGAAGTCAAAGAAGATTATTCTCACACCTTCAGTTCTCATAGAGCTTGCCTTGCTAACTTGTGGACTTATTTGAGATTTATCACCCTTTTCTTCTTTCCTGCATCTTCCATTTGAAAAGGGAATGTCTACCCTATGCTTGTTTTGGAAGCACATAACTTGTTCGATTTCACAGGTTCACAGCAGGAGAAGAATTTTGCCTCAGGATGAATTAGACATGGGATGTCACTCATATCTGATTTGGATGATATTTAGATGAGACAATGAACTTTATAGTCTTTGTCTTGATGCTGAGAAGCATTAAGACTTTGGGGGTGTTGGGGTGAAATAAATGTATTTTGCATGCAAGAAGAACATGAATTTTAAGGGGCCAGGGTCAAATTCAATGGAATAAATGTGCCTCCCTAAAATTGATATGTTAAAATCTTAACCTCCAATGTCATGGTATTAGGAGGTAGATTGTGAGAATAGAGCCATCAGGAATGGGGTAAGTGCTCTTATTAAGGGAGCCATGAGAGCCCTCAGTCTCTTTCTTCCATGAGAGGATATAAGGAGAAGTTGGCTTTTACGACACAGAAGAGCACCCTCATCCAAACCCAGTCATGCTGGTGCTCTGGTTGTCCAGCCACTAGAACTGTGAGAAATAAAATTTTGTTTTTTATAAGTCGCTCAGCCTATAGTATTTTTAATAGCATCTCAAAATGACTAAGACACATAAAATGGCAGCAATTCAAATTCCAACATCTAATAATCACATGGCAGGCTCATCCACACTTGAACATGATTTAGATAAATGTGGATGAGTCTGCCATGTGAAGAAGGCTAGGCTAGCCTTCTAGACATGTGCCATAGCCAACATCCAGCCTATATAGTTACTTTTCTCATAAAAATTTTCATTATGCCATATATCTTTATTATAAGAATTGTTACAAACCTTCAATTCTTCAACAAAATGCTGTGATATCATTTGACAGTCTTTAATATGGATCCTAAATATAAATGCAAGCTCAGGCATTGAAAATATATGGTTGTATTTCATGAAGTGACATTAAGAACATTAACCTTTTAGACTATCAAACATGCAAAAACACAAATGTAAGATTTTGCAAGAATATTAGAGCCCCCAAAACATGTCTGAATGACTCCGTCTATGCACCAAATTTAGTTATACAAAGAGTGTTCCACATCAATAATAGTAAAATAATAAATATCTTCAACTCAATTATAATAATTGATTCCAAATCAGAGGCGGACACAATGGATGCCTCAGAACCATTCAAATAAGTGATTCATCTATGATTCTGTGATACATTCATAGGAAGACGAAACATCCAGCATGTCAATTTTATAAAAACTTCTCCAGTATTTGATAATTATTACCAGTGAAGAAACAGTATTCTGGCTCAAGATGGACATTTCCTAAAGTGAAGTCTCCCATATTAAATGCACAACACACTAAGGCTAAAGAAAGCACTCTGCAAAATTAATACAGGCTGCTCCATTATTGAATTGCTTGCTTTTGTAATATCCCTTCTTGCCTTCCTCTGGTTCTCAGTTTCATATTACCTCTGGGCTACTTTGGATTTACAGTTTTATAGAGAAAAGCTTTTTATTATTGTTATTATTTTTAGAGACAGGGCATTTTTTTGTTGCCCAGGCTGGACTTAAACTCCTGGGCTCAAATGATCCTCCCGCTTCAGCCTCCTGAGTAGCTAGGATGCCCAGCATTATCTGGGAAAGCTTTTGATGTATCATAAATTACCACTGCTTGATATCACCTGCCTCCTAAATAATCTGATGTTTATTCACTTTTTCTGATACTGATATAACCATTTTTAAAACTTTCTTTAACCCTAGCCATGCTGGGTTGTCTTATGATAACATTATTTTTCCAAGTTCTATCTTTCTTTATGTAAGGCAATGAAAGAATGTTTCCATTTCTACCATTCTACAGTGAAGTTATTTGGAGGGCAAGATAATTGCCTCTTAATAAGAGGTGCTAAAGTGCTTGAGTACTGAGAACATATGGATCTATGGGCACAAGCTACATTAATGCTGATGATCCCGGTACTGGCAACCCTTCTACTCTCAAGATCCCAGAATGACCTGTTGAGAACTTCAGGCTTTCTTTTCCACATAATCACTTTCTTGGAGTACTGCTGAAATCTTTGCTTCCAAGGTATCAGGTGGTTTTCACATTATTTTTGTACAATATTGTTGAGTCAAGAAGAAAGGTGAATGGTCCTGCTCATTTAAGATTATATCCAAAGAAAGAATATTCTAGGTGGCTAGCCTCCCAGCAGAAGCTACACACCACATGTTAATTTTAAACAAAAGCCATCACAATATATGTCAACTCACCAAAGTGTCCTAATGCCTAAACACAATATCTCAGCTACATCAAAAGCAGGATTATTTTTTTGAGACAGAGTCTCACTCTGTCAAGTGCAGTGGTGTGATCTTGGCTCACTGCAACCACTGCCTCCTGAGTTCAAGTGATTATCCTGCCTCAGCCTCCCGGGTAGCTAAGATTACAGGCTCACACCATCACACCTGGCTAATTTTTGTATTTTTGGTAGAGACAGGGTTTCACCATGTTAGCCAGGCTGGTTTTGAACTCCTGACCTCAGGTGATCCTCCTGCCTTGGCCTCCCAAAGTGCTGGGATTAGAGGCGTGAGCCACCACACCTGGCCAAGAGCAGAATTTATTATACTTTTATGTTAGCACAGTTTTCCTCCTGTCTTCAAATGTAACTCTATATGAGCAGTTAATAGAATAGAGAAGTTATCTACCCAGCAAAGGCTGGTAAGCATTGATATTCTAGCCAGTTTCACCACATAATCACTTTTAAATGATGTGATACCTGGGTGACTCTTCATAACTGGGGAGACTGGCATTGAAAGGACACATCCCAGCTTCCACTCAAAATGTTCCAGTACAGTGCACTTTCTAGCCATAGACAAAATAAGAACACAGGGCAGCATGTACTCTATCCGTATTTCTATCTTTATTCATTGGCTTTCCAACACTAGAGTCAGCACCTGGCACAGAATAGCAACCAATATGTTTATTGAGTTCTACTAAATAGAACTTGCTTCTAGAAGGTACATCTCTGTTTCCCTTCTTGTCTTTAAATCATGCAACCACACATACTTAATAATTATCTATCTGCAACAGGTACTATGCTAGGTACTATAGACACTGCCATGAACAAAACAGACACATTTCCTGTACTGACATAGCTTATATGTTGCTTTTCTGTGTCATATACTCTGGCTGCTTCTCTGAATCTAGGTAGAAACATATTGTGCCAAAAAAGAGTCACATAAGGAATCAGGGCCTTAGGGATTTACATCAATTGTAACTTAGTTCTCCAAAAAGAGAGAACTAAGTTTGACCAAACTAATTTGAGCCATTTGACCACATGGCTCAAATCAGATGAGCTGTTCCTGGAGTCTGTCATTCCACAAGTCTTACTGGGAGGGCAGCGCCTAGAACACTCTTTTTTTTTTTTTTTCTTTTTTCTTTTCTTTTCTTTTTTTATTATTATACTTTAAGTTCTAGGGTACATGTGCATAACGTGCAGGTTTGTTACATATGTATACTTGTGCCATGTTGGTGTGCTGCACCCATCAACTCGTCAGCACCCATCAATTCGTCATTTATATCAGGTATAACTCCCAATGCAATCCCTCCCCCCTCCCCCTTCCCCATGATAGGCCCCAGTGTGTGATGTTCTCCTTCCCGAGTCCAAGTGATCTCATTGTTCAGTTCCCACCTATGAGTGAGAACATGTGGTGTTTGGTTTACTGTTCTTGCGATAGTTTGCTAAGAATGATGGTTTCCAGCTGCATCCATGTCCCTACAAAGGATGCAAACTCATCCTTTTTTATGGCTGCATAGTATTCCATGGTGTATATGTGCCACATTTTCTTAATCCAGTCTGTCACAGATGGACATTTGGGGTGATTCCAAGTCTTTGCTATTGTGAATAGTACCGCAATAAACATACGTGTGCATGTGTCTTTATAGCAGCAGGATTTATAATCCTTTGGGTATATACCCAGTAGAGGGATGGCTGGGTCATATGGTACATCTAGTTCTAGATCCTTGAGGAATCGCCATACTGTTTTCCATAATGGTTGAACTAGTTTACAATCCCACCAACAGTGTAAAAGTGTTCCTATTTCTCCACATCCTCTCCAGCACCTGTTGTTTCCTGACTTTTAAATGATTGCCATTCTAACTGGTGTGAGATGGTATCTCATTGTGGTTTTGATTTGCATTTCTCTGATGGCCAGTGATGATGAGCATTTTTTCATGTGTCTGTTGGCTGTATGAATGTCTTCTTTTGAGAAATGTCTGTTCATATCCTTTCCCCACTTTTTGATGGAGTTATTTGTTTTTTTCTTGTAAATTTGATTGAGTTCCTTGTAGGTTCTGGATATCAGCCCTTTGTCAGATGAGTAGGTTGCAAAGATTTTCTCCCATTCTGTAGGTTGCCTGTTCACTCTGATGGTAGTTTCTTTTGCTGTGCAGAAGCTCTTTAATTTAATTAGATCCCATTTGTCAATTTTGGCTTTTGCTGCCGTTGCTTTTGGTGTTTTAGACATGAAGTCCTTGCCCATGCCTATGTCCTGAATGGTACTACCTAGATTTTCTTCTAGGATTTTTATAGTATTAGGTCTAACATTTAAGTCTCTAATCCATCTTGAATTAATTTTTGTATAACGAGTAAGGAAAGGATCCAGTTTCAGCTTTCTACTTATGGCTAGCCAATTTTCCCAGCACCATTTATTAAATAGGGAATCCTTTCCCCATTTCTTGTTTCTCTCAGGTTTGTCAAAGATCAGATGGCTGTAGATGTGTGGTATTATTTCTGAGGACTCTGTTCTGTTCCATTGGTCTATATCTCTGTTTTGGTACCAGTACCATGCTGTTTTGGTTACTGTGGCCTTGTAGTATAGTTTGAAGTCAGGTAGCGTGATGCCTCCAGCTGTGTTCTTTTGACTTAGGATTGTCTTGGCAATGCGGGCTCTTTTTTGGTTCCATATGAACTTTAAAGCAGTTTTTTCCAATCTGTGAAGAAACTCATTGGTAGCTTGATGGGGATGGTATTGAATCTATAAATAACCTTGGGCAGTATGGCCATTTTCACGATATTGATTCTTCCTATCCATGAGCATGGTATGTTCTTCCATTTGTTTGTGTCCTCTTTGATTTCACTGAGCAGTGGGTTTGTTCTCCTTGAAGAGGTCCTTTACATCCCTTGTAAGTTGTATTCCTAGGTATTTTATTCTCTTTGAAGCAATTGTGAATGGAAGTTCATTCATGATTTGGCTCTCTGTTTGTCTGTTACTGGTGTATAAGAATGCTTGTGATTTTTGAACATTAATTTTGTATCCTGAGACTTTGCTGAAGTTGCTTATCAGCTTAAGGAGATTTTGGGCTGAGACAATGGGGTTTTCTAAATATACAATCATGTCATCTGCAAAGGACAATTTGACTTCTTCTTTTCCTAACTGAATACCCTTGATTTCTTTCTCTGCCTGATTGCCCTAGCCAGAACTTCCAACACTATGTTGAATAGGAGTGATGAGAGAGGGCATCCCTGTCTTATGCCAGTTTTCAAAGGGAATTTTTCCAGTTTTTGCCCATTCAGTATGATATTGGCTGTGGGTTTGTCATAAATAGCTCTTATTATTTTGAGGTACGTTCCATCAATACTGAATTTATTGAGCGTTTTTAGCATGAAGGGCTGTTGAATTTTGTCAAAAGCCTTTTCTGCATCTATTGGGCTAATCATGTGGTTTTTGTCTTTGGTTCTGTTTATATGCTGGATTACATTTTTTGATTTGCAAATGTTGAACCAGCCTTGCATCCCAGGGATGAAGGCCACTTGATCATGGTGGATAAGCTTTTTGATGTGCTGCCGAATCCGGTTTGCCAGTATTTTATTGAGAATTTTTGCATCGATGTTCATCAGGGATATTGGTCTAAAATTCTCTTTTTTTGTTGTGTCTCTGCCAGGCTTTGGTATCAGGATGATGTTGGCCTCATAAAATGAGTTCGGGAGGATTCCCTCTTTTTCTATTGATTGGAAGTTTCAGAATGAATGGTACCAGCTCCTCCTTGTACCTCTGGTAGAATTCAGCTGTGAATCCACCTGGTCCTGGACTTTTTTTGGTTGGTAGGCTATTAATTATTGCTTCAATTTCAGAGCCTGCTATTGGTCTTTTCAGGGATTCAACTTCTTCCTGGTTTAGTCTTGGAAGAGTGTAAGTATCCATCTAGAAGAAAATTATCCATTTCTTCTAGATTTTCTAGTTTATTTGCATAGAGGTGTTTATCGTATTCTCTGATGGTTGTTTGTATTTCTGTGGGGTTGGTGGTGATATCCCCTGTATCATTTTTTTTTTTTTTTTGCGTCTATTTGATTCTTCTCTCTTTTCTTCTTTATTAGTCTTGCTAGCGGTCTGTCAATTTTGTTGATCTTTTCAAAAAACCAACTCCTGGATTCATTGATTTTTTGGAGGGTTTTTTGTGTCTCTATCTCCTTCAGTTCTGCTCTGATCTTAGTTATTTCTTGCCTTCTGCTAGCTTTTGAATGTGTTTGCTCTTGCTTCTCCAGTTCTTTTAATTGTGATGTTAGAGTGTCAATTTTAGATCTTTCCTGCTTTCTCTTGTGGGCATTTAGTGCTATAAATTTCCCTCTACACACTGCTTTAAATGTGTCCCAGAGATTCTGGTATGTTGTATCTTTGTTCTCATTGGTTTCAAAGAACATCTTTATTTCTGCCTTCATTTCGTTATGTACCCAGTAGTCATTCAGGAGCAGGTTGTTCAGTTTCCATGTAGTTGAGCGGTTTTGATTGAGTTTCTTAGTCCTGAGTTCTAGTTTGATTGCACTGTGGTCTGAGAGACAGTTTGTTATAATTTCTGTTCTTTTACATTTGCTGAGGAGTGCTTTACTTCCAATTATGTGGTCAATTTTGGAATAAGTGCGATGTGGTGCTGAGAAGAATGTATATTCTGTTGATTTGGGGTGGAGAGTTCTATAGATGTCTATTAGGTCTGCTTGGTGCAGAGATGAGTTCAATTCCTGGATATCCTTGTTAACTTTCTGTCTCGTTGATCTGTCTAATGTTGACAGTGGAGTGTTGAAGTCTCCCATTATTATTGTATGGGAGTCTAAGTCTCTTTGTAAGTCTCTAAGGACTTGCTTTATGAATCTGGGTGCTCCTGTATTGGGTGCATATATATTTAGGATAGTTAGCTCTTCCTGTTGAATTGATCCCTTTACCATTATGTAATGGCCTTCTTTGTCTCTTTTGATCTTTGATGGTTTAAAGTCTGTTTTATCAGAGACTAGGATAGGATTGCAACTCCTGCTTTTTTTTGTTCTCCATTTGCTTGGTAGATCTTCCTCCATCCCTTTATTTTGAGCCTATGTATGTCTCTGCATGTGAGATGGGTCTCCTGAATACAGCAGACTGATGGGTCTTGACTCTTTATCCAGTTTGCCAGTCTGTGTCTTTTAATTGGAGCATTTAGTCCATTTACATTTAAGTTTAATATTGTTATGTGTGAACTTGATCCTGCCATTATGATATTAACTGGTGATTTTGCTCGTTAGTTGATGCAGTTTCTTCTTAGCCTCGATGGTCTTTACATTTTGGCATGGTTTTGCAATGGCTGGTACCAGTTGTTCCTTTCCATGTTTAGGGCTTCCTTCAGGGTCTCTTGTAAGGCAGGCCTGGTGGTGACAAAATCTCTAAGCATTTGCTTATCTGTAAAGGATTTTACTTCTCCTTCACTTATGAAACTTAGTTTGGCTGGATATGAAATTCTGGGTTTAAAATTCTTTTCTTTAAGAATGTTGAATATTGGCCCCTACTCTCTTCTGGCTTGTAGAGTTCCTGTGGAGAGATCTGCTGTTAGTCTGATGGGCTTCCCTTTGTGGGTAACCCGACCTTTCTCTCTGGCTGCCCTTAAGATTTTTTCCTTCATTTCAACTTTGGTGTATCTGGCAGTTATGTGTCTTGGAGTTGCTCTTCTCGAGGAGTATCTTTGTGGGGTTCTCTGTATTTCCTGAATTTGAATGTTGGCCTGCCCTACTAGGTTGGGGAAGTTCTCCTGGATGATATCCTGAAGAGTGTTTTCCAACTTGGTTCCATTTTCACCCTCACTTTCAGGTACCCCAATCAGACGTAGATTTGGTCTTTTTACATAATCCCATACTTCTTGCAGGCTTTGTTCATTTCTTTTTCTTCTTTTTTCTTTTGGTTTCTCTTCTCGCTTCATTTCATTCATTTGATCCTCAATCACTGATACTCTTTCTTCCAGTTGATCAAGTCAGTTACTGAAGCTTGTGCATTTGTCACGTATTTCTTGTGTCATGGTTTTCATCTCTGTCATTTCCTTTATGAGCTTCTCTGCATTAATTATTCTAGCTATCAATTCTTCCACTCCTTTTTCAAGATTTTTAGTTTCTTTGCGCTGGGTACGTGATTCCTCCTTTAGCTCTGAGAAGTCTGATGGACTGAAACCTTCTTCTCTCATCTCGTCAAAGTCATTCTCTGACCAGCTTTGATCTGTTGCTGGCGATGAGCTGCGCTCCTTTGCAGGGGGAGATGTGCTCTTATTTTTTGAATTTCCAGCTTTTCTGCCCTGCTTTTTCCCCATCTTTGTGGTTTTATCTGTCTCTGGTCTTTGATGATGGTGACGTACTGATGGGGTTTTGGTATAGGTGTCCTTCCTGTTTGATAATTTTCCTTCTAAGAGTCAGGACCCTCAGCTGTAGGTCTGTTGGAGATTGCTTGAAGTCCACTCCAGACCCTGTTTGCCTGGGTTTCAGCAGCAGAGGTTGCAGAAGATAGAATATTGCTGAACAGCGAGTGTACCTGTCTGATTCTTACTTTGGAAGCTTCCTCTCAGGGGTGTACTCCACCCTGTGAGGTGTGGGGTGTCAGACCGCCCCTAGTGGGGGATGTCTCCCAGTTAGGCTACTCAGGGGTCAGGGACCCACTTGAGCAGGCAGTCTGTCCCTTTTCAGATCTCAACCTCCGTGTTGGGAGATTCACTACTCTCTTCAAAGCTGTCAGACAGAGTCGTTTGCATCTGCAGAGGTTTCTGCTGTTTTTTTTGTTCTTGTTTAGCTGTGCCCTGTCCCCAGAGGTGGAGTCTACAGAGACAGGCAGATTTCCTTGAGCTGCTGTGAGCTCCACCCAGTTCGAGCTTCCCAGCGGCTTTGTTTACCTACTTAAGCCTCAGCAATGGCAGGCGCCCCCAGCCTCGCTGCTGCCTTGCGGTTAGATCACAGACTGCTGTGCTAGCAATGAGGGAGGCTTCGTGGGCTTGGGACCCTCCCGGCCAGGTGTGGGATATAATTTCCTGGTGTGCCCATTTGCTTAAAGCGCAGTATTGGGGTGGGAGTTACCCGATTTTCCACGTGTTGTGTGTCTCAGTTCCCCTGGCTAGGAAAAAGGATTCCCTTCCCCCTTGCACTTCCCAGGTGAGGCGATGCCTCACCCTGCTTCAGCTCTCGCTGGTCGGGCTGCAGTAGCTGACCGGCACCGATTGTCCGGCACTCCCTAGTGAGATGACCCCAGTACCTCAGTTGAAAATGCAGAAATCACTGGTCTTCTGTGTCGCTCGCGCTGGGAGTTGGAGACTGGAGCTGTTCCTATTTGGCCATCTTGCTCCGCCCAACACTCTTTCTTTGAATCTCTAAGTAAGTTATCTCGAGGAGCAGCATGTCTGTGTTTTTTATTTCCTCAGGAAATCTTTGAGAGTGGTATGCTTTCTGAGCCCTTACATATCTGATAATATTTTTTCTGTTGTCTTTACATAAAAATGACAAGTTGACAGAATACGGAATTCATCAACCATAAATCTTATCTTTTATATCTCTGTAGGTAATTTCTCCAGTTTTCTGACATTTATTTTCATTCCAGAAAAGTTTGAGGACAATCTAAATTTGTTCTTATTTTTACATTTTCCCTTTCATATTGGTAAAATTCTTTATCATTGAAATTAATAAATTTAACAACATACAATGCACAGACTATACATTTTCCTGTATGAATCTCTCATTTTCATCACCTCAAAATTTTCTTGTTAATTAAAAAAAGTTTGCTATTGTGCATTGGCTACTGACTTTGCTCTATCAGGTATTGTTAGTTCTTAAGCTACATCTTTACAAATTGTCTTCCGAAGTGACAATTTATTCTCTCATTTTCATATTTTTATTTTTTCTTCATCAATTTTACCTTTATATTGCTGATTTGACATTATGTTCTTTTCAAGTTAGATTTTTATTTCATATCTGTGTTTTTGGTCTCCTTAGGGTCACATGTTAACTTGTGACGACTGATGGACAGCCAAACTTTTTCTGGAACTTTTGCTGTCCTTCTTAGATAGGTGTGATGGCCCAACTAAATCATTCAGATATGGTGTGGGTGCCTGCCCAGGACTTTGTTAAATGAGTAACGAATGCGGATTGCTGCTGATTCTAGAGACATTTGTATGAGGAGGGGACTGAAGCCACCTGGTTCCTGCTTCTTTAAGGACTCCCAAAAATGGTATCAATGTAAACTCTATGAAAATCCTCATGCTGTGCACTTAAATGTCTGACACCAGCCAGGTCAAAGGTAAGATTCTGCAGCATCATAACATAAGCACTCACACAGTACCAGGGAACCTCTCTTCTGAAGGGTCCAAGTGAAGAGCAAAGAGGATTTTAAAATGCCTACTTACCAGTAAAAAGAATTGATCATTTATTTTTCAAAGTTGGAGTTTAGAACAAGCACATTTCTTGTGTCTTAAATAATACAGACAGGCCGGGCGCGGTGGCTCAAGCCTGTAATCCCAGCACTTTGGGAGGCCGAGACGGGCGGATCACGAGGTCAGGAGATCGAGACCATCCTGGCTAATATGGTGAAACCCCGTCTCTACTAAAAAATACAAAAAACTAGCCGGGCGACGAGGTGGGCGCCTGTAGTCCCAGCTACTCGGGAGGCTGAGACAGGAGAATGGCATGAACCCAGGAGGCGGAGCTTGCAGTGAGCTGAGAGCCGGCCACTGCACTCCAGCCTGGGCGGCAGAGCAAGACTCCGTCTCAAAAAAAAAAAAAAAAAAATAATAATAATAATAATACAGACAGGTTTCACAAAGTAACTCTGAAGATAATTTAGAAGATATTTCAAAGCCATTTTTGCTCACTCTGCCATTGTAGATAAAAATTACTGGGCCATGGCCAGGAACGGTGGCTCACGCCTGCAATCCCAGAACTTCGGGAGGCCGAGGTGGGCAGATCACCTGAGACCAGGAGTTCAAGACCAGCCTGACCAACATAGTGAAACCTCATCTCTACTAAAAATACAAAAATTAGCTGAGCTTGGTGGCACACGCCTGTAATCCCAGCTACTTGGGAGGCTGAGGCAGAAGACTTGCTTGAACCCTGGAGGTGGAGGTTGCAGGGAGCAGAGACAGTGCCACTGCACTCCAGCCTGGGTGACATAGTAAGACTCTGTCTCAAAAAGAAAAAGAAAAAAAATACTTAATGGGCCATGGGGCAAAGAAGGACATGATGGGAAACATATAAACAGTGCAGTATTTAACATTCCTGGTGTACGTAGTGTTGAGGAGTGTAAGTCTAAGGGGCTGATCATGTGTGTGAGTAAGAGAGAAATCTGAATCCTTTTCCATTAAAAGTCTGGTGTTGCACTGGCCAAACCCAGACATAAGGAGGGTAGAGAATGGGAAAAATCATTCTGGCAGCATTGTGGATAAAGGATGGAATGAAGGCTGAAAGCTGATTTAGGAAGCAATAATTCAGGTGAGAAATTGGCCTATTGTGACAATGTGGACAGAGAAAGTGAGAACATTTTTAGATATTTATATAATACAATAAAAACAACTCAGCAACCGACTGATTGTAGGAGAAATATATAAAAAGAGCTTAGAATAACTTCCAGTTTCTGTACTACGTGATCAAATTGATGCTGAAACCAAAAGGGATAATAGAAAAAGGGGAGATTTTGAGTTGAAAGAGGGTGTGAACGTAGAACACAATAAATTCACTTTGGACCTATTAAGTTTAAAACACATATAGTTAGACTGAGGTGATTATTTCATGATGTATATGCATATCAAATTATGAAATTATGCACTTTAAACATATACAATCCTTGTCAAATATATTTTAATTTAAAAAACAATAAATATAAGGTTACCAGGTAGAGATATTCAACATGATGTTAGATATATGGTCTAGAATTTTATAGAGAGAATTAAAAGGAAGATACAGATTCTGAGGTCATCAATATATTACTACCTGGAAAGATTACAAAAGAAGACACTGGGTAATGTCCTAGGTACACAGGATACAACAGTAGAAAAACAGACCAAATCTCTACCCTGGGAAGATGACATTCTATTAGAATAAGAAAAGCAATAATCAAATAGGAAAATACATAAGTTGTATAATTTTAGACTGTTGTTTAAAAAGGCTAAGAATACACTCTTAAAGGATGCTAAAATGTAAGAGTTGAAAGAACAGAAAAAAAATATTTGCAAAGAATCAAGAAGGAGAAGTTGAATTGAGTAGTTGTAGAAAAATCAAAGGCCAGAAGTGACATGTCAAAGAGGAGTGATCAAAAGGACCAATGCTAAAGATATTAAACCATCGGTAAATTTTCTTCTTGATTGTGTTCAAGGGCTTATGACTTTGTCTTTGTAATCAGAACTGCCAGAGAGAGCATATGGAGCTCTGGCTTTGCCATTCTGATTGCTGATTTTAAAACAAATCTTGCCATATTTTTGATGTCTCATTCCTAAAATGTTCCTGCGAGTAAAACTGAGTAATTCTAAAGGAATTTAAAATTATATATTCTTTATCCAAGTTGATTATAGCTATCTCATTTCTCAGGCAAGGAAAACTTATCCCTCAGGACATGTGGAAGAAAATGGATATATCCTGATGTTGCTCTCTTTGAATAAAAAAATACTTTTCAGTTACAATACTTGTATATTCCTCTATTGGTAATTATTTTTTTCCTAAAAATACAATTTGTCTGTATGTTTGTAATAATGTTAAAAGTAAACTAGATTATTTCCTGTCCCTAGAACTCTGAGTAGAAGTTCACAGTAGCAAGTTATTTTTATTTGCAATGCAGTTGTTTGTCTTAGATGTTGAATGTAACACCATGAAGAGTCTTCTGAGGTATATGATTTTGTTCACCAAATTTATTATTTAGTTGCTTTTTTATGTTGCTTAGAATAGAATCAGTGTGAGAAGTTTTCATCTGGAATGTACTTCATCTTGAATGTAATTATATTTTAAATTCTGTCAGGTTTTACTAGCACTGTTAATGCATTTAAGTGTGCATGAAAGCCCAATCGTTTTATCCATTTCTTTTTTTCATGGGAAAGAATTGGAGTGTCAAGATAGTTATATCTGAATTAGCTGTAACCCAGGCAGAAGCTTTTCTGTGGCATGCATTTTTTAGAAATGGCAGGGGAATAAGTTTCACAGTGGGCAGCATCACTTTGAAAACATGATTATTAATCTTTTTTTGGAGCAAAAATGCAATAAAGAAATTGGTTCAGCAGGATGAGAGCCTAAACATTCTTGTATTTGTTGCATGGTGTGAGATGGAAAATAAAATGGGTAAGGTTATAACCAAAATTCATTCTCCCTAGGAAGTTTTCAATGTAAAGCATGGCAAATATATAATAAACTTTTATTTTTCCTTTTTTAACTTGAGAGGGCACCAACTCTTCACCTTGTTAAGTACAGAGAAAATAATGGCCTTTTGATGGGCTCGTGCTAGGTTGAACTAGAAAACCACATCATTAACAATCCCATTGTGACAAAAAAAATAAGTGAGTGGAAGATCTTTGTTATATAGCTTCCAAGTGTTTCTAATAAAAAACCTCACTAATGCACACAGACAACCACTATCCAGCAAAACTATTGCCCAGGAGAGAGCACAAGACATTCATGCTTACTCACTCTAGTCATGTTTGGTGTTGATCTTATAGAGCAACATTAGGGAATTATATTTCTTTTCTTCAAACTCCTCTCATTTTGTGAAAAGAGAAGACTTCATGACTCTTATAAGAAATAAAATGATGCTGTTTTAGTGTTTCATTAGGTGATATGAGAATAGTTAAATCATGTGAAGACACAAGAAACGATCACATCCAAAAGCTCTGAGAATCTATAAGGAACTTTCTATTACAGGGCAAAGTAGCACTGTATCTTCTATTGAGACTTTGGTCCTAAACTTTAAACTAATTCCTCCTGAGATGCTTAATTCTATGGAGAGCTTAACCACATTGACTAAGTGTAGGTTACCTGAGCTTAAGGTTTACTCTGGATATTTCCAGCACAGATCCCGCAACTGCATCTTATTTTGTAACTATAATGTGAGGGAAGGCTGCTGATGCCAGGAACTGTCTATTTGCCAGCAGTGGCTAGAGGGAACTAGCTTGGTTCTATACTTCAGACCTTTTTAAATCAGGGTACTATCTCCTGGGATGAAATGCTAGTTGAGAGTAAAAGGAGCGGCAGTGGAAGGGAAAGAGTGAGGGAGGGTGAGCAAGTCGGCTTATGATTTTTTTACTTTAACATTGTCAATTCTCCCTTCGTTAACCCAGTGAGCAACATGATGTTCTCAAACTCAGTCAACCTACTGCACTGTCTCTTTTTTCCCTCCTTAGGGAAACACTCACAGAGTTTCTGTAACTAAGGTAGGCAGAAAAAGAGCTTTGATAACTCCCATGAGGCTAACTGACAACATATATGTTTCTAATATGAGCCTTATAACTGGGTTTGATCTGGTTTCATTGGATATATGATTCAAATGCTCATAAAGTTCAACATAATAGAATGGAATTCATTAACATTTTATTTTCCCCCCAAATGACCCACTTGTATTTATAATCATTTCCTTTCGTGTTTGAAAATCAATATTTCACTTTTTTTTCTATTAGAAAAATGTACCAGGTCATTCAACACTGTGAACTGTAGGCCTCAGAAATGTAATAATTAAAATAAATGTTTTATGAATGCATGTTTGCTGTGGACTTTGGAAAGGGAAAATTTCATGGTAGCTCTTCTATTCCTCACTAAATTTTAATAAACTTGTTATTCCAAAATACTTCCCTGAACACGTTGAATTCTAATTATTTAACCCTTTGAAATGTCCTGTTTTCCCTCCATTTGTAGTCTTAACACATATACTTGCATTGTTTTTGTTTTCTTCTTTCCACAAGGGTAAAAACAAACAAAACATGAAATTGCTCTGTCCTGGGCAGAACTTTAGTGCTGAGATTGCAGGTTTAACAATTTCAGCATTCTAACCAAGTGCCATTTTACTGTCCAGATTTCAATTGTTCCAAGAGTAGGAAAAACAGAATCTTTTCTAAAACATACGCCAGAATTTGGGATAATAGTGGGTCCATGTTATAAAATACATACAAAATGCAACAGAATCTACAAGCTGATGTCAATTTGTCTTGGAGAAATTAGAGAAATTCAAAGCTTTCTCAAAAGAAATAACATACAATTCCATTCTATTTTAATACAGCACCAAATGAGATGCAATTTTAAATACTTAAAACACAACCACAAAAATAACTTTAATAGATTTGGAATTGTATTTAATATTTGTGCATTTAATTCATGCAAATAAAAACATATAAATCAAATGGCTTTAAGAATCTTTATTAAAGGATTCAGCATTAACTGCCAAATATATAAAAGTTTATGAAAAAAAGGACTAGATGTAGAATCTCAACATTTTTAGCATTGTAGGAGTCTTTAATGAGCAAAAGACAGTTTCAGTTTTAGGAGATATTATAAGCTGACTGATTTAGAGATTTGTGGTTTACTCACTTTGAAGTAAAAGTAGTCACTCTCTTAATGTGATCTCTTACCTGGACACTCTCAAACTTTGTAAGATATTTCTAGGTCTAACTTATCATATTTTAAAGTAATTTAAAATAATTTAAAGATATAATTTTAAAACTTAATAATTTAAATTATTAAATCATTTAAATTATAATTTTATAATTTAAAGATGTAATTTTAAATACTTAAAATACAACCACAAAGTAACTTTAATAGATTTGGAATTGTACTTAATATTTGTGCATTTAATTCATTCAAATAAAAATATAAATCAAATAATTCAGCCTGCATATTTGTTCTGTTTGTGATTTTTTTAAAATTATTGAAAATAATTGAAAATCTTACAAAACATCATCTGTTTGAAGGATGTTAGAAAAGAGAGGGTAGAAAAATAGGACTGCACATTTATTGCTTAATGGTTTAACTTCAGTTATAAATACACACATATTATACATATCTATGTGTGTATATGTGCACAGGTCTGTATACGCATGTGTGTGTATATACGTGTGTGTGTTTAACATCATTGGATTATTATCACCCATTCTATTGTTGGCTGGAATACACTGCTCTTTTCTGTTATTCTGCAGAGCAGGGTGCATCACAAGTGATCTCTGGACTTGCTGAAGCAACTATTCTCTCTCTAGCAATTTCTGCCACTGCTTGGGTTTGGAAATTTCCTCCCCGCTCACCTCCACTGGCAGCATGTTCACCTCACCTAAGGCCCTCTGGTTCCACTCTTAATGCTCCAAAAATGTGATGAGTGTAAAGAGAATTTTCCTCTCAGGAAAACAATAATGGCTAGATCAGTGATACACTATGGATTCATAAAGAAAGTGAGTCTATTTGATTTGTCTATTAACCTGGAAGAGCACATTGAATATTTTTTCTTTTTTAGAATAAGTACAGGCACACATTGATCTTTTACTGAAAAAGAAAACATTTAAAGGTACATATAAATAAGAACAAAATACTTTTATTTAGCCCTAGATCCCAATAATTTTTTTAGAACTCTTTTCCTAAAAGGTTTACAGTACAACCTTTTATATTTAAGTCTGCAACCATTTCAAGTTAATTAGTGTATAAAGTACGAAGTTTACACTGAGATTTTGAGCCTATAAATGTTTGTTTTCTCCAGTAACACTTGTTAAAAAGACTATTCTTTCTCCTTCAATTGCTTTTTTACCATTGTTAAAAATGAGTTGGGTATATTTACTTGTGTCAATTTCTGAGTTCTTTTTTCTCTTCTGCTGACTTATGTCTCCATCTCTCCACCAATATCATGTGCCTTTTCATATAAACTTAAAATAGGTTTATCTATATGCATAAAAAAATGTAGCTGGAGTTTTTATATGACTGCCGTTAAGACTACCCATCAATTTGGAGAGTTGACATCTTTGCTATCTTGAGTCTTCCAAACCATTAATAATGTTCGTTTGAATTTATTTAATTCTTCTCTCAATTCTTTCATGCACATTTTGTCATTTTTGCCATCTTGATTCTGCATGTCTTGTCAGATTTTTGCTTAAGTATTTTCTTTAGAGCAATTGTAAAGGTATTTTCAGTTTCCACACATTCATTGTTAGTTCATAGAAATATGAATTTTGGAGGATGGATCATTTATCCTGTGAACTTGCTAAGTATTACTATTTCTACAAGAATATTTTTAGTTTCGCTGAGACTTTACAAATACAATAGTATAATGTGCAATAGATGCCACTTTCCTTCTTTCTTTTTTTATTCCTATCAGTGTGCCTTGCTCGTGTTTTGCCCAATTGTGCTGCTTAGAACTTTTAGTGCTCTGTCACATAGCATTGTTGAGAGCAGACGTCTCTGCCTTGTTTCCACCCTGAGGGGAAAACCATTCATTCTTTCATCATTAAGCATGACATAGCTGTTTGTTTTTGATAAATAGTCTTGATAAAGTTCAGGAAATTTCTTTGTATGTCTAGGCTTCTGAAAGTTTTTATCATAAAACTGTGCTGTATTTTGGCAAATGCTCTTTCTGCATCAATTGAGATAAGTAGCGTATGTATTTTTGAATCATGTTTCTTTGTTCAGGTTGATATTCCCTGTGTTTTAATTGACACATGTACACAATTTATATTTAAGATAACTGTAATATATATGTCAAGGCCTAGGTGTTCTACTTTATAATTTATTTTCTGCTTGTTCATTCTCTTGTTTCCTCTGTTCTCCTTCCTAACCTTATTGTGAGTTACTGAAGTAGTTTTAGGATTACATAATGATTTATTTATACTGTTTTTTAGTACATCTCTATATAATTTTCTTACTATCTTTATCTTATTATTGTTATACATGTGTAACTGATGCCAAAGTCAACTGGCATTGATGTTTTACCACTTTAAATGAAGTGTAGAAACTTTACTTCCATTTAAGTCCTTTTAGCCTCCTTGCTTTTAAAAATAGAATCGCACTGGGTAACACATCCAATACACTGGATGCTGCAACAGGCAGTGTTATAATTTTAGTGTAAACATCAAATATGATTTTAAAAACTTCTGAGATGATGAATAACCTATGACATCCATTTACATTTTCCCATTCTCTTATTTTTTTCTTTCTGAAGTTCCAAGCAGTTTTCAGATATCTTGGTTTCTGTTTAGAGGTCTTACTTTTCAGCTTTTTAAGAGGAGTTTTGGTAAAACACAAATTGTGTCAGTTTTCCTTCACATAAGGATGCCTTTATTTCTCCTTTCTTTTTTAATGTTATTTTTGCTGGACATAGAATTTGCACTTGACAGTTTTTTTCTTTCAGGACATACATGTTGGGACACATCCTTTTGTCCTACACTGTTTCAGATGAGAACTCTGTTGTCATTTGAATTTTATTTTTATAAGTCCATATAGTTTTTGGGGGGTAGGCTTTCAAGAATTTTTATTTGTCTTCTGTTTTCAGAAATTTTTATATGATATGTTTTAATATGAGTTCTTTTAGGTTTATCTTATTTAGTATTTACTCAGCTACTTCATTCTCTAGGTTTGTGTCTTTGTCAAAATTAAGATGTTTTCAGATATCAATTTATTGACTCTTTTTCCAGCGCCACTATTTCTTTCCACTTTCTTTCTTGGTCTCTGATGATATATAGACTCAATATTATGATGCTGCCTGACAGGTCCCCAAGGGTATTGTCTGTTGTTTCATTTTGTAACTATTTTTGCTCTCTTGTTCAGAATAGAATCAGTAAATCCTACTGATTTGTCCTCAAGTTTACTGATTCTATCTCCTCTTTTCTCTTCTTTACTGTTAAGCTTATCCAGTCAAGTTTTATTTCAGTTATCTTATTTTTAATTCTTTAATTTCCATTTGGTTAATTCTTATAACTTTCATTTTTTGGTGGAGATTTTCAAGATTTACATTTGCTTCAAAAGAACTCCTAATTGCCTGCTGGTGCCACCTCACTCAGTCTCATTGCAGCTGTGTCAGTGTGGAGGTTTGGTTCACCCCAGGTCCTACCGACACCAGAAGTGGGGTTGGGGGAAATTGGAGATGATGCCACCTTGTCAGTGTGGTTGCACTGGGTGCAGCAGAGGCTCAGCTTCCTGCTTGACTTCAGTGACACCAGGGTTAGGAAGGTGACACTAGCATACCTCACCCTGCCTCAGTCTCAATGTTGCTGCATGAATTTGAGGCTAAGCTTACCTCTGGCACCTCCAGACACTACTTTGGCAAGGGAATTGTAGAACTGTCTGCTTTTGCCAGACAGAAAATGGAAGAACAGCTTCTTTCTTGGTCTGTTGACATGACCTTGATAGAAATACCAGAATGCCACCTTATTTTGCAATGTGGGAGAGAGAAGATTTATCTCCGTTCCTGTCCCCACTGATACCATCAAGCAAGGGAATCAGAGCACTGCTGCTTCCTTCCACTCCGTGGAAGTAGAGTGGATCATCAGCTCCACACTGGACTCCACTGAACTATGATGTTTGGGGGTTTTTCCACTGATGTTTGGCTACAGTCAGGTGGGTATTCCCTGCTATGCCATTATTTTCCAGGTTCTTTGGCTAAGAAAGCTGGTGTTTTGTTAGGTTTGGTTTTGTTGGGTGTGGTTTCTGGTTGGAGGCTTCTGCAGCACTAGCTCCAGGGCAGATGAGAAGTATAGGAGACACATACCACTGTGTAATTCCCCAGGGAGTCTGACTTCCTTATTATACTTTTCCAACACTTTGCATGCTCATTTGTTGCTGTATGTGCAGACTTTCATTTAGAACACAAAGGATGTGATAGTAATGAGGCTTCTCCAACTGGGCTGAAAACAGATGTGTTTTTGTCTTAAAATCATAAGAGCAAGTATTTTAAAAAAATACTTGAATAGGTTGGTGAGAATCCTGGGGAGAACTAACACATGACTGGGGAAAAAAAAAAAAACATTTTCAACATTACAAGAAAAAGTCATTTCATAACAGTAAAAATTCCAGCTCACATTATCTACAACTTACTTACTCATTTATTCTAGCCTGGTGTCAGAATTATCATTTGTCCCTGTGATAAACAAAATTACTAGCCAAAGTGGAGTGTTTCTATGCAGCTTGTTTGGTCTTAACCTTAGAGTAGCCAATCAAAATACCATTTTCCAAAGTGTCTTTGATCAGTTTCTTTTTCCTCCTGGAAACCTCAGACTTCCTAGTGGATTTTTTTTTTAATTTGCAAAAAATAAGGATGAGATCTTGTAGTGTAGGATTTAGTAGGTTTTGAGAAACCCACAGAGACATGTGTCCACCATCCAGCACTACACAGAACAGCTGAATCACCCTAAAATTCTCTGTGTGATGCCTTTGTGATCAACCCTTCCCTTTCTTCCAATTGTGGGCAACCTCTGATCTGTTTTCTTGACCTAAAATTTTGCTTTCTCCAGAATGCTATACAAATGAAATCACACAATATGTAGACATTTAGGGCTGACTTCTTTCACATACATAATACATGTAAGTTCATCTCTACTATTGTGTAAGTGAATAGTCTGTTCCTTTTTATTGTTCATGGTATTGATGCAATAGTCTATCTAGTCACCTGTAGAAAGATGTCTTGGTTAGGCCAGGCGCAGTGGCTGACGTCTGTGATCCCAGCACTTTGGAAGCCGAGATGGGCAGATCATGAAGTCAGGAGTTTGAGACCAGCCTGGCCAACATAGTGAAACCCCGTCTCTATTAAAAATACAAAACAATTAGCTGGGTGTGGTGGTGGGTACCTGTATTCCCAGCTACTTGGGAAGCTGAGGCAGAATAATTCCTTGAACCTGGGAGGCAGAGGTTGCAGTGAGCTGAGATCGCGACATTGCACTCCTGCACTCCAGCCCGGGTGACAGTGTGAGACCCCATTTCAAAAAAAAAAGAAAGACGTCCTGGTTGTTTCCAGGTTTTAGAGATTATGAGTAAAGCTGCTAAAACATTTGCCCAGCCTACAGGCTTTTTTTTTTTTTTTGAGGCGGAGTCTTGCTCTGTCTCCCAGGCTGGAGTGCAGTGGCCGGATCTCGGCTCACTGCAAGCTCCGCCTCCTGGGTTCCCGCCATTCTCCTGCCTCAGCCTCCCAAGTAGCTGGGACTACAGGCGCCCACCACCTCGCCTGGCTAGCCTACAGGCTTTTATGTGAATTTGTTTTCATTATACATTGATAAATATATAGGAATGGAATGGCTGAACCTCACGCTGGACATATGTTTTACTTAATATAAAGCTGCTAAATTATCTCCTAAAGTGACCATGTCATTTTACGTTCCCAACAGTAATGAAAGAGAATATTTGTTGCTACACATCTTCAGGAGCATTTGATATTTCAATTTTTTATTTCCATTCTAATGGCAGGTAGTAGTATCCCATTGTAGTTATGATTTGCATTCCCCTATTAATTAATAACAATAAACATGTTTTCATATGTTTATTTGCCATATGTCTGTCTTCTTTTGAGATGCATGTGCTCAAAATTTTTGCTCATTTTAGATTGGATTGTTTGTTTTGTATTGTTGAGTTTTAAGGGTTCTTTATTCATTCTAGATGAAAGTTTGTATAAGATATGTGACTGATATGGTTTGGCTGTGTCCCTGCCCAAATCTCATTTTGAATTGTAGTTCTCATAATCCCTATGTGTTGTGGGAGGGACCCAGCAGAAGGTAATAGAATCATGGAGGCAAGTTACCCCGCTGCTGCTGTTCTCATGATAGTGAGTGAGTTCTCATAAAATCTGATGGTTTTATATAGGGCTTTTCTTCCTTTGCTTGGCACTTCTCTCTCCTGCCACCATGTGAAGAACAACATGTTTGCTTGCCTTCTGCCATGATTGTAAGTTTCCTGAGGCCTCCCCCAGCCATCTGGAATTGAGTCAATTAAACCTCTTTCCTTTGTAAATTACCCAGTCTCAGGCAGTTCTTCATAGCAGCAGCTGAACAGACTAACACAGTGACTTAATAATATTTTTCCGATTGTTTTAGCTTTTTGCTGTTGTAATGGTTCTTTCACAGAATGAGCATTTTCAAATATGATAAAGTGTATTTTTTCATTTTCTCTTTTATGGATCATGTGTATGGTATTTTATCTCAAAACTCATCAATGACCTCAAAGTCATATCTAATATCCCCTGTTTTATGATAGTATTTTATTGCTGTATACTTTACACTTTTATATAGTCTACTTCAGTTCACATTTGTAAAAGTTGTAAAATATACATTAAGATTCCTTTTTTTTTTACATGGGGAGATCTCATTATTACATTCCCATTTAGAGAATAGATTATACTTTCCCCTTTTCCTCTGTGCCTTTTTCAAAATGCAATGGAATATATTTGTGTGGGTCTATTTCTGGGGTCTCTATTCATTCCATTGGTCTATGTGTCTAGTGTTTTAACAATATTTAAACAAAACCACAATATTTTGAGAACTGTAGCATAATAGTAAGCCTTGTAATCAGTAGTGTATGTCCTGTAACTTTGTTTTGTTTTTTTTTTTTCAGAAGTGCTTTGACTATTCTAGTTATTTTGCTTTCCAATGATCAATAAAAAGCATGCAGAAATGTTCACTGTTAATGCAGGAACTCTACAAATAGAAATGGAAAAGACTGGTAGCTTAACTATATTGAGACTATGAATTCATAAATATTTAATTCCCCTCTTTTACTTCAATTTTCTCTTATTTATTGCATTTATATTTTGTAATTTTCAGCATATAGATCCTGCACTTATATTGTTACATTAATCCTAAGTACTTAATTTTTGCTTCTATTTTAAATAGTAATTTAGTTTTTTCAACTGTTAATGCCTAACACATAGGAAAATTATTGACATTTTATATTGACCTTTGATAATAAAACACTATTAATTTCACGTATTTTTACAGAAGCTTTTTGTAAATACTGCAGGATTGTGTATATAAACATTTGTTTTATGAGCAAATAGAGGCAATTTTACTTCTTCCTTTTCAATATGTTATTTATTTCTTATTCCTGTCTTGTTGCACTTTGCAAATCTTGTAATACAATATTGAATAGGACTTGTTCCCACTCTTAAGGAAAAATCATTTCATAATCATCATATAGTATACAGATTTAAACACATATCCTAAGTTATTTTATTCCTAATTTTATGAAAGTTTTGGTCAGAAATAGATGTTAGATTTCATCGAATGCTCTTTCTGCATCTCTTGAGAAGAAATGTTTTAAAAATAGTCTTTGTATCAGATTACTTGGATTGGATTTTAATAGTGAATTAGCTTTGTTTTTACTGGACATAATGAATCATCCTACATGGGTAGATGTTCAACTTGATGTCACAATATTTTGTTGTCATTTTTCATATATGTCCATGACTGATACTTGTCTATAGTTTTCTTTTCTCTCAATATTATTTTTTGATTTTGGTGTTACTGTAATGCTGGCCTTATAAAATGAGTTGGGAGTGCTCCCATCTGATCTATTTTCTCTAAAAGATTGTGTACTGTTAAAATCATCCCCAGGTCTCCCAGGCCATGCCCCTCCAGCCCACCTGGGCTCCCCAGCTGCAGTCACCCTCTGTGTGCAGGTAGCAGCCTATGGGAAACCTCTCAGCCCGCCTGCACTCTTAACACCTCAGAACCGGGGGCATATGTCCGGATGGCTGCAGCCAAGCCAGATGGTCTGCCCCATGGTGGCTGCACAGGAGCGAGAACCTGCCTCTCAATCCTATCCCCGGTGGCTGCAGAGAGCCCCTGGCCAGCGGTCCCGATCTCGGGCAGTGGAGGGGGCAGAGCCTGGTGGGCTCTCAGGCTGGGTGCACTGGTGATACAGAGGCCGCTCAGGCCATGCTCCCCCGCCTAGACGTCCAAGCTGCTGCAGCCCTCCGCTTGCGGACAGCAGCTGTCTGGGAACTCCCAAGCTCGCTCACGCTCCCTGGATCGCAGAACCCGGGCCAAATGTCACCATGGCTGCGGCCAAGCCAGGTGGTCTGCCCAGCGGCGGCTGCACAGGGGCGAGAACTGAGAACCTGCCGTTCAACCCCATCTCTGTTGGCCGCGGAGTGGGGTCTGGGCTCCCTTGGACCGCCTGGGCAGCGGTCCCAAGCTCCGGCAGAGATGCCGAAGGGGAGGCACGGTGAAGGGGACGGACTCTCAGGCCGCGCGCGCTCGCAATCCCACCGCTGCCCAGGCCATGCCCCGCCAGCCCTCCTGGTTGCCCAAGCTGCAGCCCCTTTTATTGTTTGTGTGTGTGCAGGCAGCAGCCGCCAGGCAACCTCCAAGCCCGCCAGCGACCCCAACCTCGCAGAACCTGGGCCAGATGCCGCAGTGACTGCGGCCAAGCCAGGAGGTCTGCCTGGCCGCGGCAGCACTAGAAACAAAAACTGACCTCAGCCCCATCCCCCGTGGCTGCGGAGGGCCCAGGCCAGCTACCCTCTCTCTCTTCAGGGGAGCAGGGCGGCCAGCGCTGCCGGGCGGGCTGCGCGCCTGCGATCCTGGGGCATCCCGGGCGAGCCCAGAGAACCCGCGAGCCAGCGGCGCCTGAGCCGGAGCTGTAGTAGCCCACTGCTGGCGCGCGCTGCCTGGGAGTGGCTTCCGGAGTCCCAGCGGGCTCTGAGCTGCAGGCGGGTGCCTAAAGGCTCTACTTTAGAAAGAACTTCCTTAATTTTTTGAAGAGACTATTCTGTATCCATTTTATAATTTTGTGGCCACCCAAAAAGATATGTCCAATCATAGACACAGTGAATACAGTAAGTGGTAGTTTAAAGTGTTGACTTTTGGTCGGGTGCAGTGGCTCACACATGTAATCCCAGCAGTTTGGGAGCCCAAGGCGGGTGGATCACTTGAGGTCAGGAGTGCAACACCAGCCTGACCAATATGGTGAAAACCCCTCTGTACTAAAAATACAAAAATCATCCAGGCGTGGAGGTGTACGTCTGTAATCCCAGCTACTTGGGAGGCTGAGGGAGGAGAATCGCTTGAACCCTTGCAGTGAGCCAAGATTGTGCCACCGCACTCCAGCCTGGGTGACAGAGCGAAACTCCCTCTCAAAAATAAATAATCAAATAAAATGTTGAATTTTTACAAGGCATTGTTTCCATTCTAATTTTTGAATGCAACCACAGCCTCTTACAAAACAGCCTTGTTAAACTAATTCCCTGATAATAAATTCTTGAGTAAAAGGGGAATCAATCGGGCGGTTTCTGCCATCATTTGAATATTAATTAAAATCTTCTCTAGAACGTAGGAAGAGAAGATAGAAACACCATTTCCCTTTTGTCCAATATTTTTAGAACGGACAACAAATTATCTTGAAATGCTTAAGAACTAGCATACCTCTCAGCTAAGAAAAAAATAGAAAGAAAGAACTAGATGGAGCAAAGGAGAACTTTGCTCCATTTGAAAAAAGAATTCTGAGCAAAGACTGCTTATTTCAGGGAGTTGGCCATCTCCATGATTTTGTTTCCCAGCAACCTGGAGATCTGTCAATTGGATGGAGGCTGCAAATAAACCATTCCAATAGCCTTCAACATCCACCACCAATACCTGCCCCCTCCAAACGACTCAGCCTTCCCTTAACTCCTGCCCACAGTGCAACATGTTTATTCACTAATTCAAGGAGGGGAGTTGTGGGGGAAATATTAGGTCAGTGCAAAAGTTACTGCAGTCTTTGCCATTGCAAGTAATCGCAAAAGCCACAATTACTTTTGCGCCAACCTAATACTTCCAGCCCACAATACATGGGAGTCCTTGAATACCATATTTACTTTTGAGTAGTAAAGAACCAACCCAATTGAAAAATTGAACTAGGAAAAAAATCATAACAGGTTCCAACTATTATTTGTTTGTTCATTCATTTTTCCATGCAGGATTTTAGCTAGTGGCATTAAATTAACTGTTTCCTAGAAAACAAAACCACTACAAAGAAACACCATTGAGGGCATACCTTAAGTTTGAAATTTTTCATTAATATCTGAGGACTATTTGAAATGTGAAGTCATGAATCAAAGAGAAGTGAAAGGACTTTTTTTAAAAAGCTGATCAGAGACACTGTTTGAATCTTTGCCTGGTGATTGGGATAGGAGGGTAAAGATTTTAAAGATTCTCAAACCCCTCCTCTTCCTCAGCCTAGTTCTAAGGGGGAAACGGAATTCCTAGGCAGTGTGGCATGAAACAATCACATTTCTTTTTTCCCCTGCTACGAAGATTATAAAGCCCTAAGAGATTAACAAAACTCTCTACTCAGATTAAAGATCAAAAGTTGATACCCTGAAGACCAGGGTATGTGGAGTGGGATGCGAGGAGCAATGTATTTCCTGATTTGGTAACATATAAACTGAGAAGGTTAGGATGGAACACCAGGGTCTTAAAAAGTCAATTCTAGTGGGTCCCATTTAGAGACAATATTTAATATATGGTATTGCACAGACAGCAGCCCATCAGAAATAGCACTGGCCAGGGCACTAGGTCAGGGACCTAGAGGCTCCCTGCTAAGCCACGCATTGACCTTTGGTTTCCAGATTATAAGCAGGCTGGTAGAACACTGAAAAAGCTCCTGTCATCAGATATCTACCACCAAGCAGTATTTTAACAATTGATACAGCACTCCTGGAGCATACCAGCTGCATGTCAGCCCCAGTCTGACCTTTCCAGGCACTAATGATTAGCCAGGCCCATGACCATTATGCCCCCAGCCTTGCTTTCCAACATCATCCAATTTCAGACAATCACGTAGCTCTTGCCACTTTATACCAAGGGCCATCCAATTCGAGAGCAAGCATTCATGAAGACACAAATCCTCTTCCTAGACTATTCACCACAGTCACATTAGAAACATCAGATGGGGAACAGGAGTTTTGATTTAGCATTTGGCATTCCCACATTTGCTCAGGAGTAAACAGAAATATGAAGCAATAGGATTTGAAAGGAAACTCACAAAATTTAAATGTTTAATACCACTTAAATCATGTCCTTCTCTGACTACACCTTGGTCTCCCCGGGACAGGTAAATTAGATTGGAATATGTTCTATATCTTCAAGCTGCACATTTAAATCAGTGTCATTTTAATTCTTGTGAATATGTGTGAATAAGACTAGAAAATTATTAAGAGGGAAAAATACTTAACCAAAAAGAAAGTCTCACTGGTGACATCAACCATAATGACCAGGATATAGGGGCTTGTTTAATTATTATTAGAAAAAGCAGATTATCTTTAATAGTGTTTCATATTTCATGTTTTCCAATATACAGTAAGTCCTTCTCCTTCTTTTTTCCTTATGGGCTTTGATTTTTAATAAAAGTCTTATTTGAAGATCTTGGAAAAGCAGAGCAGCTGAAGAAATGTGTTTTACTTCCTGTGCTATTATTAATATTATTAATGGGTCCATTCTGCAGTCCATTGTTTGCTCTTCCATTCCTCATGTTACCCCCTTTGCTTTGTCTTAAATATCCTTTTTTTTTCTGAATGAGTTTCTGTTCACTCATCTTTCTAAATGAAGGTAAAATTCACACTCACATAAAACTCACAAACTTATATGAAATTCACTAAAGTGTTTAGTGAATTTAGAAAATGTTTTTAAAAGTCAGATACACAGAGATAGAGAATAAAACTCTAGTTAAGGGGGTAGGAGGAGAGATGTGAAGATGCAGGTCAGAGCACACAAAGTAACAAATACGTAAGATGAACAAGTCTAGAGACCTAACCTACAACATCAGGACTATAGTTAATAAAACATATTGTATTCTGGAAGTTTACTAAATGAGTAAATTTTAATTGTTCCTGCAACACAAAAAACAAAATGGGTAACTATGTGACATGGTAGATACTTTAATTTGCTTCACTATAGTAAGCATTTTACTATCTACATGTATCCCTTACCATCGTGTTGTATACCTGAAACATACATAATAAAATTTATTTTTAAAATGTACAATTCAGTGACATTTAGTGCATTTACTATGTGATGCAAACATCACCACCATCTAATTCCAAAACGTTTTTGTAACCACACAAAAAACTCTGTGCCCATTAAGCAACCATTCCCTGTTTCCTCTCTCCCTCTCAGGCCCTAAAAACAACTAATCTCCTTTTTGCCTCTATAGATTTGCCTATTCTGGATATTTCATGTAAATGAGCTTGATCAAGATGTGGCTTTATGTGTCTAGCTTATTTCACTTAGCATGTTTCCAAGGTCCATCTGTGTAGAAGTACCTTTTATGACTGAATTATATTCTGTGGTATGGGCATACCATTGTTTTTTTATCTATCAGTTGCTGGACATTTGGGTTGCTTTTGAATATTATTAATAATGCTATTACGAACACTCATATAGATGTTTCTGTTTGGACACCTGTTTTCAGTTCTCTTGTATATATCTAGAAGTGGAATTGCTAGATCATATGACAATTCTATTTTTAATTTTTGAGGAATGGCCAAACAATTTTGTGCAGTTGCTGCATCATTTCACATTCACACCAGCAACATACAAGGGTTTCAAATTCTCAACATCCTCACCAACACTTATTTTCCATTTTCTGTATTATAGCCATCATTGTAGGTATGAAGGGGAATTCATTGTAGTTTGATTTGCATTTCTCTAATGACTAATGATGCTGACCGACTTTTCATGTACTTACTAGTATACCTTCTTTGGAGAAATGTTTATTCAAATCTACTGTCCATCTTTCTCATTTGGTCCTTTGCCTTTCTATTGTTGACTTGTACATTTCAACTTTATTTTAAGTTCAAATATTTGGCATTGGTTTTTCAAACAAATGACAAACTTGCAAAATGGACAAAGTGATAAAAATAAAGCAAACCTAGATCACTTGCCACACCTACTAAACAAACACATACAGTAACTTTAGTTTTAGATTTTTGAGTTTCAATATCAGGGCTGAGCAGGACCAGTGGAGGGCCAGTGCAGGCTGAGGGCAAGGTCAGGGCATGGAAGGGCAGAGCAGGACAAAGGAAGGGCCAGAAGAGGGCCAGGGCAGGATCAGGGCCAGAACAAGGGTACGGCCAGGGCCAGGAACACGGTAGGACCAGGGCTGGGCCCAGGTTGGAACATGCAGGCAGAGCATGTACAAGGCAGGGCCAGAGCCAGGCCATAGAGAGGAGAGGGCCAACACCAAGGCAGAGTCAGGGTAGTTCCAGGGCTGAGCAGGGTCAGGGCAGGTCAAGGGTTGAGGCAGAGCTAGGGCCACGGCAGGGCCACGGCAGCACCAGGACAGAGGGCAAGGCGATGGCAGGACTGGGCCATGGCAACGCCTGGTCAACTCCAGGACAGGACCAGAAGCAGGACAGGGCCAGGGCCAATGCTCAGGCCAGGTACAGGGCATGGCAGGAAGTGCCAGAGCAGGGCTGGGCCAACGTTGGGGCAGGGCAAATCAGGGCCAGGACACCTCCAAGTCTAGCTCTGGCCCTGCCTTGGCCCTGGCCCCTTCCTGGCCCGACCTTGTCCCCGGCCCTGCCCAAACCATGCCCTGTGTATTTGACCAGTGTTTTGGAACCAGAATCCTACAAGAAACTTTAATAAGCTATTTTTGTGCATTTTTAGTAGAGATGGGGTTTCACAGTGTTGTCCAGGCTGGTTCCAATCTCCTGAGCTCAAGCCATCCACCTGCCTTGGCCTCCCAAAGTGCTGGGAGTAATCTGGCCAAGTACTTAACCTCTTTAGGTCTGTTTCCTACGTTAGGAAAATGGGGATGCCATAAGTACCTAGCACATAGAGTAACTGTGAGAATCAATGCCTCATATATACGTATTTATAAAATTATACTCATAGAACACTACCGGAAGCAAGGAAAGTATAAATTAAAATTTAGTAATTATTTACTGCAAATACTATTGCTATTACAAACAACATAGTACAGATATTATTATTACTACTATAGTTATCTTAAAAATCTAAAACAAAATTTCTAAATAATAGCCTAATGTAATCTCTCCTGCTCTGCCCTGGCTCAGCCCTAGTGCTGGCTCTACCCCTAGTCCTACCATATCCCTGGCTCTGACCTTTCTCTGGCCCTGCCGCTGCTCTAGCCCTTCCCATCTTCAGGCCTTACCAAGGCCCTACCCTGATCCTGACCCTGCCCTGGCCTGGTCCTGACCCTGTCCCCCTACCCCAGAGAAGTGGAAGGGCAGAGCCAGGGAAGGGCCGGGGCAAATAAGGGACAGGACACGTGGAAATCCAAGAAAACGCCAGGGCCATGACAGAGCCTGGGCGAGTCCTTGGCAGGGCCAGGAAAGGGTCAAGGCAGGTTCACTGTATGGCCAAGGTCCAGGTCAAAGCCAGGGCAGTGGCAGGGTCAGGCCTGCATAAGGGCAGGACTAGGGCCAGGGATACAGCAGGGCCAGGGCTTTGCCAAGACAGAACAAGAGCAGAGCAGGGCAGGACCAGAGCCAGGCATTAGAAAGAGTAGGGCAAATGCCAAGGCAAGGCCAGGGCAGTGCCAGGGCTGAGGCAAGGTCAGGGAAGGTCCAGGGCTGAGTCAGTGCTAGAACCAAGACAAGAGCAAAGGCCGGGGCAGATCTAGGGCACAAGCAAGGCAGGCTAGGGCAGGGCAATAGCAAGACCAGGCCACGGCAGGGCCAGCCCAGGATAGAACAGGGTACAGGCAGGGCAGGGCCAGGGCCACGGCTGGGGCAGGACAAGGACCAGGACCAGAGTCCAGGCCAGGGCAAGGGTATGGCCAGGGCAGAGGTAGGGCCAGAGCCAGGGTCTAGGCAGGGCCAAGGCAGGTCCATTGCAGGGCCGGGGTTCAGACCAGCGCCAGGGAGGGCCAGGGCCAGGACCAGGAAAGGGCAATGTCAGGAACACGGCCATGGCAGGACCAGCAACTTGGCTAGAGCCAGGACAGAGACAGGGTCAGGGGTGGGGCCAGAAAGCATGCCAGGGTAGGGCCAGGGCAAATTAGGGCCAGGACAGGGTCAGGATGAGGGCTGGGCCAGGGTATGGCCTTAACTAGCCAAGAGCCAGGTCCAGGGTCCAAGCCAGTGCCAGCGCCGGCCCAGGGCAGGGATAGGGCCATGGTCAGGTCTAGGACAAGGCTGGGGCAGGGCCAAGGTCTTGGTCAGAGAAAGCACAAGACCAGGGCAGAGCCAGGGAAGGGGCACGGCCATGGTAGGGGCAGGGCCACGGTAGGGCCAGGAGAGGGACGGGCCAAGGCAGAGCCAGATTAAATCAGGGACAAGACACCTTCAAATCCACTTCAGGGCCAGAGTCATGGCAGGACCAAGACAGGGCCAGGGCCAAGACAGGGCCAGGGCCATGACTGTCAGGATCATTGGCAGGGCCAGGGCCATGGCACGACCAGGGTCAGGAGCAGTGGTCAATGCCAGGCCAAGGCCAGAGCAAGGACCAGGTTTGCACTAGGGCCAGTGTGAGGGCCAAGGTGGGGTCAGGGCAGGGCCAAAGGCAGGGCGGAGACAGGGCAGGGTGGAGCAGGCCCAGGGTAGCACTGGGTTAAGGCAGGGCATGACCAACCAGGGCAGGTCTATGGCTGTGGCAGGGCCAGGGCCAGAGCCAGGGCCAAGGCAGGGCCAAGACAGTGACAGCTCCAGGGCAGGGCTGGGGTTAGGACCACAGACATGTCCAAGGCCACTGCCAGGGCAAGGGCAGGGGCAGGGCCAGGGTCATCTAAGAACCAGGGACAAAGCCAGCTCCAGAGCAGAGCCAGGACAGGTACCTGGCAAGGCTAGGGTCTGGGACAGGGGCATGGCAGGGCCAGGGCCACAACCAGGTCTGTGCTATGGCCAGGTCCAGCACAGTGCCCAGGCAAGGCTAGGGTGGAGGCCAAGGTAGGGCCAGGGCAGGGTCAAAGCTAGAGTAGGGCCAAGGCAGGACCAGGGCAGGCAAGGCAGGGCCAGGAAAGCATACAGTCAAGGCAGGGCAGGGCCAAGCCAGTGCCAAGACCTGAGCAGGGCCAGGGAACAGCCAGGACGGGGACAGGGCCATGGCCATGGCCTGGGCAGGACCAGGTTCGGGACAGGAGCAAAACAAGGGCAACAACAGTGCAGGTTCTTGGCACAGCCACGGTCCAGGACAGTGTCAGGGCAGGGCCAAGGCAGGGTCTGGGCCATGGTAAGACAAACAACAGGGCTGGGGCTTTTCCAGTGACAGGACCAGAGTCAGGGCAAGGGCCAAAGCAGTGCAAGGCCAGAGTAGGGCCAGGCATTTCACGGTCAGGGCCAGGGGAGAACCAGGGCAAGGTCTGAAGCAGGGAAGGGCCAGGGCCAGGACAGGTCCAGGGCAGGTCCATGACAGGGCCAGGGGCTGCGTAAGGGCAAGGGCAGGGCCAGAGCAAGGTAAGGGTCAGGGCCAAGGCCAGGGTAGGGACAGGGCAAGAAATATAGCAGGACCAGGGGCAATGCCAAGGCCAGGGCTGGGCCAGGGCTGAGTCAGGGCAGGAATGGCCAGCACAGGACACAAGAGGTGGTCCATAGAGAGAGCAGGGC